>NC_080092.1:6850000-7468000 GCF_950005125.1 Chionomys nivalis | reverse complement strand
GAAAATGTGGTACATTTACCCAGTGAAATATTACTCAACTGTTAAAAGCAACAACATCAGTAAATCTGAAGGCAAGTTGATAGAACTAGAAAAAAATTATTCTGAGTGAGGTAATTTCAACCTGGAAAGACAAACATGGTATTTACTCTTAAGTGGACATACAATCCACAGACCTAAAGAGGATATGAAGCATGGAGACTCAGATCTCCCTGGGAAGGTGACATAGAAGAGATCTCCCAGGTGGACAAGGGGTGGGTGGGGATGGGAATTAGAAGAACTGGATTGGGTGTGGGTGGAAGGGGAGATACTGAAAGAGATGGCTGAAAAGAGGGTGCTTTTCAGGGTCAGGTAGAAAACTGATGCAAGGGAAATCTCCTAGGAATAAATAGCCTGAACTGGCCATCTCCTGTGACCAGGTTGGTGACTATCCCAACTGTCATCAGAGAGCCTTCCTTCATGCAGTAAATAGAGAAAACAGAAGCACAGAGCCAAAGTCAAACATTAGGCAGAGCTTGGGGAATTCTACCCAAGGGAGGGAAGACTGATTTCAGGAGTCAAGGGGAGGACAACACAAGAGAACCCACAGAAGCAACTAGCCTGGCGCAAGGAGGTCCCAGGGTCTGAACAAACAACAAGCGGCTCTGCATGGGACCAACCTAGGCCCTCTACACATGTGTGACAGTTGTGTAGCTTGGTCTTCTTGGGAGACTCTTAACAATGGGAGCAGAGGGTGCCCCTAAGGCTTTGTCTGGCTCTTGGGACCTATTCCTCTTATTAGATTGCCTTGTTCAGCCTAAATACAAGGAAAGTGCTTAGTCTTACTGCAACTTGATATGCCATGCTTTCTTGATACCCATGAGAAGCCTGCTCCTTTCCTAACAGAAACAGAAGAAGAGTGGATTGAGTGTGTGGACAGGGGCAGGGAAGGAATGGGAGGAGTTGAGGGAGGGGAGGAAATTGTGGTCAGGATGTAAAATAAATAAATAAAAAATTTTCAAAAAGAAGAAAAAAGAAGCATCACTGCTACATTGTAAATTCTCTCACCATGCAGGGGTGGTAACATTTTTAAGACATCACCCACAACACCAAGAAAAATAAAACACCTAGATTTGTAAGGCTTGATAGATGTTATCAGATCAGGAAGGAAGCGGAGTAGACTTGGTAGCATCACCACCAGAGCCCGGCTTGAAATCACTCCTTTACTAATCCATATCCTCCCTGGTTTTGGGTGAATTATCAGGCTTTATCTCTGAGCCTGTAGTAAACGCTGCATTGGTCATCGACTCTTTTGTCTCTGTTCTGCCTTAAGTGCACTGGCGCTGCCTTTTCACGGTCATCTCTCAGGCTTTTAGAAGATGACTTTCAAAGTTGCTGGAAATAATCACTGCGTTCCTCTCACATGGAAACTCAAAAGTAGATATAAACTGCTCTTTCAGATCACTTCTAAATCTGAGCAACCCCAACTGCTGTTAGGATTGCTTTGTATTCCGCCACTTTGAATAGAATAAACAGGGAGGGGGAAGAGTGAGTGTTCAAGTGGCAAGCTGCCGCTGACACCTCCCTGAGTTGGTAGAAATCCTGAGCTGTTGCAAAGAAGCTTTTGGCATGTGTCGTTTTCAGCAATGTGCACTCCCCTGTCTAGTTCCCTTCTCATGCTCTGTATAAAGCACACTCTGCCTGTTTCTTCAATAAGAAATGTGTCTTCAATGAAAGCACTGTTGAGAGGAAAGCTCATAGCACTAAATGCCTACATAAAGAAGCTGGAAAAGCCCATAGTAGTGAATTAACAGAACATTTGAAAACTTTAGAACAAAAAGAAGCAAACTCACCCATGAGAACTAGATGTCAGGAAATAATCAAATTGAGAGCTGAAATCAACAAAATAGAAACAAAGAGAACAATACAAAGAATCAATGAGATAAAGAGTTGGTTCTTTGAGAAAATCAACAAAATAGGCAAACCTTTATCCATACTAAACAAAATGCAGAGAGAGAACATCCAAATTAACAAAGTCAGAAATGAAAAGGGGGGCATAACAACGTACATGGAGGAAATACAGAGAATCATCAGGTCATATTTCAAAAACCTGTACTGATGTGGGGTTCCCCTCTGTATGCTGTGAACACCATTGGTTAATAAAGAAACCGTTTTAGGCCTGTGATAGGATAGAGTAGAACTAGGTGGGGAAAACTAAACTGAATGCTGGAAGAAAGAAGGTAGAGTCAGAGAGAAGCCATGGAACTACCGCTGGGGACAGACACACTGGAACCTTGCCCATAGGCCATGAGCCTCATGGTAAAATATAAAATAGTGAAAATTGGTTAAATTAAGATGTAAGAGTTAGCAAATAAAAAGCTAGAGCTAAGGGGTCAATCAGTGATTTAAATAATATAGTTTCTGTGTGGTTATTTCGGGAGTCTGGTTGGCTGGGAAACAAACAAGTAACCTCCTACTACAAATTGACACTCCAACATGGTCAACTATATCCATGTAAAACCTGGGAAAGCTTGAAAAAAAACTCTACACACACACAAGAAAACAAAGTTTACCTACACTTTCTTTTTCCAGCTGGCAGCATGCTGCATCTCCTTTAAGAGAGGCATGCTGATTCAGCTGTAGTAGAAAAAAAAAGCATGGATTTCAAATTTCAGCTTCCTGGGCCTTATTACCAGCATGAACTTTGGCTCTTTCAGGAGGTTGAACACTTGAATGGTGTTTATGGGCCCAGGCGTTTGTATACCCACTCAGGGTTGGGAGGAAAGTAACTGAGACCATGACAAGGGCTCAGCACTCCTCTCCTGAGCAGGAAATAGAATCAGGTCTACTAGACATACACAGGCAGGAGAGCATGGCTGATTCTTGCTACCATACCCAGAAATATTTCTAGACCATGCATTGCGCTACATGGCAGATTTAGCTATTGCTTAGATAAAAAGGGTTTGTTGCTGCATGCTCCTTCTCAGAGTTAAGGTGGTAAGTGTGGCTCCTACTTGGCAGTCCCAGAGCTTGAGGTAATGGTACTACTGTCATTTTGAAAAGCAGAGAGAGGCAGAGTCAGCACTCTGGGGTACTGCAACCAAGATGTTTACCATTTTTTAAAAATATTTATTTATTATATATACAATATTCTGTCTGTGTATGCCTGCAGGTCAGAAGAGGGCACCAGGCCTTATTACAGATGGTTGTGAGCCACCACATGATTGCTGGGAATTGAACTCAGGACCTTTGGAAGAGCAGGCAATACTCTTAACCTCTGAACCATCTCTCCTGCCCTGACGTTTACCATTTTAAAAGCTTTCTAGGACAGAAAAGGATTACAGATACACAATAGAACAGATTCAGATATAAAATACCTCTAAACAAGACACAATGTGTTTAAAAAATTCATGTCAGCTTAGGAGAAAAAGAAAAAAAATATAGAAAGTTATGAAAAGAAGTAAATGGTTTATAAAAAGCCACAGTCTTTAAAGAGACAGAATACAGATAGTCATAGATTAAATGAGTAAAGATAATAAAATAACTATTACAAAGTAATAGAGTAAAAACAAATAAGCCATGTAAAGGTGAAATATATACAGAAAGTCTGGATTATGTATATTATTGTGTTTTCTTTGAATTTTTTTTTTTTGACTGTGAAGGAACTAAGTAACCAACATATATGCTTTAAAGCTATTTTGATGTCAGAATTTGAGTAAGGATATGTTGCTTTGGAAAAGAGGTTCATCTTTTGTTTCCACAGAAGATGAGAACCTGTAGATTGCTTCCAGACTAATGTGGTTTGATGGACCAAGAGCCCCCTTGAAAGGTCATTGAAAATACCTCCCATTACTTTACCCAACAAAAGTAGGAAACAGTTTAGAGAGAACTATGCCCATATTCCCAAATAATGTTAATAAATGTTCGTTTACATTTAAAGAGAGATATGCTATAGAGATGGATAATTTGCATTGGGATGGATCTTGGTTTATTGATACAAATAAGATCAATTTTGTAATACTGTGTATATGAATTTCTGATCTTGATTAAGGTATTGTGTTTGTCTAGCTCATTTAAAAATATAATGTATAATTAAGCAAAACAGGTTAATAGATAGTCATTTATGATAGCCAAGCTTGTAGTCATATTAGTTAGATTGTCTAGATATACAGAGATGTTTTTCAGATGGATAGGCACTCTTCAAACTTTTCAAAAACTACAGAATATGGCATTTAAAATGTTTTAAGAACTTAGGACTTTTCATGACAGGGAGACACATCTGCTCCTGGAAGCACCAATTACTTCAAGAGGAAGATTGGCATTGAAGAGGCTCCTTATGGCATTTGTTAGAAATTTGGGCAAGAAACTGCTCTTGCCTGTATTGTTGATAGTTTGCCTTGTGAACTGGACATGCACAACCCACAAAAAAATGACTGCTGAACTTGCCTAAAGATGAGATAGTTCTTCAGAGTTCCTGATTCATGAAAGAGACTGTCAGACATTCTGCAGGACACAGAAGAAAGTCACTGAAAAACTTCCAATATAGGCAGAAATATCTTTGAAATTTCCTGCTTTTTGGGAAACTCTGCCAGATACTATGGGCCTGTAGGCTGAAGATAGATGCTCCAATGATACAGAAGAACTTTGAGTGACTGTCCATGCAACAAGATGTCTCTGTCAATTCTAGAGTGTTGGAAGTTGCTTGCAATGAACTTCCTGTTAACTTAGGTAATATTATATCCTTCTGGAGTCTTTGATGGAGTTGAAGAATATGTAGTTATAGTTTTCCTTAGTTATGATAAAAGATAAAGTAGATATAAATATTGTGCCTGTCACTACAGGAGATAGACTTGTTGGAACCTTGCCAGTAGGTCATGAGCCTCATGGTAAAATATAAAATAACGGAAATGGGTTAAATTACAATGTAAAAGTTAGCCAATAAGAAGTTAGAGCTAGTGAGCCAAGCAGTGATTTAATTAATACAGTTTCTCTGTGCTTATTTTGGGAGTCTGGGTGGCCAGGAAACAAGCAGCCTCCCACCACACTGAAATCCACAAAATTGGAAAACTTAAAGGAAATGGACAACTTGCTGATAAATATCACTTGCCAAAATTAAATCAAGACCAGATAAGCAAATTAAACAGACCTATAACTGCTGATGAAATAGAAACAGTCATCAAAAGTCTCTCAACCAAAAAAAGCCGAGATGGATTCAGCTCAGAATTCTACAAGATTTTTAAAGAACTAATGCCAATACTCCTCAAATTTTTCCATACAATACAAATAGAAGGAACATTGCCAAACTCTTTTTATGAGGCTACAATTACCTTGATAACAAAATCACATAAAGACATCACTAAGAAAGAGAATTACAGGCCAATCTCACTCATGAACATTGATGCAAAAAATACTCAATAAAATACTGGCAAATCGAATCCAAGAACACATCAGAACCATCATCCAACATGATCCATTCAGCTTCATTTCAGAGATGCAGGGATGGTTCAACATATGAAAATCTGTCAACAAAATCCACATAAAAACAAAATGAAGAATAAAAACCACATAATCATCTCATTAGATGCTAAAAAAGCTTTCCGCAAAATACAACATCCCTTCACGATAAAGGTTTTGAAGAGAGCAGGGATACAAGAAACATACCTAAACATAATGAAGGCAATATACAGCAAGCCAACAGCCAAACTAAGTGGAGAGAAACTCCTAGAGATCCCACTGAAATCAGGGACAAGACAAGGTTGTCCACTCTCTCCATATCTACTCAATATAATTCTTGAGGTCCTAGCTAGTGCAATAGGAAACCAAAAGGAGATCAAGGGGATACAAATTGGAAAAGAAGTCAAACTCTCACTATTTGCTGATGATATGATAGTTTACATAAGTGACCCCAAAAATTCTACCAAAGAACTTCTATAACTCATAAACACTTTCAGTAATGTAGCAGGACACAAGATTAACTCAAAAAATGAGGAGTCTTCTTTTGTACAGATGATAAATGGACTGAGAAAGAAATCAGAGAAACATCACCCTTCACAATAGCCACAAACAGCATAAAATATCTCTGAGTAACTCTAACCAAACAAGTGGGAGACCTCTATGACAATAACTTTAATCTTTGAAGAAAGAAACTAAAGAAGACACCAGAAAGTAGAAAGACCTCCCCTGCTCTTGGGTAGGTAGAATTAACATAGTAAAAATGGCAATCTTGCCAAAAGCAATCTATGGAATCAATGCATTGCCCATCAAAATCCTAGCAAAATTCTTCACAGACTTTGAAAGAACAGTACTCAACTTCATATGGAAAAACAAAAAACCTGGGATAGCCCAAACAATCCTGTACAATAGAAGAACTTCTGGAGGCATCACAATTCCTGACTTCAAACTCTACTACAGAGCTACAGTCCTGAGAACAGTCTGGTATTGACATAAAAACAGAAAGGAGGACCAATGGAACCAAATAGAAGATCCAGATATTAATCCACACACCTACAAACACCTGACTTTTGACAAAGAAGCAAGAAATATAAAATGGAAAAATGAAAGCATATTTAACAAATGATGTTGGTATAACTGGATATCAACATGTAGAAAAATGAAAATAAATCCAAATCTATCACCATACACAAAACTCAAGTCCAAATGGATCAAAGACCTTAGTATAAAACTAGCCATGCTGAACTTCATAGAAGAGAAAATGGGGAATACACTTGAACACATTGGCACCGGAGACCACTTTTTAAGTATAACCCCAGCAGCACAGACACTGAGAGAAGCAATTAATAAATGAGACCTCCTGAAACTGAAAAGCTTCTGTAAATCAAAGGATATGATCAACAAGACAAAATTGCAGTCTATAGAATGGGAAAAGATATTTACCAACCCCAGATCAGACAGAGGTCTGATTTTCAAAATACAAATATTCAAAGAACTCAAGAAATTGGTCATCAAAAGAACAAACAATCCAATTAAAAAATAGAGTACAGATCTAAACAGAGAACTCTCAACAGAGGAATCTAAAAAAAAATGGCTGAAAGACACTTAAGAAAATGCTCAACATCCTTAGTCATCAGAGAAATACAAAACAAAACAACTCTGGGATTCCATCTTATACCTGTAAGAACGTCCAAAATCAAAAACACTGATGACAACTTATGACAATGCTGGAAAGGTTGTGAGGAAAAGGGAACACTTCTGCATTGCTGGGGAGAGTGCAAACAGGTACAGCCCCTTTGGATGTCAGTGTGGTGATTTCTCAGAAAATTAGGAAACAACCTTCTTCATGACCCAGCAATACCACTTTTGGGTATATATCCAAAGGATGCTCAATTGTACCACAAGGACATGGGCTCAACTATGTTCATAGAAACATTGTTTGTCATAGCCAGAACCTGGAAACAACCTAAATGCCCCTCGACTGAGGAATGGATAGGGAAAATATGATACATTTGTACAATAGAGTACTACATAGGAGAAAAAAATTAATGACATCTTGTATTTTGCAGGCAAATGGATGGAGCTAAAAAGCATCATATTGAGTGAGGTAACCCAGACCCAGAAAGACAATTATCATAATCACTGACTCATAAGTGGTTTTTAAACATAAAACAAAGAAAACCAGTTTACAAATCACAATCCCAAAGAACCTAGACAACAATGAGGACCCTAAGAGAGACATACATGGAAAACTAATCTATGTGGGAAGTAGAAAAAAACAAGATCTCCTGAGTAAATTGGGAGCATGAGGACCTTGGGAGAGGGTTGAAGGAGAGGGGAGAGGCAGGGAGTGGAACAGAGAAAAATATATAGCTCAATAAAAATCAATAAAAAAATATGTCTTTCTGGAAGATGTGTCAGAAACACTAGAAAGCACTTGTTATATTGCTTAACTGCTATGGACTAATGCTGCTGAGCACCTAGGAGTATAGTCTGGGATCATACAGGTTGTATGTAGGAAGCTAGTTTACCAAGAAAAAATAAAACCTACTACATCATAGCTAGCATTCATTAAATATTTCTCACCTTTATGAAATATGATTGTGTTCAAATTTCCATTGATCAGTTAGGAGAAGGAGAGCAGCAACCATATCATTTAATGCAAACATCTCATTTTCAGTCACTTAAGGATAAAATCACATGGGCATGGTAGTGTCTGTGTGTAAGGACACTGAATGGAAACCCAGAGGACCTGCGTATATATATCTAATAGTTCTATAACCAAGGGTGAGATTACAGACTCCCTGACTCTTGGGCTAATCAAGAAAATTTTTAAAAAAAAAAGGTCTCTTTAGCTCTGGAGTGCTTTTGCTTATAAAAAAAAAAAAAAAAAAAAAGAGCACGCATTGATTCAATCATCCAATAGGGGTGGGTGTGCATCTGGTGTGCGTGTGCATCTGTGTGTGTGTCTGATGATACAGACATATATGCATATACACACATGCTTATTGAACTTCTGCAATGTTCTAGCATTGAACAAGACAGGTAACATTCTCACAATCATGTAGTTTATGTTCAAGTAGAGAAGACAGTCAATGAGTGAGTCAAAATAATTAAACCAAATAGCTGCAGGTAGGAAAGGGTATCACGAGGGATCCCAGCAGCATCATGTGACAAAGATGGATCCTCACTGGACAGGGCAGAATGTGGCTGTTCATTAAGTACATTGTACCCAAATGGAACGAGACATAAATTGTAAGAGGAATGGAAGTGCCTCCAACCAACCTTGGAATTGTGGGAAGGAATTTACTAGATAAGTGGTGCTGTGAAAACAAACTATTTTTATTACCTTTACTTCCCAATTCTCCTCTGTACTTGGAGAACTAATTGTTCTCAAATGGTGCAAATATATACATTATTAATGGGCTTCACTTCAGGAGTGTAAAAAGGGAATGAGAAATCATTTGTAATGGAATACGGAGTCTGGCAGGTCTGAAGCACACTGATCTAAGACCTTAGTGATCAAAGCGATGTTCTAGACGGTGGTGTTGGGCCATGATCTGGTCTTAGGAATAAAGTGAAACGTTCAGGGACTGGGAAGACTCAGCGGGTAAAGGCTCTTGTTGAGCCCCAAGGCAAGATGATGAAAGGACAGATAGATTCTTGTACCTGTGCTGTGTGTGAGAGAGACAGCAACACACAGAGAGAATGAGAGTTCTCTCCCTCTCCTTAGATGGCAACTGATCACTTCACAAGGGCTCTAGTTTCCTAACTTGATACAACCCCAATTGCTTTCATAGCGTTTAAGTTTGAGCCTCACTTGTTTAATTTCTGTGGCTTTGATAAAACACCCAGACACAAAGCAACTTGGGGGAGAAAGGGCTCATTTCAGCTTACAGCTCCAGATTACAGTCCATCCCAGCAGAGAAGACAAGGCAGAGTCTTCAAACCACTGGTCACACTTCTTTCACAGTCACGAGCGAAGAGAATGTATGCATATATACCTATTTTCTTTTTGCTCATAGCCAGCTTTTTGTATTTATCCTTATACAGTTTGGTCCCTGTGTCTAGGAAGTATTGCCACACATAGTAGCGCTATGTTATTATACATCAGTTAACTTAATACAACCTCCCACAGTCATACCCCAGGCCAACCCATAGTAGATAACCCCTCATTGAGACCCTCTTCCCCAGTGATTCTAGGTAGTGTCAAGTTGACAATTAAATTTAGCCATCACACTATTCTACCAGACAATAGCATTTTAACACATGGGTTGTTTTGGGACATCCAGCCTGTAGCATCAGGTTAGGTACCAATCTTCACAGAAGCATCAGTCTGTATGATGCATACTCAACCACACATTTATTTATATGGAAAGCAAGGGCAACCCTAGCATTTACAGAATTACATTAGTTTAAACATAATATTTTTATTGATTATTTGGGAATTTTACACCATGAAATGCTAGTCATACTCACAACCAGATCAGACCCTATCTTACATCCTACCTTACACAGGGTGGCTGGTCCACAAGACCAAACGACCAGGGAATGGCCAGAATTGTTCCTGGGACTTTCAAATGTAACTATGAAGGCATTAGCAGCTGAGAATTGTAAGGTTCAGTAGCTAGCAGGACCCATCCTGTTCTGCTTACGGAGAAAAGCTATTTGGAGGGAAAGACTACTGATGGGATACAGAGCAATATTCACCAGTATATTGGTCACGCATTCTATGCTGTTTTCCCCAATATGCTAGACACCCTGCTAAAGAATTAGTGACACTATGGAAACAGTATGTAAAGGCAGGTGCTTTTAAGTTCAGGAGTGAACTGAGAGCAATCATATTGTTGTTGGTGGTGGAATATTTTAAGCCTGTGTCTCATTATACAACAGTGGTTCTATCCCTTCTACCTCTCTCTCCTTGTTTTGTTTTGGTGAGTCAGGTTCTTATGTATCCTAGACTGGTCTCAAACATTGTATAGCTGAGAATGTCCTTGGCTTCTCATCCTCGTAGCTTTTCCTTCCAAATCCTAACATTACAAATGTATGTCACCAATACCCAGTTTATGGGGCATGAAAGATCAAACCCAGGGCTTCATGAATACTAAGCAGATGTAATACCTACTGAAGTGCGTTCCCAGCCTGGCTTCAGTTTCATGGGTGCTAAGAGTAGTGCGCGAACCACCATGCCCAGCCTGAGACCACTTAATATTTGCATTTGACCTTCCTGGGAGTAAATGCAACGAACACTGTGGAGAGGTACTGTAGAGAGAGATTATGCCTATGGTGTTCTTCAAAAGACCACCTCCTCTGTCTCCACCAAAATGTCCATGGTGGGATTGAGACAAACTAATCATTACTTTATATGGAAAAGGAGACTTTGCCAATGGGTTGAAGTTAAAGATATTCAGTTGTAAGTGGTTATATATGAGGACCCCATGTATGACAGGAACCCTTTTAAGAGAACAGGAGATTTATAGTCATAGAGAGAAGGATTTGGAAGTGCTACTCTGTTGGCTTTAAAGACAGTGAATTGGTCACAAGCCAAAGTATGTAAGTACTATGCAGAAGCTATAAATGTCAAGAGAAAGGATTCTCTTTTGGAGCTTGTACAAGGAACTCAGCCCTGACCACAGCTTGAATTTAGACTGACTGCAACAACAGTAGAACAACAGGAACCACACACAGGTGTCTCCTCCCCAATATCACATAAACCTGTATCGTTATAAACCAGTGAAACAAAATAATCACACTGCAGAAATAAGAGTCGGAGGGAGCAAAAACCCCATGCATAGATGTTTTTCAGACAGAGGCTTACCACACTCAACATTTCAGTAGCCTGTGATAAACTCATTTTCCTTCTACGTTCAGGAGCTGACAATGGATCCCTGCTCATCCTGCAGTGCCCAGGACTGATTTAGAGATACGGTGATGGCAGTGGGACAGTTTCTGGAGTCTTGATGATGCCTACCCGTGTCCAGACAGTTCCAGGAAATGGACTTCTCCAGTTAGGACAGGGAGAATGTTCGGAGTGGTTCTTATTGGATAAGCAATTCTACCCCAGCCTCATCCATGCCATGAGTCAGGTAGTTTGGGATTCTAACTTAGTGTAATGTTGAACAATGGTTATGAACTTCATGACATCTAGAATCATTCTAAAAAACCAGTCTCTGGGTGTGCTTGTGAAGGGCTTTCTGGATTAACTGAGGAAAGAAGCCCTACCCTGACTGTGGATGGAAGCATCCATGGGATGGGTTCCTGGATTGGATAAAAAGGAGAAAAGTTGCCAGGCACAAACATTCATCTCTCTGCTTCCTGACTGTGGACGTGATGTGACCACTCATGCTCCTCCTCACCATGAAGGACTGTACTCTCAGATGGTGAGCCAAAATAAATTCTTCGTTAAGTCACTTTTCTCAGCATGACAAAGAAAGGAACCAATGTACTTGGCTCTCTGATTAATTTCTGGGGCACTGAATGTCCTCTGTACACCAGGCTCTGAGAAGATAGGAGGTATTAAGTCACCATCTCTTCCAAGGTGTTTCGGGGGGGGGGGGTTGATGTAGGAAGCTATTATAGTACACCATGCTACCAACACAAATACATCACATATCAACAGTCTTCGTGCTGACCAGTTTATTAAAACATCTCCTGTGTGGTTCACACACTCCAGTTTTAAAGATCTATCATTTTGATTGTCTCACAAATGCAGAAACTGAAGAGAAGGTAAAATACACATAGACAGTCACTTGTGAGGTCATGATTCACTTCTAGAATCTTCAGGTTGTTTCTAGTCAGCTTTTGGGAAAAGAATGGGGAGTCATAGATGCATATGATAAGGCCAGTGTGGATGAGAAAATACAAGGAAGAAGAGACCATCACCTCCAGCTTTCCTGGCTGATTGGGAGTTAAACAGGAAGGTAGGGCTGCATCACAGGCAGGGAAACTGCAGCAGAAGCTCACAGGAAGAGATGAACAGGGTTTGACTACTAAGCAGTGGAACAGAGGGCATAGGTGACTTTCAACTCTGGGGAGTTCTACGTTCCAGGTCAGCTCTGCTGCTTCTGCCCCTGACCCGGGTAGTTCTCTTGGTGGTGGTTCTGGTTACACACCTCTCTGTAGCCAATCTCTTCTCATGGCCGTGTTCCTAGAGGGCATCTGATTATCACACTACCCTCCACAGAGTTCTCTGTGCACTTCTGTCTTTGCTGCCTGGCTGAGTGCTCACTGCAGAATCACAACTCTCACACAACTCTGTCTCCTTGTGCACACATTCAAATGCACACACACACACACACACACACATCTGTCAATTGGCATCTATCACCTTGACTGCTCTCCATGCTTTCTTTCTTCTTTCTGACAAGGACCCTTCTTTCAACTTTGCTGTTTGCTTACGTGCCATGTTCTTTCGGTCACCCGTGCAGTCATTCAGCAAACATGCAGGGAGCAGTGACTACGAGATGAAGGGTGATAATGTTTGGGGACATGGAGTTAAATAAAATGTCAGCCTTGCTCTCAAAGACTTCATGATGTGAAGGGAAGAAAAGAGACAAATGGGAGATTAATAGTTAAGAGACTGCTGTGCGGTGCCTTAGAGAAAAGAGGAGGGGAAGGGATTTAAGCAAAGAAAATTTGTTGTGAGGAGGAAAACTTCTCTGCCAGATAATCAGTGACTGTCCCTTCCCTTCAAGTCTGCTTTTGTAAATACTGTTTTACATACCGAGATGGAACAAACTGTGTGTTCATGACTGTGTGTGTGTGTGTGTGTGTGTGTGTGTGAGGCACCTTCCTCAATCACTTAATCATCTTGTCATTTTTTGTTTCCGAGATATCATATCTTGTAGAACCTGGAGCTCACCATTGTGGAACTCTCCTCTTGGATTGGGTGGGTTCTGTGAACTGAAGTCAGCAGTCACTCTTGGCAGCAAGCACCTTTACCAGCTGAGCCATACAATTGGCCCTGGAATGTAACTAAATATTTATTTCTTCATATTGTGTGGGTCTCCTTTCAGCACCAGGAAAGACAAAAAGCATCACTTAATTTTAAGAAGATTGTAATGTTAGCTCTTAAAAGCGAATGGAAGGAGTGCCTGAGTGCAAACAGACATTGCGCCTGTTATCCTCATAAGAAAACATGCTTCCTGCCCCAAAGAGACAGCTACCATGGCAAGTGCTGTGATGATGAAAATACTCACAAGCTACTAAGGAAAGAAATGCACCCGGGTTCAGTGGGTGAGATCGTCTTTTGTGCAAGTCGGAGGACCTGAGTTTGAATCCCGCATATATGTTAAAGTTGGATGTGGAGACAGGAGCATTGCTGGGGCCTCTCAGATGCCAGCCAAGCTCCAGGTTCAGAGAAACCTTGTCTCAGAGAAATAAGCCAAGGAACAAGAGAACAGAACACCAGTGTAACCTGTGGCCCCATCTCCTTCGTCTCTGTGTTCTTAAACTTCTTGATCTCCCTTTCTTTGAGTCACATACCTGACTACTCTCTCCCATGGGCCCCAGCTTGTGAAAGGGTGTCCTCCCAAATTCAGGGCAGGTCAACCCTGCTCCCTTAAACCTCTTTCTGTAAACACCCTTAGAAACACTCAAAGATGTGTCCCCAGGGTGATTCTAAATTTTGGTGAATTCAGGAGAAAGATGAACCAGGGTAGTATGCTAGCAAAGATACCAGACAGATTAGTGGACTTTGCCTTGGGGATTCGTCATCTTCAAACCCCATCAGACTAACCAGCCAGGTTACTGTAGTTTGGGAGGAGCCTTAATTAAACTCTGCATTCTAATAGAAATCCATTCATTGTTTTAAAGGGAACAAAAGGGAAGAGAAAGAGGGAAAGTATCCTGTAAGCTCCACCAATTGCAGCCACAGTCATTTTATTTTCTTCAGAGAAGAACTCTGGGAAATTGGATTTTGAGTGTTGAGGACACAGTTCAAAAGTTCCCAAGCCCGGCATGCCCACTTTGCTGGGGAAGAATAATGGGGTCGGCTCGCCGCGGCCGCTGGAGAAGTCGCACTCTATTGAATTGCATCAACTTTAGACAACTGGATTTCAACTGTGACTGCAGAGCAGAACACAGCAAATCTCAGGCCGGCGAACTTTCCAGCCTCACGGCATCCTGACATATTCTCTCAGAAGCCCCTTACACTGAAGGCCTCCATCTCCCTCTGCCTCCTTCCAATGAAAACACATTTTAATAGCAGCGCAGGCACATGGGCTTGGATTTCCAGCCCACAGCACTGCAGTATCCGTCGCTGACACTCATTTCCAATGGCGAAAGAAAAGGGAAGGAGGTGGGTGAGGGTGGAACAAGAGAATAACCAGCACGCAAGCGAGCTCTCGTGGAATTGGATATCGGTTCTAGGAAGTCAGGCCTGGCAGGTTTTAAGGAGATCAGCTGAGGAAATGGGGCGAGGGACACCAGGGCTTCTGTAAATGGAGAAACTACTTCCGAGTAAATGATGCCAGATACATGGCAAACTGGGTTTTGGTTGTTCCTTCATTTGTTTATTTTGATTAAAATTATTTGTGTGTGTGTGTGTGTGTGTGTGTGTGTGTGTGTGTGTGTGATGAGAGAGACAGAGTGAGAACTTGGGGGAGTTGGTTCTCTCCTGTCTACCATGTGGGTCCCAGGGAACAAACTTCACATCCTCAGGGTTGTCCTCAGGGATGGCTGCAAGCTTCTTTATCCACCGAGTCATCTCATTCCCTGTTTTAATTTTTAATAATAGAGAATAAACAAAGACCTTATTTGGATTTTGCCTGCTCATGTGCTTGCAGGAAGCACCTTCAGGAAGATTGATTCCGATGCTCTTTAGGTTGCAAAACCAAACAAACTGGATCTCAGGATCAGTCTTGGCTATGGCTCCTTTGGAGATTGTTTAGAAAGTTGCTGGCCTTGAGCTGGAAGAAAACCCAATGGGGAAAGTAGTGTAGTGTTCGGATTTCTTGCTGGTGTAGGAGCTGTAGTGTGGAAGGACTCACAAGAGGAAAACTAATCTCTTTGTCTACAAGAAGCACTCTCACACAGTGAGTTCAGCTCTTAAAATCTGTTTTTATCAGTTTTCAAGTGAAAACGAATGCAGCTTGTTAAACTGTGACCCGGTGCATGCGCTGCATATCCAAAGGCACTTGACCTAGTGGCCAATCTTTTCCCATCCCCCACCACGTGTAAACACCATTTTACCTCCTCAAACTCAATTACTTTAAGATCTACCTGAATGCCTGAGATACTCAAGTATTTCGCTTTCTATATCTGCCTTATTGTTTTGGGACAATGCTCTCCAGATACATTGGCATTGTTACAAAATGGGAAGAGTCTTTTGTTCTTAAAGCTGAACCATATTCCACTGTGTGTATACATACACACATACATATGTGTGTGCATATACCTATGTGCATGTGTATGCATGGAGAACATGTTCTTTATCCTTTCATGCATAGATGGATGCTTGTGTTGTTTCCATGTCTTGAATATTATGAATAATACTGCCAAGAAGATCTCTTTAAAACACCAATTTCAGTTCTTTGAAATTGGTGTATCCAGTATGGCTTGAATGTGTTCCCCAAAGGTCATGTTCTGGAAACTTGATCCTTACTAGAACAGTGCTGAGAAGTCTAATAGGGATAATTAGTTGTGAGATCTCAAGGTTCTACTTCATGGTTCAGGCTATCCTCAGGAGATTAATGTCACCTCAGGAGAAGGCTGGCTATCCCAAGAGCAGATTTGTTACTTGGTCTTGTTCAGCTCCCAACTGCTCTCTTCGAATTGCTCTTTCTATTATAGGAAAAAGGCCCCCCCAAATGTGGACCCCTTGACCTTGGAGAAGGCCCTTCTCAGACATGAACCCCTTGACCTTGGAATCATAAGAAAACGCTAAGAAATCAATCTCTGGACTGAGGAAATACATCAGTGGATAAACTGCTTGCTATGCAAGCATGAGGATGAGCATTCTGACTCCCAGAGCCCCGTGAAGCCTGGGCACAGCAGAGCAAATCAGGAATTACAACACTCTTGAGGAGAGATGGGAGGCAGATCCAGATCCACAGAAATTTTCTAGTCAGTTAGCCTGGAATTTATAGTGATGGAGTGATCCTATTTCAAGGTGGAAGGTGAGAACCGGCACCTAAGGATACCTTCTGGCCTCCAGATACCCAATTATTATACACACACATGTACATGCGCACGCACACACACACATACACGGGCACCACACACTTTTAAACTATGAAAAAATGCTTATTGTTTATAATTCATACAATATTAGATACTCTGTCATAATGGCCCAAAACTGCCCAAGGCCATACCTAAAAGTGGAACCTTGGGTCTATTTTTACTATTGACTCTACCATCATGACTCTGCTAGTTTACACCACCACCAAGAGTGCAAGGGTGTATCAGTGTTCTCATTTTTTTCCCATGGCAGTGATGACACTTATTATTGCTCCATCACTTGTCTGTTTGCTTAATTATTTTAAACATGGGTCTAGCTCTGCCACTGTGTTGACCTCGCCCCTTTATCCTTCTGTCTCAGCCCAGCCCATCCTAGCGCTGGCCTTACAGTCAAGTGCTGCCATACCTACTTTGCCGCTTCTCTTTCTGCTGGCAATCATCCCATCAGGCGTCATACAGGCCCTCTCTGTGCTTCTGGGGAGCATGGCCCTGGCGGTGAGTGAGACGGACTGACATCTGCTATACGCACTGTCCACTCTTGTTTGTTTTCTTTGAACACATCTACCCAGGTCCTTTGCCCCAGGACTATTGTGTCTGCAGTCACCTCTCCCTGAGTCTTAGCTGGCATCTGCCTTGACAGCCCCTTGAGGGCAGCTGTTACCCTTGTTCTGGTCGCCAGCATATGCAACCATTTTTCCAACTCCTAATGTAGGTCTGACACATAGCAGTGCCCCATTACATATAAATTTATTATCCATGACCTTGAGTAAGATAAGCCACCACTCAGGCCTGGTTACAAAGTGGGTAGCAGGCTGCTTAGCATGCAAGCACATTGAGCTAAGACAGCACACACCTAAGCTGCGGTGTCTGAACACTTCCCCGTGCTCCCTTACAATATCTGCCACAGCTCTGCTAAATGACCAAGAGGACATATGCTTAGCGTCTAGTAAACAGGGAGCCTCAAGGAGGAATTTAAACTTACCAGTGTGCCTCCTGAATCAGAAATAACCAATTTTCCCTTTACTTTGTCATTGTCTTTGTTTTTAAATTCGAACCATGTTTACTTGAGGGTGTACACATGTGGAGGTCCTAATATGGCGAGGATCACATTTACCCAGTGAGGCTTCTCATACCCTCTCATTTAACCATCCCAAGTCTTTCTCCTCCCCGCTCCACCCACTTGCAGGCCCTCAGGTGGAAGCCAGAGGAGAAAGTCAGGTGTCAGCCCTCTCTCCTTATACTATTTGGAAGAGTGCTTCTGTTGCTTGCTTGCACACACACCGAATTAGCTAGTCCTCAAGTCCTCAAGTTCCCTGGATTTTCATGGCTCCATCTCCCATCATGCTGTAGGAACATTGTGATTACAGATGTGCACTGCAGTATCCAGATTTTACGGGGATACCATGGATTTGAACTAGTGTTTTTACCCTGGTAGTGGTACTCACTGAGCTGTCTCCCAAGCCCCAGCTGTTATTTTTAACCCATTCACTTGCCGTGGTTGCACTGAGAAATTAATACCAGCCTTTCTAAATGAATCACATTTTTCTCCTTCGGGTTCCAATATCATAGAAGGATTAAAAGCATGCCATTTCCATAATCTCCTAGAGAGCTGTTCAGATAATTCAACATTAAAGGCCTTGGCGCTCTCCTCGTTGCACATGGTGTCAACAGGAAAAGGTGAAAGTTGTTATTTTTTCTTTTTCACATCAAAGTATTCTGTTTCTGAAGTAGCATTCAGCCAGAGTCAGGGAATGTAATTAGAGGTGACAGGTTCCTCTCCTGAAAGGATTGCCATCCCATCTGATGTCAGTGGCTCCTAGGCACTGCTTCCTACTCCGTCGTCCCGACCCCCACCTTTCCCTTACTGTGAGCAGTGCTCTGGGCTCCACAGATACATATAAAAGTTAAGACTGTATTTGATCTTTTGCTCTTTTCTTAAATAAAAGTTTTCTTTGTTCCTAGAACAGAGAGAAGCTGCAATAGTGAGAGAGAGAGAGAGAGAGAGAGAGAGAGAGAGAGAGAGAGAGAGAGCAGACAATAGAATTTTCAGCAATATTGTGGGGCCACAGTGTCAGAGACCTTTATGGGAATATAGTTGATATTGTCTGTCACCCTCTTCTGAAAGACTCTGCTCTGAGGCAGGACCTCCCATGACACTGATTTACTTCCCGACTAAAGCCTCTTGCCGAGGCCTAAGCAGGTAGCGCAGTCCCTTGTAAGAAGAAGAGAACTGAAGCCAGGCAAATGAAGGAGAGGGAGGTGCAGTGTTGGAATGAAGGGCCGAATCAGGCTCTCTGCACTTCTGTCTGCAGAGATGTTGGCTTAGACTGTGGCAGATGACACATGGTGATGGGGTGAAGCATGGTGGCAGCGATGGAGGACGGCATAGAAACGAAGACCTAATCTTTTTCTTTTCCTTTCTGAGCTGTTCTCACTGCATGGCCTAGGGTAACCTGTAACTAGTGGTCCTTAAACCCTGGCTCCAGAGTGCTAGGATTACAAGCAGAAGACACCAAAATGTTCAAAGACAGCTTTGGAGCTCTCTTTCTCCTCCTTCTCTTCCTTCTCCTCACCTTCGTCCTCCTCCTTTTCCTCCTCCTCCTCCTTCTTCTTTCTTCTTCTTTTTCTGTAGGGTAAAGAAGGGACAAAGAATGATAGCCCTGTCTGGGTTAAAGTGGTAGAGTTCAAGGGAAGGAAGCTGCCAGGCCTGAGGTTTGCTGAAGCTCTGACAAGATCTGAACTCTGTCCTTGTAACTGGCTCCAACACCTATCTCAAATACATCAATTCAAGGGATTGTAATGCTAAAAATAGGAGAGAGGACATTCATTCAATATGGCCACATAGAGAAGAAGGAGCATAGAGTGGCCTAGTTACCGCAATCATCTTTGTAGCACTGACAGGAACTCAGGGTTTAAACAGAGAAATGAGAACAGAAGCTCCAGTGAGGTGGCATACACAGTCAAGCAGCCCAGTTCCAAGTATTTTCATTTTTTTAAATTTTAAAATGGCATTTATTTATGTACTTGTGTGGGGCGTGCATATCATAGCCTCTGCTGGAGGCTAGAGCACACCTTATGTGAGTCACTTCTCTTCCTCTGCCATTTGGGTGTTGGGGCTTACACTTGGGTCATTAGGCTAGACAGTAGTAGGTACTCTTTCCCATTGAGTCACCTTGCCTGCCCAAGGCGCTCTTTTGTATTCAAATTACTCTTTTATTGCTGGTACTATAAGGTGATCTGAAGTGTGTTACTTGGGAACCAATCTGGTTCCCAGGAGATGACCATTTTCAACCCAAGATACAGCATTATCCCCATGGATAGTCACCATCACCTGTGAAGAGGTCTGTGCTTCAAAGTTCTGCTGTTCTTGGGATGAAAGGTGACTGAAGGTTTGGGATGCCCACTTATCTCTGAGCATTCAGGGGGAGGGCTGTGCATATAGACACTCTCTCTGAGTGATTAGCATCTATAAAAGGAAGCAGGTGAGCCAAAGGGGAGGCAGTGGACATAAAATAAAAGCAGACATGCCAGGCTTTGCTTCTATCTTTAGTTACTTCTGGGCCCATGCAAAGAGCCAATGTATTTAAGCAAAAACTGCTTCTAAGTGTTAATTTTAGCATGCAATTGAGCATGATATGTGCTATATCCAAGCCATAAATAAATATCTTTACAGAAAAACATGCCCCTTTTCGAACTCCTGTCAAATTCATAAAAATGCTTACTTTGTGTTGGTTCCGAGCATCCTTTCAGTTCTGGTAGGTAAGCATTGAGACTGTCCAGGGAGATTGCGACCACTGTGTTCTCATAGTGTGAGAGTGCACTCCTTAAGCCATCCTCTGTTGGTGGACATGCACCATCCCAGCAACTCAAGAGGCTGACAGGTGACGATCATAAGTTCAAACCCTGCCTGGGCTACCAGGGGAACTCAAGACCCAGTCTTAAAGTATTTCTCTAAATGAAAGGAGGGATGAGATTCTAGCTCAATGATGAAGGGTTTGCTTGCCACATGCAAAGTCCTGGGCTCAGGTAGGATGTAAGTCCCCAGTCTCAAAGTGTCTCCAAACTCAACTCTTAGGATCCTGGGATTGATGTAAAGATTTTATTATTTTTATTGATTGATTGATTGATGCTGGCAATTGAAAGTGGGGTCTCATGCATGCTAGGTGAGCAATCTATCACTGAACTACATCCCAACCCTTTTAGCTCCCTACTTTGAGACAGGGTATCATTAAGTTGTTTGGATGTCCTTGAACTCATTTTATAAACCTGACAGCCTTGAAAGTGTCTAGGATGATAATCAAGGAGCACAAGGTCTGGCTAGAATTCTTTTGGTTTTTGTATCCATGTTCTTTTGTGTATGTGTGTGTATCTGTGTGCATGTGCATGTAGAGGCCAGAGATCAGCTTCAGGTGCCTTTTGACCTCGTTTTGTGGTTCTCACTGTTCAGGAGCTCACCATTTGGTTAGGCTGGCCAGCCAGTGAGACCCAGGGATCTGTCTGTCTCTATTCCTCCATTGCTGAGATTGCAGGGTGTGCCTCCACACCTAGCTTTAACATGGGTGCTGTGGACTGGACCTCATGATTATGTACAAGACAAGCAGTTTACCCTCTGAGCCTTCTCCCCAGTCTTCCCCTTGCTAAGACTCATCATCTTGAAAAAGGAGGGAGAAATCAATTGGCTGGCCCCAAATTCCTGCCCCAGGTCTTGTCAGAAAGCTTTTAAAGATGATAGAGGGCATAAGCTTTATAGGCCAGAGAGACACAGAAATTATGGGGACCTCATAATGAAAAGGAAAGGAGCCCAACAGCCAGTAGTGGGAATAAAGCCCCTGGCAGCTGAGAAAGAAGCAGAACTCCAGAGTAAATAACAACATCCATTGTAAAGACTGTTGACAAAGGCTGCTCACACTTTCAACGTTCGATGTTTTATGTTAAAGTATCAGAGACCCAGACCAAAGAACTCAAGGTATAGGAACCTGAGAGGACTACATTCCTTTCCCTAGGCACTGTCTGAGAACCTCAAAGAGAACTTAGCTTTGCTCACAGTAAGGAATCTACCTTCCGGAATCCCTGTGAGCTAGACTTGCCTGTCAGGAGAGCCAGAGGGAAACAACACAGTAACTTCAAACCCCACCCAAATCCCAGTCTGGCTATTGTGAAACTGTTAGCTACAATGTAACCTTTAAGAGGTCCATCCCCGCCTGCTGCGGGGCTTCTCAGCTGTGCCCTGCTGTCTCCTGAGTGCCGCTTTTCCTCCCACTTCTTGTGCTTAAGCCTTTAGCAAATATCTTTAACATAATCTCCAGCTCTCACTCTTAAACCAGCTGGTCATAAAAGTCTTCAGCATCAACGTCTTGATCCTGGTTTGGCCTGAGTGGTTGTTTCTAAAAGTTGAAGGGGACATCTCAGGCTGCTTAGAGTGACATTGGGGAGCTCTGCCTCCCTTTCTACATTTTAAATGCTAACATTTGGAAACTTTCTGCATTGTCTCTCCTCTCTACACTGCAAACATAAGCCTCGTGGTTGAGAACGTCTCCAGACCAGGCAGGGTGGTTCCATGCCTTTCTCAGGAAATACTCATCTACCCAAAGTCTACATACCAGAGCTAAAGAAAAGCTAAACAAGCATGCTATTTGGTCCAGGTGACCTGTCTATTGGATAAAACTCAGTATTGAAATCATCTACTATTGATGGGTTGATGTTAATTTGTATCTTTAGGTTCACGTAAATACAAGTAACTTTATACAGACTGAACAGTTTATATTATGTATTCAGTAATACATGTATACATACATACATATAAATATACATATGCATCATATACATACAGATTTATATCAAATATGTTTATAGCAGCAAATAATTTTTTTAAAAAGACCATGAATTTTAAAGAGAGAGAGGAAGGGTATATGGGAGACTCTGGAGGGGGAAAGGGAAGGGGAAAATGATGCAATTATATTATGTCTTAAAAATAAAAGAAATAATATTAAAAAAAAGAATGAGCAAGTTTGAAAACAAAAAAAAAGCCTTGATTCTGGATTTGATCTGAGCAGCAGTGAACACCTCTTCCTTCTTCACCTGTACATTATTTATAGGAGTTTGTAAACAACTAAGTCTGGAGTATTTTTTTACTTCTTTTTCTTTTTGCTACCTTAATTCAGTTAGTCAGCAGTAAAAGAGAAAGGAAAGCAATTATGCAGATATAAAGTCAATAGCAGTCAAGGGTCAGGGGGTGGAGGGTGGGAAGAAGAAAAAGCCGGCAGTCCTTTCCCTTATTGAGTTCATCCTGTTTGGTTGGAATATTAATTTTCTGAATGATCATTGCTACTCCAAGTCAACACTGTGGTTTGCAGGCCTTATCTCCCACATTGCAGCTGTCCTGAGCAATACCCTTCCTTGAAGGACAGGTCTACTTTTATGTTGGCGACAGCAGCCCAGGAAGACATTCTCTGCACGGGTTGACAGTAAAAACCACCTACTGTGCATTTCACATGATCTGAATTTCTGCATAATGTGAAAAAGTAGAGGCCGCCAAGATGGGAAAGCATGGCAGTTTGAAGGTAACTGACCTCCTCAGGCTCACTGGGAGTGGCACTATTGGGAGTCGTGGCTTTGTCGGAGTGGGTACAACCTTGTTGGAGGAAATGTGTTACTGTGGAGGTTGGCTTTCAAGTTTCCTATGCTCAAGTTATGCTCAGTGTAACTCAGTTCACATCCGGTTTCCTGTGGATCAAGAAGATATAGAACTCTCAGTTTCTTCTCCAACACCATGTCTGCGTACACAGTCATGCTTCCTGCCACCATGATAATGGACTAAATCTCTGAAAACATAAGCCAATGCCAATTAAATGTTTTCCTTTGTAAGAGTTGCTGTGGTGATGGTATCTCTTCACAGCAATAGAAATCCTAAATTAGACAAAAAGTCTCCTGTGCAGCCTCAGGGGGACACTTGCTGAATGGACTGTTCTTTTGAATGAGCAATTTGTTAGAAGAGTCAAGAACACCATGGACAGAGAGTATGCTGGGGTCTGAGGAGATTGGATCCCTTCCTATAGAAAATGGGAGATTTCATGTCAGTGGTTGAGGAGTAGTCCATAGAACACAACTGTAATTGTGCTGTCTATGATTCCCTGGATGGAGGTAGCCTGAGGCTTTTAACTTCTTTATCAGGAGTAAGAATTAGGGTGACCATCATTCTCCTGGAATCCTAACACCTGGGGTGTCTGCTGTATGATCGGATTCATAGGCAGGCTCATCGTAGGTCCTCCCCTCCATTCCTCCCCGGAACTCCAGACTCATTTATGGAAGAGTGAAGTTGGAGAAGCCTGTAGATGAGCATGACCCAAGCAATGGTGGTCATGAAACCTCACATTTCCTCAGAGACACAGGCATTGAATGTTTATAAATACTCTCCTATATTTTGTTCCCCCCATTAAAAATAAAGCAAATCTTTATAAAAATAGAGAATGGAAAAGTATGGCAGTACTGACGAGAAAGTGATCTTGCTCTTACTTTTCAAAAGTTTCTTTTAAAGTGATTTATTTTATTTGTGTGTGTGTGTGTGTGTGTGTGTGTGTGTATGTGTGTGTGGTCACACGATTGCAGGGGCCTGTGCAAGCCAGAAGAGGACGTCAAAGTCCCTGGCTGTGAACCATCTAACATGAATGCCAGGAACTGAACTTGGGTCCTTGGCAAGAGCAGTAAGTACTCTTAACCACTGAGCCATTTCTCCAGCCCTCAAATAGCTTGTAACAATGATTCACATCTGGTTTTCATAAGCAAAGATGCCAGGTGTAAGACATCTTGTGAACAATCACCTCTGGCCAATGGGGTGGAATATGGCACATTATCAAGAATAAATGAGACAAATATTCCAATTAGGGTCTCATCCCACTTCTTTCTATCTTCTGCCAAGTGTTTGTCTCAATCGTTCAAGCGACAAATGATCCCACACTCGTGAAGTGCTGCTGAATGGGCAGACACTGCTTAGAAAAGGATTCTTGATTTTATTTCTATTTGAGGCTGGAGAAATAAGGTGGCTGGAGTAGTTGTAGCTATCAAGATATACTCAGTTAGGTGGGGCAACTTCCAGAAGATTGTATCAGTAGTGAAGAAAGACAGAGGATAGTAATGTGTCCATGAAGCTATAAAAAGTATGTTTTTATTTTATTTATTGGAAATCAATTTTTTTCCACCTGTGTTGTCAATTCTGGAAACTTGGATTTAGTCTTCTGAGACTCACAGAATGGAATAAGAGAACCAGCTCCTCTTATCAGCTGTCCTCTGACCTCTAGATGTATGTTGTGGTGTGTGTACACATATGCAAGCATGCAATATGTGTACAAACAATATATTCATATGTGAACTGTGGCATATCACTAAAATAGATCAAGGAAACAAACCAAAGTCATATTAAAAATAGACTATTTGACAACCTGGGAGAAAGTGGTATTGGTAAAATAAGAATAACATTCATCTCCCTAGAAAGGGAGCCACCTGTGAGTGCATCCCACCGTGGACCAGGACTGAGTTACGCAGTGTGTCTGCATTCCACCATGAACAAGGCACTAGGTTATACAGTGTGTCTGTACCACAGGGTCTAGAATCTCACTCTGGTGCTACTGCCCCGAGTTCATTTTGAGTGAATCTAAGACAAAGGAGGGAAAAGAGAGTGGGGACTTCTGGATGGAAGCTTAAAAAAGACGAAAGAAAATCAAAGCCGTTCTTTGCTCTGTATCTTGTGATGTGGTCTACACACTAACTGGCACCATGGATGCTTTGATGCAGTTTGAAGAAGAGGGGAATATGATCTGGTTCGCTTTGCAGTTTTCCTCCGAGTTTCCCAACTCTCTAAAGTCTGTTCCTGCAAGGAATTTGTAATTGATACCCAACTGAAAACAGGATGAGAGAAAACAAGCTTGGGGTTTTAATTTTGTATGTTTTTGGTTTTGGTACTGGAGAGTGACTCTATGACCTCAAGACTGGGAGTTTAAGGTCATCCTTAACTACATAGTAAGCTCCAGACCAGGCTGGGCCAATAGCAAAGTAAATAAATAAGAAAACCACTAAATAGCTACCTCATATGTTTTCATAAACTAAAATAACTGTGCCCCCATTCCATGAGTTTTGGCCTTTGACGTTTTTTAAAGCAGTTTTGATGAGATACAATTTATATAGCATGAAATCAACCTGTTTAAAGTGTGACTAAGATGGTACATTTAGGGTGCTATGTAAACATCATGACAATTTTAAAGAATTTAACTATGCCTTAAAGCCCTCAGATTCACTAGCACTCATTCCCTTACTCCGGCTAATCTTACGGCTTCAAAATCGTGACTCAACTTTCCTTAGTGTCAATTTTATAGTATCGTTCATTACAGTTATTATTTAGTGTGTGTCAATATGTGGGAGTTGGAAGCAGGTATACCAAAACATATCTTGGTCAGAAGAGAAATTGCAGGAGTTGGTTCCCGGTGATGAAACTCAGGTCCTCAGGTTTGGAGACAAGTTTCCTCATCCACTGAACCACCTTGATGGCCCCATCAGTCTCCCTGATGCTTTTATAGAAAAGGAATCATACAATGCTTATTTTTAAGGCTTTATTTTATTTATTTATTTTTGCTTTTGAAAGACAGGATTTCTTTGTGTAACATCCCTCGCTGTCCTGGAACTCACTTTATAAGACCGGTCTGGCCTTGAGCTCAGATATTCACCTGCCTCTGACTGCTGGGATTAAAGGAATGTACCACCAACACCCAGATAAGATTGTAATTTATTTATTAAAAAAATTGTATGTATGATGGTGATGGCGTGTGTCATGTGCATGTGTGGTGTGCATGTACGTGTGTGTGTATGTGTGTGTGTGTCTGTAAGAGCCCAGAAGGGGGCATCAGGGTCCATGTGACTGAAGTTAAGAGCACAAAGCCATCTCTCCATTCCCATATGCTGTCTTGCATGGCTGACTTCTCACTGAGCATCATGTCTTCATAGTTCATCTGCATGTGTCCATGTTCCTATTAGTCCTTCACAGATGCTGCACCCCCATTATTATCCGTGTATTTTCTGCATGTTCCATGTTGATGTCTAGTTTCCTTGAGTCTTTTTTATCTGAAGTTGGTTAAACCCATGGACAGAGAGGAATAACTAGATGTCCACGAGCAGTATGAGTCAAGAAAATAATAATGGGCATTCCCTAGTTGTTGTAGGAGAGAGAGGCCGCTTGCTCATTCTGGCCGCCCGGCTAGCTTATACCCGAAATAACCACACAGAAACTGTATTCATTAAAACACTGCTTGGCCCATTAGCTCTAGTTTCTTATTGGCTAATTCTTACATCTTGATTTAACCCATTTCTATTAATCTGTATATCGCTGTGTGGCAGTGTCTTACCGGGAAAGATTATAACTGCTGTCCATCTCAGGCAGAGGATCCATGGCTTCTCTCTGACTCCGCTTTCTTCCTCCTAACATTCAGTTCTGTCCTCTCCACCTACCTAAGTTCTGTCCTATCAACTGTCCCAAAGCAGTTTCTTTATTAACTAATGAAAGCAATACAAAGACAGAAGGACCTCCTACACCACCTAGTCAGTAACTGGGTATTGTATATCCCTGTATCTTTTCATTGAAATTAGATGAATAAGTGAGAACACAGATGAGTTGTTGAAAAATAACTCAGTTTGATGAGTTGGGAATGAACCCTAACTAATAGATGATTGGCTAGCATGCACAAATCCCCGAGTTCCAGACAAAGGACTATATATACACTGAGCATGATGCTGAATGACCACAATCCTAACACTAGGGAGGTAGAGACAGGACTGGAAATTCAGTCATCCTCAGCTACATGGGGAGCTTAAAGCCAGCCAGGGTCATAAGAGGCCCTTTCTCAAAACACTCTACTAGTTATTGAGCAGTAACTCAATTTATGTCTTCATTCCCATATTACCATGTTTAATGTTTATAAGTGTTTGTTTATTATGTGTGCATGTATGTACAGAAGTTGTTCATTACAGTGTGTTTGTGGATGCTAAAGAAAGGCTTCTGGGAGTTCATACTCTCCTTTCACCACATGGCTTCCAGGATATTGAACTCAGATTATAAAGTTTAGAAAGATTATAAAGCTGCATGCATTTTTACCCACTGAATCACCTGGCTGATCAATTTTTTGTACTATATTTTGTATGTACGTAGTACTGGAGCCCAAAGCTTCGTGTATGCCAGGTAAGCCTCTACCACTAAATGGAAACACTAGCACCTTTACAAGGTAAGTGGATTTAAGAAATGTTCTCAGAGGGAAGAGCTTTAGTTATGACCCTATGACCTGGCCCTCACAGTCCAGTCTACCTTCTAATCCAACACTACTACTTCATCCACCACCTTACTGTCCAATTTCCATATCTTCCCTTGTTCTCTCTGTGTGTCTCTCTCTCCCTCTCTCTGTTCTCTCTCTCTCTCTCTCTCTCTCTCTCTCACTCACTCTCTCACACATAGACACACATTCCCTCTTACACACACACACACACACACACACACACACAGTAAAAATCACATACAAGCCCCGGTGGTCCTCTGCTCTGCACCTCCCCACCCATTTTGAAAAGATAAAAACTTCATATTACCCCAGCTTCTGGAGTCTTCTTCCATCTGGACAGTTAAGCTTTTTCAATAAAAGGCTACTTGTCTGCTTTATTTTTACACTCAAGAAACATGCATTATTTAGTAGCGGACTTTCAAAAACATTGAAATGCCCCTTGTAAACATGGTTCAAACGCTTTCCTTTTCCACTGGCTCTGCTCCTCTTTGTAGCATGGGATTTCAGGAGCTTTCTTTCTTTTTCCTTTGGTGCCAGATAAATCTTAATTTCATTTGGCATGTGGTAAATATTTAGCTTTACTCCTCTGGTGCTGAGAGACATTTACACAGCTTTGGGGTGACTTGGAAACTGTCTTGATAATTGGCTACATTTTCGTAGAGATCAAGAGTGATTCTCTTTCGATTAAATTCTCTCTCTTTTTTTTGTTGGTGTTTGTTTTTAGCAAGTACTTTAAAATTATCAAAAACCAGGTGCTTCTTTTACTTGGATGTTTTGCATATCTGGAACAAAGCAAAAACTCAAGAGAGACTGTCGAGATGTGAACTATCTTAAACAATAATTTAAAAAAGAATCCAAATCCATCACAGACCTGTGTGTACTTACTCTTCATCTAAGAATAATCAATGGACAGATATTTGTGAGGAAGCAGGTGCCATGTGCAAAGAGAGAGGTGGAGCTATTTATCCTCGTTTCCCTGTAGACTCCTAGATGTCCAATAACAGACAGAGTAGAGAGAGAGACACTGCCAAAAGAGCCTCCGAGTGTGGAAAAGCACACAAAGTGAAGAGGGGACAGAGCTGAAGTTGGAGGCAAAGAAAATGTCTCAAGAATGATAGACCTGGAGTATCAGTGGGGTTATTTCCAATGCAGAAAATTTGGACATTATTCAAGAAACACCTGTGCATAAAAGCATGACTACCATCAAGATAGTGAAGAGACACAGGAAAAGACACAAGCATTGAGTCTTGTGGGAGTTTAAGTCCTTATCCTCCTACCTGCTACCTCTTTTTCAGCTCACCAGTTAGCCTGTCTGTGCCTTAGGCTCTTTCCTCCCAGCTAAATCTCATCCATCTTACTCCTTTCTTTTCTCTTTCTTCTTCTTCCTTCTGCCATCCTTCCTTTCTTCCCTCCCTCTCTCTCTTCCACCCTCCCTCTCTCCCAATATCCTTCCATTTTTCTCCTTTCTTCCCTCCTCTTCTCCTTTCTTCCTTTCTCTTCTCTTTTCTTCATCCTTTCTCCCTTCTCCCAGCCCCTCTTTGCTACTTTCTCCCCCAGCAAATGCCAAGCAGAGTGACAGGTGGCAGGACGACAGTAAACAACCCTGAAAATCAAGTCATCAATGTCACTGAGGTGCCAGAACAGGGAGGTCCTGAACAAGTAAGCCAGCTGCAGAATAAAAGAGATCATTTCAAGCAAAGTCCAGAAATACAGACTCAAAGTTAAGGTAACAGAAAATCAGTCAGTTCCGGAGAGAAGGAGTAGCTGTGAATGGAGGGTACAGGAGGCCTCCGGAGAATGGAGGGTTTTGGTGGTAAACCTGGGTCAGATGGACCAGAAGCATGAACAAGGCATATGGGGATGGGCATCCATGCAACAAGAGAACAAGACCCTGTGGTGGCTGTCAACTGGCTACACTGGACTACAATATTTAAATGAATTAACTTAATTTTTTGTGTCATTATAAAGATTTGAAACACAGCAGAGACCACAGACTACAGTTAGGCAACCACCCTGCACTGACATTCACAGATAACAAATGCTTGAAAAAGACCCATTGAGTTCAGGGAAGTTAGTGAATAAAACAGAACCTGAGAGTCCAGATCTCTTAAGCAAAAACTGTTACCTCTCAAGTCCTGGATCACCATAGACTTGAACCGAATGGTGACTCATTGTCAGAAGTCAGTAGCCTCAGGCCTGAAAGATGGCTCAGTGGGTTACAACACTGCCTTTATCCCTGGGACTTACATGGCAGACAGAGAAAGCCAACCCCTGTAAGTTGCACTGTAGCATTTGCCTCGCCCAATAAATTATATTGTTGGCAGTCTTCCCATCCTACCAGTAGCTCATAAATAAATACAATGAGGATTAATATTAATTATAAATGCTCAGCCAATAACTAAGGCTACCTAACTCTTACATGTAATGCCACATGGCTTGGTACCTTTTCTCAGTATGGCATGCCCATATTACTTCTCTCTGCATCTGCTCATGACTCCTCTAACTTTGCCCTTCTTCTTGCCATCATTTTCAGTTTTGCTGAATGGCCTATACTTTCCTGTCTGGCTACTGGCTAGACAGCTTTTATTAAACCAATTTGAATAACAAATCTTTACAGTACATGACAGTATTATTGCACAACATCTCCCCTTTTTGTCTATGTAAAAAGGAAGATTTTAACCTTGACATAGAAAAACCATATATAACAAAACAGGTATTAAGTAAGAATTATAGTTACAATATCCAGTCCAATTGTATTTGGCAAAGTTAGAAAAAATATTCTATTATCTAGCTTATCACTGTGATTCTATAGTTTTATATCTAATTTACCATTTATCATAACTAAGGAACACTTTAGCTATGACTATTTAGTCTTCACCTCCATCAAGGACCCCAAAAGGGTGAAATGTTACCTAAGGACAGGGACATCTTGCTGCCTGGACCGTCATTGTAGGTTCTTATTGATGTTGGGGCTTTTAACTTTGGCCTAAAGGCCTGATATATCTGACAGACATTTTTGAAAAGTAGGGAATTTTTAAAGACTGTCCAACCCTGTCTGGGCAAAGTTTGGCAGTCACTTTCTGTTACATCTGGCTGGTACAGTTTAGACAGTATACCATCAACAACTGAGGCAAAGGAAGTTTTTGGCCAAATGGCTAGACTTTGTTTTAAAGAAAGCAAGCATCATAGGAGGCTTTTCAATGTCATTATTTTCTCTGAAATAAACTGGTGATGACAAGAGCAGATGTGTCTCACTGTCAAGAAAATCCTTGTGTTATTAAAATATTTGAAATGTCATATTCTGTAGGTTTTGAAATGTTTGAATATCATATATCTAAATATATCTGTGTCTGACCTTGAAAATATATGTAACACGACTATAAGTTTGACTATTATAGAAGACTAGTAATCTGTATTTCTTAATTATACATTACAGTTTTAAATGAGTTTCATAAGCACAATACTCAAAACAAGAGTAGAAACATACATACAGGATAACAAAATTAACTTTAAATTTGTGTCAAAAATCCATACCAAAGTAAAATATTTAAATTTGTAGTTGCCTATTTTAAAAATAATTTTCATGGTTTATTTAACTTTATTTTGTGTGCATTGGTGTGAAGGTGTCAGATCCCCTACAACTGGATCTTCAAACAGTTGTGAGCTGCCATGTGGGTGCTGGGAATTGAACTCTGGTCCTCTAGAAGAGCAGTCAGTGCTCTTAACCACTGAGCCATATCTCCAGCCCCCCTTGTAGTTGCTTTTTGATTTAAAAGTAGATTCAACAATCTACCCCGTTATCCTATCATTTTTATATCATATTCCCCCTTTTTTTCTTTCAGAAAGAGAGTTTTTTTTTGTTTGTTTGTTTGTTTTTTAAGACAGGGTTTCTCTGTAGCTTTAGTGCCCGTCCCGGAACCAGCTCTTGTAGACCAGGCTGGCCTCGAACTCCCAGAGATCCGCCTGCCTCTGCCTCCCGAGTGCTGGGATTAAAGGCGTGCACCACCACCGCCTGGCCAGAAAGAGATTTTTTAATTTAACTCTTTTGCTTAGTTTTTCTTTTCTCTCCTGACTACTATCAATAACAGCTTGTTTCCAATCTGCCTTAAATGGTAATGAATACCTATAACCCATCTTTTTGGAATGTAGGTGTTGTTCTCTAGACTACTTTCTGTTCTTTGGGGTTGTTGGTAATCTTTGGGAAAACATGAGAAAATCAGGATATTTGTTAGGTCATGAACCAATTCAACCTGCAGCCTTGAAATTGTTCTGGATGCTGGATCACCAGAGCCATCCATTTTTATTGGTGTCTGATCCCCTTACTCTGAAAATATATATACTTTTAAAGGTATCATACATTACAAGTATGGAATATGGGCTGTGTTTAGGTCAGTTAAAGATGATTTTTTTGTTTTATTTGATAAGGTATAATATATGTCATGTGTCTTGTAATTCTTCTCAGTTTATTTCTTTATGTTTGTAGCCAGAATTTTCAGGGGGCCTTTCTCAGTCAAATCTGATCATCGTTAGCACTGATCAAATACATAACTTCTAATTTTCTGTGGAAATAAAAACATAACCACTTCCCCAAAGTAACATATCTTTTGACTTAAATTTTGAAGTGAAGATATTTTTTAACATACATAGGTTTGTTTAACCCAGAGGCATTTATGATCAAATGTCTCTTAGCAGATATTGCTCCTTCCTCAGCAGTCAAGAAATTCAAAGACAACACAATAACATACAGTATCCAGACCCTGTGCATTTTTCATCTTTGTGTGACTTTTTTTATATTACTTTACTCCTTATTTAAGGAACTTACTTTATTATTTTAAACTATATTTTTAAATCTATGATTATATATACATTTTATCTCTTCTTTCCCAAGTCTATTTAAATTTTCAAACAAATTCTAACCCATTCGGAGGCTTTTTACTATCTGTTATGGTTTTGGCCCTTTCAGGGGCAAGCCACGTCCACTCCCAGTGACCCCCATCCCCACCCCTGCCTCACCATCTTGGATTTCTCTCTTACTGTCCCCTCTTGGAGCACTCGTGTCTCCCCATTTTCCCACTTCTTCTGTCTCTTTCTCCTCTCCTCTCTCTCTCTCTCTGTCCCCCTGCCCACCTCGCAGCTGCCCTGTGGGGGACCCACTAGCATTTTTAAAAAAATCATAAAACTATCTGGATCTGTTTTACTAAGCATCTGTATTTGTGTGTGTGTATGTATGTATATGTTCGTTTGCTTTTTGGTTGCTGTTGTTTTTGATCGCATGAAGTAAACCTTGCACTGCTATGTCTGCTACCGGCATTGCTCAGCTTAGCAAACAGTGGTCGTGCATGGAGGTGTGTGACTGACTCCCTCCCACAGGCAGTTGCCAGGAGATAGTTTTTTTGTACCTTGGCCAGGGTGAGAGACAGCAGGAACCCGACACTCAGCTTAGCTCATGGTACAATGGGAGTTCAAGCTCATAGGCAGTGATGAGAAAACATATCCCTGTACCACAGCTGGCATGAGAGACATGAGACTAAGAAGATGCTCTTGTCTCCATTTCTCTGTGCCTAGAACCCTTTCCCGAGCTCGGGACCTCTGGAAGAGCAGCCAGTGCTCTTACCCTCTGAGCCATCTCTCCAGTCCCCTCTCTCAGGTTTTATGTGGATGTAATTACTGAATGTTTAGGTGCCATTTGTTGGCAGAGTTTTCCTGTCCTGCAGGCCTGTCCCAAATAAAAACACTGAGGATTAATATTAATCATAAACACTTGACCAATAGCTCAGTCTTGTTACTAGCTAACTCTTACATTTAAATTAATATATATTTCTTATCTATGCTTTGCCACATGGCTTGGTACCTTTCTCATCATAATGTGCCCATCTTGTGTCTCTTTGCATTTACTCATGACTCTTCTAAGACTGCCCTTCTTCTTGCCATCATTCTGTGTTTTACTGTCCAGCCTATAGTCAGTTAGCTTTTTATTAAACCAATTTGAATGACAAATAATCTTTACAATGTACAAAAGGATTATTCCACAGCATTTTATACACACACACACACACATATGTAAACCCACCTGTGAATTGTGGAGAATGTTTTCTCTCTTAGTAACTTTTTCAGTTGCTGTGAATTCCTGTTAAAAGCAGTTTGACGAAGGAACAGCTTATTTTGGTCTGGCTCACAGTTTGACGAGATACAGTCTCTCCATTTGACTAAAAGGAGGTAGTAGGCAGCTCCCTGGAGATGGGGGGCATGAGGCTGAGACTTCCTCCTCCTGTCTTTAGGACAGGATTCCCAACCCTCTTTCAGGCAGGGCAGGAAAGGGAGGAGAGGGTGTGGGGGAGTGGGAGGGAACTGGGAGGAGGAAAGGAAGTGTAAATAATTGAATGGAAAAAAAGGAATGCAGCATTCACCTGGTGTTCTTCATTTTTCCTTTCTCCTCTGTCTAGAACCCCAGCTCAGGGTAGTACTTCCATATTCAAGATGAGTCTTTCCCTTCACTTAATCCTTTCTGAAAACACTCTCAGCCAGGCCAAAATGCATCTTTCTAAAGCCACAGGAGCTTCTTAATCTGGTCCATCTGACAAGCACAGTTAAACAATACATTACTTAGTCACCTTGGGTAGCAGCTAGTTGGGGGCATAGGGCAGGGAAATGACAAGGATTTCTTTAGGAAAACTGGAGAGCTTTCTACTGGTGAAGACGTCTAAGTGGGCATGAGAGAGCGAATGCTATCTCCTCACCACCATCTGCCATCAGGAAACAAATCTGATTCCTGTGTAAGAGAGCGGAGCTCTACAGGTGAGCAGAGAAGTCTGGAGAGATCTGCTGGAGGCTTCCCAATGCAACCCAGAATGAGCAGTGAAGGCCAGTGATTTTGGAATCCCCCTATTCCCCTCCCCCACATTCCCTGGGGAAAAGTACATGCCTGGTATTCTGTCACAGAGACAAGAAAACTAATTCTTAGCAGGGTTGTTAGGGTCACAGCCTGGTCCTTGGCAACCCTGAAAAACCAGGCCCAGTCACCATTCTTAATAGACCAATTAAAGAAGCAAGTAATTGTAAAAAGCAGATAAAGAACATTTATTCAGTGTGGCCACATTGGCAAGAGGGACAAAAAGACACAATGCCTCCCCTTCGTCACTGGCTCAGTCTTTTAGGCTTTTGGCATGAGGTTTAGGTTTAGTACATGGCCAGAGTTATTGGTGGGCCCAGGTCAGGGTGAGGTCTTGTCCATCACTGTCTGGGTTCCAGTCTTCCCTGAACCCCCTGACACGTTATAATTCTGTTTCTGGGAGACAAATTTCCCCCTTATTGCTGGACCTTTTTTCTACTCTCTGGAGGAGATAGGGGAATTATAGTTTGGGGGGGTTTATTATTTCATAGTCTGATAGAAAAAGGGGGGTACACAGGTATCTTTTAGATAAGTGGTTTTCAACCTATGGGTTGCAACCCCAGTGTGGTTTGAAGGACCCTTTCATGGAAGTCACCTAAGACCATCAGAAAACAGATATTTATATTATAATTTATAACAGTAGCAAAATTACAGTTATGGAGTGGTAACAAAAATAATTTTATGGTTTCAGATCATCACAATATGTGGAACTGAATAAAAGGATCACAGCATTAGGAAGGTTGAGAATCAATGTTTTAGAATATTCTCCTTTGTGTCCTAACTACCACAAAAAAGAAAACATATCCCCAGTTGCCAGATGAGCTTACTGACTTCTGGTGGCCAATCACAGTCCAGCTTAAGTCTATGGTCCAATGAAGACTCGAGAAGTGACGCTGTAAGAATTTTATTTCTGGTGGAAGCAGGCATCTCCAGCTTCTCAGTCAGGTTCTGATTAGAACCGGTGAGGGCATCCTGGTTGTTTCTAATGGTTTGTGTCCTTGTGGATGCCTTTGACTGCCCCAAATATGTCATTTTTTTAATTGTCCCAGAGATTCTATTACATTAAATAATGACAGGCAGGAAAATACAACTCATGGTAGTCCTTGTGAAAGGATTGCTTACTAGATTTCAGTAAAATCCATTGCCTCCCCCAAGCAGAATCACTTGACTACAGAAATCTTACTTCAGTGTGCGTCTTGCCCATATGATGATAAGGAACCTGTCACTGGTGATCTGAGTGCTTTGAAGACCATGTACTTCGCAGGGACTCTTTGAAGCGTATCTCCTGTCTCCCTTCCACTCAGCTTACTTGTGGGTGGGGGTCTGGAGAAATAGCTCAGTTGGCAGGGTGCTTGTCTAGCATGTATGCAGCCTTGAATTTCAGTCCCAACATTGCATATAATTGGGCATGGTGGTGCATGCCTATAACCTCAGCACAATAGTAGAGGCAGAAGGATCAGCAGTTGAAGGTCATCCTTAGCAATAGCAAGTTTGAGTTCACAGGGGTCTGCTTATGTTAGGTATGTTGGAGTCTGCTTGGCACTGTTGTATTGGTTATGTTGTTGTCTGCTTGTGTTGCTGTGTTGTATCTGTTCTTGTCTGCTTGTGTTGTGTTGCTCTGTTGATTATGTTGGAGTCTGCATATGTTGTGTTGTATTATGTTGTTGTCTGTGTTGTGTTGCTGTATTGGTTATGTTGGAGTCTGCATGTGTTGTATTGTTGTGTAGGTTTGCTGGAGTCTGCATGTATTGTGTTGTTCTGTTAGTTATTTTGGAGTCAGCGTGTGTTGAGTTGTTGTGTTGGTTATGCTGAAGTCTGCTTCTGTTGTTGTGTTGGGTATGCTGGATATGCTTTGCCTGTTGAAGGAGTTCTGTCCATCAGTCAGACAGCTTGGGCTAGAGTTTTCACCAGTAAACTCTGTTTCAAAGCTGTGATGAATTCTAAGATCATTTCCGCATTACAGAAGCAGAATCAGAAGACCTAGATTTATCCCAATGCTGAACATAAAGCTATCATAAAAATTACAGGCAAACAAAGTCTCTGATCTGAAGGCAGGGAAGACCTGTACAAATAGACCAGACTATACATTCGGATGCAATAATGGAAAGACAATGTCAACAGAACAAAATTTTTATACATAAAGAGCAGTGTGTTAGGGTAGTGAGGGTGTCTGTGTTTCTCTGTGTGTATGTCTGTCTGTGCATGTACTTTGTGTCCCATTGAATCTTTGAAAGTACTTAGTAACAACTTGACTTGTCTTCCTGACTGTAATCAGAGCAGGTAAATGAACTGCTTTTGAAGAGCCGTGCAGAGCTTAAAGAAGAAAGAGAACAGAGAACGGAGAGATGTTCCAGCAGGCAAAAATATTCACCATGTAAGCCTGATGACCAGAGTTTAACCCCCAGACTCCATGTGAAGATCCAGACATAAAGACCTGCATCTGTGATCCCAACACCTTTATAGGGAGACGCTAGAGCATCTCCCAGAAGCAGACAGGGCAGATAGCCTGCTGTACAGAAGTGCAGCATGCCAGAACCAAAAGAGAATCCACCCACAAAATGAGGCAGAAGGAGAGCCTGGCCCCAAGAAGTCCTCCTGTCACCCTATGAGCATGATGGCACCTACACACCTACACTTTCAAACACGCATGCCAATAACACATAAAATAAAAATTACATAATAGAACTATCAACTGTTTCTCACTTCTTCATCTTCTAATAAATAACTAGCCATGCTGTTTAGAATTGGGGGATAAATCCATTTTAAAGTGTCTAAAACACAATTAAAAACACTGGGTAGTAGATTGTTCACACACAGAAAACCGAGGAAGAGTGTCAGGACCCAAGAGGCAAAAGCTTTCAAGGGCAGTGATATCTCCAAGGAGAGTAGGAAGAATTTGTACGAGCCTTTGATTCTGTTGGATTTTTTGAAAGCACAAAGAGGTATCATATTTAATTTATAGCATTATATAAGCTGCTGCAGTGTGTGTGTGTGTGTGTGTGTGTGTGTGTGCAAGCATAATCCTGACGTACCAGTTTGAATTTTGCATTACCAGGCAACAACTATTCTAGGATCTGAGCACTCATACTGGAGGACCGGATTCAGGGAAGCAGAAATGTAGCAACAATCTGCAGTGCTGGCGGCATTTCCCTTGCCTATAAAACCAATTTTAACTGCACAGAGCCCCTCAACACATTGCATCTGGGAAACGCGGAGGCTGCACATTAAGCTGTTATGAATAACTGCTGTTGGGATGGAATGAAGAGGAAACACATCTGCATTTCACTTGCACTCTCTGCAAACCCAAAACCTCCTGACTGCAGTTATATCTCCTGCGAAGCCACGCTGCAGAAAGGGGAAGGCTTTGCTGGGAAGCATTTACCATGCTTTGATATTTTAGCCCTGTGATCATTTGAAGCCTTGGCTGTTCTTCCCTGGCACTGGCTACTGAATATTATAATATAGATGGTTTGTTTCTATGGAGGAAAATAGAATCCAAGTCAAGTCTAATTTGACTCAGGCACATCTCCGACTCTCCTAATTCAGAGGCAATGGAGCTAGGGTGAGAGCTGTCAGGCTGGCCTCAGGGACTGTGAATATTCCCTCACTTAAGAAGCTGTGGGAGTCACACTGGCTGATTTCAGTACACAGCTTCTGCCTCCTCCGCAGCATTGAAGGCAGGTGCTCCGATATCAGTGCTCACTGCATGGTATCCAGTGTTCTGGAGAAGCAGATTTGAAGCATTTAAAAATTGCCAATGATAGGAGAATGATTAAGAAAAACATGAAATGCACAAAGGGGCTAGAGAGATGGCTCAGTTAGCGAATGGCTTGTGTGCAAGCATGAAAATGTGAATTCAGATCCCTAGAATGTGTGTGCCTAAAAGTGCCAGGCTTGGGTGTGGTAGCATATGATAGCGATGGGGCCAGTAGTGGAGACAGGAGGGCCCTGAGCTTGTTGGCCGTTTAGTCTAGCTGTATCAGTGAGCTCCCACTTCAGTGACAGACCTGGTCTTACAACATATATGAAATAATTAAATACATGTAGAGCACAACCAGAGGAGGGGCCTGAGGTTGATCTTGGCCTCTACGTGCATTTTCACATAAGGGCACACAGACCTTCCCAGCAATCGCACACAAAAACATACAAGCACCACACACGCACACACACACACACACACACACACATGCAAAGAACACAAAGTTCTGCACAACAAATTCTTGACTGTGTATACAGTATTTAAAGTGATGTTCAGAAGGCTTCCTACTAAGATGGAAAAAGAGGCGTTAGTTGGCATTACCAATGTAAATGTCCATGTCATATTCGTTTGCAATTTTTCTTCTATCCACCCTATTTTCTGCACGTAGACGCCCAAGGACAATGACTTCTTTACTTTCTTCTTAGGTACGTATCGACATACTGTTAGCATTCAGACATTATGCTGACCTGCCCCCTGTCACTTGGCAGCCTGTGCCTGTCAGCAATCCAGGCAAATGCTTAGTTAGCCCAGGGCCCTACGGCCATACAGAACTACGCATGCACAAAAGGCCTCTTTAAGAGACAATCTCCTCCCATTCCTGGTTGCTTCCTCCCTCCCCCGCTCATCTTGCTCATCTTAAAGAGTCAGGTAGGCCTCTCTCTCTCCCTCCTTCCCTCCTCCCCCCTTCGCCCCCCCCACCTTCTCTCTCTTCCACTATTCCTGTCCCCAGAGGCTGGTCTCCCCTTCCCCTTTCCCCTTGTCCCCATCCCCTCTCTTTCAATAAAAACCCTTTTTATGAGCTTGATCTGCTTGGTGCGTCTGCTTCTCACCCGTCATGGGACCCCTTGGCTACACTCCTCCATGGTGGCTCTCACGTCGTATCATAACATAACACTTGTATTTTTTTAGCCCCTTGCCCACACCCACATGGCAGCTCACCACTGTCTTCAGTTCAAGGGAATCCTCTTCTGGCTTCAGAGGGCGTCAGACACGCATATGCTACACACACACACACACACACACACACACACGCACGCAGTTTAAAACATTTGTATATCCAAAGTCAAAATAAATAAGTACATCTTAAAAAACAAAATGAGATATGATGAAAGTAAGTACTTTAGGCCCATGTCTCTTGCAGAGGACCTGAGTTTCATTCCCTGAACCTACATCAGATAGTTCACAACTGTCTACGACTCCAGCTATAGAATAGCGGACCCCTTTCCACAGGCTTCCTTGAGTACTTGCATTTACCTGCACATAAACCCATCACCATAAGATATATACATAATTTAAAATAGTAAAAATAAATCTTAAAATAATGTTTGTTAATATATGATGTTTCTTAGAATATGGAAAGAGCAACATTTCTCAAGATCAGACTTGGGAAGTTGAATTATGAAATGGAACTTAAGTTGTCTTTTATGAGCTAGATATTAATATCACCTACAGTTATGGGATGTGGGTGTCATAACAGACACTTGGAATATGGTTTCATTCATGTATTATGTCAGCCCTTAAGGAGGTATTATTGCTGTAGTGGTAGGATGACTTGATATGGGAGGTCAAGGTCACCTAAATTGGGTAGAAATTCTAGAATTTGGGTGTCTAGTGGAACCAAGCAATTTTAGCCAGTATCTGTTGAGATAAAAGAAAGTATCATTGTTGAATGGCTATCCACTAAACTTTCCGTGTCCTAGAAACTGTGAGATATTCTGATTAAAAAAAAACCCTGTATATGGTCCATAAGTATTTTTAATGTAGCATTTTATGATCTATGAGTATTTTTCCTTTTATTTAAAAATAGTTTTTTTCCTCACATAATATATCCCGATTACTAGTTCCCCTCTCTGCTCTTTTCAGTTCCTCCCTGCTTCTCCTGCCATAGAGATCCACCCCTTTCTGTCTGTCATTAGAAAACAGACAGGTTCCTAAGGGATAATAATAAAATGTAAAACAAAACAGACAAACAGAATGAAATGGGTTCAAGAGAAGGCACACAACACAAAGACCCACTAGTTAGCACACTCCCGGCATCCCATAAAACACTAAAGTGAAAGTCATAATACATACAGAAAGGACCTGCACGTAAAAAGAGAAAAGAAAAAAGTATATAAATACTAAAATTTAAAAATAGTTTTTGTTTTGTTTTTTGAGATAGGGTTTCTCTTTTGCTTTGGAGCCTCTCCTTGTAGAGCAGGCTAGCCTTGAACTCACAGAGATGCTCCTGCCTCTGCCTACCGAGTGCTGAAATTAAAGGCGTGCACCACCACCGCCCAGCAAAAATAGCAATTATTTTTAATGTACTATATTTATTCATTATTTGAGAATTTCATACACATATACAATGTTTTTGTTCAAATTCACTACCAACATCCCCATGTATCCTCTCAATTTCATTTCCTCCATTTTTTTTAATAACACACTGAATCTAATTAGTGCTCCCCATCTATGGATGTGTGTGGGACCATCCCCTAAAGTATGACTGCGCTGGCCATGTTTGATGTCTTTGCTATTGTTCCTCCTGACTCACTTCAATATCTCAAGGAAATTGGCCTTCAGACCTCAAATCACTGAGATGAGATTAATACACAGTCAGCATTTAGACTCTACAATCCAATCTCTTCTTTTTCTAGGAGTTCTACCTCGAAGGCACAGGCTCCAGCATCACCTGGGCATTCCTGTAAGCCATTAGAAGATGCTAAGGGGTCTGGGATGCACAGTACTTCCCAGTCCTCACATGCTTGTAGTCATCTTCTAAACTCTCACTCCATCCCTCAAGTATGGCTGGACCTAAATAAGAGCTTCAGTATACTGGTAAAACAAAAGCAAGTGATGGTTTCCCTGAGGCAGTAATCTGCCCTGCTCTCTTCCCCTCCTTACCCTTCTCCCCCCTCCCCTCCTCCCCTGATAGGAACAAGTGTTATGTGTATGTTAACTCCTTCTCTCAATTTCCCTCTCTCATTCCACCTCTTTTTGTCTTTTTCTCTCTCCTCCCCGTCTCTATGCCTCTGTCTTTCATTTGTCTCTGTCTCACCATGGCTGAGTAAGCCAGTAGCTATCTTGTGAGCACCCCTATGAGAAGCCATACACTAAGAAAACTCGGGCTAGCCTTTAATCAGCAGACTTCCAGGGCCTAAATCTACTAGATGCTGTGTGAAGGGGCGCTTGAGTTTGGAAGAGTTAATCTTTGGGATGAGACCCTGGCTAGTCTGATTACAGCCTGCAAAGGCAGCAGAAGAGAAGCCAATTTAGGCAAATCCTGCCTCCTGCCTCACAGAAACTAAACAGCTAATCTGTGTGTGTTGCTTTGAGCCTCATTTTAGAACAGAGATTTAGATCCAGAGAGAGTAAAGAATAAGGACACCAAGAACTCTAAGTCCACACTATTTCCAGGATGTCCCCAAACCTCTGTGCTGGCCACCATAACTTTTCTTGATAGTGTCAGATTTCTGTAGCTGCAGAAGATTCCCCTTTGTCCTCAGCAGTTAGAGAAAACAGGATTGGAAAGAAATGAAATCCGGTAATTCAAGCCTCCTTCAAACCCAAATACTTGCATGACATTTTTACTGTGACTTCTTATTCTTTTATGATACTGCCTGGGTGTCTTATTCTGGATGACTTATTTTTATATCATATGGTTTAATAAAAAAAGGGTAGAGAATCATTATATTTAAATGAGGGTATTGGAGCTCGAGTAGGGTGAGCCACTTGCCACTCAACCAGGAGAGTTTGAATTAGGCCCTAGGAACATGAGATTTCAAAGCCCACTCCCTTTGCTCTATTCCAACCAACCCTGAGGGCAGAAAACATGTCTTCATTTATTTTTGCCTTTTCAACAGCATATGGTTGTTTCCTGACACAGAGTGGGTGCAGACATTAATAAAATATTTAACAAAGGTTAGGAAAAAAAGTGCAGAAGTCTAACACTGCTTTGCCATATCTGGGTCAATTTACTTCTCTGTGAACAGAGGGACATTTTCATCTCCAGCTCCAGGGTCGAGGCTGTTTTCGTCTAGTTATATGAGTTCTATGCCCAGATCTGGTTCATTTCTGCGCTGAACATTGCACAGTCACAATGGCTACCTCTCTTCCAATGTTCTTCAGGAAATAGAGCAAGTTAAGTCTTGAAGGGAAGAAAACAAAGAAGCAAACAGCAGACCACAATTCTTTCTATACATAATAGTTTTGTCTATTCTTTGAGAATTTCAATTTTTTTAATCTGTGACCTCTCACTCAGGTTTTCCCAGACCCCCCCCTTCCCAACACACCCTCCTAACTTCATGTTCCCTTCTTCTCCTCCACCCTTTCTCTCTCTCTCTCTCTCTCTCTCTCTCTCTCTCTCTCTCTCTCTCTTTCTCCACACACACACACACACACACACACACACACACATTCCACTGAATCCAAATAGTACTGTCATATGTACATGGTATGGGACCCAGTGGAGCATGGGTAACATACCAGTGACCACATCCTCAAAGAGAAATAATTATCGCTACTCCAGCAACCAATGGCTACCAACAACTCAGATAGAGGTGGGACTTCGTGAGCCCTTCTCCAGTCCGTGCTAGAAGGTTGACAGATTTGACCTCGTACAGGTAACCACAGCTGCTTTGTGTTTATGAGTACAATGGCCTCGTCATATTCAGAAGTCAGTATTTCTCAGCACCTCTCCCCATCCTCTGTCAGGTCTATTCTCTCTGCCTTTGCTGCATCAGTGTTTGTGTGTGTGTGTATGTGTGTGTGTGTGTGTGTGCCTGTGTGTGTGCCTGTGTGGGTGTGCTGTGTGGGCAGTATGTGTGTGTTTGTGAGCTGTGTATGTGTGTTTACATGTATGCACGTGTGTGTTAGGTGTGTATGCCTCTGTGTGTGCATATGTGTGTATCTAATTTAGAACTGATTCAACACTTTGACCCCTGCCTTCACAGCTGCCTACTGCAAAAAGAAGCTATTTAGACCAAGACTGGAAGTAGCGCCACATAAATATTTAGAAGTCAGGTTTACAACATGACCATTCAACAAAACAATAATAGGCTCTCCCCTATGGCCTATGATCTTCCAGCCATGAGCTTTAGATCAGGCTTAGAGTTCCAGGCATGAGACCCCCCCTGGGACCCCAATGAGGGGCAAAAGGAAATGTACAAAAGACATGTGCATGTGTATATATACACATACACATACACATACACACAACACACACAAAAGCTGGGATTGGGAAGAAAGAGTGAGCTCTTTGATGGAGATACCACAGCACCTGGAAGCTCAAGCATGTTTGTTATATACAGTTATATACATTTGAACTAAGAGGGAGGGGTTATTGCATACAACTGCAAAAGGAAGCTGAGTTATTGCATACAGATAAACGGGGGGCAGTATTATGGCATACAGCTGAACAAGGAAGCACGTTTGGCTAAACTCAGTGGGAACAGGCTCTGTAGGGGAACTGTCTTGAGGGTGTAACTATCTGGGAGAAGAAAGGTACAGGGAACACTTTTGCTCACAGTCAACACTTAGACCCGAAGAAGACCTCGTTGTCCCTCTTAGCCTCACCTAGGGAAGGCATTGGCACTCCCATGGAGCTGAAGTAATGGGGTCCTTTACATGACTGTGCCCATGTCAGCAGCACAATTCACTCAGGACTTCTCTTGTTCCCTGCACTATGGAAGCTGGCCTGTATCAGAGAAGTTTCTGGGTTGATACCAGGCTGATTTCTCTATATACTGCAGCCAAAGTGGGTGTGGTATTTTCAGAAATTGGGTCTTAGTATCTAGCAAGGGTGGGAAACAAAGTAATTCCAATTGCTTCTATTGTTTGGGGACTTCTGGAGTCTCCCTGACCCTGGACTTCCAGGTCCCTTTCTTTCAGAGAGGTGCCACATATCTGATACTGATATTTTGTTTATTAAAAGCCCTAATGTGTGTGTGTGTGTGTGTGTGTGTGTGTTTGTGCATGTGGGAGGTGGTAAGCTTGCATGTCAGCAGGTGAACTACTAATAATGTTTGAGTGCATGCACACCTGTGCGCACGTACTTACAGAGGACAGAGGCAACCCTGGGTGTCCTTCCTCAGAAGCCATCCACCTTGGTTTATGAGACAGCCTCTCACTGGCCTAGAGCTTACCAAGTAGGCTAGGCTAGCTGACTGTGAGACCCAGGGATCCCCCTATCTCTGTTGCCCCGGCGCTGGGATTACAGGTCCACCCCACCATGCTCTGCTTTGTGGACTTAATTTAGTTTTATATTTATGGATGTTTTGTCTGCATGTATGCCCGTGCACCATGTGAGTGTTTGGCTCCCATGGAGGTTAAAAAAGGAAGTCTGGTTCCCCCAAAACTGGAGACAATTGTAAGATGCGATTGAGGAGATTAGAATTGAACCCAGGTCCTCAGGAAGAGCGGCCAGTGCTCCTAACCGACCGCCGCCTCTCCAGCCTCATAGTTTTATCGCTGCTGTGTCTGTTTTCTGATGTGGTTTCTGAGAAGCTGGACTCAAGTCTGCCTGCTTTCAAGGTAACCACCTTACTGACTCATCTCTTCCCATCCCTGAAAACTATGATTCTTGACTTTTGTTCCCATTAGGTTTGTACTGAACCCCAGGTGTAGGAATTCTTTTGTTTATTCATATATTCATCTGTCAACCCATCCACTTCTCTATCCATTACTCCACCCATCTATCCATTTATTAGTCCAAGCATGTATCCTTCTATCCATCTATTCAACTGCTTGTTCATGGACCACCCACCTGTACATTGATCGATCCATGCACCCATTATGCTATCTTCCAGGAGATACTATCTACATAAAGGCATCTTGATATTTAGATTTATCCAAGAAGCACAACATATTCTTTGATTGTGACAAGCTCAGTCATGCTATATACATTTTGGAGTTCTTGTAGTTTCCCCTAAGTACAATAATAATGACTATATAAAATATAGAAAGGAAACCTTAGAAGATAAATTTGCTGTAATTCTCTACTTGAAGATTAATAACAACTAACATTTGGCTGCATTTCCTCTAAGACTTTTCAATGCATATTTTGCAAGTATTAACTGCTATTCATACTAATATATTGCTTTTTATTGACTTAATATTCATTGTTTACACTTTTTATTTCATTAGATATTTATTCTACAGTGTCTTTCATTGTTTACAAAATAATCCACTTGGTTCTTTTTAGTGTTTTATTTATTGTGGTTTAGAGGTATTACTCTTAATGTCATTATCGCTGTACTGAAATAAAAAATAAAGTAAAATAACAAAAACTAATGTCAGAAAGGATATGGAGAACTAAAAATGCCCCAAAGTTTCACCTAGCTTAATTCTTTTGTGTTAGTTTCCCAAATTACTTTTGGGTAGCCTGACACATCTTTAATTTAAGCCCTAATTATTGTACATAATGCAGCTCACACCTGTGGCGATAATGCTTTTATTAGCATTAAAACTGGAGACATCAAAGAATCATATCAGGATAAAATGTCTATTTCTAATTTAATAGAATTGCAATTAAAGCAAATTTGATCTGAATGAAATTCCATCATAACTGGATATTTTTTTATTCTGCACAGTGAGTGAAAATTATTCTCCCCTAAATTGGAGATTAATAACATGCTTTTAATGTTAAATGTAGCAATTCAAGCATTAGGTTGTAATTCAAGTTCAACATCACTGAACATTTTATAAACTTCACATTTTAACATCTCTGAGAAACGCTCCGAGGTAAGCGCATTAGTGCTAAATGCATTAATGTTATTTTTCTTTATAAATGGGCTTATAACTGTGTTGTTACCTTCATTTGAATATTTTAATGAAGGGATAATATAGGGAGAGTGCTCCATTTTCACAAGGTAATTGTTTCTTCCGTGAGTGGCTAAACTTGGGTAGGAAGTGGAATTTATCTCATTGAAATTCTATTATGGCTGCGTGCCTGTTGTTGATTGTCAGGGGCTCTCATTACCTGCAAACTGGGGCCTCTACTAATGCTCTTTCCGATGGCATCGCATCCTCTGCTGCCCCACAGTGTAATCCTCTCCTTGGGCAAGTCGCAGCAGCGAACCTTTACTATCTTGCTCTGGTACTTAGGCTGAGCACTGGGAATTTAGCCCGGTGGAGAATTCCGCTTGAGATAAGTTCAGCTGAGGGGGGCAATCCAAATTTTCAGTAGAGCTTAACATGAAGAAAAGGTATGCAATAGTTTCCGATTTCACAAGGCTGGGTTGGTTCCTGCGTAGTTTTGTAGGAAGAAATGGCTCCAGTTTTCAGGTGGTTTCTGGATGACACGGTATACCTTGTCACTTGTAAGTTTCTTTTAACAGTAAATGGAACTTCTTTCTCCACTTTCAAGCAAAGTTATTTTTATTTGTGTGTATGTGTGTGTCATGAGTGTAGTGACCATGGAGAGCGAACGACAGAATTGGATGCCCTGGGCTGACTGACATGGGTTCTGCAAAGCAAATTTGGGTCTTCTCGCAGAGCAGGAAGTGCTCTTAACTGCCAAGCAATCGTTTCAGCCCTACCCCCTTTCTGTAATTTGGAATCTTGCTTATAATTCATGTGTCTTGGTCTAAAGAGTATCACCCAAGGGATGCTCTGTCCGAGGGTACAGTTGCTTCTGGAATTCTGATCCTACCGTGAGATCAAGTCCAAGGTAGCAGCTTCCTGAAGAGACTGCAGAGCGCTGAAGGCCCCACCCATCATGCTTCAGTCAAGTCAGGTCAGATAAATTATGGTGATAACACTGGAGGAATCGATCAAAGGTTAGCAGAACATCCCACCCTTAACCGAGATAATTTGACCCACGTGTACCTGTTTATTCTGCGGTGATGCTAGGAAGCTGCAACATAGAGGGAAAAGGTTGTTTTGGCTCACGGTTCCAGAAGGGACCCAGGCCAAGCATGGTGAGGAAGGCATGGCCACAGGATCTTGCAGCTGGCATGGCAGTCAGATGTTGGAGCAGGCCGCTGCTCAGCCCGAAATAATTACACAGAAGCTTTATTATTTAAAGCAGAGTGATCACATTTGATCCGTATTCCAGAAGTAGAGATAGAGAATGAGAAGAGGAGATAATAAAACTCCAAGGCCCACCCCACCCCCAGTGATGCTCTTCCTCCAGCACCTCCTACAGGTTCCAGTACCTTTGCAAACAGCGCTGCTGCCGGGCACCAATTGCTCAAATACACAAGCCTCTGAGGAACATTTCTCACGCAAACCGCAGCACAATAGACGTAGCTAAATGATACAACATCACATCTCTGCCATCGCCTAGGTGATCAGGGACAAGTTACTTCTCTCTTGGTAAGTTTTGGCTTTCTCCTCTGTGAAATGGGCGTTACCAGATTACTTGAGCAGATCGCTTTGAATTAGAGATTATAGCTATGAAGTATTCAGTCAGTTCATGGCACAGCAGAGGCCTCAGGTAGACAGCAGCGGTGCTTGCTCTTCGTCTCCACAACGTGACCGCTCACTTCAGTGACACATTCCAGTCAGTGCTTGAGAATGAGCTCTGAAGACAAGTAGCCACCATGGTCTTCCTGGCTCAGTCACTTTCTGTCTGAATCAAAATGATCCTCTCCCTCCCTCTCTCTCTCTCTGTCCCTCCCTCCCTCCCTTTTTCTCTCTCCCTCTCCCCTCTCTCCCTCTCTCTCCCTCTTTCCCTTCCCCCTTTTTCCTCCCCCCCCCCCCGTGTGTGTATGCACAAGTGTACATGTTTATATGGAAACTAGAGGGCAGTGGGACCTGGAGAGCACCGAGAAAACTAGGCTGGCTGGTTGGTGAGCCTTGGGGCTATCTGCCTATTTCCACTTTCCTAGGACTGAAATTACAAACATGAGGATGCAAGCACAAGTCCTCATGATGGTACAGAAAGCATTTATCATTTGAATTTAGGTGTTTAGATTCTGTGCTTTAGTAACCCTATCTCTAAAATTGGGATTTTTAAAAATAATATCTACCTCACTGACTCATTGCAGTGATTTATTCTGTTAAAATAGCCAGAATCTTGAATATCATGTGATAGTCATTAAACTTGAGTATTATTAACAGTAGGACTGTAGACATGTTTATAAATTTTCCAATAAATGTAACTATTTCCACCTATAATATTTATAAATATTATTGGCTTTATAATGATGTTTGTAAATAATTTTGTTAAAAATACTACAGAAAATTTGAAGTAGTATATTAGTTACTAGCCTCATGGCAGTGACACAGCACCTAAGGAAGGAAGAGACCATTCTGTCTCCCAGTCTGAGGGCTCAGCCCATCATGGGGAGGAAGCCCTGCTGGCAGGATCATGAGGCAGCTGCTCACATCTCATCTGCAGTCAGGAAGCAGCGAGGGATAAATGGTGGTGCTCAGCTCCCACTTTCTGCTTTGTACTCTGTGACCTGAGCGCATGAATGCACCATTCAGAGACCGTCTTCCTACCTCAATCAAGGCCATCTAGGAATTCCTCATAGACACTCCCCAAACTGTGTAATTCATGATCCTATCAAGTTAGCAATCAATATTAACTATCACATTACCCAAGGACGATGGTATAATGGATCTGATCAAATTCTCAATAAGACCAGTCATCATCAACACATAGATAAATGTTTTCTCGTCCACCTGCCTCTGTTTTTTTCTAGGTTTCTTGCCCCCAAAATCTTGCTATCATCAATATTCATTTTCATTCACCCTTTCGGTCTCTAGTTTTAATAAATACCATCTGTCATTTAGCATTTCCCATAAACTGAATGTTTTCTGTTTATATTCATTTTGGATACTTAATTTTTCTCTTTCCAATGTTTCTAACAAATTAATATTTAAGGTTTGATTGATATTGGTTGGGGTTAATGATGTGTATGAGGGGGAGGAGTCCAAAATACTTCATATATGGCTTTGTATATTTATAACGAAGGGATGGCAAGTCTAAAACACTATTTCTCTGTGTGTTGACTGTTCATTTGTAGTTATTGATCACATTTTCTTAGATTATTTTAAAAGAATAATTGTAGTTTTGTTACATTGTGACTTCTTGACTACCTCCCAGTTTCTCTCCCACCCTTTGGGACTTGTCAGATCCCAGAGCCCTCCTCTCTAGGAGCAATCTCACCAGCCCCCCTGGTATGGAGACACAGGAAATCAGCCCACACTTTTCCTCAGATCTCAGTCTACTTGGTCTTTCCCTTTATAGCTATAGTATGCATTCTATACTATACGTACACATCAGACTTTTTTATTTACACTCCTTTCTATTGTACTTTTTAGAGTTTGCAGTATACAGAACTAAGCATACAGGGAGAGAGACAGAGACACAGAAAGACAGGGAGAAATTTCTTGTTCCTTTTCATAACTGCATACAACTCTGTCATGTGGATTTACAGAGGTAATTCAACCTGTTTCTCCTTCTCACTGGTGACATTCTTTGCTTCCAGTCTTCTGATGGTATGAATAGTTCTTCAATGAACAGATCTGGAAACAGACTCTGTGTGTGTATGGTTGCATGTGTGAGTGCATATGTGTGTGTACATGCATATGTGTGTTTCTTGTTTGCTATCATCAGTGTAACAGCTTGTCTTTTCAGAGATTTGATGGATACTGAACAATGTTCTTAGTCTTCATGGAAAGTAGAAACATTATGACAGGCATAGATTATTATTATTATTATTATTATTATTATTATTATTATTATTATTATTATTATCATCAAAGCTTTTACTCTTCTAAAACACCTAAATTCCACTGATGTGTCCTGTAGTCATTTGTGCCTCTGCTAAGGTATATAGAATCTTGATCAAGGAAGGAAAAGGGGGAGTCATGTGACAGATAAATAAACCCTAATGACGCAGTCTTTGTTTGCATCTGTTCCTTTGTTTTGATGTGGGAACTAATTTAGAAGAGTCTAAGATGAAATCCATGCTAGGATAAGGCAAAGAGGGAGGCTCCCAAAACGCTGGATAGTCAACATAAAGGAAGACTGTGAAACCTTGGGTATGACAAAAATAGAAGCATCTAGGACTGCCCAGGATAGGAACAACTGGAGAACTGCCATAACAGGCTGCCCATGCATGCTTAAGTATTGCTGGGGCATAAATGATGATGATGATGATGATGATGATGATGATGATGATGATGATGATGATGGTGATGATGATGAAATTCAACTATGAAAAGTGCTGTTATTTAAAGTGAATAGGAGAAACTCTTCAAATATGGAAGAGTAATTCACTATTTCAAAACTCTGTGTGCATGTGTGCTTGCATGCATGCGTGTGTGTGTTTGCTTGTACAGTTTCTGTATGTGTGTGAATGAAGGTCCATGTACTATGGCATATGTGTAGATGTCAGAGGTCAATGTCAGGTGTCGGTCCTTCCCCCTTGCTTGTGACTGAGTCTTTTGTTCCCTCCTGTAAGCACAGCTTCCTATCAACTTCCAGAGATCCTTCTGTCTCAGTCTCCGTCTCATTGCAGGAACACTGGAGTAGCAGTCAAGGCTCTACTACTTTCAGTCCTATGTGGGTTCTGAGGATTTGAATCATATCCTTATGTTTGGGGCATCATCTCCTCTGCTCCAAGCATGGCAAACAAAGGGAACAGACACAAACACTAGATGGGAGGAGAGCCTGTGATGTTCCACTTACACATGCCTCTTCTGCAGGATGTTCCAGTGTTTGGACACCATAGAATCTTGGGATTTGTGGACACTTGAAAATTTAGGAGTTCGTGTCAATCTGGCTCTGGGGTATTTATTTTTAAGCTGATAGACTTTCTGTATAAATGTTGAAAATGATCTTGAGATCACTGAAGATGAAATTCCTATGCCCAAGATTATTTAAGACTGTCTCCTATCTCAAACTCAATCTCAACTTCAAGCTTCTCCCCTACTCTTGGTTTCCAAGGGTCCAGTGAAAAGCTATAGTGCTTATCTTGGAAGAACCACCCTATGAGCCACCAATAGCCTCTTGTATATGAGGTCTGGCTCTCCCATCCTTAGGCTGAATCCTAGGTTGCTCATCTTGTTGGTATTAAAGATGGTCTCTGGAGGAGGAGAGGAGAGTTTTATGGGTATTCTGAATGGTAAATGAGCTCAGTATGTGTCAATTTACATCTGTGAAATTATATTACACATAGAATGAATAGAATGAATGAACAGTACTACATCCTTGGCAGCAAGCTAATTCAATGAGCCCAAGGCGCTTTTCAACAAGGAGCTACCAATCATCAGCCCTCTACTTTTGACAGACATTGAAAACAGTATCCATTCCAGTAGTTCTGTAGGACAGCCACATTGGTCTCTACATTCAATTGTGGATATCAGGGAGATGAAGTTCTTGCCTAAATTTAGATTTTCAAGGTGCACTCTGTTCTCTTCACTACTCAGTCATCTTTTTCCCTTTCACTCTCTCTCTCCTCTGTCCCTCTACTTCTTCTTCTGTCTCTTCCTTTTCCTCTTCCTCCTTTCTTTCATCTCTCATATCATCTTAATTTTCCAATCAGTTTACTCTTCCCTCTCTTTCTCCTCCTCTCTCCACCACCTCCTCTTTCTCATCTCCTTTTCCTCTTCCAACATCTCCCTCCCTACGTCTCTGTCCAAGGAATTGCACTATGTGCCTCAGTTTGGTCTCAAACTCATTATCCTCCTTAGCTTCCAAATTCTAATAAGACTGGAACATGCCATAAGACACAGATCTCTAAGATTTTCTAGTAACTTACACTATAATTTACTTTGTATCTGCATACTCACTGTCACAACGACCGAGGACATTGTGAACCCACTCTCCACATGGTCCATCATCTACCTCTGGACCTGCCAGGAGTCTGTCAGGGGCAACTGAAATATCAGCTTGTGTGCCTGGTCATGATGCTCGGGCAAAGTGACTGCTCTTCTTAAACACTTGCTCATCTTTTGGTTTTTAATTTCCTTACTAACATCATAATGTGCTGTTTAATAGCAATGGTCAAATCAATACGACATCTCAGGCCCTGTGAAATGCCTTGACAACTAAACATTGTTATCGAATTATTTGACATTTTAAAAACATGGTCCAGGAAGCACAGAAGATGTTCTCTCACCTGTGTCCTTCCTGTCTTGCTGGAAGATGCTCAGCAGAATGCTAAGTGACATCTACTTTCTCTCTCTAAACTGGACCATGTTCTATTGACCACTGCTGTAGCTCATTTATGTAGTGAAATATATAGTGACATATCTGCCAAGAAAACTCCTCTCTGCTGTGCTGCCTTCCCTGTCATTCTGGTGAGGCATTGGTGGTGGTGGTGAGCATAGCTGCCTTCCACACCATTCTCTGGGTGCGGCGGTGGTGGTGGTGGTGAGCATAACTGCCCTCTGCACCATTCTCTGGGTGCGGCGTTGGTGGTGGTGAGCATAGCTGCCTTCTGTGTCATTCTCTTTTGTTTCCCTGGTCATTTAGTTTGTGGTCATTTAGTCATTAATCTGCTGCATGGCCAATGACAAAATGTAAAAGGACTTCCTTCTCTCTATTAAACCTGTCTCTTGCATTTCCTTCAGGAACTTGACTTTCTTGAATTCTTCTCTCTCACCCAATATTCTTCTCTTACAAGGAAGACATCTCATGTAAAACAAGTATTCTTTCTCTCTCCTTTTTTTTTCCTACTGCTAAACACCTTCATATGACAGATAGCCAAAAACCAAAGCCAGAAGTAACTTTTTTCAGTGTAGCTTCCACACAGAGCACTTTCAGTTCATTTTTAATATCATGAACTTATTTTGTCTTGAGTAAGATAGAATGTCAAAGTATTTTTCATTCAACTTGCCCCAAAGCAACAGAGGATGAATACTTTTGACCATTTTTATTTCTTCTTTTGAGAACTGTTCAATACATTCTCCAGTTTGTTGATTGTTGGTAGAAATATAAACTGTTACAGTCACTATGCAAATCAATTTGGAAGTTTCTCAATATACCAAAATTAAATCTACTTTATGATCCAGCTGATCACATTAGGCATATATCCAAGGCACTCAAACTCTCACCCTTGATGTGCTTATGGATCCACAGTCATTCCTGCTGTATTCATAAGACAAAGAAATGAATCTACCTAGATGTCCACCAACAGATGAATAGAGAATGACCATGTGTACATATTCAATCGAATTTTATTTTTCCATAAGAGGAATTAAATTATAAAATTTGCAAAAAAAAAGGATGGCTCTGGAAATTATCACATCAAATGAAACCATCCAGACTCAAGAAGACTATTGCCATATGTTCTCTTTCCTATGTGGATCCTAGCTTTTTATATTTTATATTTATATGTATATATTTATATTTTATAGAGTTCTGTATAAGTAGTTGCGGTTGTGGGTTAGGTCATAAAATTAGAAATGGGTCCATGAAAGGGAAAAGGGTTTGAAAGGAGGAGAAAGGAAGGGATCATAGAATACATATGACATGGAACTACACAAGAGGTCACTGAGGGAAGAGGGGAAGGGCAGGGGTACTGAGAAAGAAGTAGAGGAGGAAGATCAACCAAAATCATGTGTGTGTGTATGTGTGTGTGCGTGTGTGTGTGTGTGTGTGTGTGTGCTGGAGGGCAAACCTAGGGCAGTGTGTATGTTCCACCACTGATCTACATCTCCATCTCACTATGGTATAATTTTTTAAAAAATGTTTTAGGTGAGACATGTGTCAATCTCAGAGTTTTCTCACTCTAAATGCTGTACATGTTGACTTCACTGCAGTGCAGGGTGAACACAGAATTCCTTGGGCCCACAGAGCTTCCAGTAGTCAGAGTCTCCTTCTCTCATTCTTTTAGTAGCATTGATCAGTAAGATATTAAACATCACCAGGGCTGGGAGTGTGCTGTATCCTATTCTACTGCAGGGTACCACTGGGGTGGGAGTGTGCTATATCCTGTTCTACTGTAGGGCCATCACTGAGAATGAGGCAGTGTGCTATACCCTGCTTCACTGCAGGGCATCACTAGGATGGGGCAGTGTGCTGTATCCTGCTCCACTGCAGGGCATTACTGAAGTGGGACAGTGTGCTGTATCCTGTTCCACTGCAGGGCACCACTGGGGTGGGGCAGTGTGCTATATCCTGTTCTACTGCAGGGCACATTTCACTGTCTTTTCTGCAGCATCTTTTCCAATCCCAGGAAGTTTTCACATAAATCAAACCACTAATTTCAGTATGTAAAGAAATTAATCAGAAGGAGATTTTTGGTTCCTTCTAATAGAACCTGTTTTACTATTGGTATAGCCAACAGATGCTTTGATCCATCTTCTTTCTCCTATAAGGAAAAATTTGAAAGTATCTGTCTCTATCCTTTAATTCCTCAAACACAGGCTGAGTAGCTGTTGTGGGATGACCTGAGATTCACATACTCTTGACCTCAAATCAGTCACTTCCCAGGAGAGAAGATGAAAAAGCCATCAGTCCATCAAACTAATGTACGCGCAGAGGTCACAGCAAACACATACCAGATGTCGACTTTTCATCCATCTGTGTTGAGAGCCACAGAAGGCTTGAAGACCTTGCATCCCGTCACATGTCACTACACACCTGACAATGATGGACCTGATGAGATGTAGGTGAGCTGTAGGTGAGGTGTAGGTGAGAAGTAGGTGAGCTGTAGGTAAGGTATAGGCGTAATGTAAGTGAGGTGTAGGTGAGTTGTAGGTAAGCTGTAGGCGATGTGTATTGTAGGTGAGGTGTAGGTGAGGAGTAGGTGAGGAGTAGGTAAGCTGTAGGGGAGGTGTAGGTGAAATGTAGGTGAGGTGTAGATGGGGTATAGGTGAGATGTAGGTGAGGAGTAGGTGAGGAGTAGGTAAGCTGTAGGTGAGGAGTAGGTAAGCTGTAGGGGAGGTGTAGGTGAAATGTAGGTGAGGTGTAGATGGGGTATAGGTGAGATGTAGGTGAGGTGTAGGTGAGGTGCAGAGAAGATGTAGATGTAATAAGATGCTTAAGGTAGATGTGCTTCATCTTCCTTTCATTTTAAAGTTGTGTTTCTTCTCCTCTTCTTCCTCATTACTCTTTCTCCTTTTTTGTTTTGTTTTGTTTTTTTTTTTTTTTTGGTTTTGTTTCTGTGTTTTTCAAAACAGAGTTTCTCTCTTTGGCCCTAACTGTCCTGGAACTCACTCTGTAGACCAGGGTGGCCTTGAACTCACAGAGATCTGCCTGCCTCTGCCACCCGAGTGCCACCAACACCAGGTCTTTTTCCTCTTTTTAGTGAGAAATAAGGTCTCATGTACTTCAAGTTAGCCTCAAACACCTTCTGTGGCTGAGGATGACCTTCAATTCCAGATCTTCTTGCCTCTGCCTCTCAAATATTGGTATTACAGGGGTACACAATTGTGTCCGGTTTAGGCAGTGCTTGGTATCAAACAAAGGGCATTGGGAATGTCATACAAGCGCTCTCTAACTAAATCATATCCCTATATCTACTTACTTATGAAACAATGCATTAAATACCATAATCCCATATTCCTAAGTGAGGCTTTTGACCTAAGGTCCCCAAGGCAGCTGGACATACGGACTCTTTCCTGTCATTAAAAAAATAGCACATTGTTTTTGGGTTTCAGTGTGGTTAAATAAGAAACATATTGCCAAAATCAGATATCATAAGTATTTTTAAAATTACTTCTAAAGCATTCTGTTTCCAAATAATTATAGCTAACATACTAAATATCAAAATTGAAGGTCACAAACAGAAGAAAAGATATCCTTAAATATGTTAAATGTTAATATACATACAAATACACACACATATATGTATGATATTGATATAATGTAAGAAGTCTGGAAAAGTACTAACAGGGTAAGCACAAAGGAGGTAGAGAAAGACGAGAAAATTAATACAAAAATGAAGGGGCAGAAAACAAACTTAAAATAGAAAAATCTTGATTCTTTTAGAAAGATTGACAAAGTCAATATAACCCTGAAAATTAATTATGAAGAAAGGGAAAGAGATGTTACTCTAGGGTCCTTAGATAGCTCCAAATGACCAGAAGACACCAATATGCAACTGTGGAAAAGTATCTTGATTCTCGAGAAAAAACAGCATGTTGAGGTCCTCCCAAAATGGCTTCGACCTTCGGGGAGGGTAAGGCAGACCCTTTAAGCCTGCTTAAGAAATTCTAGCTGTGGTCAAATGTACTTTGAAGTGACTGGGTATAGACCCTTACTGGTACAGGAATTGTTTTATGATTGGCTCATGATATCACAACTATGGTTGTGGTGTCAGGGGTCTGTCTGCTGTGCCAGGGGTCTGTCTGACTGAAAATAGCAAGAACAGTTCCTGCTTGGAGCCAGGTAGCACCCTGATTAGCTACCAGACTAGACATACTTCCTGTAAGTCTGGTTGAAGACAGACATGAGTCAACTTAGGATGGTGGGCAATATGTGGCAGAGGTCTTAGCAAACTGGCCCCTGATGAAAAACTCAACTAGCCCCGGTCCCTTGAGTTATACGTACCTAATATCAGACTAAAAGCAAAAATAACATCACTACAGATGAAAGAGATGTAGTGTGATGATACATGGGGAGGCAAATAGCGGGTATGAGGAGGCAGAGAGAGAAGATCCCTCCTTTGCAAACCCTTTGGTACTGCTAGATGCATTCACACACAATAGAATTAATAAGAGAAGATTAGCCTAAATTCAGATTTTACAAACAGATTTGTTTGTTTGTAAGCTTTGAGATATTGCTCAGGATGGTCTTGAACTCACAATCCTCCTGTCTTCACTTCTGGAGTGCTGTGATTACAAGTGTGTGCTTCCATGCCAGCCAGGCTTTGTAAACAGCTTTTGCATGGTGATTGCTTTTTCCCTACAAGTACTAGAAGGAGCCTATAAAGACCCTGCCAGACAGGTTTCGTTATTTGCATTCTGTAAAAAAAAAAAAAAAAAAGAAAGTAAAGCTTAGAGAGGGCAATACATGAAGATAAAAATAGAGAACAGGGTCTGACTTCTTCCTTCCTTCCTTCCTCCCTTCCTTCCCTCCTCCCTCTCCCTCCCTCCCTCTCCCTCTCTCCCTCCCTCCCTCCCTCCCTCCTTTCTTCCCTCCCTTCCTTCCTTCCTTCTTTCCTTCCTTCCTTCCTTCCTTCCTTCCTTCCTTCCTTCCTTCCTTCCTTCCTTCCTTCCCTCACCTTCACTTTCTCTTATTCCTGGTATTTAATTAATTACACTTAAAAAAAGATTTTAAAAAGCCTGCTGGAGAAAAGGCTCAGTGGTTAAACCACATGCTGCTCTTGTAAAAAAGTAAATCTCTCACTGCATTCTCATCAGGTGGCTCACAGCCATCTGTAAGTCCAACTCCAGAGGATCCAATGCCTCTGACACTGACAGATATACACACACATGCACACACACACACACACACACATACTGGTGCACACACAACCTTATTTTGATTAATTCTCCTCCTCCTTTCTCCCAGTCTCCCTTCCATATACCTTAGATTCTGTGACAAACCTTTTCCCAGATCAGCTTTATCACAAAATTAAAGGATGAGAAAAAGTGAACTTTTATTTAGGGTCTCTGCTGCACACACTCCTCTCCACACCCCACACATTCTACCAAAGCAGATTATTAACACTCCGGGTTGTATCATTTCAAATGCTAACTTCAGAAATATACACAGCACTTCCAGTATTCATGCCTCTTTAATTTGTGTGTGTGATGTCAGTGTGTGTAGGTGTGTGTATCACAGTGCACACTCAGAGGACAGACGGCAATCTTGGCCAACATTCTTTGCTTTCCACAGCAGTGTCTCTTACTGTTTGTCCCTATATTCACTAGGAGAGCTTCTCAGCGTCAAAGGAGTCTCCTGTCTTCACCTCTTCATCTTCTAGAACAGTGGGTTACAGATGTTTTCAAGCATGTACAGCTTTAGTTATGTTCTGGGGACTGGAACTCAGGTCCTCATACACAGGGAGCTCCTCATACACTGAGTCGTCTCCCCTGCATATGATGTATTTTGCTTCCTGCAGCAACTAACTTGGGAGTGATTGCTCGTTTTCTCCTTCCTGTCCTGGTTGGTGGTCTTTACACAAGGTGTTTCCTTGGTTCCCCCTATTCTTGAACCACTTTGACATAGCCATTCTGCTCTACGCCTCTTCGTCCCCAGGGCCATGACATGTTCGCAGGCATTAGGAACATTTCTTCTGCTTACAGCATTCTGAAAATCTAGTTTGAACCAAACCAGGAAGACTGCTGACATTCAGACACGGTTAGGAGTTGCCCTTTCGTCTCTCTCAGGATTTAGCTGTGAGACAGTCTTAAGAACTGACTTTTGAATTTCTATTCAATTTCATTTGTTTGTTTGTTTGTTTGTTTGTAGCAGGTCTCTCTTGTTGCAGACTCCCAAACAGCTGGTACTGTAGGCATGCACCACTATACCCAGCTACAATGATATATTCTTGAAACAAGTGTGTGCCCTTTGTTTCTTTATTCTTTTAACTGCTCATAGTTTCCAAACTTGTGCGTAGTGTTTTTATAGGTCTCATAAGAGATGCCTTTTTTAAAATATTAATCCTATCCACTAAGCATTTATTAACCATATACTGCATGATAGCCAGTACTGCAAGAATTAAGGTTAGAACATTGAACTGAAAAAAAAATCAAGGTTATTGCTTTCAAAACTGACTGCTCTGGGCTTTGATAAGGCAGCTGTTATTCATGTATTCTAGATGAGAGGAATGTAACTCTGAGAGGTCAAGGACTGGTACCAAGTCACCCCACCACGACTGGGCAAAGCTGAGACTGAACTCAGGAAAAAACTCTCTAAGCCCTAAGATTCCTCAGTGACATACAAAGGGTTTTCACATGACCATGGAAGTGAGATCTGAGGTCAAGTCCAACCAGACATCATTTGGAAAAGGACAAACTGCCATAACCTCTCTCTGCGTGGTCCTTGAAAACTGGGTTTTCATTTTGTTTTGCTTTTAAAATTTAAACCTGTTTAAAGGGTTATAAAACAGCCTGAACAGGCACAGTGAGGATCACATATGGGATGTGCTTGCTTTTAACCCAACAAAACAGACATCTCATCTGTGGCCCTAGTAGAAAATGTATCCTGGCCCCAGACTGCTATTCCTTGATGCCATTCCCATCTCCGGAGTTGATTTTTTTCTTGGTGGATTCATTTTGTTATTGCTCTTTTGCAAGATTTAATTTTTTTTTTAATGTACGTGTATTTGTCTGTGTGTACCACACCATGTGAGTGCAGGTACCCTGGGAGTCCAGTAACAGGTGATTGTGAGTTGCCCCATGTGGCTGCTGAGAACTAAAGCCAAGTCCTCTGCAATACTGGCAGGTGCTCCTAACTACTGAGCAATCCTCTCTCCGGGTCTTTGTTTGTTTTCTTAAAGACGGCTCCTGTTCTCGGTAAATCGCCACCATCAATCACTCCACTGTGGACTTGATGAGTGAGCATACATCTATCCCAGCCGTCCTTTCCAGCAAGGGGCTTCAGTAACAACATCGCCCCCAGTGAGAAGTCCTCCTGTTAGAGAAACTGATGGAGAGGGAAGACGGCGTGCTGTTTGTTGGAAGAGCCATCGCTAGCTACCAGGATCTCTCTCTCTCTTCCTAGCTTTATTGAAGCCTGTGTGGGAGAGGGGCGCTTTGATGCGATCAGCACTTTCAGAGCCATCGACAGCAACTAAATTGAAAAAATGCACGAAACCTTGGGCTTCAGCAGACTATCGACTTAGTATAGATTGACTCTAAGAAAAAATGCGGTGCAGTGCGCAGTTTGCACGCCCCATCATCTCATTAAAGAGTCTGGTATGGATAATGTGGTGGACCCGTGTCTTCACTGGTTTCCAACTAGGTGAATTAGGCATGCCGGGGCTCATCAGAGACCATTTCATGGCACTACAAAGGCACTGCCATACGCAGTTCAATGTACAAACCTGCTTTATCTTTACAAAAATAAAGCCTGCTTCCTCATTGGTGGGAGGGAGGGTCACCCCAAGTCTGCCTCTTCAGTGAAAGAGCCAGGCAGAGAGATGAGAACACACACCAACTTCCCAGCCTCTCCCAGGGCTGCCAGCAGCCCGATTATTTAATTACAGTTTTCTGGCTCCAGCACTCCTCCCTTACCTGGGAGCATAAGTGAAATGTGTCAGAAATAAAGAAATAAATTACATGCTAAATCAATAGGAAAGCACCGTGCAAATTGGCATCACAGAGGAAATCTGTTGATCCAAAGGCTTTCAAAGTCATTTAGACCTTCCAAGGGAAAAAAAAAAAAAACAGGGAGAGAGAGAAGATGGAAAGCAGGAAGGCAAGGGAGATCTCTTCTCCAGACAGGCCTGGCTGCGAGCTGTCTCAGCTCCATCCAGAGCCCCCAAGGGTCACCCTCCTGCGACTCTGCAGTGAAGAAGCCAAGACACAGCTTGCTAAGTGGAAAATTTAAAAGTAATTTTTCACCTTGAGACACAGGTTTACTTGCGCTTGTTGCTTACTCGGGCAAAACAACAAATCTCAAAAACAAACACAAAGGAGGTACATCTGCCAAAACTCCACTCAGACAGAAAAGGAGCTAGGCAGGAGCCCGTCCTGCTTGGCTTGGGTTTGTGGGAGGCTGGGGTGAGGTCTGAAAACTTTATCGTTTACTATGCTTACTTTAGATATTAAGAACAGCCTCTCCTAATGGCACTCTGGCATTTGAATTATAAAATTTTTATAGATCAGTTAGCATTGAAAGATCAAAATCCATGCATTTGTCTATGTGAATGAGCTTCTGTTATTGTTTGTGTGTGTGCATGTACGTGTATGTGTGCGTGTGTGTGTGTGCGTGCATGTGCAGAGACAAGAGGGCAACCTCTGCTATTATTTTTCTAGAGTAGTCCATCTTAGTTTTCAGAATGATCACTTACTGACCTAAAGCTTAGGAGTAGGCTAGGCTGGCTGGCACGAAAGTCCCATCTGTCTCCTCCTCTTCCTCAATGCTGGCATTAGAAGCAAACACTACCATGGCTGCCTTTTTTTTTTTTTTTTGCATAAGTCCTTGGGGCTTGAGATCAGGTCCTCATTCTTGCAAGGCAAGCACTTTACCGACTGAGCTATGTACCCAGCCCTGATTCCAGTGTCTGTAAGTTCTACTTATGAGACATGACATATTTGGGATGCAGAGCCTGCATCTCCCCTATAGGGATAGTGTCATGGGCAGGAGATGCTTATCTTTAACAGGAAAAAGGAAAACAGCTCAATCTTGCCAGAAGCAATAACAGTCTCCACTGGGGAGGTCGCTCAGAACTCCAGCTGCATGACCAACCCCTGGCATCCAGGGGTACAGGTTCACCAGCTTCTCTTCTTTGTTCTTTCTCTTAAATAATTATTTTTATTATTTATAAGTCTATGTGAGAGAGAGACAGAGATAGAAAGAGCACATGATTACAGGTGCCCCAGATGCTATTGGAGCTAGACTTAGAGGCAGATACAGGTTCTGGGAACCTAACTTGGGTCCTTTTAACAAGTGAGCCATTTCTCCAGCCCCATTTTTTAAAGATGGGGTCTTATGTAGCTCAAACTGGCCTTGAACTGGCAATGTAGGCAAGAATATCCTTGAACTCCTCCTTCTCAAGCCCCCACCTTCTGAGTGTGTTGAAGGAGCTGCGGGCTGCGTTCCTGCCGCCCAGCTCCTGGATACCTGGCTAGCTTATGCCCCAAAATAACGACACACAAACTGTATTGATATAAACACTGCTTGGCCCATTTCTATTAATGTGTGTAGCACCACGAGGTGCGCTTACCAGGAAGATTCTAGCCTACATTCATTCTGGGTCATAGCTTCATTGCGTCTGCCCTGGGGAGCAGCGGCATGGTGTCTGAGCTCACTTCCTCTTCCTCCCAGCATGCTGTTCTGTTTACTCCACCCACCTATGTTCTAACCTATCAGGGCTAAGCAGTTTCTTTATTAATTAACTAATGACCTTCCTCCATCATTTCCCCTTTTTCTGTTTAAACAAAAAAAAAGGAAGGCTTTAAATTTAACATGGCAAAATTACATATAACAAAACAGTTATCAAGCAAGAATTACAGTTAGAATATTTACATCTATTTTATCTTTTAACATAACAATAGAAAACTATAACTATCTGTCTATTATTCAACTCCATCAAAGACTCCAGAAGGATACAATATTACCTAAGCAAATAAGAAATAAGCAACTTTCAAAACTCTAGAAATGACAGAGACAACTTGCTGCCTGAATAGTCACCCAAAGTTCCTCTGTACTGTTGGGGCATCCATCTTTGGCCGTCAGGCCCATAGTATCCAGAGACATTTCCATGAAGCAGGAAATTTCAAAGGCAGTTCAGTCACTATCTGCAGTATCCTGCAGAATGTCTCGCAGACTCTTTTATGAAAAAGGAACCCCGAAAGATCATCTCATCTTTAGGCAAGTTCAGCAGTCCTCTCTCTGTTGAAGGAGCTGCGGGCCGCGTTCTTGCCGCCCGGCTCCTGGCCACCAGCTAGCTTATGCCCCAAAATAATTACATGGAAACTGTATTCTTTTGAACACTGCCTGGTCCATTAGATCCAGCCTCTTATTGGCTAGCTCTTACATATTGATCTAACCCATTTCTAATAATCTGTGTAGCACCACGAGCTCGTGGCTTACCAGGGAGATTCTTAACCTGCATCTGCCTCAGAGAGGAGAATCATGGTGACTGCCTGACTCGGCTTCTTTCTCCCAGCATTCTGCTCTGTTTACTCCACCTACCTAATTTTCTGTTCTATTAAAGGGCCAAGGCAGTCTCTTTATTTAACCAATGAAATCAACACAAAACAGAAAACTCTCCCACATCATCTCTCTGAGGGTTCTCTGTGTCCACTTTATGCAATAGTCCAGGCAAGAGCAGTTTCTTTCCCAAATGACTATCAAACTCAATAAGGAGCCTCTTCGATGCCCATCTTCCTTTTGAAGTAGATTGGTGCTGCCAGGAGCAGACGTGTCTCATTGTCATGAAAAGCTCTAAGTTATTAAAACTTTAAATGGCATATTCTGTAGTCTTTGAAAGATATGAGGAATGTCTATCTGAAATATATCTATGCACATCTAGAAAATCTCACTAACATAACTATAAGCTTCATTATTATTAATGATTATCCATTAACAACCTATATACATTATATTTTTACATGAATTACACAATCACAATACCTTAATCAATATCAGAAATACATATACATATAACAAAATTGACCTTAAAATCCATACCAATGCAAATTATTCATATTTATATCATATCCCCCTTTAAATGTAAAAGAACATTTATAAACAATATTTGGGAATATGGGTGCAGTTATCTCTCTCCAAACTGCTTCCTGCTGTATGGGGGCACTGTTAGTCAGGTCTTTCATGGTATAACCTGTGTGCTAGATTCATCTCAGTCAGCAGTCGAGTGAAGTAAGTTTTTGAAGGTGTTCACAGCAACTCTTCAGGAGGGTGTGGTCCATCATACTATATTGGGATGGAAGCAATCCACAGGGTCTCATCGTCTGTGAAAACAAAAGAAGAAACTCCTTTCCAAAGCATCATGTCCTTAGATCCAAATTTTAAAGTCAAGGTATTTTCAAAATATCTATGTTGGATTAGTTCAGCAGCATTTATAAACAAATACCTTTTAGCAGCTGTTGTTCTTTCCTCAGCATTCAAACAATTCAAAGAGAACATAATAGCATAAAGTATCAAGATTCTCTGTGTATTTTCCATCTTTGTGCGGCTTTATTTTAACCTCTATTACTTTTATTTTTACTTTTATTTTATATTCTCTGTATATCTTTGTCTTGGAATAACCCCATAGACCAGGCTGTCCTTGAACTCTCAGAGATCCTTCTGTCTCTGCCCCCCAGGCATTGGGATTAAAGGCGTGTGCTACCACACCTTGAAGTCACAGAGGTCAATGTACCTCTGCCTCCCAAGTGTTGGGATTAAAGGTGTGTACTACCACACCCAACTACTTTCTTTCTTTCTTTTTTTTGTTTCTTACTTTAAGAACTTTAACTTTTAGCCTGCGTATATTCTTAACACACTCTAAATCATTTAGAGGTTTTCTTTGTTTTTGAATCTCTCTTTACTGTATCTCTCTCTCTTTTTCTGACCACATGAGCTTTTAAATTACTGAGCAATATGTGTAGGATTAAAGCCGTGGCTTTGCCGGCTAAATACAGCCCATTCCTTAGCTTTCCAGCCTCATGGCAGAGGTACCAGCTGTAACGATTCCTATTGCCACAACTCTATGACATTTCAAGGTCCCTGCCAGCAAGCAAGCTTCAGCAACATGCTTGCAAAACATATGAACTGCCTGCCTGAAAGATTCAGAGTTTGCCCTGGCAGGATGGCCCAGAAAGGCGGCATTTGAAAACAGCACAGCTTTTTTCCTGCTATGGCTGAAAACCGAAAAGCACGTGTTCAGATTTTCATCAACATCGTTTAAGTGTTTCTTGGCAGGACCTTTTAAAGAGCTGCAGGGTTTTGCAGCTAAAGCTGAGTCAGGAAGCCTCTTAGATGAGAGCACTTGCTTGCCTCTAGCAAGCAGAGCAGACCTGAGAAATTGTTGCTACTAAGAAAACATGCTTTACTCTATTCTTTCCCAAGTTTTCTCAGGATTTCTGTGGATTTAGTAATCCACATCTGGGCGCCATTCTGTAGAAGGAGCTGCGGACGGCGTTCCCAGCACCCCACCACCTGCATGGTTAGCTTTACCAGAAATAATTACATGGAAACTGTATTCTTTTAAACACTGCCTGGCCCATTGGTTCCAGCCTCTTATTGGCTAATTCTTACATCTTGCTTTAACCCATTTCTAATATTCTGTGTGTAACACCACAAGGTGGCTTACCAGGAAAGATCTTAACCTGCGTCTGTCTGGAGTGGGAGAATCATGGTGACTGCCTGACTCGGCTTCTTTCTCCCAGCATTCTGTTCTGTTTACTCCACCTACCTAATTTTCTGTCCTATCAAAGACCAAGCAGTTTCTTTATTAATTAACCAATGAAAGCAACAGATAGACAAATGGCCTTAACCAATAGACAGATGACCCTTCTCCATCATTTCCCCTTTTTCTATTTAAACAAAAAGGAAAGGCGTCTATTTTGACATAGTAAAATTACAGGTCTGTGCTGCCCTTCCCAGTTTCTATGGTGCTGGGGATTGAACCTAAAGTGTCCTACATGCTAGACTGAGCTACATGCCCAGATTTCTTTCTTTCTTTGAGACAGTCTCAATGTGGTCCAGGATGACAGAGAGCTTACCTTGCTCCTGCCTCAGTGTCCTGCAAGCTGGGATTACAGCTGTCTACCACCATGCCTGGTTCATCTGATCCTGAATTTCTCCTTTACGGAACGGGCTTTTCCTAAGTGATGTAGAGAGATCTAGAGTGGAATTGTTAGAGTTTATGAGCAGAAAAGAACTCCTTTGCTCAGACAGCATTTAGTGACCCACAGAGGCTGGAATCTAGACCTTTCCTTTGGGGGCTTTGCTGTGGTGCCAGGAAGACACTGTAAATCAGACAACAACATGACCATTGTCACAAGGAAGGTGCTAAATAAAGCCAGGCAACCGCCAGGACAGAGCTCATCCCATCTCACAGGAGGTGGCTCGTGCCTCCTTCTTTGAATTAATGCACCAGTGTAGAGCTCATTTGAACATTACATTTTAAAAACCACATGTATTCATTGGCTCAGAGATAGCAGGTCATGTACCTGTTATGGTGTAGGTGGAGTTCTCTTGTCCCGACTGCCTGCTCCCAAACAACTGGCACAGAGCTTAATATTACTTGTAAATGCTTGGTCATTTGTTCAGGCTTTTTACTTGCTAACTCTTAAAATTAACCCATATTTCTTATTTATGCTTTGCCACGTGTCTCCTGGCTTGTTACCTCATTTTCTGTATGTCCTGCTTCCTTAGAAGCTGACTGGTGTCTTATTTCCAGGTCCTTCTATATCCCAGCATCCTCAGTTTGATTGTCCCATCTAACTTTATCCTGCCTTGCTATAGGCCAATCAGCTTCTTTATTAACTAATGAGAGTATTGCATATTCTCGGTGTACAGACGGATTATTCCACGGCACTGTGACAAATGTATGGAGGCCAGAGATCCATTTTCAGGAGTAGAATCCATCAAGTCCCAAGGATCCAACTCAGATAGTTAGGTCACAAGTGCTTTTACCCAATCACCCAGCACACAGCTTCTCAAGAATCTCCTTTTGGTGTCAACTAAAGCAGTTGATGGTTTTCTCTTGCTTGTGATTAGGGGTGTATGGTGGGAGGGGTTCAGTCTGTGAGGAAGAAGATAAGTGCAGGCAAAGCCTCCCTTTTGCTGATTTGTTCCCTTGCATTTCTTTCTGTCCTTGTAAGAGATAGTTTGGTGCCATCAAGAAGAAAGTACATCCTCTGTTCCTGACATGAGAATAACGGTTAAATTTACTTAGGAAGGCTGAGCTTCCAGATAGTCTATTTTATAAAATCATTAATCCCCAGGGAGACCTTTCCATGCATGTCTTCAAAGAACACCTGGACCACAGGCACATGCCTTTCCCTCAAGCACTCTATCAATAATGCTGTCATCTGTGTCGAGTTTTGACATTACATGATCAATACCAAATTAAAATCACACAGTAGATTTAGTAGCTACATTCTTAGGAACATAATAAATATATGTCTTAAAATCAGGTGAAATAGTCACCAAAGGAGTGGATGGTTTTTGTATTGGAGAGAGAGAGAGAGAGAGAGAGAGAGAGAGAGAGAGAATATGCATGTGTGTGTGAGCTTTTGAACTTCTGGACATTTGGTATTTAAAGGCCTTAAGAATTTCATGGGACCCAAAGTCATAATTAAAGCTTAACTGCATAGTGTAGTGAGTTTAGTTAGTAACAAAATATTACATTCTTAGAGAATGCTAAACAGTGGGTGATAAGAGTTCCTACAACAAAATGATACGTGTGTGGGGCTGGAGAGAAGCTCAGTGGTTGAACAGGGATTGACATGCAATCATGAAGACTGGAGTTTAGATCCCAGAACCCATTTAATAAGTCCTGGGCAGCCTCAAACCTCAGCTCCAAGGTAGATGGGGACAAGGGTCACTGAACCTGCTGGAATTCAGCCTAGACAAACCAAAACCAAAACTAAAACCAACCCTAGGTTCTGAGAGAGAGAGAGAGAGAGATAGAGAGAGAGAGAGAGAGAGAGAGAGAGAGTCAGACAGAGACAGAAACAGAGAGACAAAGAGAGACATAGAGCCACACACAGAGACACAAAGACACACACACACAGACACAGATGCACATGCAGAGAGAGATCCTGACTCAAAGGACTAAGAGGTGGTGGATAGAGGAGTGCCTCTCCTGGTCTTCACATGTGCACCAGGAACTGCACATACACACACGCTCATACACTCTCACACAGAGAGAAATAAAGAAATAAAAACAATAGTGCTAATTAGCCAGATTTCGCTACTTCCTATTAAATATATTTGAGTTCTTTTTCATTCTTCTCATTTGTAGATCTATATTCCAAAAGATCACATTGTACAAAGCAAACACACACAATCTCACATGTTGGTTTTAAAGATCTCCTCCTCCTTCCTCTTCTCCTTTTCCTCCTCCTCCTCCTTCTTCTCCTCCTCCTCCTCCTCCTTCTTCTTCTCCTTCTTCTTCTCTTTCCTCTCTCTCTCTCTCTCTCTCTCTCTCTCTCTCTCTCTCTCTTTCTCCATGTGTGTGTGTCGTGTACCTGTGCACACGTGTGCTAATTTCAGAGGCCATAGAGAGTGTCAGATTCCCAGGAGCTGAAGTTACAGCCAGTTTTAAGACACAGAATATGGGTGCTGAGCATCAAGAGCTCTGAACCACGGATCCATCTCTCCAGTCTTAACTACGAATCCATCTCTCCAGCTTTAACTAACTGCGGATCCATCTCTTCAGCCTTAACTGTGGATCCATCTCTCCAGCCTCATATGCTGTGTTTTAAAGAACAGAATAAACGTGTGACAAAGCTTTCTAATTATGAAAATGCCATTTTATCCACTTTTTGGGAAACTCTGAAAAAGTGTTTATAAGTATTAAGTTGTTTAGCCATTCATGGAAATGAAATACCAAAAGCTGTGTAAATATATAAAAGACCATAAATTTACAGTTCATGTTTCTACTCTACAACTCTGACAGACATTTTAATATAAAACATTGGTACGTCATGTTTTTACCCTTCTCCATGGCATGTTGCTCTGAGGTAGAGTAGCCCTATTGTGAACACAAGGATGATAACCACAGTCTCAGAAGCATATAAGACATATACAGGTATATATGAATCCTTGACAGCCACAGTTTAAGCATCTTGCTAGATGGTGAAAATAAACCCTGTCTCTCACCATTCTGAATGTGATGGTATAATAAGGACCGGGCTTATCCTTTCTATACTGAGAACCCGAAACCTATAGTATGTATGAACATATCTCCGCTGTGTTCTGATGACAAGGGATTGTTGACAGAGTGAAGATATGACCTCCAGCTTTCTCTCCATTGAGGACTATCCAAAACATGGATGGAGGAAGAGGCTGACAACACCGAAGGCTGGCAAGGATAAAGAGCAATGGAACTACCGGGGAAATTGATGCTTCACTTGAAAATATGTTTGGTTTCTCATATATTTAATCATAAACATAACCGTATAAGTCAATGCTTATGCTACCATAAATTAACTTGCAAATTTGAGGCTATTTACATACAGATTATATTTGTGAATGTGTGGGAGCCCACAGAAGTGGATCCATTCCACTTTGCCTGGAGGTCAGAGAGTTCAGGCCTAGTCTTGCTCCTTCAAGGCTATTGACAACAAGTTTGACTTAAGGGTGTGGCTGCTAACAAGATGTCTTGAACTAGTGTGTGGTTACTTGGTGTTTTAGGTATTAAGATGATCACAGAGATGGATCTGGTCCACTTTGACTGAAGGCCAGAGAATTCAGGCTTATTCCTGCCTTCAAGAACATGACAGGAGACTTGACCCAGGGAGTGGCTGCCTACAGGATACTTGGGCTAATGTGTGGTCACAAACATTAAACAAACAGAATATTTAACTCAGGGTATAGTTGATACTTCAGGTATTGAAGAGATAATTGCCGTTTGTTTTTTGTATCATGTTAAAGCAGTCTTTTGCCTTCTTCCCCCTATTTTGGTTTAGGGTATATAAGCATATGGAAAATAAACACAGGTGAATTCAGTATTCACTGGATTGCCCTCCCAGTTCCAGTCTGTATCTTTGTCTTTTCCTTTTGTATCTTTGTATCTCTGTTTTGTCTGCCTGGCATTTCTAATCCACATGCCCCTACCCTGGTATGTGTGAACACCATTGAGGCTGTACCCTGAAATGAAGGTTCACAGAAGCTTTATTCAAAATAACCCAAAACTTTAAAGAATGCAGTACAGATAATAATACAACTATGGTATGCCCATACAATGAAATACTGTGCAGATGTAAAATATAATGAAAGGCTAACAAACATAGAAATGTGAATCAAATAAACATGATATAAAACACTCCAACTTAGTGAATCTGGGGGTGGGATCAATATAGTTCACTGAGTAGATTCACAGTAGAATTATTGATGAATATTGATGGTGGTAGTGAAATATACATAAAAGTATTTGGAAAATTATTGAAATGGAAGCATAAGGTAGATAAATCTCATGTATATAATTACATTGCAAAGTTGGTTAAAAGATACATAATGAAAAATGATTTAGTAAGTAATGTAGGAGACAACTATGGCACTTAATCACTCATAGAAAATATGGAAGTAAAATAAAATTTGATCTCAACATTTATAGCAAGCATGTCTACACACACACACACATACTCTTATTGTTCTTAAAGTTACAGTTGAAGAACAAAGAACCTAGAGCAATAAACAAAATATTTTTATTGTACATGCTTTGTACTATTTAAAAATTATTTCTATTTTTCTTATTTTTATTCTTTATACCTAAGTGATAATGATTTGAAGATTTGCAATGACAAGAGTTACTTAATTTTCATCTTACGTCACTGTCTTTGCACTGCATAGACAACTGTAAGTGCTTGGCCATCCTTCACTTAGAACATGGATAACTCTTGACTATCGACTGACTTCCCAGCCACCTCTGGGTTCCTGCTGCCTTAGTATTGTTCTGCTATGTTTCCAATAGTTACAAAGGACTTGGTTCAAGTCTTCAAGAAACCAAGTATTAACTGGTGAACAGGTCAGCCAGGGAGATGGATCACTGACTGGGTAAATGTGCCAGAGGTAGAAGCCTGATAATCCAAATTCAATCTCTGCCGTCCACATAAAGCCACATGAGATGAGAAAGGGTAGAGGGGAAAGGAAGAGGAAGGGAGGGAAGTAGAGAAAAATATATACCTCAATCAAAACAATAAAAAAGGAAAAACAAAAAAGCCACATGAGAAGCAAAGACAGTAGAATCAGTCAGAAGCTGAGGGACAAGCAAGCCTAGAGTACACAGTGCTGGAACAGAAGAAAAGAGAGATCCTGCCTCAACAAGGTGGAAAGAGAGATGACCCCTAAAATTTATTCTCTGACCTCTATATGGGTGCCTTGGCACATGTGCATGCACACACACATACACACAAGATAACAACAGCAATAAAAGATAGATAAATGCAAATGTTAACGGGTAATAATTTATGGAAGAGTGCTATCCTTATTACTACTTACAAATAAACAAAAAAGAAAAGAAAATTGCACTCCATGCAAGCATGTACATTGATGTGTGTGTGGAAACACAAGTCTAGCACCATGCTTGAGGAAGTAGGCCTAATTCATAATCTATAGGAAGCACATAAGCAATTTGGAATAATTGAATAAGCAATTGGCCCTTTTGGAGGCTCACTCTGTGCTCATTATCTTCTTGGTATTTATTATTCTCATTACATGGGAGTCACTTTGTCAATAGCACTTTAGGCTAAGCTTTAAATACTGGAATAGTAAATATTACTTCATTATCCCCAGTGTCCTCACACTTTTCTGCATCTCTAGTTCCCTTGTGGCCAGCACAGTACTTAACATTGGATAATATTCCAACAACACATATGAAGTGTCTGTTTAACTTGTGCGTGCTTCTAAATGACTTGCATATCTTGACCATTCACCCTCCATAGCAGCTTTATGAGCCACGTACAGTTCCATCAGCATTGCCCCCACTTTATGCTTTTTGCTTGACTTCAGTTACTTTTGACAGCCAATATCCTGCCTAATTGCCTGGTCTTGGATTTGATATGTTAATGCCCAAGTCCTGTGCTCTTTTCATTTTTGGATCAAGCCTCTTAAGAACAAGCAAGTCTATGTACTCTGCAGCAGAAGGACTTCATGCTTCATATGTGAAGACATTGTGGGAGACTTTGAAACAGTCATGGTAAACTTTTAAAGTGATTCTTAGGGATTGCAGAAATGGCTAAGAGCACTCAGTTCTCCTTCAGAGGACCCTAGTGTGGTTCCCAGAGTCCATATCATTCAGCTTACAAGCACCTGTTACTCCAGCCCCAAGTCACCTGGCAAGCTCCTCTGGCCTCCACAAATACCCCTGCATGCATATACGAGCAGATACACTTACGTACATGTAAATGAAAAATCAAATCTTTCTAAAAGTGCAACATCCCTCCTTTAAGCCTCTTGAAAGACTATCTGCCACTGGAGTGCCCTAACTTTTGTCATATGGCAAGAGGAAGGTGACCTCATTAAAACTTTGAAGGTCAGAGAGATGGCACCCCTAAATCGCTGAGGGGCTTGGGAACATGTCAATCGTATATTCAGGTGGGTTGAGACACTAGGTACTTGGAGCCCGGCCTGGCTGACTTCTGGAATGTTAGACTTCTTTTCTGAATTTAGCAGCCTAAGTTGGAATCAGTCGTAGGTTTATGCAGTTTTCATGGCTTTCATGATGCATCAGCTGATACTAGCATCTTTTAGAGAGATACTTAAAATTATCAGTTTACTCATGTGTCTTTGTATCTGTATGAGAGTCTTCCATGCATGTCACATACCTGCAAAGGATGGATGAAGGTATTAGGTCTCCTAGAGCTGGAGTTACAGGTGGCTATTAGCCGTCCGATATGGGTGCTGAGAGAGAATCCTATTGAGAAGCAGAACCAGCTCTTAAACACCAACCCAGCTCTCCAGCCTGATATACACACCATGTTTTATTAAATTATGATATTAGCAGGATGCCCTCTATCTCATCATTGATTATAGAGATTTCTTCTAGCTCTACCTATGGGGAGAGAGAAAAAAAGAGAGAGGGGTTCAAGGAGATATACACAATGAAGTTACTCAAATGCATTTTAGCAGAAAATCAAGGCATTTTTCTGAGACCAATGGCTCAAGGAACAACTTCTCTAGGACAAAAATATCTGACAGGAGTTCTTAAAGCAAAAACACAAATTAGAAGAAAGAGCAAGGGAGAGCATGATCAGTAAAGATAACCACATTGGCAAGGTGGAGCATGGGTAGGTGAGGAGTCTGTCTTGGAGTCTGAAATTGTGTGAGTCACCCTGGTAATGGGTGGGAGAGCTCATGGGAAGCCGGGTTTCTTCTTTCAGAATGTCCAGCCAATGGAGTAAAGCAAGTCCTTCTCCCCCAAAGCCCTCCCAGACCCTCTCTAGAGAGGTCTGTGAATGCAGCCAGATTGGAAGAGCTTTCCCTTCATGTTGCTTGATAAAGAAGGGCTTGTAACATCACTCAGCTACATTAAAATGCTTTCTTAGCTTCAGGGAAACTGAAAGCATTTTTATTATGTTCCAACATTATTTATCTCTTCTGTACACAAGACTGAAAAGCAGCAAAGCCAAAGAGAAAAAAAAATCCCTTTTAATGTCTAAAGCATGGCCTGGGTCCATTTGTCTGCTCTTGCAGGTAGAGAGACGACAAAGTGGAGAGATGGCTGGTGTCTGCCCCACTCCATTCATAGCTAGATTTATAGAGAAAATAGTCACAAGGTCTCGGGGACACATCTGCATCCCAGAGTTAGGCTCTTCTTCTTATCCATACTCTACATCTATGTGTGCATAGTCATGAGTATGTGACACACATGCCTGTGCAGGTCAGAAGATGCCAAATGTTCTCCTTAACTATGCTCCATTGTCTGTTTTTCATATCTATCCCTTTCTCTGTGTAGCCCTGGCCATCCTAGAACTCCCAGGATGATCTTGAGCTCAGTGGTCTGTCTGCCTCAGCCTGCCTCTTGAGTGTTGGGATCAAAGGCATGGGTCACCTGCTCCCCAGCTTCCATTTAATTTTTTAAAAAAGATGTTATCTAGTTGCATTTATTTTTTTCTACAAATGACATAACATCACCCTTCTTTGTGGTTGCAATAATTCCATTGTACATATTAAGGACATTTTCTTAAACGATTCCTGCTTGTTGAACACTTGGGTTTGTTCCATAAGAGTGCTCCCCTTAACCAGGGCTCTACAGGTATTCCAGAGTCCCTTCTGCAAGCAGTATTTAACATTTGGGTGTCAATTATTTAAAAACTAATTTTGATTAAATCTTATTTCTTATTTGACTGTGTCCCTGCTTGTGGCCCTACATACAAATACCAGCAGTGTCAACTTTGGAATAAGACAGATCTGGCCACTCTGCTTTCCTCTGCATCATACAAGCTGTGGAGTGAATGGGTCGTTTCTCTTGACTGAGCACATTTCTTCAATAATGAATTGTAGGTAATAATTCATGGTGCTGTCATGAGGGTTAAATAAAACAACACGTATAAAACATTTAATACAGTACCTGACACACAGGGAGTGCTCAGTGTTAATACTTATCGTGATTTGCTTCATTATTCAACGGTCCAAGTTTTACCCATATCACTGCTCTCTTGGTCATTTATACAGTGACCAAGAAATGTGATAGGGTGAGAATCGAGTGTATCGCGTGACATTTTTCTGGTGTAAGTAGAAAAATGGCTCCCTTCAGAGAAAAGACCTTCACCTGCGGAGCAGCTGTGAAGGATTGTGCACACTCTGCACAAAGTTATAACACAGAAAGCCTGAGATGTGGAACAAAACTTGGCAGGCCTATTTCTTGGAGGGCTCCAGAGGATTTGAGCAGGTGCATGGTCGTGACCTCACACAGCAATGGTAGGATTTCTCTCCAGCATGAAGCATGACTACACACTTCCTGCAAGACCTGGAGGCCATGGCCTAGGGAAATTGGGAACACCGAAAATAAACATTCAGAAGTTGAAAGTGCTTCATCTGATTAATAGGAGAGTAGAGAAAAATGCTTGCCTCAATGGTGACTTCAGGATGCACTTACACTGCATATATAGAACCATGGCTTTTTGGGCTAAATCTATTATGCTTTTGAGAATGTGCAGGAGAGAAGAGGGTACTTAGCCTGCACCATAGGGTTATGGTCATACTTAATTGCAAGTTTCTTCTGATTCTTTTTCTTAATAGAAATTAGAAAACCATGGGGAATCATAAAAAGGAAATAAATCCTTCTGGATCTTAGCTCATTGAGAACCACCAAGCAACAGCCCTTAACATTGGTAACACTTTACCATGTCCATTCATGTTCTCTGTCTCTCTCTTCCTCCCCCTCTCCAATTTACCTTTAAATGAATTTATCAACAAATACTTGGAAGGAGGTGCTGGAATAATGAGTCAATAGTAATACACTGCTCTTTAAGGGAACCTGAGCCCTGCTCCCAGCACCCACGTCAAGTGGCTTACAACCACCTGCAACTCCAGTTTCAGGAAATTTTACTTTCTTTTTTGGCCTATACAGGCAACCACACTCATGTGAGAACATATATACCACACACAGACTTTTCAAATTCATAATTAGAGTTTTTACAATGCTGAATAAAAATTGGAATGCAGTATTTTTTGAACCCACATGTCTACTTCCAGAACAAAAGAAAAAGAGAAAAGAGACATATGCCCAAAGAGGTATGTAAAATGTTCACTAAAATAATTTGTAATAAACTCTACATATCTGTCAATATAAAGATATTGAGTAGGTATTGACTTGAACCTAAAGACAGTTACATAGACCATTTACCTCTGTATGTATTAACAATCCTACATCTACTAAACAATGATGAGTGAATAAAGCAATCAGCAGAATTATCCCTGAAATTATAGCAGTTTTTTAATGTAAATTTAAGTAAATATAATGAATCAATTATATACGTACATATATATAATATTGATATATGTTATATGTATTATTAGACTATCTGTAATCTCTTCATTTGCTGCAATAATAACCATTTTGGAAAATGGTCTGGAAATATTTACCAAGACTCTTCTTACCTGCTGGTCATATATCTGCCCTCCTTGGTATGAGCACAATGGAAGGAACAATGGCATGCTCCAAAAGACTTGCATTAGAATACTTGCCTGATCTCTATTCTTAAGCTGTCCTATCTCCAACTGCTGATAACCTGAATGCCTATCAACATTAGAACAGGGTGGAAAAACTTTGATATTTCAAACAATGAGATGCTACACAGCAATAAAAAGAACACAATTAAATGAAATAAAAATATCACACAGAAAACAATGAATAACTGGAGTTAGACAAATCTTTATGCTATATTATTTCATGTATAAAGTTTAAAAATAGAATATAGAAACTGGTGGTATATGTTGCCTCCACGGGGAGCTATGGGTAGTTAATAGCTGCTTGGAGAGGGGTCGTCGTTTTCTTCAGTGGTGTAGCCATTGGAAGGTTGTTCACGCTCACGCCCACGTGAGTGGCTCTGCTTAAACTGTGTAGGCCACAAAGCAAAACCAAAATAGTAGAAGGGGGACTTGCTGGGGAAGGTGGTGTTGCTTAGGGGAGAGGGTGGAGAGCATGTTCTGGCTTAAGTCTTAAATCTCTGCCATAGGCTCAGGCATTTGATCCCTTTTCTCCCAGCTGGTGGTAACCTTTGTGAAGATGAGAGAATCATTACATGGAGCTTTGCTGGAGGAAGTACATCATCGAGGCAGCTGGTCACATTGCACCCACAGTCAGGAAGCAGAGAGAGATCAGTGCTGGCACTCAGCTCACTTTCTTCTTCGGATTCAGTCCAAGTCCTAGCCCACGCGATGGTGCTCCCTACGTTTATGGTGGGATCGACCATCTCAGTTAACCTAGTCTAAAGACTCCCTCATGAACATGCCAAGAGGTTATTCTAGACCTTGTCACATTAACAATTAAGATTGACTACCACAGTTCCCTTCCAGGGTAATTGTTTTACCACCCTGTCCCCAAGACTGTATTAGATAAAAGTGTTTCATATCTGCCTTCAAACCATTTGAGTATGCATTCTTCACAGATCTGAAGCAAAAATGGTTCTTACTGGATTCTGGACTCCCTCAAGTGCCAAATCCTGCCCAAGTGCAAGCGGATGTCAAAGGACAGCACGCTTTCATGTGCTTCGCAGGGTCATGACCAGCGCTTAGTGGATTGAGTTCTGTGTGTCTCCTCTCAGTGGTGAAGATGGAGCAGCAGCTCCTGGATCTTTCTGTCCCCAAGAGTGCTGGTGTTTATCAGGCTTTGCCTAATGCCATACTGCCAGTGCTCTTTACACAGGGCCTGTTGGAAAATTAGATCAAGTGGCTTCCCCACTGTAACATATGACACTTTTCTAATTAGGGCAATGTTTAATTTACTGTCTCATGGCTTTTTGAATAAATATAAATTGTCATACTAAAGTGACAGGTGTAAAACCCAGGATGGCTGTGTGAGAGAGGTTAATCTGCTGTTAATCAAATCAGTTCTGCTTGACTTTCTCCCGGGGAGTGAGAGATAATGGCCCTGTTTAACTGGAGATTAGCCAGCTTTTGGCTCGAAATCCCTCAGGGTTCACCTGAGCCTCTTTGTGCCTTGCTCAGAATGAAGATATTCAAATGTGTCGATAATTAAACTTGTGCCTTCCTCCCTTCTTCAGCAACTCAGGACTGAAGGACATTTTCCACTGAGCCCTTTCCCTTCCTGGGAGGTTTTCTCTCTAGATCTAGTTAGTACCAGAACATTCTGGGATATGATTAAAAGTTCTCACAAAGTACAGAGTTGACTGTCCCTGTTCCCACTGCTACAAAACACAGCAAAGTTGGGCAGTCATTGCATGATGGGAAGGAAACTGGCCTTGACCTTGTTGGCCATGGACACATCTTTCTGGTCCAGTAAATGGGAGTCTCTGTCTTGGCTTGGTAAAAGTGATTAGTATCAGGGGCTGGAAGGATGGATGGAATTGCATCTTTCAGTAAGTGGGAGTCTCTGTCTAGGCCAGGTCAAAGTGATTAGTATCAGAGGCTGGGAGAACAAAAGGCTTTGAAGTGAGAATTAAGGGTGTTCTCTTCAACTTTCTCCCAATTCACATGTCTTTGGTACCATGAAGATGGAAAGAATAGCCTCTCTGGGCACATGTAGAGATCAGCTGCTGAAGAGCACTGGGGTTTCACAGAGAAGATGTCAGCTTCAACCTGTAGAAACATCAGCTCCATCTTAAGCTTCAGTGCCTGCTATATCAGGTGCTTTGATGGCTGGTTCCTCAAACAATGAGGCTATGCAGATACAGGCAAGTATAGACCAGTTCCTGGCCTCCTGGTGTTCCCTCTGTAAGATTTTAGAATGGTTGATGCATTTTAATGCTGATAGAGGAAGAGTAGACTTAATTTTGTTATTATATTGTGACTTTGACTCTCCTGTAAAAGGAAGATGTGACACCCTGATGAAGACAGAGAACTACCAAGCACAAATGCTGAGTTTTAACCCCTATTCAGTGTGTATGACTGCAGACAAGTCCTTGCACCAGGGTGAAACTCAACATTCCTTCTGACAAACAAGTTAGCTGGGACTAAATTCATAAATGCACTTAAGATTATCTGGTTAAAAACGTCACAAAACCATCTGTGACTTTTCCCCAGTACCAATCACAGTCACCATCATTATCTTTATCACCATCTTCATCACCTTCACTGCCACTAACCCCATCATCACTCTTGTCATTACCATCAGTGCCATCACCATCTTCATGTCACCGCTTTCACAGTCACTATCTTTACAATCACCATTACCACCATCACCATCATCACCATCATAATTATCACCATCACCATGATCGCTATTGCCATATCACTATCACCATCATTTCCACCTCACGAAGACTATCATTGTCACTGTCCTAAGTGTCAGTATATATATCCACCTTGTTGTTCATCTACTGCTGAAAAGAGAGGAAGCTAAGCGTTCCCGGGCATTTGTAGACAACAACACTCATCTACCACGCTGAAAGGCCTATCTGACCTCCCATAGAAGACAGAGCTATGCTAGATTTGAACCCAGGTCTCTTCATACCCTCTAGGCTCTGTTCCCTTTCCCTGAGAGAGAACTGATGAAGAGAGGAACGAGCCTGTGGGACAGGTGACCAAACAACAGCCAACGCTGCATGGCTCTCCATCTCCATTCATTTAAGATGTGACATCATTACATGGTTAGCTGGTTTCAGAGGCAGGAGTGTGTTCCTAATGACTGGAAGCTGGAGTTTCATTTTTTTTGTTTCCTTCCTACAGATTGATGACCTGGCAGGGATCGGCGAGTTCTCTTGTATCTTCTCGCCAGCATCACATTGCTCATCTCCCCTGTGACCCTGAACTGTCTCTGGATTTTGGAGAGCACAACAATACATCCACTTATTTTCCCGTAACTCAGCCGGCATGTAAAACAAATAACTAGGCTGACATGTCTGAAGTGCTGTGTCGTGGGCAAAACAAGGAGGGAAGACAGTCTTGCTCTTCTATTTATGGACTATAAACCCTTTACAGTGGCATTGATGAAGGGTTTATAGTCAGTGCACAAGCTGGTTACACCATAAATTGTAATGTTATATGATAAACTGGGACTTTACACCAGTAGTAGATATCAAAGAAAAGAATGAGCCAGTGTCTGAAAGGCCCCGTCACTGGAGATGCTGCTGCACGTTTAAATATTCAAGCTCGTTTTGTCTTCATTCCATTCAAGCGTTGGGTGATTCATCTTCTCTGAAGAGAGATTTATAGATTTACCTAGGGATCAACAATGTAAACAAACAAACAAACAACTGGAGAAGTAGACTGTGCCAGCCACAGTGAATGGCAGAGTCACAGCGTGGCTAGGAGAGGGAAGAGATTCAGAACTGAATTATTCAAGTGTGTGCGCTTTCTATTTCTGTCCCAGCAGATGACAGGTGAGGCTTCCTCCCCGTTCCCAGCTCTACTAATGTGGCGCTGGTGTAAGACATCTTGGTTACTATATGAGAAACAGAAAATATTTACAAGAGAAATGTGTTGCACATAACTTAATTGCCTCTAGTTTACATTAAAGCTAAGAGCAGCAAAATGTCAACAAATGTTATCTCTAAGCTTCTCTAATGGGCCCATACTCTTTCAGCTCCTGATTCTATCCTTATTCATTATGGAACCGAGACTGCTAATATTTACTTATTACTTATTTATATTTTCATTTGAAAGTAAAAATAAGCTCATTTGCCATAATCAGAGCTTAATATTAGCAGTGCTAAGAAACTGAATTTTAGGGGATTTCTATTGATGGAGTCACAACAGAGGAGTTCAGAGAGTTCTCCCATTTTAGAGATGGGATACAAGAAAAGTATTACTAATTCCAAGTAAGATCATGGTGCGCTTCTGTGTGGTCCCAGAGCCACAGAGGAGAAGGCTCTCAGAATGCTCACAAGGAATGATTAACCTGACCATGGCATAAGGTTCAAATCAACCTGCAGAGAATGGGAGCTAAAGAAGCTGTCCCAGAAACTAGGAGCCTGCAACCCATTTTCATTAGCCTGAGAAACTTGCGAGTACAGTGCTAAAATTCCCCCAGTACAATGGTCAGAGGCTGGAGAAATTGTCCCTGTGAGTTCTGAACTAAGTGAATTTCCTCCGTAGAATCTTTCCTCAAAGCTAGTCTGCAGTCTAGAGGTCAGACTATCCCTCTTACCCAGGCTTCATTTGGCTGCCCTTCACACACAGAGCATAGCAGATCCTTTGTTCACCTTCGTCTCTTCTAACCCAGACGAGCACTAGAAGAACCGAGCCTCACAGTTGGTCTGAGACTGAAGGACTTGTGGCCATATAGGCCTTTAAAACCTCACACTGGTGATGTCTCCACACGGGATTGTACTCTCTCCCAATGACCCTGAGTTACCAGCGGTGGCTGAGGCAGAGGAATTCCTCTTGCAGCTATTTATGTCTGGATGAGGTCAGAGAGTGAAGAAGATGGAAATACAGCTGTGGATGAGGATAGAGGGGTTCAGACAAAGGAAGGAAATCAATGTCTTCTTGGATGGCAACTCTGATTGGCCAGAAATGGGAGCCTGGGATTGTAGTGTGCTCAGTGAGGCTGTTCAGCCAAGAAGCCATCCTGATGCATCTCACAAGCTGAAGCAAAGCAGGAAGGACACGACAGGACATGACTTGGAGTCCTGGCATAGGGGCAGCGGCCAGTGGGGGGGACCTGGACGGTCAGAGAGAGAGAGAGAGAGAGAGAGGCTAGAAACTGGCTAAGAATTGGGTGTAGTCATTTAAAATTAGTTCTAAAGTGCCTTCCTAAATAAACCAGAAACCATCCTGACCATGCAGGGGAGAAAAATGAAAAAGCCCACAAGACTGATATAAATTATGCTATATCATTGTCTATGCATAAATGAATTCGAAACAAATAGCACTGTTTGTTGTTTTGCTGAATTCCTTTTTATTTATCTTGTCATGTTCAAAAGACTGTTTTTTGAGCAAACTCTTTCCTATTAAACGCTTTTCTGAACCTTGCTGCAGACAGCTATAGAGTATTATTACAGTGTGTCCTAGCTTGCTTAACAGTTTCCCATTAGGAGACATCTGACTGCTGATATTTTTACCAAGAAACATTGTAGTTTTATTCAGTTTAACCTAAGAACACATTTGATTCCACTCCAACTTAATAAAATATATCCTATAAGAGTGATGGCAGTGTGCATCCCCTTTTCTCTCCTTTGAAATAGGCTTTAACTGTTCTAGGCTTGCCTTGGAATCTTCCTGACTCTGCCTCCCAAGTGCCAGGATTACAGCAGCATGCCACCAACTCCAGCTGCACCATACGTACATCCTTACAGCAGAAGTTAAACACTTCCATTACTTTTTCTTAGCGGAGACTCCTGCAAGAGCATTTGAAAATGCTAAGCATTTTTTTCCTAACTAGGTATATTTAGCTGGGCTGGAACTCACTATGTAGACCAAGCTGGCCTCTGACTCATGGAGATCTCTCTGCATCTACCTCCTTTATGCTGAAATTAAAAGGCATTTAGCACCATGTCCATCAAGACACCAGATCTTAGCATGGTGTTCTAGTTAGTTCTAAAGACTAACTGTAGGGGAGACCCAGCCAATCACACTCTGGCTGGACCTTCTCAAAACGCTCAGAGACTAGTTACAATTTTCTTAGGTCAAAGGTTAATTCGGGAATTTTACCATCATTTGCTTTCACAGGAGCCCCTAAGAAGAACGTCGCCCCCATGTCAGCTAGAAGCAATCTTAGAGGACAACATCCCCTCTCCCAACAGAGTGCCCTCAGGGTTAGGGACTTCTTTTAGTGGTTGGTTTAGGGTTGAGGGGATGGGGAGATATTTTATGGAATTAGAGGTATTTTCAAAAAAAGGGGGGGATTAACTGGTTTGATGGGATGATTGGTATTTGTGAATTACTGTTTTTAGAAAATTGTATTGGTACTGTTTCTTGTATATTGATATATTGAATATTGAATGTGAGTGTTCCTACCTCTATTTTTGTATAAGAGTATGCTTATAACTTCGTCTATATTGTATTGATACATCTACCATATTACAATGTACATTTCTACCTTTGATACTATTTATATAATAACATTGTTTACATTTGATATATAATGACATTGTTTACAGTTGAAGATCATTGTCTTCATATATTGCACAGTTGTTTATTCTCTTAGTCTTCAAGTTAGATAAGTATTGAGAATTATATGTTTGTCATATTTATTTTTAGGTTAATCAGGTTTTTTAGATACATAGAGATTATATTTAGTATAGATAGTATGATCTTCAGCCTCTTCAAAGAACTGTAGAAAAATGGCCTTTAATCTAACCTAGAATTCTGTGCCAACGAGACACAATTACTCCTGGCAACACCACTCTACTCCCGAGAGAATGTTGAGTACCAAAGACACTCCACTGGGAGCTTGTCTTCTTGGCAGAACTGGCCTTTGGGTTAAGAAAAGCCCATACCTCAACTACTGACAAAGATACAGAATATCCAGAAGTGGATGAAACAGGATTGTCTTATCTTGCCAAGACAGGGTAGGATAGTTCTAAGAAAGTTCCTTGCCTTTAATAATGGTATGTCAGTTATATTAGGCCTTAGCCAAAGTTGGTTGACTCAACATTGCAAATGAGACTTTGGGTGATTGCCCAGGTAGTCAGTTGTCTCTGTCAATTGTTGCACATTTTGGATATCTCTCATTTGTTAGGTAATATTAATTCCCTTCTCAGATCTTTGACGGAGTTGAAGATTAGATAATTGTAGTTACTCTCTACATTATTTAGATTCTTTGAAATAGAACGTTTCGTATATTTATTATTTGTTCCTATTGTATATAGTTGTATTTGGTTTGGCTCTATCTTATTTAGACAAAAAGGGGAAATAAAGGAGAGACCCAGCCAATCACCTTGCTAGCGGGGGGGCGGAGTCCCCCGAGGATTTTTTTTACTTATAAAGATTGCGGGTGTGCTCCCAGCCGCCCCTTCTGCTTTCCTGTTCTCTGCAGGAACTTCGGTTCTGTGAGTCTTTCCCTAATTAAAGCTGAATATTTTATTATAATTTCTGTCTGCCGTTCATTTACGTCATGTCGCTACAACTAACTTACTATAACCTAGAATAACCTTTTAAGAGAACCTCAACGGAGAAACTTCCTAGATCAGGTTGGTCTGTGGCATATCTTTGGGGGTTGTCTTAGTTGTTAATTCATGTAGGAGGACCAGCCCACTGTAGGTAACACCCTAACCCAGGCCATCAGTCTGGAGCTGTGTAAGAGAAAGCCAAGAGAAGGGAAGGCAGGTGGGTGTCAAGGCTCTGTTCATGACTTCCGCTGTTGACTCAAGGCTGTGTTCATGACTTCCGCTGTTGACTCTGGATGTGACATGATGTAGCTACTTGGGTTCCAACCTTGATATGCCCCTTCAATGATAGACTGTAACCTGGAATTATACGGCAAATAATCCTCTTCCTCGTCATCATATATTTCCTAAAGTATAGGCATTATTCACACAATAGAGCAAAGTTTATACATATTTTTGTTTTATCTTTGTTGTCTACTAAATGCATCAAAATGCATTTTATACCACTAAAACATTATTTTTCTCATACGTATTTGAGCATTTTTATTTTAAAATTTACCCGTAGACCATCCAAAACTATCTCATTTACCAATGCTAAATGGAGTATATTGAGAAATGAACAAATATTCCAGATAATCTTTCAATTCTCTTAGTTAATATGGGGAATATAAATCTGATGGACATGGAGTGTGTATATGAACACGCACTGTGGTACAAATGTGGGAGTCAGAGGACAACTTTGAGGAGCTTGTTCTCTCCTCCCACCATGTGGCTCTCAGAGACTAAACTCTGGTATTCGGGCTTGATGACAAGGTACATTTACACCCAGAGCCTTCTTGCTGCCCCCCATCTTAATTCTCTTTGCTGATCTGTGACAGCTGGCTGGTGAAGGTGTGTGTGTGGCAGGGACTCGCTTATCCCTGCCTCCCCAGCCCTGGTATAACAAAAGCATGCTAACAACCCACCTTTTGGACATGAGTTTGGGGCATTGAACTCAAGTCTTTACATGTGTGAAGCAAGTACTTTACCAAATGAACAGTATCCCCATCAAATTCCATATTTTATACCTGGTGTTGAGAATGAAGTCAAGGCTACCTTCCTAGCCTTAGGCTCCATCCTAACCTCACATTGTTCATCCCCTCCAAGTCTCAAGCGTGTTTAGAAACTGTCATAGCTCAGCTGGCACCCACTGGAGGTGGTGTGATGAGCCCATCCATTTCTCCATTCCCTTCATTCTCCTTGTCTCTCTGTCCATCAGCAGGTAACAGGTTGGCTGCATTTCATCCAATGAGCATGTTGAGACTGTGACGTTGGTAATACATCATGGTGACCTAGAACATATGCTATGGAGCTATGATGGCAACTCTGTGGGTGTGCCTCACTTAAGGAACAATGGCACAGGCAGCTGCCTGAAAATCCAGGAGTCTTCATTCTTGCCTTGTACATGAGAACACCCTTTGCCTGCCTTGTCTGCTTCTTTGGCTTCCGATACTCAAATGATACTTGGTTTACTAAAACCTTTCCCTTTAAGCTGGTGAATTCGGATGCATATTAGTATCCCTGTGTTCATAACTCTTCTGACGCTACAGTAAAATGCCTGGTGAAAGGGACTCAAACAAAAAAGTGCTCATCTTGGCTCAGTGTTGTCCATCATGGAAGGAAAGGCATGCCAGTAGGAACTTGAAGCAGCTGGTTATATTGGATTTTCAGTGGGAAGCAGAGAGAGATGAATGAGGTGTTCAGTTACCAGTCTCCTTTTTCTTCAGCCCAGGACTCTAGCCTTTCAAATCCACATGTAGGGTAGGTCTTTCCAAGTCAACTCACCAAATCTAGAGACTTTATCACAGGCTTAGCCAAATGTTTGTCCCCTAGGCAATTCTAGAACCTGTCAATTTGACAATCAATATTAACAATCACAATCACCGAGCAGTTTAATCCTAGCACTCAGGAGGCAGAGGCAGGTGAATCTCTGTGAGTTTGAGGCCAGTCTGGTCTACAAGAACTAGTTCCAGGACAGGCTCCAAAGCTACAGAGAAACCTTGACTTGAAAAAAAATCACAATCACCCAAGGTACTTAAAAATATATCAAATTTAAGTATGACCCCAGAGACACTAGTTGAATTTTCCAAGGTGGTGCCTAGAAATTGGTTTTTCAGAATGTAAACACTAACAATGCCACTAAGGTACCCTTGGGATGCATTTCATACCCAGCTTAAGGTCATGCAAGAATTTCGAAATTACAGAATCCTCTCACCCTTCATGGCCCATGCCCACCTGTGAACAACCTTCATCTCATTTTCATATGCATTCGTGTTTGGTAAGAGCATCTGTCTACCCTCAGCTTCTTTACCACATGGAGCCTTCCTGCTTACAACATCCTGTTCAAGGGCAAAACCTCAACCAACTCTAAAAAACTAATCAAGAAGCCAATGAACATGTAGGCACCTTAGTGTTTTGGCTTAAAAAAACATGAAGCAGTTGCACAAAGGATGTGGGTGTTATCATAATCACCAAATCACAAACTTTCTCACCTTATCGTGCATGAAATGAAAACATAAAAGACTTGACCTTCACCAAGCTGTGGTTTGGCCCTTGGATGTTTTGAGCCATGGTGACAGCTGAGAGAATCCTGGGATGTCTTCCCACTTGCAGAGTGTCTTTTGCAATTGACCGTCTCAATGAGTTCCCAGCATTCATTTGGGAATGCATGAAATCGTGCATGGAACTTGGAGAGTGAACTTATGTCCACTAGCTGTGCAACCCGAAGGAAGTGTGACCACATCCTAACTCCTCTGCAGAATGAGAACTGTGTGGAAGATGACTCAGATTTAATGACTATATGTCTAGTAGAATTTCAGACATTTTGAAAATGCTCAATGAATAATTGTTTTCCTTGTCTCTATCATTGTTTTCTTATGTTGACATGGCAGGTATGCAGATTGGTTTTCATTTAGGAATCTGACCTAAAATTTAGAAAAGGGAGGTGTTAGTGCTATCAACTTGACAAAACCTAGAAGCAGTTTTGAGATGAGGTTCTAGGCTTCTCTCTCTCTCTCTCTCTCTCTCTCTCTCTCTCTCTCTCTCTCTCTCTCTGTGTGTGTGTGTGTGTGTGTGTGTATGCATTGGTCAGGTGGCTATCTTTGTTATGTTATTTGAGATTTGATCATAGTGGGTAGCACCATTCCCTGGGATGGAATCTTGAACCATATATATGGAGAAAAGGAGATGAGCCCTAGCTTTCTCTGCTTCTTGACCGACAACGTAATGTGACCAGCAGCTTTTCCTACCCGCCACGGTGACCTCTGCCCATACAAAAAGCACAGCTCTCAATTTGAAGGGAATAAGAGATGCTCTATTCTGGAGCCATTTTGAGTGACCACAACTCTGGAGCATATATAGATTTAGCTTACCTCAAATCCCATCTTCCACCATGGCAGCAGTTCCATGAAGTTTTTATAGCTTCACGAAACAAAGAAAGTCATAAATCAAGGCAAATTTGAAGTGGGAACATCAGAGAGGCAGGTACATTAAGATGGGGGAAGCTATTCTATAGGCCCAAGATGCTGTCTGATGACAGCCTTAGCTTTGGGTTGTTGGAAGCTGGTGGTCTGCTAAGATAATAGATTCCAAAAGTTGTTGTTGTTGTTTTGTAATCTATTAGTCACAGATGCTACTTCTAACACAGGAGGCAAGAAAGGCTAGAACTAGCCTCAGAAAAGGTGATTAGCCTCTGAACCTGCAACATTCCAATCTCTCCACAGCCCTGAAATTCTAATCAGTCAATCAGTCTGCAGACATAGCTTCTTTCCAGGCGTTTTTGTTTACGCTTTCACACCCTGAAGGTCTGTACCCTTGATCTGTGTGCCAGAATGGACTCCCTCCTGTAAGTTGCTTCGGTCAGAGTATTTTGTATCATGGCAACAGGAAAAAAATTAACTAAGACATTATTTGTGACTTCATTATTTGCTCCTCTCTGCTTCTATTTTCCATTGTGCCTTCTGGGTGGTTCAATTACACTTTCTTTGTGCCCCCCTGCCCATAGACCCATGAAAAGCCCAGCTCATCTTTGCCCAGCCATCACCAATGCTGCATTCTTAATGACCATCTCTCCAGTTCCTGGCATCAGCAGCCATGTGGGGCTTGAACAGGGATATCATCCTGGTGATATGCCAAGGTTTTAATCACCTAGAATGGACTGATTTCATTGGAGGCACCACAGAGCGTACCTCTACAGCAGTTGTGGAGATGGGGCAGAGAGCTTAAGCTGACTATAGATGGCAGAGTACTGGTTTTCTTCTCAAGTGGCATCCCCTCCCCTACCCAGCGCCACACACACACACACACCTTGACACAGCTGCCTCATGCATTAGACCCTGTCTTTTAGCGTGGTTCTGAACATGTTTCCTAGTTCTGGACCGGTAGCTCGAAAAACAAAACCAAAGCAAACCCGACATTTCACAGAGAGTGAACGATCCAGCAGCTTCCTCCTCCCTCCCTCAACCTGCTCAACATTGTAGAATCATCCAGTCACTGTGCCGAATTATCCAATTACCTTCTAAATTATAAAAGGAGAATCTTCCCCACCAACGGTTCCAGGCAGTCTGGATGCGCGCTATTGCTAAACTGTAGCAAGAAAAACAAAAGTAAACAAAAGAATTCCACGGAACCGGGGCAAGCTGTCTGCATTCCCCAGTCCCAGTGGCTTCAATCAAGGCGGAATTGCTTCCCCAATAAATGAAGCCAGAACAAGGACTAAACTCGGGCGCTAATTGCCGGCTGCAGATGTATTAACTGAAGCAAGTGTGATGTGGGCAACCATTAATTATCTAATGAGGCCAGCAGTCTTCTGCTGAGGTGGGGGCTGATTAAATATTAAAGAGTGGCATATGGAAGACGCCAGGAACAAAAGGTTTCACTGCGTGGGGGAAAGGAAAAGAAAGGAAAAAGAAGGCACGGAGATGAAAGAATGCAAGCATTGAGGAAGATGTAAAATCTCAATCTGTCTCTCTGGCTCCCTCGCACTTTCTCTCTCTCTCTACCACCCCCTTTAAAGACAAGAGCCACCCTTGTGTCTAAGAAAGGTAATTAAAGTCTCATTGCTAGCAGGACTCTCACCGCGGCTTCAGGGAGATGTCCTCTGATGCTGTGGGCCAGATGAAAAGGGTTTACATTAAAAGAGGCTGACAAAAACATCCCGATGTGCAGGCAGTTACCTCTTTGTTTAACCCTCAGAGCTGGGGCGAATGCCTGCGGTTCAGCCCAGGCTCCTGCTTTTCATCTAGTAGAATAGAACTTCCCCACTGAACCCCACCAGGAAGCATGGGGTGGGGAGGGTCGCCAAGGAAGCTGCTTTCCATCTGGGCCTTATGCTCGCTCCCAAGGCTTGGGCAGCAAGAGGAAAAGCAGGAGAGTCAACTGTTTGCACTGTTGTTATTGTTTTATTTGTATTTCTCTATGCAAGGTTACACACAATCATTTTTAAAACTCTTTTATGGTGTGTGTGTGTGTGTGTGTGTGTGTGTGCATGCGTGCTTGCTTACATGCACAGATCTAAAGGAGTGTGTATCACAGCACATGTGTACCAAGGCACAAATGCCATGGTCAGGGGACAGCCTCATCTTCCAGCTTATTTGAAACAGGTTCTCTTGTTTGCTATTGTATGGGATAGGCTAGCTGTCCCCCAAGGTTCCCTGGGTTCTCTTGTCTCATCACAGGGGCCTTGGTATTACAGATGCACCCGACTGCATCTGGAATGGGATGGGTGCCAGGGATCTGAACTCAGGTCTTCACAGTTGAGTGGCAAGCGCTCTACCCACAGAGGCAGCTCCCCAGCCCTTCCTGTAAGGACACATTGGCTTTGCAGCCCACGTCCCCATACTCCAGCTTCTTTCCTCTTCTCACCCCCCACATTAATCCCCTTTGTTCCCCAGAGTTTGGATTCTACTTTCAGGTCATCTGTGGATATCTCATTTTATGTCTTTAGAAAACCTAGAACCCACACATGAGAGAAAAGATAAAGAATTTGCCCTTCCGAGACCGCTTTCATTTGCTCAATATAGTAATCTCCAGTTGCAACAGTTTTTCTCAGACCAGTCAATAAAGAGAAAATGAAAGGAGCAGAAAGTTGCCTTTAAGATGAAGTACAAATAGCCAATACACATGTAAAAAAAATGTTCAACATCACCAGCCATCAGACAAATGTAAGTCACAACTGCATTGAAATTCCATCACTCCCCAGAGGGCTCTCTTTTACAGCATGCTACTCCATGCTGGTCACACAGCAGAGCACAGGGCACAGGTGATCTCATTCCATCCACAAAGTGTCACACAAGATAGATGCTCATTCCCCTCTCCCCAAATTAGGCAAAGCCTATGGGGCTTCGTGGAGTGAGTGTTCAAATGCACATAGCTATTGCCCTAGTTAGGTTTCTATTGCTGTGATAAATGCCATGGCCAAAAGCAACCTGGGGAGGAAAGGGTTTACTTCATCTTACATTTTCATGTAACATAACTGAGAGAAGTCAAGGCAGGATGTCAAGGTAGGGACGGAAGCAGAAACTACGAAGGAGCCCTGCCCAATGGGTTCCCCCATGGCTTGCTCAGCATGTTTTTTTATGTGACCCAGTATCACCAGCCCAGGGGTGGCACCACTCACGGTGGGCTTGGTCCTCTCACGTTAATCATTAATCAAGGAAGTTTCACACAGACCAGTCTCACGGGGGCATTTTTTCAAGTGAAGTTCCCTTGTCCAAAATGACACCAGCTTGTGTCAAGTTGACAAAACTAATCAGGGCAGCTGAGAAGGAGCAGATGGAGAGCTATATCCAGGGTCTCCTCTCTGCTTATAAAGATTATCAAAATTAAATTCCTTCACTGATAATTTCACATGTAGACAATTAATTCCTAGTCCCTTATCCTTTAACCATCTCTCCGTCAGATAAAGACAACTTCCTGTTGAAATGACATTCAAACAAGTCCTCTATGGTCTTGTCACCTAATGTGAGCAGAAAATGAAGGGATAAGAGTAAGTGACTTTCCTGGTTGTCCTTTAGAAGGACTGACCTTTGAAACTATTGGGAATTGCTTCAAATCAGAAAGGAAATTCAGGGCTTGCAGCTGCATCGTTTTCCACATTTGAGGTACTCCTGATAGGCACACAGGACTCTGAGGGCTGGTCCAGGGCTCTCCTAACCCCACAGTGATGGCGAAGACATCAGCATGTGGATACAAGTGTTTCTAAGTTTGGTTAAAGCCAAGTTGTATTCGGAGGATGTTTTTAACCTATCTAAATGAAGCTAGATTCTAAACGGGGTAGACAGAATCCTGATATAACAAGGATATAGTTGAAGAACACTTGGGGTAACTTCAATTACAATCCTAGATCAATCAGAACCGTTTGCTTGCCCATTCTTCCCCCAGGTCTTAAATGCATATCTAAGATTTGATGTGCATGGGTCAGCAAGATCTCAGGGGGTAAAGGCTTTGATTGCCATCCTGATGACTTGAGTTCCATCCCTGGGCCCTTCCCAGTGGAAAGAAAGAACAGATTCCTGAAAGTTGTCCCCTGACCTCTGCATACATTCTGTGGTCTATGCATACACACAAATGAAAAAAATAAAAATGCAATCAAATATTTTTAAAATTAAAATACTCCATGAATTAGGTGATATCTGCCTAGCCTTACAACTTTAAATTCCCGGGAGCCCTGAGTGGGGGGAAAGAAAATTCATGTTGCTATCAGCAATGGCAATGGTCAGCAAGCACATAGAACGTTACAGTTTGGAGAGTTCTTTATTTTGGATAGTCCATTTTGATTTTTGTGCAACCCTGAGCTATAAGCAATCCATTGTGTATGACACTGTGACACAAATACACATTAACTTGAATTCGTTGTAGAAATAGTTACTCAAGTATGTTGCTCTACAAGTTCAGGGAGGTAGACCAGTTGGATTGTGCTAACTGCACAACCTGAGATCCTGAGTTTGGGAACCCAGGAAAACGCAGGGAACCTGTATCCCACATCTATAACCTCAGCACTGAGAGGGCAAGACAAGCATATCCCTGGCGCTCACTGGCCATTCAGATTAGTTAAAAATCCATAAATTAGCTCTAAATTCAATGAAAGACCTGTCTAAAAAATATGTAGAGAGAGACTGAGGAGGACACTTGACACTGATCTCTGGCTTCCAGAAGTCCCTACATATGGGAACATATCAATGCATGTGCATACACACAAACCAACCTATGCATGTGCACACACACAAAACAACCACCCAAACAAATAAACAAAAAACTAGGTGATAAGTTTAAAAAAAAAAAAAAAAAGAATGCTGACTCTTTCATTCTAGTTGGGAAACATTCCATATCTGTGCGGGAAAGACATTTTAAAAATCCAAATTGATGCTCAATATACAATACTTGCATTTATGAAAGCTCACAAAAAATTACAATAAAATAAATCTAAGCCAAAAGGTGATGGTTACTTCTTCATATTAAGGATAAAAATTTTTTGTTTTTTGTTTTTTTAAGTTCTTATAGCTTTCTCAATCAAGATCCCAGCATCCCTAAAGTGCATTCCATGACATCATCTGTCAGTGACACACTCAAGAAAGAAAAATGTACATATACATAAAACACATGCATAAATCCCACAGCATCCTACTAACTGAAAACACACTCCATTTAAATAAAGTTTTAGAATGAACAAAACCAGTCCACTGTTAGTGTGCGGGGGAGAGAAACAGCAAATGGAATGGTGATTTTTCTCCACAGTAGTAAGAAAGTCCTGGACAGCAATTTCTCTCTGGGAGAGTGGGTAGGAGTGATATTGACTGTGAAGAGGCTGAAGAAGCATTCTGCGCTGATCAATTTGGCACACGCACACACATACACACACACACATCAAAATCAGTGGTAAAAAAGCAAGCCTTAAAATTTGTGCATTTGCATTATGCAATTTTACTTCTAGATGATCACAATGCATTGTATATATATACACAAATTGTCAAAAGTAAAGAGAAATGACTTTATGATATATATATATATATTCTAAATTATATTTAAATCTAGTTATCTGTATAGATTGAGGGATGAATGGGTTAAGTGGGGAGGTGAGTGAGTGGATGGATAGAAATATTGATTGGCAAATGATAGAGAGATAGATGGATGGATAGATAGATAGATAGATAGATAGATAGATAGATAGATAGATGATAGATAGGGCAGGTGAATTGATGAAAGGGTAGATGGATGGATTGATGGGACGGGTATGAATAGTTAGTTGAATGAATAGCTGGTTGGCTGGCTGGATAAATGAGTAGGTGGTTAATTGGATAGATGGGTATAGGTGGGTGGATGGATGGCTCTATGGATGAATGGGTGGGTATATGATAAGCAACTAAACCAAAGTACCAACTGTAGAGTTTGAATGATAATAGGTACATCAATACTCACTCCATAATTCAAGCCTTGAATTTATTTGAAAATTTTCATAGATGAAAAGTTGGAGAAAATAAACAGAACATAATCTCTTAAAGGCTTGTCTATGTAGGAAATGCTACCCTCTTTATACTTCCCGTATTTCCCTTGGGTATGTCCAGAGTACATAAGCCTACTAAAGCATTGAAGTCTTGTAGTTAAAGTAAAATAAGTAAACTTTATTTAGCTTAACATTTACTAAAAATATTTGGGAAACTCTTGGTTTCACTTATATTTTTGGTTTGGGCTGAGTACCATGGTTAACTCTTGATCGACTGCAGGTAGCTGGCCATCATCAGAACAAAGTTCACTTAGATTCAAGTATTGCAGGAATGCTTAAGCTGTTCAAGATGCATGCTATTCAGAAGCGGTATTAATAGAACGTGTTCTTGATCTTTCACATTTTGAGTGGTGGTTTTGCTGATGTGTGAGATGGATAAAACAGCTGTCAGTTCTTTGCAGGAATGTTGTAGGGAGCAAATGAAGCAATTATGCAACCTTCTGACTGTAAAAGAAAAGTTTTTAGCAGCCTTTGTTGTTCACATGAAAACATCAAGCAGTGCACACAATAAACAGGTGAGTCTATTTTGAGATACTGCAAATGAAATCCAAGACATCAGATACAGCCATTTGTGGTGGCACATGGCCCACCCCTGTAATCCTAGCATGTGAGAGAGGGAGGCAAGAGGATCTGGAGTTCAGAGGACCCTCAGCTTGGATACCAGAGCCACTGCCTCAAGAAATAAAACAAAGAAAAGACAAAAATTAAATAAAAAATCAACAAAGTCAGCAATAACAAACTCCAGCAGATATTCAGAGAATGAGCTTAAATCCACAGAACAAAGACTACAACACAGAGGACAATACTCACCTGGCTGTCCAAATGAAGGTCAGAAGAGAAGGAACTACTGTCTCTAAAGTTTTAGAACAAACCTAGCAACTACCAGGACATGCATGACCAGGATGGGAAAATGCACCATGACGGGGTCATAAACATGGTCAGCAATGACATTGGGCAATCCAGACAAATTCTGAAAAATTAGGTAGAATCCAAAAGCCACACTTAAATTAGTGTACAACCCATCGTTTTATTTATGTGCAAATGGAATCCAAATATTAGCTGGTAATGGGAGTCAGAAGGAAGTGGCTGAGAAAAAAAAAACAAAACAAAAAGAAACGCTTGAACCATCGTATCACAAGGACTTATATCCCCTGGAGAAAATGAATGCACATTACACTGGCCAATTCTCTGGAAATAACCAAGCCTAAAATTAATTTTGCTCACTTCTTCGGTGAAAAGAACAGGCCACCAGTACAGAGAATTAAGTGAGTTTTTTTATATCTTACTTATCATAATCAATATTTTGAAATGTTTTATTTATGTTTATGCATATATGTGTACATGCATGTCTGCATATATTCTCGTGGAAGCCAGAAAATGGCATTGGGTCACATGGAACTGGAGTTATGGATGGTTGTGAACAACCTGATGGCAGTGCTGGGAAATGAACTTGGGTCCTCTACAAGAGAACTAAATAAATGCTCATAACAGTTGAACCATCTCTTTAACCTCCATCCTGAACACACTGAATATCTCACAGTGAGTAAAGGAGAGTAACAAAAACAGTTTGCCACCATATAAAACATCACCCATGTTCACCAGCAAGGAAATACATTTCTGAATGAGTTGCTTGAGGAAGTGTGTTACTGTGAAGACAGTGAATAGAACCAACAGATAGGGAATGACATACCAACAGGAGAGAGGCAGAACTATCACGTTAAAATTGGGCCTCCTTGGCTGACTAGTGGTGTCCTATCATTGAGAATTACAATTCTTTGTTACATAAGCAGTCTCACAGAGGGCTAGTACTTCTGTTTGATAATCTGGAAAATTTTAATGATGTTATGGAACTGAGTCTCTCAATGTTCTGTGTACCTGTGGGAGTAAAGAGTGTCAGGGACAAGGGACAAAGGAGAAAGGGACATCACAAGACAGGTGGGACCTATGGCAGCCAGTGGGAAAGACATAGTGAATTCTAAGCACCTGCTTTGGATTTCAAATAGAGCTTCCATGTTACTATTCAGAAGACAAATGCTAGTGCTTCTGAGCAGCAACTCCAACTTATTAACACAGAAGTGATTTTGAGCCAGGGATGAATGTTGCTCAAATTCTAAGTGAGTTGAATTTTGCAGAAATGCTAGTGTGTAGGAGGTGTACTGCAGTGTGGGGGAGGTGTACTGCAGGGTGTGGGAGGTGTGATGCAGTGTGGGGGAAGTGTGCTGCAGTGTGAGGGAGGTGTGCTGCAGTGTGTGGGAGGTGTGATGCAGTGTGTGGGAGGTGTGCTGCAGTGTGAGGGATGTGTACTGCAGTGTGGAGGAGGTGTGTTGCAGTGTGTGGGAGGTATACTGCGGTGTGGGGAGTGTACTTCAGTGTGGGGAGGTGCAATGCATGTAGGGGAGGTGTAATAAAGTGTGTGTGAGGTGTACTGCAGTGTGTGGAAGGTGTACTGCAGTGTGTAGATGTACTGCAGTGTGTGGGAAGTATACTGCAGTGTGTGGGAGGTATACTGCAGTGTGTGGGAGGTGTACTGCAGTGTGTGGGAGGTGTACTGCAATGTGTAGGAGGTATATTGCAGTGTGTAGGAGATGTACTGCAGTGTGTGGGAGGTGTACTGCAGTGTGGGGGAGGTGTGCTGCAGTGTGTGGGAGGTGTACTGCAGTGTTTGAGAGGTGTACTGCAGTGTGGGGGAGGTGTGCTGCAGTGTGGGGGAGGTGTACTGCAGTGTGGGGGAGGTGTGCTGCAGTGTGGGGGAGGTGTGTTGCAGTGTGGGGGAGGTGTCCTGCAGTGTGGGGCAGGTGTACTGCAGTGTGGGGGAGGTGTCCTGCAGTGTGTGGGAGGTGTACTGCAGTGTATGGGAGGTGTGCTGCAGTGTGGGGGAGGTGTACTGCAGTGTGTGGGAGGTGTGCTGCAGTGTGGGGGAGGTGTGATGCAGTGTGGGGGAGGTGTGCTGCAGTGTGGGGGAGGTGTGCTGCAGTGTGGGGGAGGTGTGATGCAGTGTGGGGTGTACTGCAGTGTGTGGGAGGTGTACTGCAGTGTGGGGGAGGTGTGCTGCAGTGTGGGGGAGGTGTGCTGCAGTGTGTGGGAGGTGTGCTGCAGTGTGGGGGAGGTGTGCTGCAGTGTGGGGGAGGTGTGCTGCAGTGTGGGGGAGGTGTGATGCAGTGTGGGGTGTACTGCAGTGTGTGGGAGGTGTACTGCAGTGTGGGGGAGGTGTGCTGCAGTGTGGGGGAGGTGTGCTGCAGTGTGTGGGAGGTGTGCTGCAGTGTGGGGGAGGTGTGCTGCAGTGTGGGGGAGGTGTGCTGCAGTGTGGGGGAGGTGTGATGCAGTGTGGGGTGTACTGCAGTGTGTGGGAGGTGTGATGCAGTGTGGGGGAGGTGTGTTGCAGTGTGGGGATGTACTGCAGTGTGGGGGGTGTGCTACAGCCTGTGGCTATACTCTTTTTGAGAAGAGGAACCAGAGGAGAATTGGTACAATAGAAAGAAAGATTTCTCTGTTTCTCTGTCTATGTCTCTGTCTCTTGCTCCTATGTGTGTGTGTGTATGTGTGTGTATCTGTCCTTCTATCCTCCTGCCTGCTTGTCTCTCTGTGTAGGAGTATGTAGACCTGAGCACAGGCACCTACAGAGGCCAGAAGAGAACATTGCTTCCCTGGAGCATTTGTGTGGTGTTTAAAATGGGTGCTGGGAACTGAACTCAGCACCTCTGCAAGATCAGGATGTACCCTGTGCCATCTCTCCAGCCCTCCCTCTTTTTAATACGGTGGATTTCCTCAGTGGCTGAGAGACCGGCTGACTAGTGAACACCAAGAGACTGCAGCCACACACAGCCATTCACCTCCCACACACAGCCATACACTTCCCACAAACTAGCATTTCTGCCAAACTCAACACACTTGAAATTTTAGCAGCATTCATCCTTGGCTCAAAATAACTTTTTTCAGCACTGGGATTACAAGTATGCACCACTACACTGGTGGGCATTTCAAAGACTCTGTTATTTACTTTCTATTTATTTGGTGTTGCATGCATGTTATTGTGCCTATGAGGAGGTCAGAGGGCATCATTCAGTGAGCAGTGTGTTCTCTTTCCACCATGTGGGTCCCTAGATTTGAATCCCAAGTATCAGGCCTGGAAACCAGTACCTTTTCGCATTCAGCTGTCTCACACGTCCACATGTGGAACCTTGTGAAGCTTCTTGTGGATGAAGAGCTGTTGAAAACCCTGTGGCCTAGTTTTGGATCAGCAAATGAACACTTGTCCAACGGGTCTCTGAGAGGCAAAGTCCATGGGCACAGTCTCTCACTTGTTAAGTGAGACCTTGGGACAGGACAGAATGCTGCTGGGACCGTGAGGCCTACACACTCTGTTTTCTCACATAGTGTTGGTGGTTTTCTTTGGTGGCTCACAGTTCCACGGTGACAGTCATGCATGGGACAGAGGTGATCATTCCTGGAAACCCATTTTTCTCCAGTATTTTCCCCTAAAATTCTTTGGGAACTGATGCTTCTCAGGTTACTTACCTGGAAATACCAGATGTTACTCCAGACCCGGGGAACTTTTCTGATTCAATGCTGTCAGGATCAGAGGCAATAAAAGTTAATGTGCACATTTAAGAAAGCAACACAGAGGACATTAACTACATCTAATTCTGGGATAAAACTTTAAAATTGAAAAAGAGCGCCTTATCAACTTTACCCTTTATAGAGAGGCTTAGACATGTAGGGCCCTTTTATAGGAAAAGGAAACAGTTGGAAACATATAAGCTGGCTGGGTGTATGTAGTTTATGACAAATCACTCCTATTTCTGTAAATATGCTTTGTCAAGTTTTTAACTATATTGTTGTTCTTGAGAGTGTGTGCCTGTGCATTTCACCTTTTAGCTTTGTAAAAACAGGATGTGCCTGGCTCGATATTTAGCCAAACCAACAAATTGCTGAGCACTGTTTTTGGTTTAAAGTTGTTTAGATATGTGTTAGGAAAGAAACTTTTTTGTTTTTTTTCTGGAAGTTAATCCTGGAGAATGGGGAAACATGATTGTTTTTTGAAGTATAAATGAAGAAGCAGTGAGCTATTCAAGGCCGGCCACTTGTGGGAAAATCATCCGGTGGTCGGACACAATTCTTCATGCCGATGCTTCCCTGCCTCAGGACTTGACCCTGAACTGCAGTGGGCCGGAAGCAAGCAGCAAGCTTTACCAACTGAGCCATCTCTCCAGACAACAGAGGTTCCTTTAAGCAGTGAATCCGGGGAGGGGACCTCAGGAGGCACAGTGCGATTTCAGAAAGAGATGCTTCACACACAGGCAGTGTGGAAGCGGAGATGCTGCGGACTTAAATAGTCAGCTGCATACTACTGCAGATCCCCATGGGGTGACCAAGATGCTGGGGGGCTTTCCTTCCTAAGAAGGTCGTATCACACTTTGCAAAGCACTTTACCCCCAAAACTGATTTGACTTAAGTATGAGAACTATCCTTTCCCCAACCCCCATTTCCTTTTTTTCTGATAATCCCCTCTTTATTATAAGCTTCTTAATATCCATCTGGTACCCTTTAGGCAGAGGCTTCTTAAATTCAAATATCAGACTATTTTTACCGCAGAAGAATATGTAAACCAATAGAAAACAGTTTAATGGATTTTGGAGCCTGTGGTCCTCTTTAGCAACATTTCCATAACGGAATCCAGTTACAGCCAACTGTGTAGCCATAGCTGACGGTTCACAAAATGAGGGCTGAATGTTTGCCTCATGTAAGGAATTCAGCAAATGGCAGTGTGAGATACTTGGTTTTGTCCATCCTGCTCTACACTGGAAACTCATATGTCCAACATGTGATTTGGCAACAGACTGGCTTTTGGGAGGTATACTTCAAATGTATGTATAATACGACCATGAGGTGGCTTCATGAATAAGAACATGTTTACACAAGGAATGATCATGACTGTGAATCTGGAAACCAGTGACTTTCTGGGATACTGTTGGGCTAAAGTCACATGTTGAGTGTAATCCCAGCTACTCCAGAGGCTGAGGCAGGAGGATTGAAAGTTTAGGACCCTGTCTTCAAATGAAAAGTGATTTAAACAAACAAACAAACAAACAAAAGGCTAAGAATATAGCTCACTGGAAGAAGGCTTGAGCAGAAAGTGTGTTGTAGTTTTAATCCCTGGGACTGCAGAAAAACAAATAGTATCCTCAAATCCTGATGTGCTGGTACACAAGCAGCAAGTCAAGCTCCGAGTCCAGGGCTCAGGCTCTACAAACAAATGTTGATATGAGCAAAGTGAGTGGGGAAAGCTACTTGTATACTGTGGGATTCGACAGCCCTTCAAGCAGAAATGGTATGGTGTACACAAGAGGAAGTGAAATAACTTCAAGCTAGGTCTGGGTATTCGTGAGGGTCCCCACAGGATAGAACCAGAATGAACACGTGTTAGGAAAATGGATTTACAAACTCTGTGCAGTCCAACAGTTTGGACTACATTCTGGAGAAACTGAGAACTCGGTAGCTGCTCTGTCCATGAGGTCGAGTGCCTCAGTGCTTTCTATCTGGTTCTGACGTCATGGAGGATTCCTGGAGAGCAACTGGTCTTCTCTCCAAGTTGAAAGATTGAAAAAGCTATTCTGTTGTCAGTGATGGACACTGGTGACTTTACCAGCAAGAGGGCAAGGTAGGCAGGGCTCTTAAGGCCTCTACAGGAAGTTCCTCTATTTAAAAAGTTCCCCATTTAAAAATGGGGGAGAGTCATTTTTCAGTCATTCCTAGAAATACACCCACAGACCAGCCAACAGTTGTGTTCCATTGTCAATTCCAAATCCAATTAAGTTGACAGTCAAGATGAACCATGCCATGCTAAATTTGAATGACTAGTGTCTGATACTAGCTTTGTGATGCCTTCTGAAGGGCTGTTGAATCATTTGTGATCTGGGTCTTGCCTTCTTGCCTTTCCTAAGAACCATGATAATGAGTTATTCACTCTACAGAGAAGGAACCCTCTGGTCCTCGTTCAGTACAGCCTAACCAAGGACACAGATCTTGTTGGTTGCTTTCTCCAAGCAAGGAAATCTATAGCAGGAAGGAGTGTTTAAGCAGAAACTAAAGTGAGTTGGGTGCTGTGTGTCATGGTAAGAAACTGTCTGTGTGTTCAGGTGTATGAGTGGGCTCACATGTTTGTACATAAGTATGTGTATGTGTATGTGTGTGTGTGTATGTGTGTGTGTGTGTGTGTGTGCGCGCGCACATGTATATGGCCAGAGGACAACCTCTGCTATTGTTTTTTAAATGTTATTCTCAGTGAATTTTTTAGTGTGCATATGTGTTTGTGTACACTAATCTGTGTGTACGTTCAGGGCAAAGGTCAACATTGTGTGTCGCTTTCCACCTTAATTTTTGAGATAAAGTGTAGCACTGAATTTGGAGCTTGCAGATTCAGCTGGAATGGTTGGCCAGGGAGCCTGTGGAATACTCCCATCTCTGCTTCCCTCAACAGTTGTGGGGCTATAGGTACATTCCACTACTTCTGCATTTTATGTAGGACTGGGAATACCAAATCAGTTCCTTATGCTTGTACAGCAAGCACCTCACTGACTGAGGCATCTTCCCAGCACCATTTTGGTCAAGTATAGAGGTAGAGTATCCCACCAGGACCTACAGTTTGCAGATTAAGCTAGCTAGGCTGTCTGGTCAGTGATTCCCATAGATTCACTTTTTTTCTGTCAATACTGGGATTAGAGTCCCATGCCACCACACCCGTCTTTTTACCTGACTTCTTTGGATCCAATTCTGGTCCTACTGTTTGTAAGATAAGCAACTTACCAACTAGGCCACCTTCCCCTCCCCCCTTAACAACTTCTAAAGGTCATGTCCTTGGATCTTAAAACAAGTCTATGGCAATGTCTATCACTCTCCCCATTTTAAGAAAGGAAATGCCAAGCCTCACTGGATGGCTTCCCACAGCCAAGTTTACTATTTATTGTATGTAGGCACTTGCAAAAGAGGCAGCTTGACATGACTACAAACAGTACATCTCTTGGCTCTCATGATAATAAGAAAATGAAATGCCTTGTTAGATGAGAAACCTGGTATTCTACGAGAGATGACTCAATTGCCAAAGGATATATTGAGCTAATAAAGGCAAGACGGAAGCCAGGTGTCTTGGGGAAAATTATTCACTGTAGAATGGTGTAGAAGACCATTCACATGACATCAGCAATGGAGAAACTGAGTCTCACTGGATGTGTGCTCTACTGACTAGAGAGAGTGACACTGGGTACAGACCTTTCTCCACCTGCAGTGCTGTTCAGCACATCAGTGAAATATTTCCAGGCAGAAAATGTGGCTGATAACATCAGGAAAAGAGAACATCCAGTAGGGTCTATACTTGCCTTTCAAATCTGCCAAGTTCTCTTCACTATCCGATAAATGGGCTATGTGTGACTATAGGATGAGAAACTATCCACAGGACCAGAGAGAAAGCTCAGCAAGTAAAGATGCTTGCTTCCAAGATGGATGGCCTCAGTTTGGTCCCCAAGGCTCACACTGTGGAGGAGAAAATTGACTTCTACAAGTTGTCTGCTGATCTCCACAGGTATATTGTAGCACACACACATAAATGCTGAAAGGAGGCTGCTTGTTAGTTCCCAGATGCTCAGCCCCAAAATAATCACACAGAAACCATATTATTTAAATCACTGCTTGACCCATTAGCTCTAGCTTCTTATTGGCTAACTCTTACATCTTAATTTAACCTATCTCTATTAGTTTGTGCATCACTGTGAGGCCATGGCCTACCAGCAAAGTTTTGGTGTGTCTGCCTCCAGCAGTGGTTCCATGGCTTCTTCTTGACTCTGTCTCCTCTCTCTAAGCATTCAGTTTAGTTTTCCTCACCTACTTCTGTTCTTCCCTGATCTGCTATAGGCTCAAAGCAGTTCTTTATTAATCAATGGTAATCACAACATACAGAGGGGAGTCCCACATCACCTCCCCTTTTCTGTTTAAATAAAAGGGAGGTTATAACTTTAACATAGTAAAATTACATATCACAGAACAGTTATCAAGCAAGAATTACAGTTATAATATTTATATCTACTTTGTCTTTTATCATAACTAAGGAAATCTATAACTATAAACTCTTCAACTTCATCGAAGACTCCCAAAGGATATAATACTACCAAAGTAAACAGGAAGTGCATTGTAAGAAACTTCCAAAACTCTAGAAATAAAAGAGACATTTTGCTGCCTGGACAGTCACCCAGAGTTCTTCTGTATCATTGGAGCATCCATCTTCAGCCACAGGCCCATAGTATTCAGCAGACCTTTCCAGGAAGCAGGAAATTTCAGACAGTTTCACTTATAATGGCAGTTTGTCAGTCACTTTCTTCTGTGTCCTGAATTTGTCTGGCAGACTCTCTCCTGAAGCACTAACCCTGAAGACCCTTTCTCACTTTTAGGCAAGTTCAGCAGACATTTTATGTGGGGTCTGCATGTCCAGTTCATCAAAAAGTCCAGGCAAGAGCAGTTTCTTGTCCAAATGGCTAACCAACTCTAGAAGGAGCCTCTTCAATGCTCATCTTCCTCTTGAAGTAGATTGGTGCTGCCAGGAGCATATGTTTTGCATTTCTGTGAAAAGTTCTAAGTGTTTAAAACATTTCAAATGCCATATTCTATAGTCTTTGAAAGGCTTGAATATTATCTATCTAATGGAATTTATCTTTATATATCTATAAAACCTAGCACAGCTAAAATTATAGATGATTATCTATTAACCTATATTTCTTAATTATACATGATATTTTAAAATTAACCAAATACAATACCTTAATCAAGAGCAGATATATATATATATATATATATATATATATATATATAACAAAATTGGCCTAAAATTTATATCAATAAATCAAGATCCATATAAATGCATATTATTCATCTCTATGTCATATCCTTTTTAAATGTAAAGAAACACTTATAGACAATATTTGGGAAGTTCTCTTGACTACTTTCTGCTGATTGGGGCTGCTGTTAATCAGGTCTTTTATGGTGAATCCTGTGTGCAAGTTTTATCTCAGTCAGCATTGGACAAAGTAATTTTGGGGGGAATGTTCAAGGTGACCTTTCAGGGGTGTCATGGTCCATCAAAAAATATTAGTCTGGAAGCAATCCACAGTTTCTCATCCTCTGTGGAAACAAAAGAAAAACCTCTTTTCCAAAGCAACATATCCTTAGACCAAAATTCATAAGTCAAGATACCTTTATAATATACATGTTGGTTTAGCTTAGCAATCCCCAGAATCAAATGTCTATCTGCATCCCCCCCAAAAAAAACCCAAAGAAAACACAATAGTGTACATAATCCAGATTCTCTTTGCATATTCCATCTCTACATTGCTTATTTTTCTTTATTCCTTTTAATCTATGACTGTCTATACTCTGTCTTTAAGAAAACAGCTTAGTTGGGGAAAGTGATCATATAAACATGCAACCATAGTAAGTGAAATGTGGGGGTAAATAGAGCATTGGCCAGGAAAGCCCAAGGGTCATGGGAGGAGTGTGCTTTGTGCTTCCCAGTGAGAGCAAGGGAGCTTTCAAAAGGTGGTGGTATTTCAAGTGACTCTTGAACACATGTTCATGAAAAATGGGAGCTTTTTATCCTGTAGAAGAGAAGCCTGGGGACTCTTGACTGTTGCTTTCAAGCCTCTGAAGAGCTGTTATGTGGAAGAGCGAGCAGATGTCTTCACCATAACCCTCTGCGGGAAGGAGGCGGGCTTCAGATCGATAGAAGAATGAGATTGCCCAGGCTTAGATCTGTCCAGCAGCAGAACAGGCTGTCAGAAGACAGACAGCTGCACATCACATTTCCAATGACAACCCATCAGAGGATGGCAAGGTAGATTTGTTTAGCAGTTATACTAGAACTGATGTTGTCTAAGGCCTCTGCCAACCCAAGACTTTAATTATTCTAACACTGGCTCCATAAAGAGTCTTTTAAGGTGTGGGTTTATTATATTTTCTCCTCTGAGTGGCTATAGATACAGAAAGATAAGCTAATATATAGATACACTGCAAATACAGGCACACACCAGAACATTTATGATGTGGAATCCCTGGTAATAAGAACTTATCTTTATTAAATAATGTACTTAGTGCTAGGCACCCTTTTTGCATTAATTATGTTTCATTTATTTGATATGTTAATCTTAGACATTATATGTATCAGTCATCATCAGACTTATCTCACCAATTTGATACCTGTGAAACAGTATGAAGTATCTTCTCCAGATTTCTTGTCTGGCTGCACTGGCATGGGAATGAAAGACACACCTGCTAGACTCTGCTGTCTTTACATAACACAGTCTCTCCAAATGCAGGTACATTTTAAAAGGTGACCGGTGTGCTGTGGTCTCATTCATTGTCTCTGAGGCATCCACTGTATAGCCTCACTGGACCACCAGACAGAAAGAAGAGTAGGAAGGTCTACTAGCCCCAATGCAAATCAGAAAAGATCAGTTTGTCTCCTAAAACCACCACATGATGATATCTACATACTCCACTACCCAGTAGATAGCACAGAAGCAATGACATGAGAGCGAGCCTCTTATTTCCCATGCCTTAAGATCGGTCATCAAATACAACATGACATGCATAAACTTTTGACAGATGTTCTGCCTGAACAAAAAAATTTTTAGGAAGTTCTGTGTGTACTGATGAATTGCAGTTTAGCCACCACCCTACCACCCTACCACTCCACTCCACTACCCACCGCCACCCCACTACCCCACCCTACCACCCCACCACTCCATCACCCCACTACCCCACCACCCCATCACCCCACCACCAACAACTCTCTTTTGTTCTCCCTAATGTGTCATACACAAAGCATCAAGGAGGCTTTGATCATAAAATGGAATTGGTTTATTTTTAATGTTTATTGCTGGGTAGGACCAAGTTGAAAATCAAACACACAAGCCTCATAGCTTTAATCAGAATGAAACTTGCTAATAGAATTTTTTTTTGAAACTTTAAATTTAACAACTTAACAACTTGGCAATTTAATTAACTTTTTAAACACAACATAAAGCAGCCAGTGGGACTTTCTGCTGCTGTACTTAATACAGCAAATAGCCTATGAAGTGGCAAGGAAAACAGACGAGACACCTTTATGGTGGAAAAGACACCATCTGTAGTCACCAGCTAGAATATTTTGTCACAATCAGTATCCAGGAAGTGTAACTCAGGTTCTTACAATGGCTCTCTGTGGGCTCTTCCTTGAAAATTTAACAATGCCACCACAACCATCGTTAGGGGAAATTGATACTATGATTCCATGCTTAGAGAATGTATTCAGGCCAGTCATTTAACTCTGAGGAGGACATCCATATCCTCCTAATTAATTAATTAATTCGGCATCTATAGCGGTTCCTGCTAGATGAACTTGAGGAGGAAAGATACAGGGCTTGTGTTGTACTGGCAGTGAAAGAGAAAGCAGTATATGATCACAGAAAACAGTTACACACTGCCATTTCTGTAAGCAGCCACATTCAGGGTGCATATTCTACATGGACATTTTCAAAGTATCTTCTTTTTTGGATTAAAACATTTAAAAAGAATATAAACATACTCAGACACATTTCAATCCACCATCTTGGTAACATGAACTGAGCATGTCCAGATACATTCCTGTCAGCCACCCTTATAAATGAGCTGAGCTTGCTCAGAGGTATTCTTGTCTATTATTTTTATGATACAAAATGAACATTCCCATAAATTCCTGTCTGCCATTCCAGCCCTTAATGAACTTAAACTAAGGACTCTCAAAAATATGTCTACCGTCTTTCTTAAATAATGACGTTACGTGCATTCATTGGGGAAATGAACTTCTTAACTGAGTTTATTGAGAAGCATGCTGGGCTTATTCGCTTTTCTACATGAGTATACACAAGCCCCACAAATGAATCCTCTGAGGGGCACCTTGCTTCAGAAAGATCGCCTATGCTCTCTTCACCGTAGAAACTGGGAATCCCTGAATGGTTGCCTGATGATTCCAGGAAAATTGAGGTCTTCTTTTGGGGTTCTTAGTGTCATTAAAGTAATAACTTAAGAAAAAACTCAAATTGAAGCTTCAGTTATTAGAGTTTAAAAAAAAAGCCTCGGGGCAGGCAAAATGTAAATCTCAGCAGCTGCCTAGAGGAGGGAACTAGAGAAAGGAAGAGAGGGAAAAACATAAGCCCTTTGAGTTAAGTCATTGAGGTCTGTGGCATCAGGGAGAGAAGGCTTAGAGAAAGAGGAAACCCCTAGTGTTAGGGAAAGCATGCTTAGAATGGAGGCAGAAAAAAAAGTTTATATATATATATATATATATATATATATATATGCGCACACACACACACATATACATATACATACATACATACATACATACATATATATATATATATATATATATATATATATATATATATATTCTGAGTAAGTCAGAAAAGAAGGCTGACCAACCTGGAATCCTGACTGTACTTTGTAAGAGACCATGATGGGGACAGGGATCCTGGCATTTGCATAAAGTGGCACCAGCTCTGCTTATCTCTTTAGCATCATTTGAGGTGAACCCACCTTCCTAGGGATAGACCCTTGCCCAGGAGATTGACCAGCCCAACGAGATGTAAAGCCTCCACCCAAGCCAGCATTTCCATCCTTTTGACCAGAAGGAGCCGCTTTGACTGCTGCTGCGAGCCATTGATCTCTCCACTCATTTCTCAGCCGTGTTGGTGTCTGGGCTTGTGAGCACCATTGCATGTGGTTACAGTCTCACTTCCCAATCACCGTTATTACGAGGTTCGCTGTCAGGAGATTTTCACATCATTATCTCACTGTACACAGTAGATTTCTTTACCTTTCATCTGAAGGGAACAGAGATAAACAGGAGCTATGCAAATCGCCTGAGGTCTCAGAGTTCAGTTACCTGGCAGAGAGTCAGATAAAGGTTCATACATTCAAAGTAAATTAGCAAAAGATGAATAAATAAAAAATATAATGTCTAATTGAAGTGATCTGCATGCCACTGGCACTTGTTTCCTCTTGTGTTGTGCTGAATATTAAACCCAACAGCTGTCATATGCTAAGCAAGTCTCTCTACCCCTCATCAACATACCTAGACCCCCATGATGATTTCCTATGCCCTATTTCTGTGGTACCTCAACTAATAGTCATTTGATTTTTTTTTTCTTAATGCTCAGCCCTGTTCTCAACAACAAAGATTTCAGGTTAATGTCTTCATTTAAACTGCTAATCACAGCTGGCTTAGCATTTAAACTGGTTGCCTCTATAATGCTAGGGCATTTTCTTCATTTGTCTACTCAAAGAGATTCAGAAAATTTAGGGCAAGCGTTACAAGTATAAAAGCATGGTAAGATTTTCAGTGATTGCTATGATTGTTATATGTTATTTTATTCATTATTATTTATTCTACCAACATTTCATAAAAGAAATAACAACAAGAGACTTATTTCAGGAGACTATGATGAAAGACTGAGCAACAGAATTGGCTCAATCGAAAGAGAAATTACATTTAATTTTTTTAAATTGTCCACATAAGACCCAGTTTTGTCCAACTCTAGACCCCTAGGCTTGGCCTCTGTGGTTACTTCATGTGGCAATACCATTATTATTAGTCAGTGCTACTCAAGTCTTTCTCCTGAGAAAGAACAGTCATACCTTTTGGTTGTTGTTAATCTTCTCCCATTACCATTGTCCTGGGCAACTTAGTCCAATTTCACTCAAAATAAATATAGGTCTCATTGGTCATAGAGTTTCTAGACAAAAAGTTTACCAACTGTCCTTTCCTTTCTGCAAGAAGTAAACCTTGTGTGATGAGGTTCCATTCCACACTTGCCCAAAAGAAATCCCATGGTTGTGTGGGGTTCCTGATTCTTGTTCCTTTGCTTACAGTGACGTACTCTTACTGTTTTGATTTTCCCAGGCTGGGAAAACAGTTCAATAGGTAAAGTACTTCTACACAAGCAAGGGAAACTGAGTCCCATCACCAGAATCCACATAAAAAGCTGGACGTGGCTGTCTGAGTTTATAATCCCTGCTGGGAGGTAGAGAAAGCTGAGTACCTGGGACTCATGGGGCAGCTAGCCAGGTTGACTTAGTGAGTTCCAGGCCATGTCTCAAAAATATGTGGAAAGTGCCGGAGAAGGTCAACTAAGATTGTCCTCTAGCCTCCACAGGCTGGCACACCCACATACGTGCCCAAGCATAAAGGCAAACACATACACACCCGCATGCACACCATTCTTTTGTATTTTTCTAGAAGTCAGTATTAGTGCTGATATTGTGGGGGATCTTTGCTTAAAAAAAGAGCAGTAGGAACAGGATTAGATCAGGCTTGTGCTTCAGATCCCACTAAAGTCCCTCAACTTTCTTCAGGCCAATTTGTAAATTAATTGTACTGTTGCTGTTAAATCAGCATTCCAAGGCTGCCACAATAAACTTTGACGAGCAACTGCTGTCAAAGACGAAATTGCAACAATTTCGTTTCAAGATCTTAATTGGCTTAACTTTGATTCAGGAATCAGATGCATAAAATAGAATAATAACCAGTTGGGTAAGCCAGGCAAAAGAAGATGGTTTTATAGACAGAAAAGATCTGAGAAAGGAAGAAAGGAAAGAGCGAGTGGGCTGGTCATTTCAAAGTCACTTTCTTTAGGAAGCAAACAGGGGGTTGAGATAAAGGAAAACCATAGAATTGATTAATATCAGGGTGTTGTAGAGTCTAGTCTGGCATATGTTTAAAGACGAAAGGAGAGAGGATTCAACTGTCAGATTGGAACTGAGCTGCTGTTCTTCTCATCCTGATTGCTCACGAGGTCTGATAAACATAACTAATATATGCATTCAAACACAGGCCAGAGAATGCCTTTGATTCACTCCCCGGGCCACATCCATCTCACTTTTTGGCAGAAGGTATCTCACTGACCTTGGACTCACCAGTTAGGCCAGGCTGGCAGGCCAGGGAATGATCCTCCAATCTCTGCCCCGACACCCCAGCACTGGGATTCTGAACACATGACACTGTACCTGGATTTTTAAAGTATTAACCTTGGATTACAAGGCTTGAACTCAGACTATTATACCTGCAAAATAGAACTTTACTAAAAGAGCTGTCAGCCACCCCAGACCCCTTATGGAATCAAAGAATCAATAAGATTCTTTCATTTTCATGGATAGGAACTAACAATAAAGAAAAAGAATTGACTTTCCTGGATTTGTTCATTATGTTGCTGGACAAAGCTAGGCCTTAAACTGAGGTATTGTGCAGTTTGGCTACTCATTCCTCCATCAGACCCCAGTATCATTGGGTGGCTTCTCCTGCAGAAATCACCATGCACTTCCTTCTACAAGGGCAATTTTCTTTGACAGTGTGTCGCTTTCATGGGAGAAATGTGAGGTTGTTCTCAGCGGTCTCTGAGGTCCCACATGCCTCTAACACTCAGTGATTCTCGCTCTGAACTTTTCTTTTATTCCCCTGTGGTATGGGGATGTAATGTAGTGCACTACACCGTGAGCCAACTTGCAAAGTCTTAGTGGATCCTAAATAGACTCATTTAATCTACATGGGGATTTGAATCCTCACGTAAGACATTTTCCTTAATTAAGTCACATTCCAACATGAAAAAGTCATGTACATACAAACTCAAAGATCAGATTTGCAAGAGCTGAGCACCTACAGTCTCAATTAGCCTCCTCCTGATTCCTGCTGGGAAAAGGTCATCGGAGCTTTCAGTCTTTCAGTTATTTAAAAATTCCAGTCAGAAGTGCAGCCGAGATCAAGTGTTGGGAAGAAGACTACTGTACCAGGAGGAAGCCGGACTTCTTCATCCATCTCAAAGCATGTGTTGAGTACGCCATGCCGCTTCCTGTGTCACTATGAAGCTCAGTGATGGTGGCAATGCATCTACTCCCTGCCTTTTCAACTGTTCCAACTTCTTTTTGTAGTATTTGTTTTTAATTTTCAGGTGTGTGTAGGAATGTGTGTCTCTAGGTGTGCGTATATGTGTGTGCAGTGCCCCTGGAGGTCAGAAGGAAGTGTTGGAACCAATGGAGTAGAAGTTACAGGCAGTTGTGAATTGCTTGACATGTGTGCCGGGAACCAAACTCAGGCTCTCTGTAAATGCGGTGCACACTCTTCACCACAGAGTCACCTACTCAGCCCCAGTGGTTGCTGTTAAATGAAATGGAAAAGACTGTATGTATGTGACAGATGGGACAAACTCAATCACCAGAATGCAGCAGAGGAAAGGACTTTGCGTAAGGGAGGATGGCATTCGCTCCCTCTCTTAGGATTGCTTATTTATTCATTCATTGATTAATTTGTGATCCTGAGGTTCCCCATGGAGGATGCTCCATGTCCTCTTCCCAAATACTTTCCCTTTGACTTTTATGCCTTATTATTCTCTAGTCTAAATTCCTCATAAGAAAGGGGGAAATGCTGTATTTGTTTTTCTTGGCTCAGTTTATTTCATTTAACATTATGGTCTCCTGTTTTCCTTCAAATGGCATACTTTCATTCTTCCTGATTCCCCCCCCCCTCTCTCATTTTTGAGTCAGTATCTAAGTGTATTGCTCAGGCTGCTCTTGCATTTCTTGGCTTCAACGATCTTCCTGCCTCAGTTTCAGAATCATAAGTACATGCCATGGCACCTAGATGTTTTCCTATTTTATAGAGGGAGTGCATAAATATACAAAGCAGATAAGCAGTAATATATAATTCACCTCAGACATTCATTAATATTAGATGAACATCAAGCTAGTTATTGTTGTTTGTTTTTAAGAAATGTATTTCTTTTCACTTTTTAGTAATACTTTGAGAATTTCATACAATGTGTTTGGTATTCACCTCCTCCTCCCAACTCTTCCCAGATGCACACCCCTTCCTTGTTCACCTAACTGTCTTTTAAACTACAACAACAACAAAAATCCATGAGTCCAATCTGTACTACCCATATGACGTTCCTCTGGGGTATCTTCAACTTACCAGGGGCTACAAGGGTTAAATGTCCTGGAATGTGTGGTTTGACTATATTGTGAGGGGTGATGCTTTCAGGATGAAAGGACCATGAGTTCACTTTTCCACACAGTTCAGGTTGTTCAAGGATTTTTGTTGTTTCTTTACAGAGTGTGTCACAGTCTTCATTGTTCTATGGCCATAACTTCCACAACTGCAGAACATCAGTGCTCTGCAGAACTACAGACTGTGTGGCTCAAGCTCCTGGTGCTGGCATGCAGTTTCTTCAGTGCGGGAGAATTGTCTGTATTTTGTCAATCATGTTTTAAATAAACGCTGATTGGCCAGGCAGGAAGTATAGGCAGGAAAACCAGACAGGAAGTAGAGGTGATGCAATGAGAACAGGAGAATTCTAGGAAGAAGGAAGCTGATTCACTCCCACTCCTATGCAGACCACCAAAGAAGAGACATGTGAGCTGCCCCTCTGAGAAAGGTACTGAACCTTGTGGCTAACATAGATCAGAATAATGGGTTAATATAAGCTACAAGAGCTAATAAGTAGCCTGAGCTAATGGGTCAATCAGCTTTATAACTTATGGAGACCTCTGTGTGATTTTCTTTGGGGCTTGCCAGCTGCGGGGTACCGGGTGGGACAGAAAGCCCAACAAGCAAGCCAGCCATCATGTTACACTTCAGTCTCAAATTCTCTGGGTTCTCTTCTTAGGGCTGTGGAGTGGATACAGATGGGTACTAAGGTTTGAACTCAGGGCTTCACACTTCAAGGTCATGCCTTTACTCACTGGGGCATCTCTCTGGCCTTTCATTTTTTTCTTTAATTCGCATGTGTATATGTGTATGGTGCATGCACAGGTGCACACATGTGAGCCTGCGCATGTGTATATTATGTGAGTGTTTATACCTTGTATTTGTATGTATGTTAGTGTGTGTGCCCAGAGGGCATAGCATCCAGGTCCTCACCTCCTACCTTATTTGAGACAGTTTTTTTCATCCACTCTGCTCACCAGACTAGCAGCCCATGATTTTCCAGAGACTCTTAACTTCTGCTTCCTATTTCCAGCCTCCCCTATGAATTCTCTGCATGCTACTGTACTCTGTACAGGTAGATTTTGAGGTCTCCCATATGCTCAAGCCACTCCCAGTGAGGCAGACTACTTTCTGATGCCTGCATATCAAGATATAGTCAGCACCATGTCTACTTGCATGCTCCCATGTTCTACCATGATGACAACAGACTGAACTTCTAAAAACATAAGCCGTCCCAGTTAAATGTTTTTATTTATAAGAGCTGCCATGGTCATGGTGTCTCTTTACAGCAATAGAAACCCTAACTAAGACACTGAACTACACAGCTGTAGTAATAAAAACAGCTTGATATTGGCATAAAAACAGACACCTTGATCAAGGGAGACAAATCAAAAGTGCAGATATAAATCTATACACCAATGAACACCTGATTATTGATAAAAAAAAAAAAAGAAAAAATACACAATGGAAAGCAAAAACATCTTCAACAAATGGGTCTGGTCTAACTGCAGGTCTACATGTAGAAGAATACAAACAGATCCCTAACTATCATCCTGCACAAAACTCAATTCCAAGTGGATCAAAGTCATCAAGATAAAACCAGATACACCGAACCTAAAAAAAGAAAACGTATAAATAGCTGTGAGCACATTGGCACAGGAGACAACTCTGAACAAAACATCAACAGTGCAGGCACTAAGATTGACAATTAACAAATGAGACCTCAGGAAACTGAAAAGCTTCTGTAAGGCAAAAGACAATGTCAATAGGACAATGTGGCAGCCTACAGAATAGGGAAAAAAAATCTTCACCAACCCCACATCTGACAGAGGGATAATTTCCAATATGTATAAAGAACTCAAGAAACTAGACATCAAAAACCAAATAATTCAATTAAAAATTGGGGTGCAGACCTAAACAGAAAATTCTCAACAGAAGAATCTCAAGTGGCTCAGAAACACTCAATACCAGGGAAATGCAAATCAAAATGACTTTGAGATTCCATCTTATACCTGTATGAATGGCTAAGATAAAAATACAAATGATAGCCTATGTTGGAGGGGATATGGAGTAAGGAGAACACTCCTCCACTGCTGGCGGGAGTGCAAATTTGTACAGCCACTTTGGAAGTCAGTATGGCAATTTCTCAGAAAATTGGGAATAGATCTATCTCAAGATGCAGCTAGAATGCATGATATGAAATCTATAATCTACGAAGAATAAAACAAAAGACATAGTTATATCACTCCTGGCCATATCACATACCAAAAGGATTTTCCATCCTACCATAAGGATGCTTGCTCAACTATGCTCATAGTAGTTTTATTCATAAAAACTGTAAACAGAAAACAACATAGATATCCCTCAACTAAAGAATAGATAAGAAAAGGAGGCGCTATTTACACAATGGAGTATTACTCAGCTGTCAAAAAATGACATCATAAAATTTGATGCCAAAAGATGGAACTATAAAAGATCCTGAGTGAGGTAATGCAGTCCCAGCAAGACAAACTCATTATGTACTAACTTATAAGTGGACATTAGCTGTAAAGCAAAGAATAATCATGCTACATTCCACAGACCCAGAGAGGCTAAGTAACAAGGACAGCATAAGGGTAGATGCCAGGATTTCCCTGGGGAGAGGAAATAAAGTAGATTTTGCATGTGGATTGGGGGCAGTGGGGTTGGGAATGGGAGGGATCAGGCGGAGAGAGGGAGGGATAAAATACTGGGAGAAACCACTGGATTTGGAGTGCATTTCAGGGGCAAGGTAGAAACCTAGTGCAATGGAAACTTCATAGAATCTAGGAGAGAAAACCTGCAAAGACTCCTAGCAATGGGGAAATTGACCATCTTCTGTAACCAGACAAGGCTTCAAGTGGAGGGATTGGAAAACCTTAGGCCTACAGCCTGTCCTGCCCACAGAGTGTTATGGGACCAGAGCCTAGCAAAGTCATTATCAGAGAGAAAATAAAGAGACAACAACTGATGGGAGTGGATATAGAGTCCCCCAGCTAAACATTAGGTAGAATAGGGAGGAAGGACTGGAAGAGTCAAAGGAATCAGGGACATCACAAGAACAGGGCCCAGAGAATGAACTAACTGGGACCCATCGGGGTTTGCAGAGGTCATGGAGCCTGCATGGGTTTTACCTGGCTCCTCTGCATGTGCTTTGGCTGAGCAGCTTGGTGTTGTGGGACTCCTAACAGTGGGAACCAGGGATGTCTCTGGCTCCTTTGTCTAGTCTTGGGACCCTTCCCTCTTACTAGGTGGTCTTTTCCAGCCTTGATATGATGGTATGTGCCTGGTCTTATAGCTTGTTATGGCATATTTAGTTGATGTCCCTGGTAGGCCTGCACTTTTCTGAGTAGGGAGGAGTGGAAATGGGAGAGGCAGGGGAGACTGTAGTTGGGGTATACTATATGAGACAACAAAAATAAAAATAAAAAACAAACAAAAATATTAGTAATGTGTAGAAAAATAAAACCAATTAAATGTGTATGTATAAAGAAAAAAGATTTAAAAGTTACTTTAAAACTATTTGTTTAATAATAGAAATATGTCTTTTGTATATTTTATATTAAGTTTTTTAACAAAACATCATGTCCCTTATTTGTATAATTCAATTTTCTGTTTGGTTTCTACATTTCAAAACCTTTTCCTTGTATACTGTCTTGGAAGACATTTAACTTCTTGTTCTATTTGCAGAATACTTTCCTATAAGGACGCTCATTTTCATTTTATTTTAAGTCATTGTTGTTTATCTATCTTAACTATTATCCTCACTCAGACTGTTTGAATATTTTTTTAAAATTTTTATTAATTTCATCAAGTTCTAAGTGTTCCCTGTACACCAGACAGTTACCAGTCAGCCCTGTCATCTGTCCCCTTGCATTTCCTTAATTTGTCCCTTGTATGTGTTGCTTATCATTTATATTTTTAGTATTTTTGTATTATCTTACCTTTGAGTAATGATTATTGCTTTTCAACTTTGTTCTAGCACGGCAAGAGTGGGCTTGTAAGCTCCTGTTGTTGGGGTTGGTATCCCTCTTTGCCTCGTGTTTTTCTTCCATTTGCACTTATTTACACAGATTTTTAGTTTGTATCCTCCCATTGTTACAGTTTGAGCTTTTGTCTTTATGTCACTCTGGCTTAGACAAATCCATAAGCTCTCTTTGTTGTTGTTGTTGTTGTTCTAATATTGAGACAGGATCTTGTTGTGTAGCCCAAGTTAGCCTGGAACTCATGATTCTCTGTGGTAGTTTGAACATAAAATCTTCCCAATAGGCACGTGAACACTTGGTTCCCAGCCAATGCTGCTGTTTGGGAATACTGTGGGAATTGTATCAAAACACTAATGATAGCTTATGCTGGAGGGTGGGACTCATGTCTGGATAGCATAGAACTGTTTTTATTTTGTCTCTCCAGGACTTCTAATGTAATGTGGTTAGCTGCTTCATGTTCCTGCCTCCCTATCTTCCCCACTGTGATGGAACAGCACCCTTTGTAACTGTAGGTTAAAACAAACCTTCCCTTAAGTTGCTTTGTTACAGCAACAAAAAGAAAAAAAAAAGAAAACCTAAGACACTTCTTGACTCAGTTTCCCTAGTGCTAGGATTAATGGAGTATCTTCTCACACCAAGAGTGCCTGTATCTTGACTCCATTCAAAACACACTGGAGAGTGAACAATGAGACATTAATTATTAAATAGTATGCACATGTTTTCCTGAAAGTCAAGGCTATGGACTGTCTCTGCAGAACATGGGTCCTGAGAGTGACAATACCTTGTTGGGGGAGCTATTTGATGGTTTCTAGGTTATAGTTATTACAAATAATGCTGTTATGAACAAATGCTTTTGTAGTATGATTGAGCATTTTTTGGGTATTTTCCAAAGAGTGGTATTGCTGGATCCTGAGGTAGGTTGATTCTCAATTTTCTGAGAAACCACCATTCTGATTTCCAAAGTGGTTGCACAAGTTTGCATTCCCACCAGTAATGCATGAGTGTACCCCTTGCTCCCCATCCTCACCAGCATAAGTTATCATTAGTGTTTTTGATCTAAGTCATTCTGACAGGTGTAAGATGGTATCTCAGAGTTGTTTTGATTTGCATTTCCCTGATAGCTAAGGAAGTTGAACATGTCCTTAAGTATCTTTTGGCCATTTGAAATTCTTCTGTTGAGAATTCTCTGTTAAGTTTAGTATACCATTTTTAATTGGGTTATTTAGAATTTTAATGTCTAATTTCTTGAGTTCTTTATATATTTTGGAGATCAGTCCTTTGTCTGATGTGGGGTTGGTGAAAATCTTTTCCCATTCAGTAGGCTGCCTTTTTGTCTTATTGACTGTGTCCTTTGCTTTACAGAAGCTTCTCAGTTTCAGGAGGTCCCATTTATTTATTGATGCTCATAGTGTCTATGCTACTGGGGTTATATTTAGGAAGTGGTCTTTTGTGCCCATGCATTAAACGCTACTTCCCACTTTCTCTTCTATCAGGTTCGGTGTGTTCAGATTTATATTGAGGTCTTTAATCCATTTGGACTTGAGTTTTGTGCATGACGATAGATAGGAATCTATTTTCATTCTTCTACAGGTTGACATCCAGTTATGCCAGCACCACTTGCTGAAGATGCTTTCCTTTTTACATTGTATAGTATTAGCTTTTTTGTCAAAAATCAGGTGTTCATAGGTGTTTGGATTAATATCCAGGTCTTAAGTTCAATTCCATTGGTCAATGTCTCTGTTTTATGCCAATGCCAAGCTGTTTTCATTACTGCAGCTCTGTAATTGAGTTTGATATCAGGGATGGTAATGCCTCCAGAAGTTCCTTTATTGTATAGGATTATTTTGGTTATCTTGGATTTTTTGTTTTTCCATATAAGGTTGATTATCATTCTTTCAAGGTCTGTGAAGAATTGTGTTTGGATTTTGATGGGGATTGCACTGAATCTATAGATTGCTTTTGGTAGGATTGCCTTTTTTTACTATGCTGATCTTTCCTATCCAAGAGCCTGGAAGATCTTTCCATTTTCTGACATCTTCTTCAATTTCTTTTTTCAAAGTCATAAAATTCTTGTCAAATAAGCCTTTCACTTCCTTGGTTAGTGTCACCACAAGATATTTTATGTTATTTGTGGCTATTGTGAAAGATGATGTTTCTCTGATTTCCCTCTCAGCTTCTTTTTATTCTTTGTGTATAGGAGGGCTACGGATTTTTTTTAGTTGATCTTGTTTCCTGCCACATCACTGAAGGTATTTATCAGCTGTAGGTATTCTCTGGTAGAGTTTTGGGGGCCACTTATGTACACTATCATATCATCTGCAAATAACAAAAGTTTGACTTCTTCTTTTCCAATTCGAATCCCCTTGATCTTCTTATGTTGTCTTATTGTTACTGCTAAAGCTTCAAGAACTATGATGAAGAAGTATGGAGAGAGTGGTCAAAGGCTGAGCATTTGTAACTAATAAAAGTCTCTGTCATGATTTGAGAGTTGATTGGTGGCCCAAAAGAAAGAGCCTGGTTCAGATGGGAAAGATACTGTAAGGTCTCCATTACTAGAGACATTGAAAACAGTCAGACTCAATGGAGCATAGACTATGGTTGTTTCCAGGGGAAGGGGAAGAGTAAAAGACAGTTGCTCAGTGGGTGGAACACTTCAAAATTGCACTGTCCACATAAGCAACTTAAGAACACTGGTCTCCTGTGGTGTATCTTCTCATTACATTGTTGTTCTTGTCGGTATGGGTGGGTTTGCACATGGCATGATGCAAGTGTAGAGGCCAGAGAACATCTCCGAAGAGCCCCTTCCCTTCTTCTACCTGTGGGTGACCTTAGGCTGGTATAGGAAGTGCTGTTTCCCCAGCCCTCGTGGGATGCATGCTTACCACAATCAGAACAGAAAACAGGGGAACATTCTGGGAAACTTCAGAAGACTGGGGTGTTTGCCACCTTGATTTTAGTGACAGATCTCCATGGTCAGTGTCAATATTCAAAGATGTTGTTTTTGTACATGAAATTAATGCAGCTGTTTGTGAATCTGTATGCCTCCATGACACTGTTAATAGTAATTTAAGGAAAGAGGTAAAACTGAATGCCCACAGAACTGAGGCTCAGCTGCATTTTTACCCTGGCTTGACTTCTCGGGAAAGGTCAACACAGCCAAGGGAACCACTTAGCTCACATGTGAAAGACACAAAATGGCCCAGAAGCTAGGTACTGACCACATGTGCTTTCCACGTGTTTGTTTTATTCTTTTTATTAGCAATTTCGTGTATATGTGTGTCTAAGTAGGAACACTTCAATGTCCATGAAGGCTAAAAGCGTGCACTGGATTCCTTGGAGATGGAGTTACAGGTAGTTGTGAGCCACCAAGTGTGGGTGCTAAGAACTGAACTCCTGTTCCCTATAAGAGCAGCTGGTGTTCCTAATTGCTGAATCCTCTCTCCAGCCTGCATATGATTTTATTGTCACTTATGACAGAAGATTTCACATGAGGATTAGGGTTTCAGACAGTCCAGGACTTCTGTAGTTCTGTTAAGGTGGCTTTTGTAACCTACATGGAGACAAGTAACAATGACTTACCTATAGCTGTCCCTTTTAGATGATGCATACATTCTGCAAATCACCATATCCCTCTCCTCCTAGAAACATGTCTCTATGGACCTGCACCGACATAGAAGAGCTGGCACAGCCTCAGCCTTCACACACGGTTTGGGTGTGAAACATCTCAGCTGGGAGTCTCTACAGGCTTAGGAAGCTCCATCCTGACATTAACATAGTCACAAGAGATGCTCAGTACATCAACACCTGTCCCTGCGGACCCCTTCTACTGCACTCTGTAGTCGGGGATGTCACTTTCTTCATTGAAAGCTCATGGCGGCCTAGCAAGACTGTGCTCTCTGAGGACAATTCGCAAATCCTTCAGGAATAGCTTGAGCTGAGGATGTCTTCCCTGAAGACAGCCCAAGGAGAAACAGCCTGAAATATGGTGGGGTTGTTTCCTCCCTAGGGAGAAGGAGCTAATGAGAACCAAGGAGGCTTGTCCTTGGGGTCCATCAGGTGCTTCTCATAGGGGAGAAGATGCCAGGCTGCTTGTTGACAGGCCTAATGGAAACCATGAGGGATTTACACTGGGAAAGCAATTGGTTGGAGTTACCCCCAGTTTCTCCCTGCAGGAAACCAGTCTCCTTAGCATCTCTCCACTCACCTGTGGGGATCTACTCGCTCTGGAGAAACCCTGCATCCTCTGTTACCTAAAGGTGCTTACATGTTGCTGTATGCAGATACCTCCACCCACTCACCTTGCGTACTAAATTTTAGGATGTCTTTGCCCTTGAGGCCAACCAAGTTAGTCTGTGGCAGAACCTTGAGATTTAACAAACAACTCAAGAGTTTAAGATGGATGGACTGGAATTCAAAAGAAAGAAAATAATCAATGTATAAATTTCTAGAAAAGGTAAAACAATAAAGACAGAAGCAGGTCAGTGGTTGCTTGAGGCTGAGATGGGCTGTGGGTTATCTGCACATAGACATGACGGAATGTTTGAGAGTGATGGACATGTCAATCTGTAGATTTTGGTCATGATTGCAGACTGTATATGGGTGAGTTTCATGGCATGGGAATTAAACTACAATAAAACTGTGAAATTCATACACAGAGAAAGACAGACTCAGTCGAAAAGATGGCTACCTCAGTTCATAAAGTGCTTGGTTTGCAAGAATGGGCCCTTGAATTCAGTGCCCAGAATCTACTTGTAAAGTGTGAGCTTGGGGATGTGCACTTACAGACCCAGCCCTGTGGAGGTAGAGACAGGTAAATCTCTGGGGTTTACTGACTTGCTTACATCCCTACCTGAAGTGATGAGTCCAGGATCCTGAAGATACCCTGCTCAACAAACAAAGATGGATAATAACTGATGAGCTGATGAATGGCAATTGAGGTTGACCTTTGACCTCCACAAGCATGCACACATGTACATGAGCATCTATGTGTACACACACATACAAACACACACACACACACACGCACACCAAGAAAACACAGATGCACACAAATTCTGCATACACAAACTCTGAAGTGCTATCACAATGCCATGAGACCAACATAGGAAAATGTTATCATGAATGGTGCTGATCATACTGGCCAATCAAAGGATGTCAACAGACAACAAAGCCAAGTCTGTGGACCAGTGCCAAGCCAAGCTCTTATGTTCTCTCTCTCTCTCTCTCTCTCTCTCTCTCTCTCTCTCTCTGTGTGTGTGTGTGTGTATGTTGTGTGTACAGGAGCTTACCATGACCAAACTATAGAGGTAAAATAACAACTTCATGTGTGAGTCCTCATGTTCCACCTTGTTTGACATAGGAAGGGTCACCTGTTTTGCTGTGTGCTGGGGAGCTTCCTGGGACTTCCTTACCTGTACCTCCCATCTCTTCACAGGTGCCCTGGGTTACAGATGCACTCTTTCATACCTGGCTTTCCCAGAACTCTCTTATCTGCACCCCCCATCTCATCACGGGTGTCATGGGTTACAGATGCGCTCTCTCATACCTGGCTTTCCCATGAGTTCTGGGATTCTCACGACTGTGCAGCAAGCATTTTATTTGCTGAGCCTTCTTCTCTGATACAAGCCAAGGTATTACACCCTTTCCTTGGAGTTTCTCACTTCTGCATCATGTCATGCATACTGTCAGCCGTACTTTGCACACAGGGAAACTGAGGCCCAAGAGGCTCAATGATGTTCTCCTGTGAGCAGCCAGTATTTTGTCACTGTGAGTAAATATCTCAAGAAGCAAACTGGAAAAGGAAGGTTTACTTTGGTTCATTATTTCAGACAACCATGGTGGTGAAGTTAGCTCAGGTCATAGTGACACCAGCATGTGTCAGCAGGATTGTGATTCAGGCTGGTTGCATCATGATAGACCAGAAAGCAGAAAAAGTGGGTGTGGCAGAAATCAGGGGTAGGTATAACCTCCAACGTCCCCTTCTCATTGAATTGCTTCCTATAGCTCGGCTCCATCTAGTAAATGCCCCACAGCATCATCAGCTGGGAAACAAGGGCTCAGATCATCAGGCTGTGGATATCATTTCACATCCAGTCTGTAAAGAAAGGTGGATCTGGGCTGTGAACACAAGAAGATCAGTGCTTGGGATGCACTCCCCTACTTATGCATGAACCAAGGAAATGGATTTATCTGTTGCATGATGCTTGGAATCCAACACAAACTTAACTCCACAATGCCCAGTTTCTTAAACTCCAGAACTAATATTTGGGCTTCCAAGACTATTTTCCCAATGATGGGCTAAAGATGAGATATCCTATCTCATAAGGTTCTGAGAAGAGAGAAATTAAATGAAACAAGAATCATGAGCTTGGTTCCATAGACAGCGCGCTCTTCCACTAATTGGAGATGCAGGCGAGCTGAAACAGACATACCCCATAGCCTAGGGGTGGATGCCTTAAACAAGTTTAGAAAGTATTGTCTCATATAACAACTGCGAACACTGGGATAATTTGTTATATTCTAATGATCACCTCGTCTTCGCCTAGAGTATGTGTTGGGAGATTGCCAGAGGTACCACACCAATCTAACATCCTGTTCTCTTCAACAAGAGCCACACAGACTAAGGATGTAAGAGTGTTTGAGGCAGACAGTATAACTGTATCTTAACTGTCCCCTTCTATGGTGGGACAAAGAGAGAGATGACTGTCAGAGAGAGAGTCAGGACCAAAGGGCACACGAGAGCAAATGTCCAGCCTGCACCCCGCCCCCACGGCTCAGAAGCCTCATCCTCACTGACATCTATTGGTTTTGTTATTTCCAGCACCTACTCAAATTTGGAGAAATCTGGAGAGAGGTGGCTTTTCCAGATTTTCAGAGTGGCAGAAATCTTTCTTCTGTTTAGAGATCTTGGTGCCCGCCTCTCTTCGGTTTCAGCCTGTGCTCCCTCAAAATCCCCACGGCTCCATGATTCTCAGTGTGGAACTCTCCAGGTATCTCTGCTACTACTCCCTCCCCCATGTGAACTCTCAGAAGCTGCCATGGAAAATATGGCTTCTTAGGGACCGTGGGATCCAACAACTCTGCATGTGACAGGCTTTGCATATCCCCTGTCGTGATGAAGCAGCCATTTGTGAAAAGTTCCTCTACCTGGAGTGTCATTGGGCTGCTGGCACCAGGAACAGTTAGATATTTCCAAAATGACTTTAATTTAGGTAGGCAGAGGGGCTCATCTTGCCCCTTCTTTATTTCTCTTTTAAACTCCCAGAAGCTGGCTAAAAGGGAACAGCACATTTTCTTTCTCCTGATTTTTTTTTTCCAGTTCAGGGGGAGAGAGCAGTGGAAGGTGACGTCGGTGCTGCAAGCTTCATTAAAGGCTGGCAGGGGACGGAGCCAGCCTGCTACTCCAAAGCTCCTTTCTTTTCAATTTGAAATTGCCAAAGTTAAGGGCAGCAACTTAGAAAATGGTTCTTCTAATTCTTAATAATGACTCTCTGCCTTCCTCCGTGGGACTGAAAATAGATCAGGGAAGAAAGACACATTGAAGGGCAGGACCTAGAATATTGTAATTCTCTCTAACGCATGGACTCCGGAGGGGCGGGGGCGGGAAGGTAAGAGTTCCTGGTCATTGGCAGAAGCACCAGTGGATACAGGCAGCCTCTTTCTAACATCTCACTATGTGGGGTGGGCCTCTGTGTTTTACACAGGCATGTGGTAATTTATAAATTACCTGATTCGTCGTTCAGCTGGTATTCTTCCAGTTGCTTTAATAGACCATAAAAATGGTAATGCCACGGTGAACCGTTAAATGCTCAGCTATTTAGCTCAGCAGCCCTCCTCATTTAATAGTTTTGCTCATTTAGTGTGTGCAGTTTGTAACCAAGTAAATCTAATTTTGAAGGGTAGTGGGGGCATTAGCACCTCCAGGAGGCCTGGATACACTTTGGTAGAAGGAATATTACTGACATCCACCGAGACACTCGGCACATCTGCTCATGCAGTCAGGTTCTCAGAATGGCTGTTGTGCTTGACTACTGCTCCTACCCTAGTTCTGGGGCTGAACCTAGGGCCTTTGTGCACGGTAGACAGATGCCCCACCACCGAGCTGTGTCCCTGGCCCTCTTTCTGCTTCTTTTATTTTGAGACAGACTTTTCTTAAGGTGCCCATTCTGGTCCTGAAACTCCCTCTGTAACCTAGGTTAACTACAAACTTATAATCCTCCTGCCTCAGGCTCCAGGTAAACTAGGAAGACAAATGTGTACTAGCAGGTCAGGAAAGTATAGTTTTTAAAAATGTGACAAAATGCAAGCACTTTTATTTTCTGCCCTCTTTTGTCAGTATGCTGGTTAATATTGTCTGTCAATCAACAAGACCCGGATCACGTAGGAGACAAAGCTCTAGCCATAACTAAGAGGGGTCATTTAGGATGGGTTAACTGGGGTGGGAAGACACACGCTAACCATGGGCAGCACCATTCTATGGTCCAGGGTCATGGACTGAATAAGAAGGGAGAACGCAAACTCAGCTCCAGCATCCTTTTCTCTATTTTATTTCTGCAGATATACCATGAGCACATCCCTGTGTTCCTGTTGCCATGCCTCCCTCCCCCATGTACTTTCGGGCTGTGAACCAAAATAAACCCTGACTTCTTCAGCTGCTTTTTTCAGCTACTTTGCCACAGCAAGGAGCAAAGAAGCTACTGTGTGTTTGTTTCTTTGTCATCCACGGGAATCAGCTACACCAGTGTTCTTGGCAATTTATATAAAACAATAACGTGGCCTGACCCCTTGCCTGTGGCTAGAGCAGATACTGGCACACCCCACTGGAGCTCAGCTGCATTTAAACTAACATGAGTCACAACTTTACCCATCTTTCTCATCATGTGTACTTAGCCCTGTTAAGATTTTCATGTCCATTTTGTTTTAATCACCAATACCTACACAGATTGTAAACGCTGGGCTGAGAAGGATATGATACGAGTTCTGTAGAGATGCTGGGAGAGACGATTCCTCCCTTTGGTTGCCGTCCTGGGGCTGCTCGGTGAAGGTGTCTGAGAAGAGAAACTTCAAGCTCGTAAGAGTGTGCTTATTCATATAGAGGGGGAAAGGGGAACACTAATAAGGATGCACGTTTATAAATATAAAGTCTTTGGAAACAGTTTGAGATAGGGTAGTGCCAAGGCTGAATGAAAGAAGAAAGTAGATATAAGCAATACTGCCTGTGTATCAGTGAAAGCCAGAAGATTGTCTCTGCTGGCATCCCTTAGCTGCCAGCCTGCCAGTCTTTGTTTGTTTATTTTTTAACCTTTTTATTGAAACAGTGTCTGCAAGCAACTTTGATCTCGTCAAAAAGGCTAAGATGGGTGGCGGGTGAGTCCTAGTGATCCTCCTGTCTCTGTCTCCCCAGTACTGGGATGACTAGTATTGATTACCCCACTTATCTTTTTACTTTAATAGAGGTTCTAGGGATGAAACTCTGGGTCTCTGACTTACAAGGCAAGCTTTCCTAACTTTATTGACCTTACCAGTTGAGCTATCACCCTAACGTCACAAATAGTAGTAAGTTGTAATGGTTAGCTTTGCAGATGACATCTCAAGTCTCCGTCTCCCGTAGAGCCATGCGTTCATATCATTTCATGACTGAGTGTGAGAGAAACCTGTCAATAGAATGAAATGCCAGTGAATCCGAACTGTGATTGTATCAGCTGAATCTGAGCTAATCAGGCAAACCTCACAATAATGTATCATCCAAGTGTCAGAAAGGAAAGACAATGGCCAGCTGTCCACTGCAGCAGCCCACAGAGGCTCTCCTGGGAACACAGGGCCCCAGTCCTACACTCATTAGATTCATGCTTGCATTCTAATGAAAGAGAGAAAGAAAGGGTGTGGATTTGACTGGGTAGAGAGGTGGGGAGGACCCAGAAGGGAAAGTTGTGGTCAAAATATATTGTATGAAAAAAATAAGCTTTCAATTAAAAAAGAAAAAGGAAACAAATAGATTCCTTGAACATCCTTGAGCTTGAAAAAAGGAACAGCTTTTCATAAGATTTCAGACTAAGTAACACTTCGACTTCAGCTTTGAGCAGAGAACCTAGAGACACTCTGTGTAGACTTCCACTGACTTGACCTGGGAAATCACAAGGAGTATTGTTACAGTGGGAACAGAAAGATAACACAACTTCAAACCATCTAGAAGGTAACTGACTTAGATCAAATTTCATAAATGATGTTAATGAAATTATCATTAAATTAATTAAATGATAAGTATAAATTGAAAATATTCAGGTCTTTGAGTCATCTGTATCCCCCACTTCAAGGCCCAAGGAGCATCATGGGACAAGGGGAGGGAAGACTATGGGCTGGGGGATGTGGAGGAGCTTCGAAAGACACTGTCTGCTGGGTAAGGCATGGGCAGCAGTGTGAATACACAGCACTGTGGCAACACATACGAGAGAGAGACAGAGACAGAGACAGAGAGAGACAAAGAGAGACAGAGAGAGAAAGAGAGAGAATATCAAATAAAGTGTTGACAGTGTTCCCAACAAAGGTCCTTCCAGTTTACTTATTGATTATATATGATGTGCTTGGAACCAGTGTATTCAATATCTTGAATCATAGTGTTGGATGTGTTAGTTATGGTTTCTACTGCTTTGACAAAACACCATGACCAAAAGACTTGGCCCCCTCTGGAACACAGTTTCTGTGGGCTAACCCTGGAGGAATGGGTTCCCTAACACCAGCCCAATGAGCCTGGTCTTTTTTCATCACCACTAACACCTGAGCTCCAGCTGACCAGCATCAATTATCCTGAAAGCAAAGCTTATACTTTAGTGGTGATGGTCTCTTTGTAATCATGGCTGATATTAAAGAAAATTTTAAATCAACGGTTCTCAACCCATGGGTCATGACCCCTTTGGGGTTGCATATCAGATGTCCTATATATCGGATATTTACATTAAGATTAATAAGAGTAACAAAATTATAGTTATGAAGTAGCAGAAAAATAGTTTTATGGTTGGGGATCTCCACAATATGAGGGATGATATTAAAGGGTCACAGTGATACAAAGGCAGAGAACCACTGCTTTTCCCCTCAGGCTTCACAAGGTGGGTTTCCATGGTCTGCATTGCTCGCCATCTTTAACTTTAAAGCTTCCTCTGAAGCATCCACTGAGCTCTCAACACTCAGTAGCTTTCCAGACTGGAGTTCAGAAGCACAACCCTCCCACAAACACAAGACTATGTCTGTCAAGGCAATATCCATGACTGGGTACCAATCTATCTTAGGGTTTCTAATGCTGTGATAAAACACAATGACCAAAAGCAACTTTGGGAGGAAACGGTTTATTTTGTATCCACTTCAAGATCACACTGCGTCACTAAGGGAAGTCACAACAGGAACCTGGAGACAGAAGCTGATAGAGGCCATGGAGAATGTGGTGCATTGGCATTCTCGTGATTTGCTCATCCAGCTTTCTTAAGGCACCCAGAACCTCAAGACCCAGGGTTTGCCCTACCCACAATGAGATGCACCCTCCACGCCAATCATCAAGTAAGAAATTATGCCATAGGCTTGCCCACAGACCAATGTGGAGGGGGGGCAATTTCTCCATTGAGGGCCCATCTTCTAAAATGACTAGGGTGTGTTAAGCTGACATGAATGTAGCCTACAAGCTAGCTGTTTACTTATTTGTCTTTCCTTGCTTTCCATATATGTATGGTTCTGCTCACTCTTAAATACATTGTGTCACTGTTACAATGACTGGTCCTGATGGGACCAGGCTGCTCAGAATTCCATGTCCCTGAACTTTGGTAAGCCTCCATCAATGTCTCAGATACAACTATGTCTTGAGAAGGAGAAAATATGTTTGCTCCAAAAAACTGACTTTCCACTTCTCTTCTTCATTTGTTTTGGGGGATTGAGTGGTGGCCACAGAGCAGAAAGCTCACTGGAGGCTCAAGTGACCTTTATTGTGAACACTGTGGTCACAAAGTGGTCTGCCCAGGGTCAGACCTAGATTTTGTCTGAAATTTGTTCCCAATTCTAAAATCCTCAATTTCACTGCCCATTTATAAAATGATATAGACGTTTGGGGAAGAGGGGTTTTTCTGGGGTCAGTCTATGTAAGCCACTTAGGATAAGGGCAAACACTGGGAAGTATTTGTTTTGTAAGTCAATTGGAAGAGAAGTAAGGGGATTGCCAATGTGGTACACACTCGGGGGGAGTTCTCATAGTGAGTTTATGAGTGAATGAAGAGATCAGGCGGTAGATCTCATCGGGGCCAGGCTCTGAGTAAGCATAAGGACTAGCTGCTGGACGTGAGAGGGCTGCTTTGCGGTTTGCTACACAGTAGAGCGGTTACAGTGATGGCGTGGTGCCCGTTATTTCTTCTTTCTCTTCTTCCTCTCACCTTTCCCTTCTCTTGTTTTTCTTTTCACATCCTCTTTCCTCCTCGTTTTACCCCTTCTTTCTTCTCCTCTTTTCCCTTTTCCCCTAATTCCTTCCCCAGAGTATTCTGAGACAAGTTCTCACTAAGTTGTCCAGACTGACCTTCAACTCACTTTGTAGCTTGAGATGCCCTTGAACTTACAGTCTTCCCAGCTGCTCCTTCTGAGTTCTGGGCTCAGGCGTGAACCACCACACATGGCTATCAGATAGTCTAAAGTAGCTAGAAAAAGAATCACATGTCCTCTCCTCAAAACCACAAAGAGTGAGGAAATGGCAGTGTTGAACTCCAAGTCAACACTCACAGCTTGGCCAAGGAAGCCCTGGAGGGGCAGACCAATTTCAAGTGCTGCTTGCGTTCCATGTGAGTCTAACCAGAGCAATGGGAGGGAGTATTTGGGTTCGTCTTAGAAAAGGACTTAGTCATCTTAAGATACCAGTCTGTGGTCTCTAGTTATGGTACCAGCACATTTAAATGAAGAAAATCAGAGCTACTTTGAGAGACAGAGTTGCGAGTGTCTGGTCTCCCCAGTGCAGGGCCTGGCTACCCACTCATCCTTGAGTCTGAGAGGTGTTTGTCTTTAACCATTACCAGCTTTTGAAAAGCATAGGTGAGGCCAATGTGTTGATTCAAGTCCGACCTTGTAGGCCTCAGCACCTTGCTAGGCTGGTATTTCCCTAGTATGAAACTTTCTGGCCTCAAAACTGGGCTTCAAACCCCAGAGGGAAAACTTTCCCAGTCCTGTCAGGTGAGTGGGGTGGCAACGTTGCTATTTCATCCTCTCCATAGAATAAATCACACAAACTGAATAGACACAGTAAGAATAAAACCAAAGCCAGAATGTATTTTGCCCAAAGTCATTCTAGACCAAAGACAATTCACAGAGAGTGAAATGAATATGTTTTTGAGTTTTATGACCTGAAAGATTTACAGGCCATGGCTTGAAAAGCCCATTTAAGTTATGTAGAAGAATGCCCTGAGATTTAGCAATGAAGGATCATGATATCTTCAACTTTACTGGTGGTGAGGAAAGTCAGAGAGAGACAAAGAAAGGGAGGTAGGAGGAGAGGGAAGGGGAGGGGAAGGAAAGGGAGGGGAGGGGAGAGGAGAGGAGAGGAGGGGGAAGGTAAGGGAGGGGAGGGGAGTGGAAAGGAGAGGGAAGACTAATATACACATAGAACAAGATAAGTTTGCCTAAAGCAAGTTTGGGTAAATATTATTAATTGTGAGCTCTGAGAGGGATATATATGTGTGTTTGTTGTATTTGGATTTCAAGGCTTTTCTGTCTTAACATTTTCTTACTAAAATCCAAACAGTGATATCACTTGTGTTCTAGTTCTATGTGCGCGTCCATAAACAGTTCCTGTCTTCTCCACAGCATGAGCGCTGACCACTAGCTATGCTGGCTTCACGGAGCCTCTGCCCATCTTTTCCCTCTGTCCTTTAGTTCTTTTCTCTGTGACAACTGTTTTCCTATGACTCTCTGCCTATGTGAACGTGAATTTCTGCTCTTTGCCTTTAATGTAATTCTACATTTCAGCCATGTAGGTTTATTTTGGCTGTCTGCTTTTGCTGATGTCTTATTTAATAAATCATAAACTATCACCAGCCTCTGAAATCAAGCCCAGCCAATTGCCATTCAATTTCTCATTAGGGAGGGAGTGCCTGTAACTTCTCCATCCTAGCCTGCCAGGAAATGACTTTGTGTTTAGTGATGGTGGCCTGAAGTTACAGTGAATTTGATCCAACTCTGTTTGACTCACTTTGATTCGAGCTTCTTAACATAATTTTCAAGTGTTTGACCCAATCAAGATCACAAAGTGGAAAATTTAAGAAAATCTGATTCACTGAAAGGTTCCCCCCCCCACACACACTTCTTCTTCTTTATAACTATTGGAAAGTGTTTTTAAAAATGACATTGTTCAGGAGATTTCTGGTGTATAAGACGAGTCAGGCAACCAGAAAGGCAGCTTCATATAACTGCACCCAGAGAACATGCTGGGAGAGGTAAAAGAACATAGATCCTGTAGAAACTGACCTTGGGGCCAGCAGCTTTCCTTTTCCAGGAGCTTTTTGCCTGAGGATCTCTGGAAGCCTTTGGAAGTTCATGAGGTTGGCACAGGGGCCCCTAAAGTTGGAGGGGTCTCTGCATTGAAATCATTCCCTCGGTGTGCTCACTCACTCCTGCAAGCCCGCAGCAGCAGCAGTGCTGGGAGATTGGAGCCATTCTCAAGTTACAGCTCCACAGGCTTGTGCTGCAGGCACAGTACTGGGTCATTTCCACAGCCGTGTAGAACAGCTCTTAAGAGTAAATTAAAGGGGAAAACAGAACAATACATTTTCATTGGAAAACAAACCAGAAATAAATGTGTGTGTGTGTGTGTGTGTGTGTGTGTGTGTGTGTGTGTGAAAGAAAGGGGAGAGAGAGAGAGAGAGAGAGAGAGAGAGAGAGAGAGAGAGAGAGAGAGAGAGGGACAGCTTTCCTTGTTTGTGTGATTTCTTTCCCACATGAGACTTTGACTTGTGAATTTCTATACTGACTCTTGAAGCTCTTTACCTAAAGGGTGGATGGAAATCTCTCCCAGCCTTGGCATATACACCACACCGTGTTCTGTCTCCAGCCCCTGCATCCTTCTGTTCTTCAGCTCCCCCGTTTTAGAACACCAAGCATCTGTCTCACTAATTTTGAGTCAGAGACATCCCATTCACACAAAAGCTTAAGCTCCTTTTTTATTTCAAACTGAAACAGAAATCAGCTTAAAGGACTCACTGTGACATGTAGTACCGGACTGGCAGGGTGGATCAGCAGCAGCAGCAGCAGTGGTTGTTACCAAGGCTGACAACCTGAGTGTGATTACCAGGTCCCACATGGTGGATGGTAGGACCTGATGTCCACACATTGTTCTCTGATCTCTGTACATGCGCCATGGCATGAGAAATGGTCTCCACAAAAACGTAAAAGAATACAATGATAAGTTCTGACAGTTTTCACAAACACGGTAAAACAGCCACAACAAACCCAACTATGAGACAGACTCTTCAATCCCCTCATCCCCTCATCCTCCCATTTCCTCATTCTCTCATCCCTTCATCCCTTCTTCCTCTCATCCCCTCATCCTCTTATCTTCTCATCCTCACCCCCTCATCCTCTCATCCACCCATCTTCTAATTCCCCATCCTCTTATCCCCTCATCCCCTCATCCCTTCATCCCCTTATCTTCTCATTCCCCATCTTCTCATGCCCTTATCTTCTCATCCCTTCGTCCCCTCATTCCCCCATCCTCTCATTCTCCCATCCCTCATGCTTTCATCCTTATTCCCTCACCTCCCCATACAATTCCCTCCAATTTCTACTATACATTAATTTGTTATGCCCATATAATTAGCTTTTCACAAAAATGCAATGTGAACATAACTGTGAGTATATAACATCACATCAATATGAAACCTGAGAGTATGTACCTTTGTTTTCAATACATTTAAGTTGTTTTTCATGGCAATAATTTAATATTTGTTGCTTAATAGTATTCTTTGGTACAGATGTACCACATTCATTATCTCTTCTCTTTCCCATGAAAGACCTTTAGATTTTTACAAGGTGTAGATGATTGTAATAAATAAAATGATTATAAAAATTCATATGTGGATTTTTGGTGAAAATATGTCCCCTTATTTTACTTGAGGAATATACTTAAAAATAAAATTTCTAGGGTCAGTATGCCATATTTTCTTTCCTCTTTTTACCAGTGCTGAGGGTTGAATCCAGAGCCTTGTGCTTGCTATCCAAGTGTTACACCACTGATTGCACCACCCAGCCCCCTTTTGATCCTTTGTATAGAGCCAGGATCTCAGTAACTTGCCCACTCTGACCTTGAACTTGTAGTCTTCTGGCTTGGGCTTCCCAGGCAACTGGAATAACAGAACTGTGATACACCAACTTCAGATCAATATTTCATTTCTTAAAAATAGGAGAAATACCTAAGGGGAATGTGTTAAAATTAGATTTAACAGATGTAAATGGATGGACATAGGTGACAGTCATAAAACTCTATGTTCCCTTGTCATGTTTAATGTGTTTAACTTAAATATGGCACTTGCATGTTGTCTACTATAAGACATTCTAACAATAGAGATGATTTATGAAATGCTCATCATGGCAAAGTACGGCCATTAACTTGTTGCTGATAAAAATCCTTCTTTGCCCTTTGGTAATGCTTCTATTTGCACCACTAGAATCCTTTAATGTTTATATAATTATTGTTGGATAACCTCCCCTTAGCTGACAGAGTTGCCTGTTGAAATGACCCAAACCCTACTTGCACTTCACTCTGAGGCCCACAAATAGTTCTTTTCTTCTAAGTCCCACCCCAAGTCCTTCCACTTCACTGAGGCCTGAAGTTTTCCTTATTATTTTTCCTCATCTCAGTTTTTCTACAAAGAGCATCTTGCCCACTGGGGAGCTTGTTCCTCAGAGCTCTAGGTCCACTCTCCTGCTGTGACTAAACTCTCTGACCAACAGCACTTTGGGAAGGGTCTCTTCAGCTCACACTTTCAGGTCACACCATTGAGGAAATTCTGGACAGGAACTCAACAGAAACTTGATGCAGAAACCATAGTGAAACCATGCTTGCTGGCTTGCCCACAGGCTCACACACAACTACTTTCTTATATAACCCAGGATCACCTGCCCAGTGCTGCCAATGCCCACAGTAGACAAGTCCTTCTACATCAATCAAGAATCAAGACAGTTCCTCACAGACACACCAACAAGCCAATCCCTCCAGGGACTATGTCTAGGGCACAAGGCAACATCATCTCCTGTGACTACAGGTTATGATAATATAACCAAATGAATTTCATTCTGGCTATGTTGAGAAAAATATGTCCAAGAGAAGCAAGCTCTTGGGACTGGCTTTAGCACCGATGTGGGACCATCAGAGGTGGAGAGGCATCTAGAAGGAGGGCAGCCCCCGCCGGCACCTTAAAGAATGACAGCTGAGATACTTTCTGGCAGAAAAGGCTTTTCTCAGAGTGCTTCTGGATTAAGTTTCAGAATGACATTAGCTATGGTGGTGATAAATGATCTTTTAAACTTACAGAACATTTATCAGCTGAGCGCTCAGGCCCTCAGGTAATGCAAAGAAGGCGCGTGGACTAGAAACATGAAATATGGGCCAGTTCACCATCTACTAACTAAAATGTTTCATCTGGTAATCACTGTGGAGCGAGATTTATTTTGGGTTTCACAAACATCTTTTTAATTTAAATTAGATTTAAGGGATTCACTCTCTCTCTCCATCATCTGACTTCCTAGATTTAGCATTTGCTAGACTCTTTTTTTCATTAACCCTTTCATCATCATCTTCCAATTAATTGTTTCCCCAAAGTGAATTTTATGTAGCACTGAGCAGTTACTGACAACCCCGGAGGTTTGGGTTAGTGATAAGCTTCATAGAGACTCTGCTAAGAGGGTTTTTAAAGGACATATGAATGAATGTGATTAAGATTAGAATTCTGTCTGAAAAGGTAGCCCAGGTTGACCTCAGACTTTTTAGGTTGGTGAAGATGCTCTTGAACTTCTCATAGTTGCCTCTGTCCTCAGTGTACTTGGAGTTTGTGCTGTACCACCATGCCTGGCTTATAAAACAATGGAGATGGAACCCATAATCTCCGGCCTGATAGGCATGCCCTCTGTCAGCTCAGCTCAGTTGGTTTTGCTACATGAGACCCTATTTCAATAAAACAAAACAAAACAACAACAAAATTTTTAAAAAAAGAATCCCAGATTTTATTTTCTCGACATTGTCCTACATAATCTTGACTCACATGGCAAAGCTCATCTCGCTTGTATGGTTTTACTGTAGATTCATTCTTTTTGTTGGTTTGTCTGTTTCTGCCCACCCTACTCAGACATAGTCGTGTGTGTGCTCCAGCCTCTCTAAGCATTCCTTTACTGCTTTTGGGGGCTAAGGCACAGGAAGAATAGCATTATGGGAGCACCCTGGAGACCAGGAAGTCAATTACACAAGGCTTGCCCCTGTGTTCAAATATAGGGATTGCCAAGCTCAGATACTCCAAGTTCCCATTGAGTGCCATGAAGTATGTGCCTGGGGCAGAGCCAGACAGAGTGGTAGGAATGACTTCCTCCATTCCAAAATGAAATGGAAGACATTGGTAATTGAGTTGCTCATCTGCTACATTCGGGGCAATCCACTTAGCAGAGCTGTAAACCAGTTTGTCTGTAGAGGATTGTAGACACAACAAATGTCACCTGAAATCTCATGTGAACATCTGATCAGTTTTAGGTACATGAAACTGGATGAAGGAAGAATATAACCAAGAATTAAGGAGTATATCCTGTGAATGTACTCCACAGATTTAGATGTTTGAGGCAGTAGTTTCCACTTGCTGCATCTGAAGCCATGCAGTCTTTGAGACACTGGGCCTAAATGACAGAAATGGGCCACCAGGGTCAGTCCAAGAAAGTTATGCCACCCCTGGTTTTACTCTAGCATTTCTGCTTCTTAATCCATCAAGATGTGATGTAGAATAACTCTATATATTCTGTGAATACCATTGGTTAATAAAGAAACTGTTTTGGGCCTGTGATAGGGTAGAACAGAGCTAGACAGGGAAAACTCAACCAAATGCTGGGAGAAAGAAGGTGGAGTCAAGGAGAAGCCATGTAGACCCGCCAGAGACAGATGCCAGAACTTTACCCTGTAAGACACAGCCTTGTGGCAATACACAGATTAATGGAAATGAATTAAATTAAGATGTAAGAGTTATCCAATGAGAAGCTAAAGCTAATAGGTCAAACAGTGTTTTAAATAATACAGTTTCTCTGTGATTATTTCAGATCTGAGCTGCCGGGCAGCCAGGAAACTAACAGACAGCCTTCCTAACACAAAGATGTGCATAAGTCCCACTGCAAGTTTCTGTCATGAGACAGAGCTACAGTAGCTACAGTGCCTGTCCTGTCACCATAGGTTAACCCACTCTAGACATTACACCTTCCCCAATATTATGGACCACACATTTGAAAACTGGGAACCAAATTAAATTTCTCCTCTGGAAAGCTTCCCTGGTGGGTATTCTGTCTCAGCAGTGAGAAAAGTAATTAACAGAGTGTATAAATTGAATACTTATTCTGTTGTCACTTGCTTGTGATTTTGCAAAGAACTGATGCTCTGTGAGCCCCTGTTAGCCATATAAGAAACACAGTGAACCACTGAACTTAAATTCCTTCCTTCCTTCCTTCCTTCCTTCCTTCCTTCCTTCCTTCCTTCCTTCCTTTCCATTTCTTTCCTTCCCTTCCCTTCCCTTCTCCTTTTATTCATTCAGTCATTCTTCCTTCCTTCCTTCTTTTCTTTCTTTCTTTCTTTCTTTCTTTCTTTCTTTCTTTCTTCCTTAGTTTTATTTCTTTTTAAAGACATGGTTTCTCTGCATATCCCTGGCTGTCCTGGAACTCATGCTGTAGACCAGACTGGCCTTGAACCCACAGATCCTCCTGCCTCTGCCTCTTGAATGCTGAGATCAAAAGCATTTAGCTAACCTGTTTGCCTAGCATGTGCCTGAAACTTACTACACTTTTGAAGTGAGTGAATTCACCTAGAAACACAAATATAAAAGTGTTTTAGTCACCATGAAGAGCCATATGCACTTGCTTCTGAGGATGCCAGCTAGAAATACAGAAGTTTCACACTATACATGACTCTCTTGAAGGGTAGGTCTCCAGACGCAGATACTGAGATGAAGTTGGAGCACCAAGGTCATGACTAGAGATCAATACTTATGTAAGAAAGCTGATGAAGTCCTATTTGAAAAGGAGTTGCTAATGCTGTAGTCTAGCCAACGTGTTGGTAACTGTGGACTTTGCATGTTGGACTGTCATAGCCAGGTTCTTATGGGATTGGGGTTGCCCCAGAAGGATGTAGTCTCACTAGTGAAGACTCTCCTAAGCTGATGCAGACCCTGAATGTGGGAACAGTGAGAGTAGTTGCTGAGGAGCTTGTTGCCTACTGCTGGAATGCAAGGCCCGCCGTGAAGGAAGGATGTTGGTCTTGAAATGTGCAGCAAATAGATGGAACTAGAGAAACCCTCCTGAGTGAGGTAACCCAGACCTGAAGGACAAACATGGTATGTACTCACTCATAAGTGGATATTAGGTGTAACAGAGGATAACCAAGCTACAAACCACAACCCTAGAGAAGCTAGGTAAAAAGGGGGATCCTTAAGAGGGTCCAAAGAAGGAAAATAATTAAGATCTCCTGGGTAAACTGGAAGTGGGATAAACGGGAATGGATGGGGGATGGGAACATAAAGGATCAAGAAGACAGAGTTGATGGACGGACTGAGTGGGAGAGCAGTGAAAGAGATCTTGATAGAGGGATGGTGTGGAACAATGGTCTGTATTCTGCCTTATATTTTAAATAAATGCTGATTGGCCAGTAGCTAGACAGGAAGTATAGTCGGGACAAACAGACAGGAAGTAGAAGTTGGTCAATGAGAACAGGAAAATTCTGGAAAGAAGGAAGTCCTAGTCTGCAGTCATTATGATCCATCCACAGAAAAAGCAAGATTTAACTGCCTCACTGAATAAGGTACCAAGCCACGTGGCTAGCATAGACAAAAATAATGGGCTAATATAAGCTGTAAGAGTTAATTAAAAAGCCCAAGCTACTGGGCCAATCAGTTTATAACTAATGTAGACCTCTGTGTGATTTCTTTGGGACTTAACGACTGTGGTAACCAGGCAAGGCAGAAACCCCGACAACCGAGTGAGCTGTTATGGGATTAGGGAGAAACCTGGTGTTAGAGAAATTCTCAGGAATCCACAGAGGTGACTCCCAGCAATAGTGGAGAGGGTGTCTTAAGGGGCCTTCCCCTGTAATCAGATTGGTGACTACCCTAATTGTCATCATAGCCCCTACATCCAGTAACTGATGGATACAGATACAATGACCTCCCCAGCCAATCACTGGGCTGAGCTCCCGAAGTTCAGTTGAAGAGAGGGAGGAGGGATCATGTGAACAAGGGGAGTCAAGAACATGATGGGGAAAGCACAGAGACAGCTGACCTGAGCTAGTGAAAGCTCACAGACTACGGACTGACAATTGGGGAACCTGCACAGAACTGAATGTGGGTGACAGTTATGTGGCTTGGTCTGCTGTGGGGGGGCTGGCAGTGTCACCAGGACCTATCCCAGGTGCTTGAACTGATGTTTTTGGAGCCCATTTCCTATGGTGGGATACCTTACTCAGTCTGCTTGGTCCTGCCTCAAGTTGGTATGTCAGACCTTGTTGACTCCCCAAGGATGCCTTACCTCCTCTGAGGAGTGGATGGGGAATGGGAAGGGGGAATGGAAAAAGGGAGGGAGGGGGAACTGGGGTTAGTATGTTAAATGAAAAGTAAAAATTTTTAATAAAAATTATGAAGAAAAGAAAAATGGATGTTGTAAATGCATATGTGTCTACCTCCCAGTGGGAGGCAGAGATCAGGGTAGGGGAATGAAGGAAAGAGAAAGTTCAAGGCCACATCTCTAGGACTGATAGACCAGAGACAGCATTGTTAGAGACAAAGCAATGAAAAGAAACTGATGGAGGAAGGTCATTGGCTAATAAAGAAACTGCTTTGGCCCATTTGATAGGCCAGCCTTTAGGTGGGTGGAGTAAACAGAACAGAATGCTGGGAGGAAGAGGAAGTGAGCTCAGATGCAGGGCAGCTCCTCTGAGAGACAGACGCCATGCTCTCCTCTCCAGAGCAGAGGCGAGATGAAGCTCCGACCCAGGATGGACGTAGGCTAGAATCTTCCCGGTAAGCACACCTTGGGGTGCTACACACATGAATAGAAATGGGCCAGGCAGTGTTTAAATGAATAGAGTTTGTGTGTTGTTACTTTGGGACATAAGCTAGCCAGGCAGCCCTGAGCCGGGCTGTGGGAAGAGGCCCACAGCTCCTACCACAAGAAACAAAGGTAGGAACCTTTATATAGCATTTCTATTCACAATAATAAGGGCACTTGTGGGAAATGGCAGCATTTCTAGCAGATAAACAAAAGACCTGGTTATTTCTGATGATTAATACTGACAAACTGACAGAGTCAACTATCACTAGGAGATAAGCCTCTGCATATCCTTGAGAGGGATTCTATCAGATGAGGTAGGAAGGCACACCTAAATGTTGGACTAAAATCCTGGACTAAATAAAATGGAGAATGTAGACTGAGCCTTACATTCTTTTGTCTCTGCTTCCTGATTGTGGATTCAATGAGACCAACTGCCCCAAGGACCTGATGGCATGCCTTTCCCATCATGGTTGTCTGTGATGTTGAGCCATGAACCAAAGTAAATCTTTCTTTCTTAAGTTGTATTTTCTAGGTATTCTGTCTGCCACACGAACAAGTAATTAATACAGTGTCCCAAAGAGTGTTAAAGGAAGGATTTAAACTGAGCAGAGAAAGCCGGCTAATTACAGAGACTAGCAGAGTGGCTAAGGACATTGCAGTAGCCTGGTATTAAGACCTAATTCTGTAGCCACACATTACAAGTAGGCCAATGAACTTCCTAATAATTTATTGATTGATTGATGTACTTGTTTATATATGAGTATTTTGTCTGCATGTATGCAAATGTGTTCCATGCACACAGTGCCCATGGAAGGCAGAAGACGAATCCAGATACCATAGATCTGGAGCTACTGATATCTGTGAGCCACCGTGTGCATGCTAGGAACTGAACCCAGGTTCTCTGCAAGAGCAGTCAGTACCCTTAACTATGGAACCACCTCTCCAGTCCCATCTCCCTAATATTTTTGCAGTGCTCGAGTGTTGCAAATGTCCTGACTAGATGAGGCAATTGTGGGGAGCTTGGGCTAAGCACTGTGGCTGGTATCTGATACTCAGCCAGGTGGCTCTCATTGACATCAGACCCTGAGTTGTCTGCAATACTCTACTAAGGAGATATTTTAATTAATACCAAATTAATTTTGCTTCCTACCAAACACATATATTATGTATCACTTAAATATGATTCCTGGAGGCTGGAAAGTGACTCCATGGTTAAGAGTGTTTAGTACTCTTGGAAAGATCAGAGTTCAATTCCCATGTCAGACAGCTAGTAACTATGTATAACTCTAGCCCCAGGGAGATCCATTGCTTCTGACCTCTACAGTCACCTGAACTCCTATTCACTCCCTCCTGTGCATACACATTAGTGTTTATAAGCATACCAAATGAACTATGAATAAAGTGTATTTTAAGGACCAGTGAGATGGTTCAGTCAGCAGGTAGAGGTATCTGTGTCCCAGCCTGACAACCTGATCTCCTGATCTATGGAATCCACTGAATTCAGCCAGCCATCATCTTACCCTCACATGAGTGCTGTCAAATAAATACATGTAATAATTTAAAAACCAAGAGGCATGCATTTCAAATTGCATAGAGAAAACTGAACATTACCAGCCCAGGTCACTGAGAAACCCTGTCTCAGGGAAAGAGAGAATGATAGTACAGGACACAGGATATTGCATACATACACATGTGTGCCCCCCCACACACACACAGAGGGGGAGAGAGAGAGAGAGAGACAGAGAGAGAGAGAGAGAGAGAGCACAAACAACCACATAACCTGATAAATAATTACGGAGCACACAAAAGCACACGAAATCATCTAAGAAATTCTGTTCCAGAATAAAGAATCTGGCAGTGTTTAATTTTGCTCAACTGAAGTTGCCCAATTAATTTTGGCTCTGTGACTCTTATTTTTCATAAGCAGATTTATTAGTTATGACTTTTAAAATTATAAGCAAGAGAAACCCAACTCTAACATACTTAGGCAAATTAAATGACACATTGCACACAGCAACTTCCTTGACTAAGGATGATGTCCAAACATCTTTGGATCCAGTGACCCGATGATGTCACTTATCAATCTGTCTACTGTGTTTCCACTTTACACAACTGTTTCTAGGAAGCCCTCTCTCTGGGTTTAAAACATGAATAGCTCCAATTCCAAGCTTTTGATCAGAGTAGAAATGCTTAGTAGGGAGGAGACAAAAGCTTTTTTTACATACCTTTTAGAAGGCTATTTTTTAAAAATAATTTTTAGAATTATCGTGGCAGTTCCTCAGTAGTAGCTCCAGATGGGATTTCATCACTAGAACCTGAATACTATGATTCAGTTGCCACCTCTGGAACTGAGGTAGGATTGCCATGGCTCTGTATACTGAAAATACAAAGTCTCAGCACCGGGGCTGGGGTTCTGTGATAGGACACTTGTTTACTGTGCACAAGGTCCTGGTTTTGATCTCCAGCACTTTAAAAAAAAAAATACAAAGTCAAACTGTGAGATGGGGAACTCACATTAAAAACCAAGTGTGCTAGGAGCTATTACCAGTAGAATATAAATCCCCTCAATCTCTTAGAAACTTTATAGCCCTCAGGGATGAAAGGGTTAAGCCTCTTAAAGCCCCCCGAGCCAGTAAGGCCATCTGAGATGTCTGTCTTGCCAAACACAGCTCTATGCTGAATTTGCAAAAAGGTCTAATTTCTCCTCTGGAGCTCTGAACAAGGCTATTAAGAGGCCCTTTCAACTTCTCCCTCTGGGAAGCCTTGCTAACAGCTGCACTGAACGGAAAAGCAGAAGAGCACTAAAGCCTTAGGAACCCAGGCTCAGTGCCCTCCAGCAGCCCCGGGCTTTACCCAGACAACCTTCATGTGGATGCAGCAGCGTGCGGGATGGTAGGAGACCTGAAGAGTCTCAGCCAAACTCAGCTCAGATTGGATGCCTGCCAGGGAGTGCCCTGAGCAGCCTTATCCTGGGCTGGAGAAGAAGGCTGATATCCAGGAAAAACATTGTGATTTAGTGTTGAGTCCAGATGGGCTACTCAGAAAACACGTTTTCACGGTGGGGAGAGGAAGGCTCTTTTCCCAAGTTGGAGGCACACACACCATACGATTCCTTGCTTGGTTTTGTACTGTAAGGGCTGTTCTCTGAAATATTGTTCTATAGGCTTTGTCTGTAATATGGAACTACTCTCAGGACCATTACCAGCAAAGAAATCAGCACAGGGCAGTGCGGCGTGTAAGAAGAAACTGAACTTGGAGGTCAATATCTCACTGATTTCACTGAGTCTCCTGGGAAAACCCCTTCCCTTCTCTGGGCTCTAACGCTCCTCCAGCAAGCTTAGTGCTGCACAGCATTCTGAACTCATATATTCACTCTTCAAGAGCAGCGCACAATGGCGACGCAGACTTGTAACCCCAGCACACCAGAGAGGTAGAGGCAGGAGAATATAAAGTTAAAGGTCAGCCTTGGTTACATAGGTGAGTTTGAGGCCAGCCCGGGTTGCGTGAGATTGTCTCTGAAACCAACCAACCGACACAAATGGCGCTGTTGAAACCAAGGACTCTGTGGATGGGTTTTGAATGGAGTTTTTCAGAATCCTCAGACTCGGGCTGAGGTGGGGAAACAGCTCGGTTCCCCGGTCTGTTAGAATCTCCAATTGGTGGTTAACGTATAGCATTGTCTCTCTTTAGGAAAGTTGAGCACTGTCTTGGTTTTATTTTCCACAGACATTGAAAAATACTTCTTCCAGGTAAGCAATGATAAATATCAAGCAAATGGAGTTATAACACATGGAGTGCCCGTATGATTTTACTGTGATTTAAAGCTTAAAAAGGTGATAGGGAACAAAATTAAATCTCTCTGAAAACTGAAAAAAAATTTAAAAATCCAAGCAACAAACAGTTAAATAAAAGTAAAAATACATATAAACACTTTGGTATGATTTTATATTCAAGGTGTGTGTTGGGAGGAGCATAAATGATACCTCTACGTCCTGCAAAGTGGAAGAGTTTCTACTACTTTAAAACCCTTCGATATTTTCTTGATGCTTATGGTTACCTCATTCTGTTACCCCTCACCAGTCACTGAAAATGTTAGGCCTGAATGTGCTTGTCTGAGTCCCAACAGTTGGGCAACTGAGGCAGGAAGATAAATTTCCAGGGTATTCTCAGCTAGGAATCATGTTTGAGACCAGCTGAGGCTGTGGAAGACCCAGGCTCAAATATAAAAATGAAGCAAACAGAAAGTATATCCATCTGCATCAGCCTTCTAAAACGTTCAGGATTGTGGCTTCTGTTTTCAGACCACAGGAGTTAAATATGTGTGGAGCATGCAGTTACTCCATGTGATGAGGGGCTTGGCTTTAACTGCTCTCTGAGGTAAACTCTGCCATAGCATATAGAATCAACACCTCTCTCTGCTCATATTTCTTTCTTTTCCTACTTCTCATTATTTTTCTCATTTTTGAAAGCCTGGAGGCTCCTAAAGATACTAGGGAACCATGTCTAGGTGACTGCGGAGACCCTGGGGCTGTTTTGATCTGAGTTGGTAGCCTTTCAGTTGATGGCAGTCTCTTCAGGAAAATGCTTGCTGTTCCTTTTCTTTGGTTTCTTTTAAAGGGGGAGGGAATGGGTTCCTTGTCCAAAGACTCAATTCAGAAAGGGAATTGTTGCAAGAAATACCCTGTGATAAGTGCAAGAGGAAAGGAGAGATGAGGAGGACAGGTTCTGTGTTATTGTGGAGTGCCATTAGTGAGTGGGCCAGATCTGGCCAGAACTAACAGTAACTAAGGTCAGGTTTTGGTAAGTACTTCAGGAGAGGTATTTGGTATGAATCACCAGGGAGAATGGAGCAGACAAACCATGTAGATGGGAAAGGCTCCAGGTTGGTTTCCAGAACAGCTATGTGAGCTCGACTGTGGAAGATGAGGGCTATAGGGAAGAAGAGGCATCTCTATTGACAGTAGAGATCCTGGGTGTGATGGTCCATCTTCATTGGCTGCGTGGCTAGATTTATAATCATCATGGAAATATATCTTTGTGTGTGCCAGACCATTTCTAGGAAGGTTTAACTGAAGAAGGAGGGCCCACCATGACAGTGGCACCTCTGCTTGAATAAAAAGCAGAAAGTAAGTTAAGCATTCACGTTTGTCTCTCTTTGCTTCCAGCATATGGAGGTGCTGTTCGTAGCTGTGTCTTCCCGCCAACAGAAGCTGATTGTGCTGTCAAACGGTCGACTAAAGCAAATCTCGCCTTTCTTAGGTTGATTGTGTCGAGGGATTGTCACAGCAGTGAGACCAATGACACAGTGTAGAAACTATGGTGGCAGGACATGCATGGTGTCTTGGCCACCTTCCTAGCTCTGTGATGGAGGAGGCTAATTCTCATGTATTAATTTAGCTTATTTCTAATAATCTGCATAGCACCACTAGGTGTGCTTACCGGGAAAGATTCAGCATGTCTGACCTGGCGGCTGGCTGCATCACGTCTGGCTCTGAGAGGAGCTGCCCTGCATCTGAGCTCACTTCCTCTTCCTCCCAGCATTCTGTTCTGTTTACTTCACCTACCTATGAGGGCCAAGCAGTTTCTTTATTAGCCAATGACCTTCCTACATCATTTCCTCTTTTTCTGTTTAAACAAAAAAAGGAAGGCTTTAACTTTAACATAGCAAAATTGCATATAACAAAACAGTTATAAAGCAAGAATTACAGTTACAATATTTACATCTACTTTATCTTTTATCATAACAAGGGAAAACTATAACTATAACTAACCATTCTTCAACTCCATCAAAGACTCCAGAAGGATATAATATTACCTAAGTAAATGAGAAGCAAGCAACTTACAAAACTCTAGAAATCACAGAGACATCTCGCTGCCTGGACAGTCACCCAAAGTTCCTCTGTACCGTTGGGGCATCCATCTTCGGCCTACGGGTCCATAGTTTCCAGCAGACATTTCCATGAAACAGGAAATTTCAAAGGCAGTTCAGTCACTTTCTGCTGTGTCCTGCAGAATGTCTCACAGACTTTTTCATGAATCAGGAACCCCGAAAGATCATCTCACCTTTAGGCAAGTTCAGTAGTCCTCTCTCTGCGGGTTCTCTGTGTCCAGTTTATACAATAGTCCAGGCAAGAGCAGTTTCTTTCCCAAATGGCTATCAAACTCCATAAGGTGCCTCTTCGATGCCCATCTTCTTTCTTCTTGAAGTAGATTGGTGCTGCCAGGAGCAGATGTGTCTCATTGCCATGAAAAACCCTAAGTTATTAAAACATTTAAAATGCTATATTCTATAATCTTTGAAAGATATGAAGAATACCTATTCAATTAAAATATATATACATATATCTAGAAAATCTAACTAACATGACTACAAACTTGACTATTATAGATGATTATCTATTAACAACCTATATACCTTACATTTTTACATGAACTACACAATCACAATACCTTAATCAAGATCAGAAATACATATACATATAACAAAATTGACCTTAAATTTATGCCAATAAAGTCAAATCCATACTGATGCAAATTATTCATATCTATATCATAACCCCTTTTAAATGTAAAAGAACATTTATAAACAGTATTTGGGAATATGGGCGCAGTTATTTCTCTCCAAACTGCTTCCTGCTGAATGGGGGTGCTGTTATTCAGGTCTTTTATGGGATAACCTGTTGCTAGGTTCATGTCAGTTGGCAGTTGAGCAAGTAATTTCTTAAGGGTGTTCACAGCAACCTTTCAGGAGGGCGTGGTCTATCATACCATATTGGGATAGAAACAATCCACAGGGTTTCATCCTCTGTGAAAACAAAAGAAGAAACTCCTTTCCAAAGCATCATGTCCTTAGATCCAAATTTTAAAGTCAAGGTATTTTCAAAATATCTAAGTTGGATTAGTTCAGCAGCATTTATAAACAAATATCCTTTAGCATCTGCTGCTCCTTCCTCAGCATTCAAACAATTCAAACAGAGCATAATAGCATATAGTATCAAGATTCTCATTGTATTTTCCATCTTTGTGCGGCTTTATTTTAACCTCTATTTTGTTTATTTTTACTTTTATTTTTTGCTTTTTGAGACAGGTTCTCTGTATATCTTTGACCTGGAATAACTCTGTCGACCAGGCTGTCCTTGAACTCTCAGAGATCCTTCTGTCTCTGCCTTCCAGGCATTGGGATTAAAGGTGTGTGCTACCACACCTTGAAGTCACAGAGGTCAATATCCCTCTGCCTCCCAAGTGTTGGGATTAAAGGTGGGTACTACCACACCCAACTACTCTTTTTCTTCCTTTTTTTTACTTTTAAGAACTTTAACTTTTAGCCTGCATATATTTTTAACACACTATAAATTACTTAGAAGTTTTCTTTGTCTTTGAATCTCTCTTTACTGTATCTCTCTCTGTTTTTCTGACCACATGAGTCTTTAATTTACCAAGCAATCTCAGTAGGACTAAAGCCGTGGCTTTGCCGGCTAGATCCAGCCCATTCCGTAGCTTTCCAGCCTCATGGCGGAGGTATCGGTTGTAGCTGTGTTTATTGCCACAAGTCTAAGTCTATGGCATTTCAAAATCCCTGCCAGCAAGCAAGCTGCAACAGACAACACTCAAGTCCTCTCTCTGTAGTCGACCCCCCTGCCTCAAACAGTCAGAGTTTGCCCTGGCAGGACGGCCCAGAAAGCCAGCATTTTAAAACAACTCAGCTTTTTTCCTGCTACTGCTGAAAACAAACAAGCATTCAGTCAGCTTTTATCAATACCATTTAAGTGTTTCGTGGCAGGACCTCTTAATGAGCTGCAGGGTTTTGCAGCTAAAGCTGAGTCAGGAAGCCTCTCTTAGATGAGAGCGCTTACTTGCCTCTAGCAAGCAGAGCAGATCCGAGAAATTGCTGCTACCAAGAAAACATGCTTTATTTTTTCCCAAGCCTTCTCAGGCTTTCTGTGGACTCAGTGGCCCCACATTGGGCGACATTCTGTTGTAGGGGAGCTGGGGGCTGTGTTCCTGCCATCCAGCTCCCGGCCGCCTAGCTAGCTTATGCCCCGAAATAACAACACACAACTGTATTCCTTTAAACACTGCCTGGCCCATTATATATAGCCTCTTCTAGGCTAATTCTCACGTATTAATTTAACCCATTTCTAATAATCTGCGTAGCACCACTAGGTGCACTTACCCGGAAAGATTCAGCATGTCTGACCTGGTGGCTGGCTGCATTGCGTCTGGCTCTGAGAGGAACTGTCCTGCATCTGAGCTCACTTCCTGTTCCTCCCAGCATTCTGTTCTGTTTACTCCACCCACCTATGTTCTAACCTATGAGGGCCAAGAGTTTCTTTATTAGCCAATGACCATCCTCCATCATGGAGGTGCTGTTTGTAGCTGTATCTTCCCACCAACTGAAGCTGATTGTGCTGTCAAACGGTCGACCAAAGCAAGTCTCACCTTTCTTAGGTTGATTGTGTCGAGGGTTCGTCACAGCAGTGAGACCAATGACACAGTGTAGAAACTATGGTGGCAGGACATGCATGGTGTCTTGGCCACCTTCCTAGCACTGTGATGGAGGAGGATCATCTGTCTATCTGTTGTTTCATTGGTTAATTAATAAAGAAAACTGCTTGGCCTGATAGGTCAGAACACAGGTAGGTAGGGAAGACAGAACAGAATGCTGGGAGGAAGAAGGCAGTGAGACAGATGCTATAGCTCTCCTATCCAGGATGGACACAGGTTAAGATCCTTCCTGGTAAGCTACCATCTTGTGGTGCTACACAGATTAATAAATATGGGTTAAAGCAAGATGTGAGACTTAGCCAATAAGAGGCTGAAACTAATAGGCCAGGCAGTGTTTAAAAGAATACAGTTTCCGTGTAATTATTTTGGGTCAAGCTAGCCACGTGGGAGCTGGGCAGCAGGAAGCAGCCCGCAGCTCCTTCTACAGCACTGTAACAGTACACGATGTCCAAGGCAACTTAGAAAATCAAATATCTATTTTATGGCTTATGGTTGAGAAATTACGTCCATGACCATCAGGGCAGGTAACATGGCCACGACAGACAGGCATGATGTTAGAACGGGAACTGAGAGCTTACATCTCCGTCCATAAGCACGAGACACAGAAAGCTAATTGGAAATGTCATGGGCATTTGAAACCTCAAAGCCAACCCCTACTGACACACACACACACACACACAAATACACACACACACACACCTCCCTCTGACACATCCTAATCCTTTCCAAAGAATTTTACCAACTTCGTGACAAGCATTCAAACATATGATCCTCTGGGGACCATTCCCATTCAAAACACCTCTCATGTATCACCAGAGAATAACTGACAAAGGTTTGAGTAGAAGAGATGTTGTCTGTGTGAAGGGGCAGCAACGGAAGCTGTGAGGAGATTTACATTAGAGTCTGAACAACATCCTGACAGAGTTCAAATTAAAAAAAGAGAAAGTACTGCAAATCTAATAAGGCCGTTGGCCTGGTGATGCAGGCTCAGTTGGGAAAACAGCATCCAGGACATACAGAGTGCTAATCATCACATGATGGGTGACAAATTTCCTAAATGAAAGTATGAAATGGATGCTAACTGTGCACCGAGGAGCATAAGAAAGAGACTGATGCACAGATGGGAACAGCAAGGAAGATCATTTCCTGGGACCACGAACTGCATAAGTAAAGATATCCTAGCACATGGACAAGAATGACAAACATAGTCTGACCAAAGGGATAACTAAACAGAGAGTGAGACATGAGAACTGAACAAATAGGAAAAGAAAAATTGGAATACTTAATTTACCAGAAATTGAATTATAAACTTTTAAAAATCACAATGAAGTACTTATTATGCTAACACTGAATGCCCATTTTAAATGGTATATGGTTTGTAGTACATTTTCAGCCCTGTCCATTTTTCACTCTTTATAATTAAAATATTGCATTTATTTTACTTCTTATAATTAAAATATTGCTTTCATCTATTTAGTGTGTGTGTGTGTGTGCACATGCATGTGTGAGTCTGTGCATGAGGACAGCATATGGGAGTCAGTTTTCTCCTACTGTGAGAATTCTGAGCACTACACTCAGGCCCTCAGGTGTGGTGACTTCATTTGCTGTGCCATATATTCAGGCCTAGTCCTTATAATTTTAAGGAAAAATTAATTTTTTTGTTTTCTGTGGTTGGCCCATATGCATGACTATAAATACAAGCAAAGATGGAAATGTAGGGACGCTTGGGGTCTCACAGAACGAGAGATAATGAAGATGCCATATGCAGGGTTATCACCGTGGCACCCAGTCTTCACATGTAGTAAGCTTGGGGTCTAGATCAGCTATGTCTCATAGAATGTGAGGTAATGAGGATTCCCTCTTCAGGGTTATCACCATGGCACTCAGTCTTCACACAGATTAAGTACTTGAAATGTGGCTGCTACGAGAGAAGAACTGTATGTTCTGTGGCTGAATGTTATTTGATTTAAATTTAGTCTTTGATAGCTAGATGCTGCTAGTGGCCACCATATTGGGTAGCAGTCTGGGTAAAATGAAGAAATGAGTGTTGAGATCTAGACAGATCACCATGGCAACACTAAGGAAGTGAAGCAACTCACTGGTGGGCATTAGGCTAGGTAAGAACGCTGTTGTTTCTTCTCTGGAAACTCTGAGACGAGGTTGCTGGGGGAGGGGGGAGGGAAATGGAAAAATTCTCTCTTCCCGAAATCACCTTCTGTTAGGTGAAAAGAGACAAGCTGAACAGAGAAGGGTTTTGAAAGCCACAGAAATGAAGCAGCAGCTTTTAAGACAGAGCTTCAACCCCAACCTTTGGGCTGGCATGCTGACCTTTGGCTGACCTTTGATGGAAGCATCCTGTGAGAGGATTTACACAGACCAGGTATTTCAGGAATGAAAATGTGTGCTGAGACAAGCATATCTGGCTTTTGACTTAGCAGCAACTCGTTCCCATTTTTTCTCGAAGTAGCATCAAGCTTTTTCTTCTGGGACCTGCCATTTCTGCATCCTCTGCAGCACTAAAAGGGCTTTAAATCTCCAAACCTGGGCTTGGACTGTTCAGGTCTATCGGTAAAAATACCTTCCCATCCTTAACCTAATGATTAGATCAGGGCTGAACTTAATGAACCAATTAGAATGTTCTCTAAAACCAGTTATGGATACTAGCCTTTTCTCCAATGCTGAGGGCTAGAAATAGAGTTTTGAATTTTATAATGTCTTGCTTCCTGAAGGAGGAAGGCTGTTACAAAGACATCGCCACTCAAGTCCCTACTTCTGCTAGAATCTACTGTGTGGTAAATCCCTATTTGTACCAGCTCTCTCTCTCTCTCTCTCTCTCTCTCTCTCTCTCTCTCTCTCTCTCTCTCTCTCTGTCTGTCTCCTTCTCATGTGTATGTGTGTGTGTATGTGTGTTTGTGTTCACACATATGTGCATGTGTGTGAAGGTCAAAAATAAACACCAGGAATAGTCCTTAATCACTCTTCACTTTACTTCTTTGAATCAGCCTCTCTTCCTGAACATAAAGGTCACATCTTTGACTAGATTGGCTGGCCAGTGAGCCTAGACTCCTGTCTCTGTCCCCAGCCTTAGAACTGGTAATATAGGTGCATGGTAACCCCTTAGTTTCACAGGTCGATGGTGTATATCTGAAGTCATGTGCAGATTCTTGGATGGTAAGTGCTAACCTGTGCCCAAACGTTTTGATTTTTTTCTTTTCCTACAAGTTAGCTGGAGTTGGATTTCTGCTATTCCCAATCAAGAAATGAATATGTTGATTTATGGAATACATAAATCTCAAGTTTTGATAGATGTTTCTTCATTAATTAAAACTAAATATTTGTCTCTGACAGACAGATGAAATAATGATTTTTAGTTAATGGTGAATAACCGTGGAGCATAACAATTTTTACCCTATTATTAATTTAGTGATATGAAATTTAAAGAAAAACATATTGGGGACTGTGGACTTCCCTAATATCTCAACAACTGTCATATGAATGACCTTAAAATAAAGCTCATCTGGGAGTGTGCTATCTACTTTGGCGGTGCTAACACTCAAACACAGACTGTCCAATAATTGTGACTTCACCAGGACCATCACTCTTAGGCCACTGACACATGGGGAATTAAATTTTGAAATAGGAGTCACAGTCAGTATTTGCTTTACTGACAGGGCCATTAACAGTCATATTGGTCTTTACTCCATCCTCTCATCTACTTGTATTGAGAAGTCCTTGAAATTCTGAAATAGGTGGGTCTACATGATGGACACCAACCTTTTGAAGGGACTCAATACATTATTTAGACTGGAGATCCTTATACCTTGTTTGTGAACTGTCAAATATGCCATGGATTCTCAAAAGATAAGCAAGCAATCCTGTATGAACATGAATTCTACACAAATAATCAATATACTTAGGCAACTAATTGTAGTCTCTTAAGGTTGACCATTGAAGGGTCCATGTTATCTCTGTTCTGTGAATGTATTCCCATGAGAATTGGAAAAAATTGAATAATGAGGAAAGAGCCACAAAACATAAATAATTAAGATACTAGAGACAAAAGAACTGGCTGGGATATAAAATAAAAAATAAATTTATAAGATAAAAAAAGATACTGGAGAGAGAGCTTGAGAATGACTGGGAGGTTTCTAAATTGAGTCATGGAGTATGATGTTGATAGACAGTGTTATGAAATTGGACAGAGGGGCAGAGAGAGAGAGAGAGAGAGAGAGAGAGAGAGAGAGAGAGAGAGAGAGAGAGAGAGAGAGGAAAGATAACAGTTAGGGAATGAGGAGTATCATTCAATGAGAAAAATAAGACATGCTATAAAAAAATAAAGCCATAACAGAAAGATAAAATAAGATTCTGAGTTGGATCTATGGAAAGAGGGAAGACAGCATTTTCTTTTGTCTAGAGACTGAGTAAAGGAATGTGTTTTAGATACAAAAAGTAATAATTAGCAATGATAGTATGGTGTTGGAGAATGGAGTTCTGAGATAATATGAGTGATCACAAGTATGGGTTATACCATTTCTTTTCTAGCCATGATGCTCTTTACTACAACTGAGAGATTTCCAGGGGTCATGTCTACAACAATGTTTGACCATTAATTATACCAAGGGAAGAAAGATCTAGGTGGCACGGAACATAAATTCTGCTCAACATATGACATAGCACTGAGAGATATCCATGAGAAATGATGGTTTATCCTCCCCATGTCAATAGTGTTGAGACTGAGAAACCTGGTCTTAATAGGGGCATTTCTTAAGTATTTTAGAACTAAATTTCCTCAACTATAAAGCAGGAATGACCATTCCATGAACATCTGAGAGTTTGATATGGTAATTCGTGTCAATTCATGCTGAGTTCATGGTGTTGATAAATCCTTGGGATTGCCACATAACACTTTGTAGTTGATTGAGGCCATGAAATTAAATACTATGGCTTTAGCATATGTATTTCAGTATCTTTGATTTTCTAGTACTCTTTTGTGAGGAATAGTAGGACTGCATAGAAAATGGAAGAGAGACACTCCCTTTAGAGAGGTTTAGATTTTTACTTCAACTCTGGAATTCCATGAATATTTCACCTTCAGATATAAAAACCTCCCTGCAATAGATTCTTATCAGTCAGGATATGTTGTTGGTCATTATCCATAGTAATACTAAAATATGTCTGGCAGAAATGGTTTTCAGGTAGTGAAATCAATTCCATTTCTGTTTGTGTTCAAGGTGAATTGTTTTGTGTCTGGATGGAAAGATGGATGCACAAATAGCTAATCTATAGAGATTTAAATATATAGGTAAACAAATAGATTATTAGATAGATATACACAGGTATGGAGAGAGAGAGAGAGAGAGAGAGAGAGAGAGAGAGAGAGAGAGAGAGTCAGGCAAACAGGGAGACAGATAGTAGACAGATGGTAGGTATTTGGGAACACCTCTAACTAAAAGATCAACAGATTTGCTAATGAAGATTTGTGTATACATAAATAGAACAGTAGATAAGTCATGAACAGATAGAAAGATGACAAAAGCGGATGTCAAAATACATAGTTAGACAGATAGAAATAAAGGTAAGTAGATGATTAGATACCTCCCATTGCCATGATAAAATACCATGATCAAGGCAGCTTATAAAAGAAAGCATTTAATTTGATTTTCAGTCTCAGAGGGTTAGAGTTGGTAACGGTGGAAAAAAGGAACAGCTGGGAGCTCATGTGTTGATCCACAACCATGAGGCAGAAAGAAGGAACACTGAGAATCACATGAGTCTTTTAAAACTACAAAGCAACCTTCAGTGACACATGACTTTCAACAAGGCCACACCTCCTGATCCTCCCCAAACAGTTCTATCAACTGGGTATCAAGGATTTAAACATGAACCTCTGGGGACCATTCTCAATTAAACCATCACAGCTTTAGATATATAAGACGCAGATGCAAGTCCATGTACAGGTATTTGGGACATCTCTAATCAAATGACAGCATATTTAAAAATAAAAATATATCTACATATAATAGAGATAATAGTAGATAGCTAAGTCAATATACAGACAGACAGACAGACGAGATCCATAGATATATAAGCAGATAAGTGAGTAGATAAATACATAACTGGACAGAAAGAAATATATATGCTGATTCATGAATAGATAGACATGGAGATGGACGAATAGGTACTTATACAGATGATGAGTGTTTGAAGTGGCTATATCAGATTTACTAACGGAAATATGTGCATACATAAATAGGCCAAAAGAGAGATAGATAAATATGTAGGTGGATAGATAAATGATAAACAAATCGATGTAGATATATACATAATCAGGTAAATATGTAGGTGGATGGATGAATGAATGGTTAGACAGGCAGGTAAATAGGTAGCATATATTGGGGGGTATCTCTAAGCATAGAACAGCAAATTTATTAGTGAAATATATTTATTTGAATGATTGCCTATGTTATAGCAATTTTCAAAGTGGCATAAAATGCACTGATTGGATCTTGAGAAATATAATTATTTTGTCACCAAACTGTCACAAATTGTGTGTGTATGTGTGTGTGTTATAACAAAAAATCACCTTCATGAGAGTTGGGTGAGAGGCACAAATTTGAACAATTCCTTCTCTAGTCAGACTCACCCAGTTCCTTTTCCCGGGCAGTTGCTGGCCCAGGATGTGTTCAGCTGCACAGAGCACTAAGAAGCAAACACAGCTCAGGGCTCATGGCATCACAGGTAAAAAATATCACCTATTTTCAGTAGAGAGATTGCAATCAAACAGCAACTGAACATTTACTGGAAGAGGAAGTCAAGGAAAAGGAACATTGGCTTGGTGGTCTTTAAGCTACAAAAACAAGCACAAGGGCATGGAAGGAGACTCAGACAAATCCTTTCAAGATAACCAGCTCTTGAAGGTTTGTTCATTAAGCTCTTGACCGGAGTACTAGAGTATTTCCACTAAGGTTAAAAGCAAGTGAAAGCAAACAGGAAGAAACAGCTCACCAATTGAAGATCTATGTGCTGACATCAGAATTAAATGTTTGTTCTCTTGCCTCTTTTCATGTGTCTGCTCTGGAAAGGCTTGGAATCTGTCTTTTATAAACTAGCAGAAAGGGAAACTGGAAACTGAGCTACTGAGCATGGACATTTGTCTGCCTGTTGTCCATTGGCCCTGTCTCCTCCCAGCCCAATCAAACCTGATTCCCATTTGGTGAAGAGGTGATTCTGACTTGCTTCTTAGTTGAAAGATCGGAACTCAGGGCATGGCCAGATCACTTAGATCATCACATTTCCCTGGCTACAGTGACTGCTCTTTTCTCAACACAAGATCTTATATAGTCATTATTGTCATGGTAACCAATACAGTTCCTTCATTATAAATGAGTCCTAATGGGATTTTTACATATATAAAATCAATGATCCTATATCTCAATGTGAATGTATATCCGTGTGTGTCAAGGATGCTACGTGTGTAGGCCACAGTTCAACATGAGATGTCTTCCTCAATCATTCTCCATCTAACTTTGATTCAGAATCTCTCAGGAAACTGGGAGTTTGACAATTCAGCTAGACAGGTTGACCAGCAAGTCCCCAGAATCCTTCTGTCTTCACCCTGCTAGCACAGGGATTGTTAGTGCATCCCACCACGCCCAACATTTTTCTTGTCTTGGTGTTGGGATTGAACTCAAATCCTCGTGTATTCAAAGAAAGCACTTTGTCCACTAAGCTGTCTCCTTGGCCTCCTCACATTTATGTTTACTGTATCAGCTCCACATGGCTGCTGTAACTAAATGACCACAAACTCACCGGTGCAAAATAGCACAAATTTATTTGTAACTTAGGTCAGAATTTTGAAATAGATAGATGGATGGAAAGGTAGATGATAGATGAATACATAAATAAATGCATCGATAAATCTATCATAAGGCTGGGAAAAAGCTCAGTGCTATAGTGTTTGTCTAAATATATCACACTGAGCTAAAATCTAAGATGTTCATAGGGCTGTGTTACTTTTGGGAGCCTCTAGGACACAACACAGTTCCTTAATTTTTGTTCTTTCTTCTTCGGGGTTCCCACTATTGCCGTCCTGCCTTCCACCCTCAAGGTCCGCATTATAGGGTCATGTGTATAGTGTCATCAGTAATCCCGTACTAGAAGGATGAACACAGGAGGATTCTGGGGGTTTGCTGGTCAACCTGTCCAGCTGAATTGTTAAACTCCAAGTTGGGTGAGAGATTCTGATCCAAAAATTAGGTGAAAAATGATTGAGAAAGACATCTGATGTTGACCTCTGGCCTGCATATACATGTAGCCGCCCTGACACACATGAATATGCACACACCCTGAGAAACCAGATCATATGCATATGATCCTGTATGTGTACATACACATACTTGTGTATATATGTATACATATGCATATATATGTATATATATATATGAAATTGCACAGAATCAGAGAGATCCTATGTGAGTACATGTTGATTTATTGATAGATTTTGTATCCTTCTTTCAGTTTTAAGAATTATTTGGGCCTAACTATATAAACCTGGGCGATCTTCCAGTTGAAGTGCCTGGTCAACTACATTGGTTCTACCTATGGTCACTACCTTGTATGGAAAGCTGGCCCCAGACAGGTATCAGGCTGTGGGCATCCAAGGCAAGCTATTCTGCCTGTCTTAAATTGTTTAAGAATTTCCTCATGAGACACCTCAGTATGCCAAAGGGATGGTTCAGGGGAGATATGGAGTCAAATGGAGAGGATGCCAGATGAGCTGTAGAGAAATGTCAGGCTTTTGACATTGTCATTTTCCTGTCTATTTTACAGCATCTGTGTAAAAAATTGTACAAAATCTGCTTTAAAAAAATAAGCAAGGACCATAAAGCAAAATATCCCTGACTTCTGCATCCCTACCTCTCAGAATAAGGAGAGAGAAAAGCAAGGGGCTGCCCATGATTGGAAAAAAGTAGTGTCAGCAATGAAGTTCTTCCTTGTGGGCATGGCAAGGGTGAGGATTCCAGGGACCTTGGGTGTAACATTTCAAATATGAGGTTCTTGAATCAGTTAAGTTCAGATTAAACCTATTCAGAATGTTTGCCTATATGTATGTATTGCTCTACATGTGTGCCTAGTGCCTGTGGAAGCCTGAAGAAAATATGGGGGGGGGTCTCCTAGAACTGGAGTTACAGATGTTTGTGAGCTACCTTGTGGGTTCTGGAACCTAAAATTGGACTCCAGTCATATTTTTAAATGTATTATATTTCATTTTTTTTTGTGTGTGTAGGTATATGTGTGTGCATGCTGTGGCATGCATATGGAGGTCAGAGGACCACTTGTGACAGTCAGTTTTCTCCTTATTATATGGGTCCCAGAGCATCAGGGTTGGCAGTGTCCTGGTTTACTTCTCTATTACTGAGATAAAACACTGACCAAAAACAACCTGGGGAGAAAAATTATTTGACTTATACATTACAGTTGATCATTGAGAGAAGCAAGGGCAAAAAATCCAAGGCAGATACTGGGAGGCAGGAACTGAAGTAGAGACATGGAAGGATACTGTTCACTAAATTGTTTCCAGCATATAACTCTCTTATATGTCCCAGGCTCATCTGATGAGGGATGGTAGAACCCATGCTGGGTTGGATATCCTACATGAATTAGAAATTAAGAAAATGCCCCACAGTCATAACCACAGACCAATCTGTTGAAGGCAATTCCTCCATTCCTCACTTGAGGCTCCTTCTTCACATGCGTGTCACCTTGAGACCCAAGACCAGCCGTCACAGGCAGCAGCCATCACAGGCAGCAGCCACCATAGGCAGCAGCCATGATAGGCTGCAAGGACCCACTGTGCCATCTCATACCACCCCCAAGGCCATATGTAAGAAAAAGAATGTGTCCTGCCAGGGAAATGTGATAAAAAATGAACATTCACACAAAATGAGAAGACAGACCTTCCACAAGCTTCATATTTTACCACAGTACAGACATCAGAAAATGCAGAGAAATGATGTATTTCTCCTTATTATCTCTTTAGCACACACCTACCAGATACATTTTACTCACATCTTTTAGTTGCAAATTCCTTGATTGCTTCTTCATATGACAACAATTTTATAGTGTTTCTTCTTGTGCAGAGAGGGAAGGAGGATAATTGTTTCGTTGATTGGAGTGTTTTTCTATTGTTGATGCTGTTCTGCACAAAGCACACAGTTTCATGCGGGTTCCTGCTGTGTATTGTAGTGCTGCGGATCTTTGTCCCAGACCTTCAGGACAGCCAATGAACTTTCTTTACTATGCTTCTTGTGTGGAAGGAGAAAGTGTAACATCTAAAGTCACAATAAGTAAATTTTTTTCACATATTTTTGCTGGTAGATATATTTATGTTTGTATTATACCTAAATGAGTTCCATTTAATTTTGAGCAGCTAATGATTAGATGCATTTTGTACAGCTATGGCTGTACATCTATTTTCCTACATTTCAAGTGTTTTTAATTGTGGTATTAGGGATATGTCCCGTTTTTCCTTCTGCTGTGGTGGTAAACACCACAACTGAAAGCAAACTGGAGAGAGAAAAGATTTTATTTCAACTTACATTTCCAGGTCGCAGTTCATCATGGAAGTCAGGGCAGGAACTCAAGGAGAAGTCATGACGGAACTCTGCTTACTGGCTTGAACCTTGGTTCATGTTCAGGTAGCTTTCTTATATAACTCAAGCCAACTTGCTTAGGGATGGTGCTGCCCTTGGTGGGCAGAGCCCTCCCCCATCAGTCATCCTTCAAGACAATTCTTTGCAGGCAAGGCCACATGCCATTCTGATCAAGGCAATTACTCAGTTGAGGTTCCCAACTCCCAGGCAACTCTAAGTTATGTCTGATTAACAAAAAGTAATGAGTACAGGGTGGGATATGGGACCCTGAGCAAGTCAGGCAAAAACTCTACCCTGATCCTAAGTTTTATTTCTTTTTTTTAAGTTAAAAATAGACTTTTCCATTCAATATATTGTAATTAGTTTTCCCTTCCCCAATACCTCTCTGATCCTCCCTACCTCACCTCCCATCCAAAGATTTATCTTATTTTTGTGTATATGTAAGCATGTGTTATATGTGTATGTGCATGGGTGCAGGTGCCTGTAGAAACCAGAAAAGAACATCAAATTCCCTGAAACTAGGACTCTAAGTGGTATGAGCTCTCAAAGGAGGGGGCTGGCAACCAAACTTGGGTCCTGTGAAAGAGCAGCAAGTAATCATAATCGTTGAGCCATTTCTCCAATCCTCAACATGGTATTTTATTTCTTTTGTCACTAGTCACTTATCTGGATGTCTGGAGGTAGGTGCATCCCTATCATATGTATTTAGCATGACACTACTGTAATCATATTCAGTCAGAACTACCACGGTTGTCCCTGTGTGAACCTAGTCACTTTTACTTGCATAGTTCCCAGCATACTACAAAGAGACGAAACCAGAGTGACACGTGGAGCTTTACGAGCAGAACATGGCAGAGGCTATGCTCTTGCCTTGAGATAAACTAGATAAGGTTTTTTCTAGTCTTTCCACTAAGCCCATTTCTCTTCTAAGTCCTGTGATACTCCTGCTCTTACTATGCTACTCAGGACTACACTTCGGTCAGTAAGTTCCCACGGGGTTGTTTCTCACATGCTGGACTCATTGGAACAATGATGAAATTTCTGTTCACCATTTCCACCTGATTTGTGGTGAATATACACAGAGGTTAGCACACATATTCCTTGAGGCGATCACGCCTTTGCTCACTGCAACCCTACAATTCTTCATGAAAGTGACTGAAAACTAGTACAGTATGCCATGATCAATCCAAGCAAGATGTGTGGAGTTCACTGTTAGGTAGATTCACAAAACGCTTGAGCCATTTCAATACTGTTATGTTAGTTAGGGCTTGTATTACTGTGATATAAAACCATGACAGACAGCTACTTGAGAAAGGAAAGGATTTATTTGGCTTATACTTACATTTCACAGTCAGTCAGTGAAGGAAGTCAGGGCAGGAACTCTTGAGGCAGGGACTGAGTAAAAGCCATGGAGGAGGGCTTGCTCCTCATGGCTTGTTCATTCTGGTTTGTATGGCACCCAGGGGGACCAGCCCAGGTGTAGCACAACTCACAATGAACTGAGCCTTCTCAATTGAATAATCAATTATGAAAATAGACCACACAGGTCAATCAGATGGGGTCATTTTATTGACTAAGGTTCCCTCTTCCAAAATGGCCCTAGCATGTGTCAACTTGACATCTAACTATCCAGCACAACTACCAAATGAGACATGTGATGCAGACTGAGGGACTCTATCCAGCAAAAGTCATTCCCTAACCCATCCATAGCTGAACTCTCAGAGCAGGAGTCCCTATATTAATCACTACTCACTAGAAAAAGAATCATCTCTGAACAAAGCTGAGAGAAGTGAAAATCTATTTAAATAAATATTCGGAAAACAGTTTGGCAGCATGACCATTTAGCAAAACAACAATAGGTTTCCTTTATGCTCTGGGTTCTTCCCAGCCACAGCCACTTAAATCCCCCCAGTGGAACAGATTTTATAGCCAATCAAAAAGCAATTGGTTACCCCAATAAGTGTTGTGCCACCATTGCATCAGTGGGTACATCCTTCCAGTACATCAGCATTAGAGCATGCAGGGCCCTATGCTAGTTAAGACCACTGATGTCTTTTATTTTTTCACAGAAGACTGAATGGTATTTGCAAGCTACCCAGTCAATGGAGAGTTTCCTGACCAATCTAAGGTTGATTTCTCTGTGTCTAAGTGGTATCTTCAGCAATAAGGTCTTACCATGTGGCTATGGTGAGTAACCAAGAGCAATGGCAATAGGCTGTGTTGATTTGTGTGCTTATGGGCCTCCTTGACAAATAACTCAGAGGGAAGTATGTCATGCCTGGTACTGACTCCTGGGAAGGTATACTACCCCTGCATTGAGATTTTCATTTAATAATTTGTGTCTTCTGGGAGCACCATTGCCCACTAGGCAGCATACTTCTGTTGAAAGTCCCTTAATGTAAATACATCTTATTTATTAATGTATTCCTTTAAATTTATTTATTTTCAATTTTTGAGGATTATATGCTTGTATGAGATTGTATGTAGCATGTGCCTTTGGTAGCTTTCAGAGTCAGAAGAGGGCATTAGATCCCTGGAACTAGAGTTCCAGATAGAAGTAATGACATGTGAGTGCTGGGAATCAAACCCAGGTCCTCTGCACAAGAAGTCTTCACTCCTTTCTGCTGCTCCATCTCTTCAGCTCCCTACATATTTGTAATCATTTTGTGAACCAGTGAATTCCATAAGGCTTCCTCCTGCATCCTTGGTCTTAGTCTTCCTCCCTTTCTTCTCTCCCCTCTCCCCAGCTCCCCTATCTACACTAATCCCTTACCCCTGAACATAACCCCGTATCCTTTCATGTCACCTGTTATCCTCTTTACTTGATTTTTCTTTTCACTGGAGGTGGAAGACAGTAGGTAACCACACAGCATTTCCATGCACCATCCATTTTGGTTATATCTTCTGCCAAGACCTCATTTACCCTGTCTCTGCCATCCGCCAAGATTAACTCTCTCTCTAGTATTCCTCTCTACTTTCATTTTATCCATGTTTCAATATCCACCCTCCTTTAAAACACCCCCCAGTAGGGCACATTATGTGTTTGGATATATAAAACAAACCAAAACATTTGAAGCTAGGTTCCACATAGGAGATAGATTGTGTTTAGCTGGTGTCTGTCTTTCTGGGCCTAAGTGACCTCGCTCAGTATAATATTTTCTAATTACATGCATTTACCTGCAAATATCATGATTTTATTTTAAAAAGAACATTTTATTTATTTTTAAATATTTTAAACATTCCGTGGTGTATATGTACCATATCTTTCTCATCTATTTCCAAGTTAATAGGCATCAAGGTTGGTTCCACTTCCTAGCTCCTGTGATTTGAGCCACAATGAACGTGAGTGAAAAGTCTTTGTAGCAGGGTAGCATATCCTTTGGCTTTATGCCAGGATTTATACAGCTGGGTCGTGTACTAGTTTTGCTTCTAGTGTTTTGAAGAACCTCCAGACTGACTTTTACAGTGGCTGTACTAGTTTTTGTTCCCACCAAAAATACATAAGGATTTCCCTTCCTGCAAAAACCCAGCACGCGCCGGGCGGTGGTGGCGCACGCCTTTAATCCCAGCACTTGGGAGGCAGAGGCAGGCGGATCTCTGTGAGTTCGAGACCAGCCTGGTCTACAAGAGCTAGTTCCAAGACAGGCTCCAAAACCACAGAGAAACCCTGTCTCGATAAAAAAAAAAAAAAAAAAAAAAAAAAAAAAAAAAAAAAAAAAAAAAACCCAGCACGTGTCTTTGTGTTAATGATGACAGACAGCTGTTGTGACTTGGGGGAAATGATAGCGAAGTGTGTTGAAGGCTTTTTGAAGTGCTTAATATCCACGTCTACCCTGTTTTTAAAGAATTCATGTAATGAAGGGAGTGTGCATGTGTCTGTGCACATTCATGTATCTGCAGAAGCATGGATATGTCCATGCACATGCAGAGATCAGGAGACACTCTGGTTATTCGTCAAACTCCATGTGCCTTTTTTGAGACAGAGTGTCCCACTGGCCTGGAAGCCACATAACAGACTATGTTCACTGGCCAGTGAGCCTCAAAGATCCACCTGCCTCTGCCTACCCAGCACTGGAATTACAGGTAGAAGCCTCCATGCCTGCTCTTTCTTTTTCTTTTTCTTTTCTTTTTTTTTTAAATATGTGTCCTGAGAATTGGACTCAAGTTCTCATCCTTTCTACACGATCACTTTCCTGGCTGAGCTATCTCTCCAGCCTGCCAAATATACCTTTGAGATTGAATATTGTCCCAGGATCCTGGTGAGTTAGCCCCAGCAGATATAGCCCCTGAGGAAGCATTCTAGGTATAGAATGTATTTTCTTCCAATAAACATGCACAAAACTTCTCCTTATTTACAAAACATCCGCAGAGCAGCTACCATGTTTCCAGCACTCTGTAAAACAGCTGGAAGACAACAATAAACAAAACCAGAGAAACCCTCTGCCATCGCCAGGAAGATTGGTACGCATGCTGTATGCTCTGCTCTGTGTTATCTCAGCCTTCCTCTGTCTCTGGGCTATGTCACAATTCTGTAAATTGTAGAAAACTGATAGCAATGCAAATAGTTATTATTCATAAAAATGCAAATTATGTCCCATGGACTCTGATGGATTTTTGTCCTGTGGATATTAACCAGTTTGGCCAGTTTTATTCTATTTATAATTTATTTTGAATATTTCTCATGCCTATTTATTTTCACCTGTCATTTGAGTTCTCCTGTGAAGTATTTGTATCGCCTTACAGGTTCCTGCATTAATTAAAGAACTACATAAAATTTTTAGCATGTTTTCATGCTAAATTCATAGTAAAAGCCAAGATTTTGCCATTTTGAAAACTTTTTCTTTAGCTGTACGTCATGGTCTACATTAATGCAACACTCAGGATAAACATAATTACCATGGATTAATTTCCTACAAAGCTTTTCAAGGCTCTTGAGAAATTCTGAGAATCTGTAATATGGAGAGTTGATGTCATTTGATCAGGACAGAAGTCACCAATGAAGGTGACAGGAGATTGGACAAGGCAGTGTTTCTCAAGTGTATGTATTGTGTAGGATGAAGTGGAATTGAGAAGCAGGCTTGTTTGTCGTACAATAAGAACTCAAGATCATTTCTCCTGAGATTCAGGGTTCCAGGCTTTGGACAGCACTTCAGAGAAACTGTGAGATTTGCTAGCTGTGCCTGCCTGTGCTACATGATAAGAGAGTGTGCCAGGGAGTAATCTTCAAACGGGATGGATCCAGGGGCTCGAGAAGACAGAGCTGAGAACCTGGGGCTACCTGTCCCTCACCTTTCTTTCCTGGGACAAGTGTTCGAATTGCCTGCTTTGATGATCAGTCAAACGGTGACCTTAGAAGTGCCTGCACTCAAGGCCCCGTGGCAGTGTACTTCAGAGAGAGGAAGAAACTTGGTTTTTCTCTGTGACCACTGGAGGTCATTAAACCTGCTTTCCTCAAATCCCATCATTATTTAAAAAGGGTCATCTTGGGCCACTGTGATGACTCAGTAGGTGAAGACGCTTGCCTGAAGCCTCACAACCTGAATTTGATGATAGAAAGGGGGATTCAATTTCCACAAGTTGTTTTCTGACCTCTTCAGGCACTGTGGCACGCTAACATGCACACGTGCATGTACACACACACACACACACGACTAAATAAATGTTAAAAAGTTGTTTTCAAAGGGGTGGCTCAAAATTTCTTTGTTGTTTTGTTTTGTCTCAATCTTGGCTAAAAATGGTTTCTGTGTAAACCTGGAATAGCCCATTCTCTTTGGTGCTCACTGTCCTCTTCTTTCCCTGGCCTTTCTGGACTGACCCGTGACACATCTGTCCCATCCTCACTCTCCACCATTGTGTTGTATGGTGTTACGGGATGACCACTCTCTGCCAGTGTTGACTCTCACCCTCTCTAGCTGAGCTCAAAGGAAGAGACTCCAGCACTAATTAAAGATGTCTCTGTATGTTCTTTTCAGATTCAAAGGATCCATAGACCCCTGTCTGTATGATAACATCAAAAGCAAAACGGTTGAAGAGCAGAGCGAGCATCCTTTTCTGAGCCTGAAGAGAGCAAAGAGGTAGAAAAAGGGGGACATCCCTGGTCTTCTGCCCTCCAGCTTTGGTTTTCCTGATCCATAGGCTTTCCTAACCAGACTGTGACTCACATGCTTGGTCGTCTGTCTCTGACAGAGAATGAATCTCACCACCAGCTTTCCTGGGTTTTCAACTTGGGTATGGAAATTGAGCTTCCTAGCCACTGTAACCAATGAGTCAATTTTTATCATGGATCTCCATGTGTGTGTTAGAAAAATGTGTATATACAACACAACAGGTAAACATCATAAAATATTAGACACAAAAGGCATTTAAAAGGCAGCATCCCTAGCATACCAATTCTTTTTTTTTTTTTACTTTGTTCACCAGTATGTGGGTATACCCTAATTAGCAGTCACTTGTGATAACCTGTTCTCTTTTGCAGTGATGGCCTTAGAGGTGATCACATAAACCCATTCCTAGCCAGTGAGAAGCAGGGTAAAGCCCTTGCCAGGGCAAACTTCCTGGCAAAACTTTCTTTTACCTTTACACAAACAGACATAAGTGCAAGAAGTCTTTTCTGCTGGAGCCTACTAGGATCTTTTGAAAACAGCTGCACATCTTCTATGGCCACAAAGAAACGTAGCAACAGTGAGACATGCCTGTGCTTCTGATGCCACCCAGGAGCAACTGCAGTGGTCGGGTCTAAAATCATGATGCATGTGACTTCTCTTCATTTTTGAGACTTGTTTGAGTTGGCTTGTTTTAGTATCAAAAGAAAAACAGATGGTGGTGGCTGGGATGGGAATGAGAATGTTCCAGGCTGCCAAAGAGGTGCCATGATAGTGACATCTTCTCCAGACACTTAGAGGACAAACTGTCTAATCACTTCTTTTAATTAACTCAGACAAGGAACTCAAGGTAAGTGCAGGAGTCATAACCTGGTAATGAACTTGGTCTGTTAACAATCTTGAAAGACGGCCATCATAGCTAGAGAGGGCACAGAAGTGTGCTCTGCCATCATAGCTGGAGAAGGAACATAAGTGTGCTCAGCCATCATAGCTGGAGAAGGCACAGAAGTGTGCTCAGGAGGAGGGAAACCTATTTTGAATGTAGGCAACATCACCCAACAAGCTTTAGTCACAGGCTGAAAAGACAGAGAAGATAGTAAAAAGCCACTGGGCAAAGTATGTGTTCTGATTTCTGGTGACGGGTGCAATGTGACCAGCTCCTTCATGCTCCACCATGCCCTCTCCATCGCAATAGACTTCACCCCTCCTAAGCTATTTTGAGCAGGTGTTTTGTCAAAACCATGAGAAAGTAACTAACACATGTATGTTGGGGTGGATGGATGTTAAAGGAACCAATTAAAAACCTGGAATTTGGAATTCCAACCAAAAGGGAGGGGGAAACTAATTATAATACCAGAATTTGACACTACAGAAATCATTGAATTGATTCTTTTCCATTCTTTTGCTCAGCACCAGCTCTGAAAGCAGCCATTCCAGAGGTGTTTTTTTTTTTTTCTTTCATTTGAAATAATCATGATAACAACTTTGTACTTAAAAATTGAGTTTGTCTTCCAAGGTGTTTGCTGGAGCCTTACAAGAAGCTTAATCATTCATGGGAATGAATTAATGATGGCTATCAAATGGGGGGAGGAGTGGGGAGAAAGAATTCCAAATCAAATAAATACTTATTGCATAATTAAAGTTGCAAGAATCCACTCTGAATAAAATATACTTGTATTTACAACGCATAAATCTAATGGCTACACTGTGGGGCAACAGAGTTGTTGGGTCTTTTTTTCCCTTGGTTTTATTTTCTTTTTTTTTATAAGAACACTGAACAGTGTTAAATTAGTAATGGGTTGAATACATTTCTTAATTATGCCATGGCCAACCATTGTGCTCAGAAACACCATTTGCTATAAATTGAGTGTCGTTTGTATGCATGCAGAACAAGGAGAAAGTACCTGTATTTTGAAAACCCTAATGCACTCCTGGGAATGCGGGTTAATGCCATCTGCTGCTTAGGATGAGTCCTGGCTTTCAGAGCTGGCAGTTGCATTAAGACTTATCATGTAGTCTTTTCATCCAGGTAATGATGACTGTAGATTTACATCTATCCTGCCACAAGTATAACCAGGCCCTTCCGGGCTCTACAGAAAACAGAGAGTGGGAGAGGGTTACGTGGGGGAAGTAGGCAAAGTTCATATGTTCTATATTTTCCTTCTTTTTTTTTTTTAGAAAATAAAAATTCATAATAAAGTAATTTTCTTAAAGAAGGACGAAAATTGTATGTTGTCTCTTATGTGTAAATTTTAGATTTATATGCATCATACTAGGGTATATATGACATATTTGTGACATGAAACCAGAAGAGTGACTATTTGAGGAACAAAGGGGGCAAGATGGAGGGAAGGGAGCAAGAGAAGATAATGGAGGGTGAATAAGAACAAAGCATTGGCAGACAAGCATGAAGTGCCGCAATGAAACCCAGGACTTTGTATACAAATAAAATAGCAATAAAAGATAGAGAATGCAGTTTTCTTATGGGAAAGATTATAAAATAACGGAAAGCAAGATCACAGAAACAAGTCCTCATCTAAATCACAATCACTGGACCTTTTGAATCCAACTTTATTTGGAAGAGGGCCGCTGTAAAATGTCATCCTACGAAATATGCAAATGAAACCAGATTAAAGAATTCTAGGGTGAGTGTATACTCTATCGCAGGAGTCTACACAAGCAAAAAGCTTGAGGAATGAGATGCAGCAGGGACCAGGTTTAGGTGCCGTTTCCATGGATGTACTGTTTGGTCTAACACAGACTAGTACAACGCACAAGGAGAAAACACAGTAAGACAGTCAGAGACAGGGATGATGTGGCCGCAAGCTAAGGAAGGCAAAACATGGCCACTCATCCACAGAAACCAGAAAAAGACAAGAAACAGTTTGTGTTTTAATTTTGAGAAAACATCAGCTCTGATCTGTGATCTTTACCTCTCTCTTTGGTGAAGTAACACACTTTCCTCATCTGAATCTCAGAAGTTCATGGTTCATGTCTGGTGACTTTAAAAGTGTGAGACAATCAAAACTGGAATCAAATACAGAAAAAGTTGCTTTTCGAGGCCAGCCTGGTCTACAAGAGCTAGTTCCGGGACAGGCACAAAAGCTACAGAGAAACCCTGTCTCGAAAAAAATAAAAATAAATAAATAAATAAATAAAAAGTTGCTTTTGGTGATGGTGTTTTGTCACAGGGATAGAAATCCTAATAGAAAATCCATGTGTCAGAGTCTAGAGCTGGGCTATGAGAATGAGAACTATTAATCACATATTGCTACTGAAATTCAAAGTGATCAGAGTTTGCTAAAATAGTTCAGTCCTTAGGCCCTGTGATAACGTTACAAGAACTTGATAGCCATGTACAACTAACAGTGACTATCCTGGTTATATGGAGTTTCCAGTGTGACTGCAAGTGCTATTGCCTAGAGTTAGGAGAGGGAGCAATAGCACGGCCTCGGGTATATTTGTAAAGTGATCTGCACATAGATACACCGTAAGATCTGTATACCTCATGATTATATTTTATATGCTTTTTCTGTGCGTGTCTGCATGATGCATGTGTGTATTCATGGAATACGGACTAACTTCATTTGTGAATCCATACTTATGTAGTTAAGGATGTCCTATCACTAATGCAGTTCTGTTTCCTGCCTCTCATCCAGTAGACCGACCTTTGGATGGATATCTTTGTTTTCAGAAACAATCTCTACATCCTGTTCCTGTGCATCAATATCTTTCCAGGTGCTGCAGGTTTTTTTCCTGGTACTGACTGTGAAGAACACTATCAGAAGAAGGTGTATTCTTTTGTGTTTGGGGAAAATGTTCTGTAGAAATCTGTTAGGTCCTTTTGAATCATCATATCTGTTAGCACTTTTATACCTCTATTTAGTTTCTGCCTGGACCACTTTTCCATTGGTGAGAATAGGGTGTTCAAGTCTCCCACTATTAATGTGTGATTTAAACTTTATTAAAGTTTCTTTTACAAATGCAGGTTCCCTTGTATTTGAGAAATAATATTCAGAATTTAAATGTCCTCTTGGTGAATTTTTTCCTTTGTTGTGATGTGAAATGTTCTTTTCCATCTCTAGGTTAATTTTGGTTTGAAGTCTATTTTATTAGATATTAAGATAGCTACACCAGCTTATGTTGTAGGGGGTGAGCTGCATCCTGCCGCCCAGCTAGCTTAGCGCTCGAAATAACCACACAGAAATTGTATTAATTAAATTACTGCCTGGCCCATTATCTCTAGCCTCTTATTGGCTGTCTCTCACATTTTGAGTTAACCCATTTTCATTAATGTGTATTGCCACTTTACTCTGAATTAATGTCTTTCTTTGATGTTGAGGTGTGTTTCTTGATGCAGCAGAAGACTGCATCATATACTTTATCCATTCTGTAAACCTGTGTCTGTTTATTGGCAAATTGAGTCCATTGATATTGAGAGATATTGGCGACCAATGATTGTTAATTACAGTTACTTTTTCATTGTTGTTGGTGGTGTGTGTGTGTGATTCCCTTCTTTTGGTTTTGCTGGTGGGAGATTACCTATTGCTTGTGTTTTCATGAGTGTAATTATCTTTCTTGGGTTGGAGCTTTCCTTCTAGTACTTTCTGTAGGGCTGGATTTGTGGATAGATAGTGACTTATTTGACCATATATTCAGTCACAAAGCAAGTCTCAATAGTTATAAAAAAAATGAGATAACCTCCTGTGTCTTACCAGACTACCCTAAATTAAAGTTGGATTTAAATAACAACAGAAACTACAGAAAGTCTACAAATTCATGGATACTAAATAATTTTATACTCAATTACCATTATGTCAAGGAAAAAATAAAGAAGGAAATTAAAGGCATTCTTCCTGGAATTCAATGAAAATGAATGCACAACATGCCCAAATTTATGGGACACAATGAAAGTGGTGCTTAGAAGAAAGTTTGCAGCACTAAGAACCTTCATGAAGAATTTGGATAGATCTCAAACTAGTGACTTAACAGCACACTTGAAAGTTCTAGAACAAAAAGAAGAAAACACATTGAAGAGGAGTAGATAGCAGGAAATAATCAAACTGAGGGCTGAATCCAATAAAATAGAAACAAAGAGAACAATACAAAGAGTCAATAAAACAAGGAGCTATTTCTTCAAGAAAATCAACAAAATAGACAAACTCTTACCCAAACTAACTAAAAGGTGGAGATAAAATATCCAAATTAAGAGAATCAGAAAGAAAAAGAGGGACATATCAATAGACATGGATGAAATTTATACAATTATTAGATCATATTTCAAAAATTGTACTCCACAAAATTGGAATAGCTAAAAGAAATGGACAAATTTCTTTATAGATTCCACTTACCAAAACTAAATCAAGTTCAGATTCACAATTTAAGTAGATCTATAATCTCTAAGAAAATAGAAGCAGTCATTAAAAGTCTCCCAACCAAAAAAAATACCATATTCCTAAAATTATTCTACAAAATAGTAACAGAGAGGACATTGCCAAATTCATTTAATGAGGCCAGATTAAGCCTGATACCAAACCACACAAAGACTCAACAAAGAAAAATAATTACAGAATAATTTCTGTCATGAACATTAATGCAAAAATACTCAATAAAATACTCACAAACTGAATTGAGGAGCATATAAGGATCATTCATGATCAAGTAGGCTTCATCCCAGACATGCAGGGTTGGTTCAACATATGAAAATCTATTAATGTAATCCACCAAAGAAGCAAACTGGGAAAAAAATCACATGGCCATCTCATTAGATGCTAAAAAAGCCTTTGACAAAATCAAACACAGCTTCATGGTAAAAGTCTTGGAGAGATCAGGAATATAAGGGACATACCTAATCATAAGAAGACAATATACAACAAACCAATAATCAACATTAAATTAAATTTAGAGAAACTCAAAGCAATATCACTAAAACCATGAACAAGACAAAGCTGTCCATTCCCTCCATATCTATTCAATATAGTACTCGAGGTTTTAGCTGGAACAATATGACAACTGATGAAGACCAAGGGGATACAGATTGGAAAGAAAGATGTCAAAGTATCATTATTCACAAATGATATGATAGTACTCTCTTTTATACAAATGATAAACAGGCTGAGAAAGAAATCAGGAAAACAGCACCCTTCATAATAGCCACAAATAATATAAAGTATTCAAGAGACATTTAAAAAGATATCAAAAGATGGAAAGAGCTCCCTTGCTAATGAATTGGTAGGGTTAGCATGGTAAAAATGGTCATCTTACCAAACACGATTTACAGTTTCAACACAATTCCCATTAGAATTCCAACACAGTCCTTGGAGACCTTGAACGAACAATATTCAACTTCATAAAGAAAACAGAAAATCCAGGAGAGCTAAAACAATCCTGTACAATAAAAGAACTTCCAGAGGTCTCCCCATCCCTGACTTCCAGCTCTGCTATAGAGATACAATAATAAAGGCTGACTGGTACTGACATAAAAACAGACAAGTGGATGAAAGGGGTAGAATCAGAGACCCAGACATAAGTCCGCATACCTATGCATACCTAATTTTTGACAAAGAAGTCAAAATTATACAATAGAAAAAAGGCATCTTCAGCAAATGGTGATGGCCTAACTTGCCAGCGTGTAGAAGAATGCAAATAGATCCCTATCACTCTGCACAAAACTCAAGTCCAAGTAGATTAAAGACCTCAGCATAAATCCAGATACACTGAACCTGATAGAAGAGAAAGTGGGAAATAGCCTTGAACCCATTGGCATGGGAGTGAACTTCCTGAACAGAACTTCAATAGCACAGACACTAAGATAGAAAATTAATGAATGGGACCTCATGAAACTGAATGGATTTAAAAAATATCTTGTACATTTACACAATCGAGTATTACTCAGCTGTTAAAAACAATGACATCAGGAAATATGCAGGCAAATGGATAGAACTAGAGAAATATCATTCTGAGTGAGGTAACCCAGACCCAGAAAGACAAAATGGTATGCACTCACTCATAAGTGAATTTAGCTGTAAAATAAAGGCTAACCATCCTACAGTCCAGGGACAAGGTAACAAAGGGCTCTAAAGGGGAATTCATGGATCTCCCTGGCAAGGGGGAAAGGAAGAGTTCTCTGGGGGCTGGTGGGAATGAGATCATGAGGAATCAGGTTGGGTGGAGAGAAGGAATACTGAAAGTGACAAATGGAAAGTAGGGTGCATTTTGCAGTCAGGTAAGGAAAACTTCCAGGAATCTACAAGGCTAACCTAAGCTAAGATTCCTAGCAACAGGAGATGATACATAGCAGATCTGACTATCTTCTGTAACCAGGCAAGACTTCCAATTGGAGGACATCAACCCAGCCACACAATCTTTGACTTACATTCTGTCCTGTCTGTGGGTGTGCTGGGGTAAGGGTGGTGTAGGGATTATGGGAGTGGCCAAACAATGTCTTGTCCATCCTGACACCCATGTCACCCCTGAAACTGTCTGGAGCGCTGGAACCCAGACTGAATGGCCCACAGGTCTAGGATATAACAAAACATGACTAGAAAAAAAAAAGCCAGTGTATGATACTTAATGATATTCTGTTGTACTCATAGATTGGTCCTAGCTCAATTGTCACCAGAGAGGCTTCATCCAACAATTGATGGAAACAAATGAAGACACCCACAGTCAAACATTAGCTCAGGAAATCTTGTTGAGGAGAGAGAGAAAGAATGATAGGAGCCAGTTGGGTCAAGGACATCACAAGAAAACACACAGAATCAGCTAACCTGAGATCGTAGGAGCTCGCAGAGACTGGGTTGACAACCAGGAAACTGGCATGTGATTGTTTTAGGTCCTCTGCATATATGTGACAGTTGTGTAGCTTGGCCTTCTTTTGGGACTCTTAACAATGGGAGCAGGGACTGTCTATAACTCTGTTGGGACCCTATTTCTCATACTGGATTGTCTTTCCCTGCCTTCATATATGGGAGGTGTCCGTCTTACTGCAACATGATAAACCATGTGTGTTGATATTTATGAGAAGCCTGTTCTTTTCTGAACAGAAGCAGGGGAGGAATGGATTGACTAGAGGGGGCAGAGGGGAGATTGGGGTAGGAGATGGTAAGAGAGAAGGGGGAAAGGAGATGTTAAGAGAGGAGGGAGAAGAAACTGCAGTTAGATTTAAAATAAATGAATAAATTTAAAATAAAATAAAAATGATATTCTCCCAAATGAATCGGTGGCCTCCAGTGATTTGGAAGAGAAATGTCCTCCTTGGGCTCACATACTTGAAAAGTTGGTGCCCAGTTGGTTGTGCTGTTTGGGAAAAGTTATGGAACCTTAAGAAGGTGGAGCCTTGCTGGAGAAAGTATGTTACTGGATGTAGGCTGTGAGGTTTTATAGTCTGCCCCTATGTAGTGGGGAGCTGCTGGCTGTGTTCATGCCACCCAAGCTCCCGGTCGCATGGCTAGCTTATGCCCCAAAATAACAACACACAAACTCTATTCATTTAAACACTGCTTGGCCCGTTTCTGTTCATGTGTGTAGCACCCCAAGGTGCACTTACCGGGAAGATTCTAGCCTACGTCCATCCTGGGTCAGAGCTTCATCGTGTCTGCCTCTGAGAGGAGAGCATAGTGGCTGTCTCTCAGAGGAGCTGCCCTGCATCTTAGCTCACTTCCTCTTCCTCCCAGCATTCTGTTCTGTTTACTCCACCCACCTATGTTCTAACCTATGAGGGCCAAGCAGTTTATTTTTAACCAATGACCTTCCTCCATCACCCCTACTTCCTGTTCTATCTTTCTCTGCTTTACAGATGTGAATAAAATGTGATCAGCCTGTTTTCTCCTCCTGTCACCAAGCCCTTCCTTCTTGTTGGTGCCTTCCCCACCCCCATGGACACTATCTCTCCAGAACTGTAAGCTGAAATAAAGCTGTTGTTGTCCATTTGCTCTTTGTTGGTGTGTTTATCATGGCAACAGAGAAGTAGCCAATGCTTGGCCCATCGAGGTAAACAATTTGTGTCTTCCAAAGCACCATGCCTATGTGTGGTGAGAGATCACTGTGATTCACTGGTGTTTTTCAAAGCACCATAGCTATGTGTGGTCAGAGATGGCTGGGAATCACTGGTGTAAAACTGGTTCTGTGAATGGTTGACTATGGGAATCATAATTAACTTCCCGACAAACAGCCACCTTCTAGTGGAATAACTGTGTGGCCGTTGATTCTGTTCAATAAAGGGCACCATGTAATAATTGAGTCTCAGTATAATAATGGGCTGTGTGATGCTGATAATTAACTCCTGTGAGACTTGGTAATAATAGATTCTATGTAATAATCGACTTCCTGTGGAATAAGCATATAGTCATAATTTTCTGTGACAATTTATTATCCATACAGTAATGTGCTCTATGTGATCATTGGTTCTTCGTGTGGTAATTGCCTCCCTGGGTGATACAAGAGTGCATGCAATAACTCGCTTCAGTGTAATAGTTGAATCTATGGATATTAACTCACTGAATAATAGCTGACTTTGTGCTAAAGCTGTCCTTGAGTAATACTGTATCTTATCGTGGTCACCAACCTGTGGATGTTTTGACTAACATAGAGTACAATAATGATCAGGTTGTTTCCATTTGGAGTAGTAGAAAATCTATTTAAATCAGTTTAAAGTGTCAGGAAGAAGAGAACTCACTATTTACCCTCCTTGGAAGTCTGCAAGCTAATTGGTCTTCAACCCAACTCAATCCACAGCTCACATAAGATCCACATTCTTTATGCACAACTTTCCTGTCCTGGGATCTGTTTCTATTCCCAAAGAGGCCCACCCTAGGCATGGTGGGAAGTGACCCTAACATCATTGAATTCCATGGTATATAGAGAGCCTGGTCTCAGGGAACCTAAGAGAACATGTTTTCAGCCAAGCCAAGTGGCACAGATCTGCAGTCTCAGCCACTGAGGAGGCTGAGGCAGGAGGATTACAATTATGAGAAATCAAAATTGGTTTAAGTTCATCTTGGGAAAGTTAGCAAGGCTATCTCAAAATTGAAAGTAGAAAATGGGCTGGAGATTTAGCTCAGAGGCAGAGTGTTTGCCTGGCACGCATGAGGCACTAGGTTCAATTCATCACTCTGCAGAAAAGCAAGCAACTTCCCAAGGTTACTCTGGCCAGCCTGGTTGATATGTCATACCTGAATGGTAGAGACAGACTCCTTGATTGACAGATACAACATTATCACAGGGGGTGGGTGCAGTCACAAACAAATGGCTGTGGAACAAAATAAACAAGTCACAGCTGCATCCCTTGCTCACAACCTGAGAGCCACAGCTACCAGAGGGTGAGCACCAGATAAGTGCACTGATCCACAGGCTTTTCTGTTTGTAGGAGAACCACAAATGGTCTCTGGAGCAATGATGTATAGACGTGTGTGTGCAGAGCTGGCTACTTTAGAAAGGTGTGCAAGCACAGGTAAGAGGAGTGAGAATCACAAGACTCATAAGTCATGATGATATTTTGCCTTATGAGTTTTCTGAAACCAATGGCCACAAAGGCACAAAGGATTTGGTAATATGCATTTGTTGTAAATATATTCAAAGGCTGAGGAAAGCAGCTCAGTGGGAGAGTGATTGCTTAGTATGTGTAAGCTCCTGGATTCAATCTCTAGACCAGAAAAGAAAGCACAACACAATACAACAAAACAAAAGAAAATAAAACAAACAAACAAGAAGCAATTTGGATTCTCAATAAATGTCTATAGTGCATGGAACTGTGTTTTCCTTTTTCTCCTTCCTTCACTTTTTATTGTTTCTTTTCACCCTTTCTCCTTCTCTGATGGAGGAGTTACTTTCATTTAATAAAGAAACTGCCTTGGCCCATTTATAGGCCAGCGCTTAGGTGGGTGGAGTAAACAGACAGAATGCTGGGAGAAAGAAGCCGAGTCAGTGAGTCGCCATGATTCTCCCACTCCAGACAGACGCAGGTTAAGATCTTTCCTGGTAAGCCAGCTCGTGGTACTACACAGAATATTAGAAATGGGTTAGATCAATATGTAAGAGCTAGCCAATAAGAGGCTGGAACTAATGGGCCAGGCAGTGATTAAAAGAATACAGTTTCGGTGTAATTATTTGGGGGCATAAGCTAGCCATGTGGGCGGTCGGGTGCTGGGGACGCAGCCCTGCCGCTCCTATTTCAACACTTCTCCCCCCTTTTCTTTTTCTTCTTCATCGTTAGGTTTAATCTGAGGAAAGCAGGGCCTTATTCTACAGCTCAAGATAGCCTTGAATTAGCAAGAATCCTCCTGCCTCCACATCCCTAGTTTGGGATTATAAGCATGCATCACCATGGTATACATCACCTTGAATCAATCACCTTGGCAAACATTACCATGCCTCACCACAGCACGCATACATTACCATTCATGCTTCACCATGGCATACATTACCATATATACATCACCATGACATACATTACCACATATGCATCACCATGGCATGCATCATAGATCCCTGGGATTCACTGGGATCTTCCAAAGCACCATGCCTGTGTGTGGTCAGAGATCACTGAGATTCACCATCATGCATCATCACGAATATATCACCATGCATACATCACCATATATGCATCACCATGGCATACATTACCATGAATATGTTACTATGCCAGGTGGAAATTTCAGTTTATAAACTAACATTTTGGCTTGATTATTTTGAAACTTGGAAATATTAAGCAACCTACATCTATGAGTCTTCTTTATTTAAAGAAAATTAATTGATAACATTATAAAATTTTATTTTTTCTTCTTAAAATTTAAGCAAATTCAAATATGTCAGTGTTTAAAAGCATCCCATAACTAGGGAGGATGTTTTTCAAATGGCTCACTACTCTCACTACTTTGGAGTAGCTGGGAGAAGAAATGCCTATTTTTATTGTTTGTTTTGTCTTTTACTCTGTTTCTCAGTATGTATAAGATTTGAAAGTATTGTCTAAGCAACATATGCCCCAACTGAACGAAGGAAGGGGGCCAAGAGAGAGAGAGAGAGGTTTGGGTCCCTGTTATGTCCCTTTCCTCTTCATCTTTCATGTCATAATGTCAGTTTTCCTTCAAAAGAAACACCTTCTTCTGCTACTGGTATGGGCTTCTGTCTTAGTTTCATATCTTTTACCGTGATAAAAATTCTCTGACAAGAATCAATTTAGGAGAAAAGAAGCTTATTCAAGCTATGACCAATTATTGAAGGCAAATCACATCTGGAATTTAAGGTATCATTCCACAGTTGTGCTGATATTTTGTTTATGATCTAACAAAGTTTACCTGAGGATCAGATTGCAAAGTTAGCCACAGTAGCTAGCCACAGAGGCCAGGCAGTGGTGGTGCACACCTTTAACCCCAGCACTTGGGAGACAGACACAGTCCAACCTCTGTTAGTTCAAAGACACCCTGGGCTACATGAAACTTTTCTAGTCTAAAAGAGAAACGGAGCTCACACAAAGGTGATCCCAGCACTTGGGACCACAGGCCTTTAGCCCCAGCTCTATGGAGGTGGGACAGGAGTGATATGGCTTGGCAGAGGAATGAATATAAGGTGAGGGGAGATAGGAGCTCTGTGCAGTCTGAAGCAGTCTGAGGAAGTAGTCAGTCTGAGGATACAGTCTGAGGAAGCAGTCTGAGGACAGAATCACTCCTTTGATCTGAGCTTCAGTAGAGGTAAGAACTCTCCAGTGGCTGGCTGTTCTGCTTCTCTGATCTTCAGCATTAGCCTCTATATCTGACTCTGGATTTTTATTATTAATACCAGTTAGAATTTTTGCTACACACAGTCAAAATCAGAGAGAGATAAATGCACTCATGTTGCATGCTTGCTCGCATCTAGCATTCTCCTCTGTTTTCTTCAGAAGGTTTTCTAGGGAATGGGTCTGCCCACAATGGCTTGATTTTTGTTGCATCAATTAAAAATCAAGACAGTCCCTCCCAGCATTGCCCACAGATCAACCTGATAAAGACAATCACTACTCTACTGAGACTATCTTCCCAGATTATTCTGCACTCTGGCAAGTTGACACCTAAAACTAATCATGATAGCTCATTTGAAGAATGGAGAGAAATAAATGCTTTGTTTTGAACAAAATAGATAAAGCCAAGTGATTGACACCCCAGAATATTTATTGGTATCAATACAAATGTATGCATATTTTTCCTTCATTTATGTATACATTTAGATTTCTGTCACATGTGATATAAATCAGCTCTGTTTTATTTCCTGTTCATATACATTTAGATGTTTAGTCCTGGTTGATAGTATAAGCAAAGTTATAGCTGCTACAGACAAAAGAGCAGCCCTGCAGACTTAGAACTATCCATGACATATCTAAAGCAGGCAGCTATGTGGTTCTTATCACGTTAACATTTCTATCAGATTCTTCGATAGTTGCTGAGTGGCAATACCTCCAAAAGGCTTTCTGAGTCTCTCTCTCCCTCTCTCTTTTAAACTGAAGAAGAAATTGGGACATTTTTCATGTGTCTGGCAGCTCCATTATGATGTATTTGGACATTTTTGATAAAATTACAAGGCATAAAAAGTTTGAAGTATTGAAGATTAATTTCACCCATATATAAAGATCATAGTCAAATGCTATATGTTGAGTTTTGCCCAGAGCAAAAAATATTTTCTGGGTAATTTCTCCTAGGAATGGAAGCAGGGATGGGGACAACGGCACTGAAAAAAGCTTTGGTGGATTGTAACTGTCAGGTTGACACTCATAGCCTGCCACTTCGAGCAGAAGCTGCTGGTAGAATGAAGGGTTTTGTTGTTTTAAAGTTTGAAAAAAAATTGAAAGATGGTTGAGAAGTAAAATTAAAGTAAAAGAAAATAAATAATCCACATCTCTTCTGTTCTGTTTAAATATTAAAGTGTCAACTGCAATTTTGAGATGACACCAAGAGGCTCACTGAGCTGAAAAATGCTTCATTTTCTGGGATCCCAGGCTATCTGAATTGCAGTTTCATTTAAAGATGATTTGGGGGGTAAGATGCCATTGCATCACATGGTCTTTTACAGGTTACAAATCAAGAACAGTCTGTGCTTCATTTGTTCCCTTGGTAGTTGGACAAAAGAGTTCACGGAGCCTAGGTTGTCCTTAAATTCATTATGCAGCCGAGACTGACCTTGAATTTCTGATCCCAAGTATTGTGATTACAAGTGTACACCACAACATGGGCAGCTATATTCTAATACACCCTGTGCAGTAACACTGAGCTATTCTCTGAGAGAAACTCTATGAAACATCTCTAATCTGTGCTGTAATTGACATCCCATACAGCATCTCTGAACTATGTTCCAAGGCATCCTACACAACATCTCTGAGCTATTCTCTGGAAGACATCCTGCACAGCATCACTGAGCTATGCGCTAGGATATCCCATGCAGAATCACTGAGCAATGTTCTAAGATATCTCACATAGAATCACTGAGCTAGGCTCTAAGATATCCCATGCAACATCATTGAACTATACTCTAAGAGACATCCTATAATGTATCACTGAGTTATGCTCTGGGACAAGTCCTATGCAGTATCAATGAGCTATTCTCTAAGAGACATCCAACACAGCATCACTGAACAATGCTTTAAGACATCCTACAAAACATCGCTGAAGTATTCTCTGGGAGACATCCTATGCAGCATCACTGAACAATGCTTTAAGACATCCTATGCAACATCACTGAAGTATTCTCTGGGAGACATCCTATGCAGCATCCCTGAACAATGCTTTAAGACATCCTATGCAGCATAGCTGAACTATTCTCTAGGAGACATCCTATGCAGCATCCCTGAACTATGCTCTAAGACATCCTATGCAGCATAGCTGAAGTATTCTCTGGGAGACATCCTATGCAGCATCCCTGAACTATGCTCTAAGACATTCTACTGCCTGACTGAGCTATTCTAAGACATTCCATGCAACATCACTGTGCTATTTTCTTCTTGTGGGCTGGGCAACCTTGTTAAGGAGGCCATGAAAGAAAGTAAATGATACCTGAACTTGAATTTATTTAGGAAAAACGAACAACAATGGGAAAAACTCATCCTCATACAGTGTACACGAGGCCATTTTCAAACTTTAGGCTTATCTCCCCCGCAACTCCCCATGACTTTCTACCCCTCCTATTCCCATTACTCTCCTTCGTTTCCCAGACAGTTTTAATTCCACTCTTGTGTCATCATGACACACATAATTTTACACACATATAAAGTCTAGGAACCACAAATGAGAAAAACAAATGTCTTTTTAAACTAATGTATTTCATATGACTACCTCTAGTTGTTTCCTGCAAATGACATAGTTTTATTCCTCTTTACTCATGAAAAATTCCATCATGTATAGAACACATTTTTTTATTCATTCTTCTTCTGTTGGGCACCCAGGTTTGTCCTTTAACTTAGCCATTGTGAGGTAGAGGTATCTCTGTGATGAGTTGACTTGGAGTCTTTGGGGTAAACACCGTCAAGTGGTATAGCTGGGACACACAGTAGATATACTCTTAGTTTCTGAGGAATACCCATACTGATTTCCATAATGGATTTGGCTATTTTTAAACATGGTCTCAAGGCACAAAGGCTCTTGAGCAGCTTGAAAAGGCAGGGAGCTCGGTCAAGTTAAGCGCATAGGTATCGTGTCCAGTGGCGTATAGCTGGTGATCTGGTTGGAATTTTGTCAGCTTGACACAAGCTAAGAGTTATTTAGAAAAGGAACCTCAATTAAAAACATCTTTTCATCCAAACTGTCCTATAGACAAGTCTGTAGGGTATTTTCTTGATTAATGATTAATGTTAAAGGGTCCAGCCCACTTTAGATTGTGCCAATTTAGGGCAGAGAGTCCTGGGGCGTAAATAAAGCAGGCTGAGAACGTGAGGGAGAGCCAGCAAACAAGCTGCTTTCCTCTATGACTTCTACCTCCAGGTTCCTGGCTTGGGTTCCTGTCCTGACTGTGCTCAGGGATGGAGTCTGACCAGAGAGTTGTAAAGTGAAATAAACCCTTTCTTCCCCAAGCTACTTTCGGTCATAACATTTTGTCACAGCAACAGAAGCTAACTAGAAGTGGTAGGAGGGAACTCAAGGCAAAGGGTTTGCAGAAGGCTCAGATGGGATTGGAGCAAATAGATGAGTTAGGAGGATTCTAGAAGCTTGAATTAGCTAGAAGAATTCCAGAAGTCTAAAAACGATGGCTTATCTGTTTCGGTTCATACTGAGAGGAATTGCTTTTTCACTTCAGATTCTTCTTTGCAGTTCAAAAAATGTTTCCTTCCATAAGTTTTATTGGGGGTCAGGACTCACTTTCACAACAAAACCAAACTTCTCAAGAGTTTAAGATAACTCTCAGGAGCCAAAGTAGGGTTCCTCAGTCTTGAACCTGCTGATATTTTGGGCGTGATAATAACTGATTTTCAAAAACCATTGTGTGCATTTCAGGTTGTCGAGCAGTCCCGATGACTTCTATGGATGATATCCTGGAAGAACCCTTCCTGTAGTATGGCAACCAAAACTCTAGATATCATCAGATTTTCCCTGAAGACAAATCACTCCAGTGGAGATCCCTCATGAAAGCAATTCAAGATCTAGATGCAGCCAGATAGAGGTCTCTTGTCCAGAGCTGGAGAGTAGGAAGTTTGCTGTTGCCAAACCCAGGAAGCCTGCTCCCTCTAGGAGCACCCAATTCCTAAAGCATAACAAACCAGTGTGTCTTTCAGGCAGAGCCAGCTTGGTGCAGGATTAGATATGGCTTTTAATTGTCAGCAATGTCATCAAACCAGGTCAATGATATCACCAACCTAGATCTTAGCCATAGTCTCGGGTGACACACAGGCTGCCTAGCTTTCTAGCACATGCTTTTCTTTTAAGCCTTCCTCTCCAATGTTTCTGAAGATTTTGTGAAGAATCCAGACAACCAATCCGTGAATCCCCTTTCTGTTTAAATAAAGCATCATTGATTAGTGTCGATAAAACTAAGAACCACCTTTGATAGAACATCTTAGATACTTCCTAGGAAAATAGTCATATCAAAAGATGGTAAAGAGTTCCATTCAGAGCTCATGATGAATTAAGACACATATAGCTGGATCTATATAAACAGTCAACATATTTACAGTGAAGAAAATAATTTTCCAGGAATTTTATTCCTCATTCCTCCCCTGAACACCTTATACCTTAATGAAATAACCATAAAAATAATGCATAGATTTCTATTTGTAGAAACCTAGTATTTTTAAGAATGCCTTCAGAGACTCTTTCTGAGTTAGCATATAGTCAGGTGACAGTTGATAAGTTTAAATATTTGATTGCCCTGGACTTCATTTTCTTTAACTACACAGAGCAAATAGGATTCTCAGTACTAAAGACAATGGTACAGAAAGGATGGGAAGTGGTCTTCCATTGAGTTTTGCTTGCTAGGCACACACTTTCTTTGATTTTTGATTCATCACGTCCATATGGTTCTCTGCTTAGGAAAATTATAGTGTGGGAAGTGGGAGCTTGCCAGGACCATCTTCTCTATGCACATTTTACTAACTCATTTAGCTCTCATGTCAAAAATCTGGTAAAGGGCTGCATTTTCTTTGCTTTATACCACTCATCTATAACTCAATTCCTGCATCTAAGGTTCAGGGCTTATAGTGGAAAGGGGACAGAAAGATTGTAAAAGCAAGAGTAACAGAAAGTTTGCTGTGATGTTTCATTTCTTAAAAATGTCAGGGAAGCTATTCTTATAAAGTCTCATCAACATGGCTACCTAAGCAAGACCTGCACAAGGCCAGCACCAATAAACTAGATAACATGGAGGGGAGATACCTCACAGGGCCCTAACCGTGGACAGGATCATAAGCAAGTAAGGAATGCTGATCTGGAAGGAATGGTGTTCCCTGGGGAGGAGCTCCCAGATTGACCCAATACCTCAGCCTTGATATATTGTAAAATTATACAGACCGAACCATTTGTATTTATCTATTAAGAATTGTGAGTGTGTGTGTGTGTGTGTGTGTGTGTGTGAGAGAGAGAGAGAGAGAGAGAGAGAGAGAGAGAGAGAGAGAGAGAGAATTAATAAAATAGAAGGCATGAAGCCTAGAGACAGCAGTGTTCGATAAATGGGATGGGTTAAAGGGAGGAAATGGAAAGGAAAAACAATGTAATTGTATTTTTATTTAAAAATATTTTTAAAAATTATTAGATATGGCAAGGTTCAGATCAGCACATCTATACTGTCAAATGTAGTAATATTACCTACTGAGGTAGACTAGAGCAGAAACCCTGCCTAAGACACATCTTTTTTCCTCCTTTGAAAACATGGTTTGGATATATGATCTAGGCTATCCTGGAACTCATGAGCCTCCTGCCTTAGCCTTCCAGGAGCTGGGATTAGTGCATTTGTTACCAATATCCACTTGAAAAATAATCTTTATGCTAGCTATAGTGCTCTGGATCTGCTGAACCTTAAGGAAGTTCTAGATTTGGAGTTCCCAACATATACCCTTCCTGTCCTGGTTAATTAAAACCGAGGTTCTCTCTCCTGTATTAGAGAGGCTGAATCCCTGTTGTAATAGGAGCGGCAGGGCTGTGTCCCCGGCACCCGGCCGCCCACATGGCTAGCTTATGCCCCGAAATAATTACACGGAAACTGTATTCTTTTAATCACTGCCTGGCCCATTAGCTCCAGCCTCTTATTGGCTAGCTCTTACATATTGATCTAACCCATTTCTAATATTCTGTGTAGTACCACGAGCTGGCTTACCAGGGAGGATCTTAACCTGCGTCTGTCTGGAGTGGGAGAATCATGGCGACTCCTGACTCGGCTTCTTTCTCCCAGCATTCTGTTCTGTCTACTCCACCCACCTAAGGGTTGGCCAATCAAATGGGCCAAGGCAGTTTCTTTATTAGTTAACCAATGACCTTCCTCCATCAAATCCCAAGTTCTCAGAATTGGTGAGCACAGCCTGCTGAGCAGGCACCAACAGTGAAACTTTTGTTTCTGTTGAAATAAAAAATCCCTGACAAACAGCACTTAGGGGAGAAAGGGCTTCTTTCTTGTCACAATTCCAGGTTCTCCTCCATTGTTGTGAAGAAGTCAAGACAGCTCATCACAGTCACAGTCAAAAGCAGGCAGCAATGAGTGCATGCACGCTCAGGGCTTAAGGACCTTTTCACAGTCAGGCTCAACCCAGGGAATGGTAATTTCCAGCAATGGGTTGGGTCTTCCCATCTCAACTAAGCCTAAGGAAAACCCTTCACAGGCATACTCATAAGCTGACCAGACTTGGACTCATGAGATGCTCTTCCCAGGTGATACTAGGATGCACCAAGTTGGTGAGCACAGCTATCACAAGATAAATGTTCAAAGAACCGATGGTGATGGTTGTTCTTTATTTCTATACTCTCTATTCAGCAGAGGAGCCTCAATAAGCATGTGTGTTTGTGAGGTCTGCTGCATGTTTGAAAGGGGAAGGGACGCCTGGTGTGATAATGTTGAATTTCCACTTGTCAATGCTTCCAATTTGGGAGGATGTCTTTAGGGAAAATGAGCCTCCTACACCTGCACACATGACGCCTGTACTTCTCCGACACATCATTATCGCTCTCCAGCTCTGTGGGGAGTGTGGCTTTGTGTGTCCAGGCAGGTCTCAAAGTGTTTAGGGTAATGAAATTACAACTGATAACAACCTGGGAGTGTTGCCCCAGGCTCAGCCAGAACTCCCTTCCCTCCCTTGCTGCAGCAGTGACTTCCAACAGGAGCCCTGTCGTGGAAGGCCCATATTTAAAAGTCACTGCCGAAGGGCCTTCAGATCAATATTATCCCCCCTGTAGCATTTCCTCACATATCACATTAAAAAGACTAATCCCTCGGAGAGTTGTAAAGATGCCGTACTGCAAAGCATATATTATAAATGTTTCATCGTTATTCCTCAGGATTTATTTAACATTTTACTCGACAGTCCCTTCGGATTTTTGATTGATTACTAGGCAAATTAGATAAGAAAACTCTTTTCTGGAAGAGATTCCAACGCAGCACCCGTAGCAAGGATGACGACGGGAATAGTCTGCCTTTATCTGGCCCTTTTTGCATCAATGATTGTGCTAAGCGGTTCATGCGCACCGTGTTCATGACTTTCTCGCCCCTCTGAGGAAGATATCCTTATCTTCATTTCACAGATGAGGAACTGAGGGTTAGAGTTTCTGAGTCCAGATCAGAGCATCAGACAGGGTCTGTTTCTCTTCAAAGCATGTGCTGTCTTCTCATTCCCTCAGCCCCCATCATATCGTCCTCAGGTGGCCAGCAGGTCTCGCACATCATTCTGCGGCACCAGGAGGATAGGCAGCGCTTAGCTCTGCACCTAGAGTTGGCAGAGTCCGTAGTCTAGGCTCTAGACTGAAGTTCCAGGCAGCTGTGATCCCAAGTTAGTGCCAGTAACAGGGATGGTTCCTGCTGCCTGGACAGCCTCGTGCTTCCGTGTGTGACAACCTGAGGTAGGTGTTGCCACAGCAAACACGTGGCAGGCAGGATCAAAGAAGCTGGGGGAAGCATGGTTGGTTCTCCATCGTCCTTAGGAGTTACTGACCCATGACTCAATTAAAAGTGCGGAGGAATTCTCTACAGAAAAATCTAGCTCCACTTCATTTTACAAGTGCTTTCAAAATTGATTGGGGAACTGTTTGATGGTTAGTTGGGTTTGTTGTTTCCATTGCAGTAATGACAGTGAGCAGGTTGAATGTATTCAAGGAACAGTCTAGGCTGAGCCTTTGCTTGAAGTAATACCCCGTGCACAACCATCCAGTGAGAGAGCGTGACTCATGTAAACACGGGAGACCACAAGTATGGCAAAGAGCATTTCACTGTCTTTGAAAATACGCTCATAGGGCTGGTGATGTAGCTGGTTTGCCTTAGGTTGCCTAGCATGCACGAAGCCCTGGGTTAGATGCCCAGCACTGCATAAAACCAGCGTGTTGGTGCATAGTAGAAATCCCAGAACTCGGGAGGTGGGATTACCAGAAGCAGAAGGTCAAGGTTATCCTCAGCTACACGGGAAGTTTGAGTCTATCCTGGGCTAGAGACCCTGTCTCAAGACACACTCACAAATCACTAAATAAAATTCAAACCAGATCCTAGCTGCTCTTAGGTGTATCACCCTAAGGGTGAGACAGATGGCCTTCGTTCTTACTGATGACTTTGCTAGAAGCTAGAGGGCAGCTGAAGACAGTCTCAATTTCATCTGCATATGAAACCATTTTATGAATTTGTAGCTTAATTTTCTCAGTTTGTCAATGAATCGTTAGTACAGATTAGTCTAGTAAGTCTGAACCAGTGGTTCTCATTAAGGTCTCCCTGCCCCCCGCCCCTCTCGGGCCTAGGAACCATGCCATGCTCTTGTGGAGGGTGTGCCACTGCCATCTCTAGCTGAGAGCTATACATCTGTGGTTATGCAGAGAACACCAGAAGAATCCATCCAGCCAACAATGTCAGTAGAATAAGAGGAATCACACCTAGGCAACAGGAGCTTAACAACCTATGAACTTTTGGCTTTCCTCCCTCATTTATTTAAGATCCGGTGCAGATACTTGTAGACTGTCATCATCCGGGAGAGCTCCTCTGAGAGGCATCTCAACACGGAAGGATTTCAAGTCTCTTTGTGGGCTCTGCCATGTCAAAAGTCATAGCTCCTACCTGTGTAGACAGCTGAAAGAGCACACCAAATGGCCATGGCTATCATATAAGGTCCAAGTCTAGAAATGAGGCCCATTTCTCCATTTGTAGAATGGCCGCATTTCAGTGATGAGAAAATTACAAGGCTCGAGGGGCTGGGCTAATGCTCCCTGCTCTTTGAGAAGGACACATCGTATCATCACTGGCAGGCACAGAAAGTTCATTCTGAATAAATGCTGAATAAATAAGGGACAAGAGCCAAAATGTTTACACAGCAATTAAACAGCAGAAAAACATAATTTTAATTTAAGAGACTCACATTGCTGTTGAGAAAATAGCTCTCAGGCCCATGCATCAGGGTTTAGACTAGGAAACTAATATTTATTAAGAATGCACGACTCTCAGTTACTTGGAAAACACTGGCTCATTAAATCACTGCGTGCTGTAATTATTACACTGTTTTCATAGAGAAGGAGACTGAAACTCAGAGAGTTTAAGATGCCAGCTCAGACACACACAGCAAAGAAGTTATAGCACTACCATGCAAACCAAACACAGACTGCAACACCCTGGTTTCCCCTCCAGTTCTGCTCAGGTCAGTCTCATGCCAGGCTCTCTTCCTGTGAAAATGACTGTGGGCAAGACAGATTTATAAACTAACATGCCTGAAAAAAATTGTAGACGGTGTGTGCTTCTCTGGAATGAGTTGGAGTGTTCAGAGACTTAAAACATAGAAGTTGTGTTTTAAAGAGTTCGATTAAACCAATTAGCTAAAAGCTTCCTGTTTTTCACCACACGTATTAATATTCAATACACTAAACTAAAATAAATCTCAAGAAAGTTGTTCTCTCTTAGCATTTGTGTTTCCCATTTGGAATTTAATTTTACACCCACACTATGCATATAAAATGCATTATTACGTCTAAAACGCTGTTTGAGGAAGCAGCCTGGTGCATCACAATGGTGCTGGCCCAGGAATTTGGAGAAAGAGCTGCTGCTCAGACATAGTTAGGATGCTTTCCTTCTGTATTTTGCTTTTGTCTTCTATAATGGAGATGGCATAGCATTAGCCCTAGGGATGGTGGGTAGGTCTTATTGCCTATCCTCAATTGAATAGTTTTGGTTTTTCTTTTAAAAAAAAATCCTAGTTTATTTTATTTATTTGTGTGTCCAGTCCAGGTCTTTCTTTGAGTTTGTAGCCAGTGTAAACGAGCATGCCACCACCCTTGTGTCTAGCATGTAAGGTTTTAAGATCATTTTTTATAAAAATTTATTTTTTATTTTATGCATATGGCTGTTGGCATGCATGTCTGTGCAGCACATGTATGCCTCCCACCCACCCACAGAGGCCAGAAGAGGATGCTCAGTCTCCCACAAATGGGATAATTGATGGTTCTGTCACAATAGAGATGTTAGAAATTGAAGTCAAGTCCCCAGGAAGAACAGCCAGTGCTCATACCATGTGGGCTATCTCTCCAGGTCCTCTTGTGATCGTGATCATTGTCTCAGATCACAAGGCAAGCTACTACTTGATTTTCATAGCTCTGTGGTCACCGTACCACTCTATGTTGCAGACTGTGTGTGTGTGTGTGTGTGTGTGTGTGTGTGTACCTCATACCTTTTAAGGTTCCACATCTGGTGATGTTGAATGTTACCCTTAAGACACTGTTGGTGAAAATCAGAAGCCAGGCTGAGCTGATGCACTGAGTTGTGGCACCTGTCGGGACCCAGTGGGAGAGGTTGTACTTCATGGGCTGGGAGCTTTCAAACTCTGCACTAATGGAAACCTGGTTATGTTCAACTCGAATGTCCTCTGATTCCAACTGATATGAAAATTAAGACAGATGACATGCTTTGGTCCTGCTTACGAGTACACCGCGCACGGGGGACAGACAACAGACTGTAGACTGAGGCTTAATTTATACAGTCTCTGGTATATCATAATATCCATGCAATGGGAAAACTAATCTCCAAAATACAGACACAAGAGAGGCCTGGCTGGTGGGAGTCAGAGGCTGTTTTATGAACAGTGACATTGCTTCTGGATTTTGAAGGCTGTGTAGAACCTTGACAGACAGGTGAGGAGACAGACAGTCTAAGCAGGACTGCTGGAAGGCCTTTTAGATGACAGTGGGGTCGAGTTCATGAATGTGCCAGCATTTGGGGGACCTGCATATGGGCCAAGGAGAAATAGAGGCAGGGAACAGAATGAAGCCAGTTAGGTAAGGCTAAGGATGCCCATCTCTTGAAGTTGGCACTTGCTGTGTTCCAACAGCAAAGACCCCTCAGCGGCAGGGATGATGACAAGGCCAGCAGAGGCAGACAGAAGAAGTGACTTGCAACTGGGTGTTAGCTTCCTCTCCCTCTGAAAGAGCCAGTTCCTTGTGGCATCTGTCCCCTCTGCTTCCCCTGGCTGCCCAGGGGCTCCTTTCTGGGACTTGGTCTAATGAAATGTTTCCCGTTTTAATTTCACTCAGCTGGGAGGAGCCCTTTTATCTCTGCTGCTTCCTTGCCATCAAAGCCTACTCAACACTGAGTACTGCCCGCCCCCTTGCCATGCTGTCCTCGCTGGCTTCCTGCCTGGAGGTTTTAATTCACAGTCTCTGAAGACAAGCAAGGGGGCTGCCTTTGATTGATCAGTCAACCCAATCCTTTCGCAATTGTCTTTGGAGACTCAGACTCTCTCAACATGAAAGATGAAAACAAGAGATGGCAGCTTGGTCTGAGATGGAAGGGTGTGCTGGATCTTTCTGTTCTTCCTTCAACTCAGAAAAATATAAAGGAAAACGAAGGCTTTCTTCCTCAGCCCAATCAGTGCCTTGTTTGCCTGTCAAGCCACCTTGTTCCTTTCCCCTGATGAGTTACCACTTTTCTAGAAGAAATCAACACCACTAAATATTAGCTAAGGCCCCTCTGATGGTTTTATGCACATTCTAGCCTCCCATGTCATAAACCAGGTACCTGAATTAGCCCCATTTTATGACTATTGAGTTACAGAGTGCTGGATTATTAATTTTTCTTTCTCTGCTGTTGTGATAAACACGAGGTCCTAAAGCAAGTTAGGGTGGAAAGTGTGCGTTTGGTTTATATGCTCCAGTTGAGGGAAGCCAACGCAAGAACTGAAGCAGAGGCCGCGGAGGAGTGCTGCTACACATCCCTGGACCATCTGCCCAAGAGTAGCATCGCCTATGGTAAAATGAGCCCTTCAACACTGGCCATTACTCAAGAAGGTCCCCACAGTCCAATCTAGTGAGGTAATTCCTCAATTGAGATTCCTTCTTCTCTGTTTGTGCTAATTTGATAAAAAAAAAAAAATGACCACTGTAAATGCTTACTAATCTGTCCCTGGTTACACAGCTGTCATGTGACTAAACTGGGACCTGATATCGAGTTATTCAGAGATATTCAGAGTTCCATTCTATCCCCGCCTGCTGGGTCACGCCTCAAACATCTCATTCTTTCTTTGTGTATGTGCAGATGTGTGTGTGTGGGGGGGGGGTACTTGTGTGTGTGAGCACCAGGGCATGTGGCGGCCAGAGGTTAACATGGAATGATTTCCTCGATTGCTCACCACCTCATAGTTTTAGGGAGGCTCTCTCGCTGAACCTGCACTTGACTGATGCAGCCAGTTCAACAAGCCTGGAGACAGTTCTCTCTGTACCACCCAAGAGCTGAGGGGACAAGGCCACACCTAGCCTTTACATGGGTGCTGGGGGTAGAAGGCAGGTCCTTGTATTTGTGTAGTAATTACTTTACTGACTGGGCCCTCTCTAAGTCTCTTAGTGTCATAGTCTTTGAGTGACATACTGCATGTTCATGCCCAGCAAAGAAATTTCCTTCACCATTATACTGTTCTACAAGTATCTGCTGGGAGAACAGGCAGGGAGTGATGGGTGATGCTCAGATTAAATAAGTTGCACTAGGATTGAAATTGATGCCAAAGGGTTCTCTGGCTTAATATTTTAGCCTAGAAAATGGACAAAAAAAATATTCAAGATTCTCCAGACTTGGAGACAGAGGAGAAACCTCCCAGTGAGAACTACTACCGTATGGTGTAAGCACTGCCAAGTAAGAGCGTGGCTGAGAATTCAATACATTTTATATACATCTGGCCAAAGTTTTGAGTTGCAAAAAAAATGACGTATTGAATCTGCTGTGATGAAACTGTATAAAAAAGAAAAAAGAAATAGAAAAGGGAGGGAGTTGGGGAGACAATTCAGTAAATGAAGTGCTTGCCTTGCAGTATGAGAACCTGAGCTGGAGCCCCGGGGCCCGTGTAATAAGTCCGGCTTTGTAAAGGGGACTTGCAGTCGCAGTGCCAGGGAACAGAGGCAGGCAGAACTCTAGGAAATCCTGGGCAGCCTGCCGGTCTCGAAAACCAAGGCGGATGGCACTTGAAGAACAGCATGAATGTTTGCCCTCTGGTTTACACTGGCACACAAACACATATACACACCAGGTCACACACATGCACACCTGTACTTCTAATGCAAACACGTCCTCTAAGCATGAGGAAACAACAGGCTAATCCTAGGAGAAAGGAGATTTTGTCAAACTACTTCAAAAGCAGATAAACACTAAGGACAAAGTCACACCCAAGGCTTGTCCTACAGATGATGAAGACCAACACGTGGGAGCCTGGAAAAGAAACAAGACATTAATTAGGAAGGTGGATAAAGCTCAAAAAGTCACGTGTGGATGAGTTTCTGTCTATGACCATCAGGGGACACCACCACCAAGTTGTGGTTTTTTTTGGTTTTTCGAGACAGGGTTTCTCTGTAGCTTTGATGCCTATCCCGGAACTAGCTCTTGTAGACCAGGCTGGTCCAGGTTGTGTTTTAAACTAAGGTGCATTCATTAGGTGGAGGAGCATGATGGGACTTGGGAATTCTTTGTATTGATTTTGAAACTTTTGAAGTGTCTAAAAAAATTTCAAAGTATAAAAGCTTTTGGGGAAAAGGATGCCATCAATATATTCACCAAACACATAGAAACCTTGAACTCTATTTTTCTTCTTGGTGTTGAATACCTCCTATCCTTTTCTTGTAAAATTCCTTTATGGCATTTTTCTTAGAAGATTATTTTAATGAATTTAATTAAACTGGTATTCCTTCCCTTCTCCTCTTCCTTTTCTCTTTCTCCTTGGTTCTCTGTCATGAAATTTTTAAAACACACTGAAATATTCTCGTGATTCTGCCCCAAATCAGTACAAACCTTCTCGGCACCCCAGTAGAGACACTGGGGCATAAAATAAAGAATCTTCATGCAGTCAGAAGGGTTTTCTTTGATTGATGCTACATCAGAGAAACAAAACTCCTGTGAAGAAAGAGGGAAAATGTTAATCTGTCTCTGAAGATACAGTGGGAGTTGTGCCTTTGGCCAACTGGTCAGTTCAGAGACAGATGTTGAACACTTTCAGAGGTCCAGGAATGCTGGGCTGTGATACACTGGTAACCAATGAGCTGTAGAAAAGGAGAACACTTGGTTCTGCTAACCATTGCCTAGTGTGTCCCCATCATCTCAGTCACGTCATGGAGACAAGGGAACACATGACTGTCCTCACATCTCTCACAGCTGTTAGAAACACAGGAAATGTGTAGTAATTACTTGAGAGGGGGAAGAATGTAAGGCAGGAATGAGGGAAGAGGGAGAGATACAAGATTCCCATTCAGTCAGAAAGTGTAGAGGGGTTCGAAGAAGAGATCTGTTAGCCCCAGGGGAGAAGGGGAGTTATCGTCCATCAGGGATTTAAACAAGGACCCAAATGTGTGAACATGTGATACGAACTTGGTGCAGCATCTAAAGGGAAGTGGCGAGCTAGTGCGAGGGTTCTACTTGACTGGTTGGGAAAAGGTGAAAACGTAATGTATCGTTCTGTCTGTCAGGAGCAAAGGGAAAGCTGATCAAAGTGCAAAGGATCCCTCCCCCTTCCCTCTCGCTTCCTCACTCCTTCCCTTCCTCCCTCTTCTCCTCAACTCCTTTTTAAATCTTCCCTCTATTATTTTTTCACTTCCTGTGTTCTTTGTTGAATATTCAAGTTTGTATATGAAACTTGCTGATTTCTGATACAGCTAATTCTTTTTATTGTATAAATACATGTGAGCCAAGAAAACTGTGCCTGCAAGCCAGAGTGACCCACTAACCCACATCCGAGGCCTGTGAGACACAAAGGGGCAGGCGCAGGCTAGACAGCCCAGGATCTAGTGCTAAAACAAAACAACAGAGAGGCTAAGTCCAGGATGCATGCTGCTTCGTCCTCTTCCCATCTACAACTTAGAACCCAAAGGCATGTTGCCGTCACCCTGGAAGATGGACTTGGTGGATCCGTAGAAGCCAGCAGATGAAGAATAACCAGTGGCCCATCCTGGCAACCACTGACCTTGTACACTCTGTTCTTGTATAGAAAATGTGCTGTCAAAATACAAAGAAATCTCATACCAACAGTTCCTTGGCAGGCCGCAAGCTATGGTCTTTGTTAAGGCATTCACCTTCTCCCAGACAGGGCTTTCTTCCTCCCTTCTTTTCTCTTCTCACCCTGGAACATAAGGAATTGAGCACAAACTGGCAGTGAACAATATCCCTCCTGACTCGGGGTGATTGTGTTTCTTAATAATGATAATCACTTCGAGGTAATATTTGCATGATAAACTGAAGGCATCTGGTGGAGCGAGCATGGGCGTGCAGCGTTCGTTAGGAAGCAGAAGCAAGCTTAACGCTGATGAAATGTTCACACTAAAAATAAAGTCAGCAGGCTTTGGGATTTCTGCATGCCAGCAATCGCTGCCTTAGTTACCGTGGGAACATGTGGCCATGCGTACACATCAGACAGAGTACACAGTTTGTGGGTCCAGCCCCTAGGGGACCCATTATAGAATTTTGTATGTTTAGAAATATTTTGTAATAAGGCCCCTGGTGTCATTTATTAGTGATAAAATACACAGCAACCTTCATCAACATCAACCATAAGTTTATTTCTTATGGACTAAGCATGTTTTCAGGTAAGAGACACATGTGAAGGCATATGTAATCTTATGTTTCTCAAAGTGTTTCCTACATGTTAAATTTACCCTGTGTGATTCTGCCTTCTACCTGCATATGTGTAGTGTATTTGTTTGCGTGTCTCTGTGGGTGCACAGGTGTATGTGTGGACCATATAGTACAATCTCTGCTGCCTTCCTCTGTTGCCTTCTACCAGGGTTGTTACTGAACTCAGTGCTCACAGGTTGGCTAGACCAGTTGTCCAGTGAACTGTAGTGACCCGCTGTCTCTACCCTACCCCTAACACTAGGGTTACAGCTGTACTTCTCCATGCCTGGATTATTTTTCACATGAGCTACACAGATTTGAACTCAAGCCCTCAAGTTGGGCAATCTCCCCCACACCAATTTTGCCTTTAAGAAAGAAAGAAATCCTATTTGTAAATGTCTTGTCATAAGGTTTGCCTTCCTGAATTTTACATAGAACAACTTGTATCTCTGGAGGAGTAGCTTAGATCCATGGGAGAGGATATCAGGTGAGGGGATTGGGGCATTTGTCTTCAGTGATGTTGCCACTGGTGACTCCCCCATGCTCAATTACGTAGCTTCACAGCCACACTCACACAGACGGGCCTGGCTAAACTCTGTGTCACACACACACAACAAGCAAAGGCAAAACACAAAATAAAAGACTTGAGACCATTAGTGTGGGAAGGAGATGTGTCTGTATGTGTGTGTTATGTGTGTGCATGTGTGGTATGTATGCATGTGTATTATATGTGTATGTATGGTGTACATGCGTGTCTGTGGTGTTTATGTGTGTGTGTGTGAAAGGGTTCCGTTCACTGTGGGTGATGCTGCCCCTGAAACGGTGGTCGTGGGTGCTAAAAGAAAGCAGGTTGAGCAAGCCATATAGGACAAACCAGTGAGCATCACCGCTCCATGGTTTCTGTTGGTTCTTGCTGTGCCGCCATCACAACATTTGTCCCACGTCAGTGTCCCACAGAGTGGACCAGCTGATTGGATCACAGCTAAGCTGATCACAGCTGCCTGTGTCCCTGGTGTGTAAGTGGTACCTGTGTGTATGCATGTGTGGTGTCTGTGTGTGTATGTGTGGTGTGTATGCATGTGTGGTATGCATATGCATGTGTGGTGTGTGTGTATGGTGTGCATGGGGGTTAACAGAGAAGGAGAAGGATCATAGAGAGTAAAGGGTTGAAATCAGAATGCATTACGTACATGTATAATTTTTATTTTACTTGAGTTGGGGGAGGGGCTGCACCACTATCACCGTGAATTCCCAGCATCTGGAATGGCAAATCCTTTATCCAACTGTCAATGCTGAGCTGTTTTAAGGCTGCCACAGGAACACAGAAAGGATCTGGAAGCGGAAAGATGACTACGCTTCGCATTTTCTCATTACCTGACCCCAGTCGCCTAGAGAAAATGACTCCCCCTTATATTTACCTTCTTGGTTCCTTTCCAAAGTGTGCATCTAAGTGTCTTCGGTAGCACGGAATGGAATGTTCTCTGTTAATGGCTTTCAGCCTGTCTCCGGAAGGCCTGCAGTTTAACCCTCCCCAGCGGATTCCGCAGTTATCGGAAGGATGAGCCTGGGAGACTCCAGCCAGCTTGGCACTTTCCACACAAGTCAAACTGCTATCTACTGATGCCCCTGGGCCACACTGACTGGTATGAGTTTTCAGCTGTTCTTTTAAAGGGGAGTTGATGTACGGAGGAACTGCAAGAGTTTGGGTCCTGAGGCTCGAGAGATATAAGGGAGAAAATGGGCTTTAGTGTTTGTTCTCTTCCCAAGACCTTGAACAATGCCCACAATTGCTCTGCGCCTCTCCCTTTGTCTAGGAATCTGGGAGATTAATACAGACTTCATCAGGACTTTGAAAGAATCAAAAGCTATGAAGGGACAGAACATGGGTGAAAACAGCCAATAATCTGTCAAGGAATGGTGGCCCATGCCTTTAATCCCAGGACTCAGAAAACAGGCTGATCTTTGTGAGTTCAAGTCCAGCCTGTTCTAAACAGTGAATTCTAGGGCAATCAAGACTACATAGTGAGACACTGGTTTTTAAAAATAAAACTTCCTAGGGCCTGAGGAGATGGAAATGGTGTGAGGACTGGGGTTTGATTCCCACATCCACGCCAGACGGTTCACAGCCACACGCAACTGCAGTTCCTGGTATCAGATGCCTTCTTCTGGCCTCTGGGGACACCTCACCTGGCACCCACTCACCCAGATAGATACATGCATATGCATAAAAATAAATCTTAAAAAAATATGATTGAAAAATTAGGGATATCTGTTAACCACAAAACTGAGCTCATTTTCCAGAGATGTCCAGTAATTAATATACTTGTTCTTGTTTTTACTTTAACTTCACCATAGTCCTTGCAGATAGGAAACAGTATTGCTCGAGCCATAAGGGGAAGAAAGACTGAGAGAAGTAAACATGTCACTTGGAGTTGACAGTCCCTCCAGCACCAGGGTTCTAAGCCAGAGCTGGAGAGACAGACATTGTCCACATCTGTGGACCAACATGGTGTGCTGCTAAGATTCGTAAGAGAAACGATGCTCAGAAAGCTGGCATTGGTACTTCCTGAAGGCATGTCGAAAGGGATTGGCACATAGAACAGCGGAACTGCAGAGGGATGCAACCCCAAGGTGGTAGAAAGCCTGTCCAGCATTTGTGACTGGAGCTTCAATCCTTAGCATCAGAAAAGCAACCTAAAAAAACCAAAGCAAATGATAAAAACCCAACTAACAGGTAACTCCAGTGAAGCCTTCACAAGATCTCTTTCCTGTTTGGTGGCCACTGTGGGCTTGGTGAGTGCCCTGTGGAATCTCCAAGAGATCAAAAGGTCAAGGCCTTTGGCTGGAGAGTGCAGCCAGATGTTGCACCACAAGGCCCCCAGGGAAAGAAGTTGAGCTTCCTGGAATTCAGGAATGCTCTTCCCTGCCCCCTCAGGGTGAAGGTGAAGGACATCTGTCCTTGCAGGAGCTCTTGTCCCTGTGGTGGGCTGACAGGTCTAACACTGAGTTGATCATCTGCTAAGTAGAAACCGCATTTAAATTGCAATCAATGTAAAAGAAAATTAAGCCAATATGGTGAGGTTCTGGATCCCCATAGATACCCACCATTGAGTTGAAGTCGCAAATATAGGACATTCCAGCATGGGGTCAAGATCTCTATCCTCCCTAGGTTCTCTTTTGAAGAAAACAGGGCCCAACGGTTCTTTCTCTGTTGATCTGAGCAGAGTGGCCCACTATAGCTATCCAGCCCCTGACGTATGGTCTGTATACATCAGTGTATCTTCTGTGTGCTAAATGATCTAGGATGGCTGCTCTTCCAGTTTCTAATAAGTGAGTTCACTAAGCATGAAGCAAGCAATTTTTTTTAAAAAAAAATCAAATAGTAAATAGATAGCAAAATATCATCAAACTGGATCCTGGCGACATCCTGCAGAAATGACTAGAGGAGCCCAATTGAGCTGAGGGAGCTAAGTAAAAGAGAAGTAGCAGCAACAGGGAGATAACACCAGCAAACCAGGTGCTTCAGGTGTCCTGCAGGAATGACAGGAAAGCCCCATTGCAGGTCTGTTCAGGTGATGCTCCCAAATGAAAGAACAAAGGACAGAGGACATGCTTTTCTTGCATCTGTGTATATGTGACATATGACTATCTGGTGCCCAAGGAGGTCAGGAGAAGGTATCAGGTCCCCAGGTGCTGGAATTACAGACTCTCGTGGGCCAACTGTTGTGGTGCTGGGCACTGACCCTGAAACCTCTGAAAGAGCAGCCGGAACATTTAAGCATTGAGTTGTCTTTTCAGCCCAGCAATTTCACGCCATGGAGTAAGTATGGTGACCCTTGTTGGAAATGACTTAGCTTTTAGCTACTCTCAGGGTACCCTGTTTTCCACACCTTAGCTGTTCGTTCTTCTCCTTTTTCCCTGTGACAGGCCAGGAGCCAGCCTCACTGGACAGGCAACCATGGAGAGGACATGAAATAAAATTGCTTGAGTCTAGGACAATGGGTCTCTCCTTGAGTCTGCTATCATCAAGTGTGAGTACCACATGATGATTTACCAGTGTAGTGCATAAATCGCAAACTGCAGATTTGATTTCACTTTATTCAATTTTAATTTAATTAGACATATATGGCAGATCTCTTTCATGTTGTACAATGTAGTCCTAAGAACTGAAATGGGGTTGACCTATGACCTTGACAGATGCCTGTGTTCTCAGGGCTTTAGGGGGTTCTGGGAATTGTGCTCCTCATGGCTGTTTCCTGGGTGGAGAAGTTAAATAATTTAACCAAGCCTAAAACAGCCATCTATAAAGTGGAGATAATCTTCACAAAAGAATTATTATGATGTTGCTAGAATAGTCTTTGGAATGTTCTAGAGTTTAAGCGCGTCATCAAAAACCACTGCTATTATTTACATTAACAGTTCTATCATCATTATGGTCATTTTGAAACTAAAGGTTGTACACACTATTGAAAGCCCAAGAGAAATTAACTCCACAATGATTATGGCTGGAGCTCGGATGATAGAGTATACATGGATCCTTAGGTCTAATCTCTAGCACTACATACAACTGGGCATAATGGTGCATATTTATAATCCAGTACTCGCGCGGCAGAGGCAGTAGGACCAGAACTTCCAAGTCACTATATTAATAAAAGAAAATTAAGAATGTGATTCATATACGGAATTATATCTGAACTTTATTGCCTATAGCTGATAGGTGCACAGTTCATCAACAAAGCAGGAGACGATTCGGGGTCAAGCTTGGGTGTACACTGTGTTTCCAAGGAGACGACAAGAGACAATGCAGAGTCAGTGGGGTTGGCGAGGAGCAAGTTCCTAACATGCAGCAACCACAGTGGATCCCAGTGACCCTTTCTGGGGATTTAAGGAGAGAAGTGAGATCAGGTTTCCATACAGAAAATAACTCCGAAGGCTGTGGGAGAATGAACGAAGATGAGAAGATGCGGTGCCTGACACACTTGTAAGGAGCCCTATTCTGAGAGAAGGGTGCAGATGTGACGTGGAGGAAGGGGGGACTTGAGAGAGCAGCTAAGGAAATACTGCCAAGGTGGTGGAAGAAAATCAAAGTGGGACTTCTACAGTCAGGAAACAGATGACATGTTTTATCATGTATTTATTTTTTTTAGTTAGCTCTTTAGTGTGGGGGTATGTTTGTCGTTGCATGCATGCGGAGGTAAAAGGACAGTTTGCAGGAATTGATTTCTCTTCTTCTATCATGTGGGTCCTGGGAAACTGAACTCAGACTTTCAGATTTGGTGGCAGCACCTTTAGCCACTAACCTTAGCTGGCCCTGGTAACAAGATTTTAAAATTATTATTATTATTATTATTGACTTTTTCATTGTAAATTTCAACTTGTAAAATGTTTAAGTGTTGATCTCTCTCAGTCCTCCCAATATCTTAACCTGATACCTATTTTATTTATTTATTTTTGATTGAGTCTTGCTGTGTAGGCTAGCTTGAACCCACTTCCCAAGTACTGGGATTAAAGCTGTGCTTCAAGGTTCCCAGTCACTGATGGCGGGGGGGGGGGGGGGGAGTCAAACTGAGCATGAGGTCTATAGTTAAACCCCCCTGAGTACACCCAGCCTCATCTCTAACAAAGGATGTGAGGCCCAAGGGATAAAGCCCTTGCCATGCGAATGCAAACACCTGAATTCAATGAAAAGGTAGACATGGCGGTACTCACTTGTAATCCAGAGCTGGAGAGGTGGATCTCAGAAACTGGCCAGGAACCCTATCAGAATCAGTGAGCTTAAAGCTCAAAGAGAGGCAAGGTGAGGAGCTGCAGGGTACTTGCAGCATCTAGGTGGGGCTGTTCACAGCTGCCTGCAATTTCAGCATCAGGAGATCTGACACTCTCTCATGACCTTGGAGAACAGTGTCACACGTATGGCGTTCACTTACATGGGTGCATACATGCATATACAAGTACATAAAATAATAAAAATAAACTTTTAAACATAAAGTGAAGTGTGTGAAAGGAAGACACCCAACACCAACCTTTGGCTACCACATACAAACACACATGTGCACCCACATACACAAACACACATGCACATACATACACAAACACACATGCACCTACATACACAAACGCATGTGCACCCACATACCTACACACATGTGTACCACATACCTACACACATGTGTATCCATACACATGCACCCACATACACACATGTATATCCACATGCATATACACATGCACACTCACATACAAAAACACACAAAAGCTAAGGTGACAGCCAATAGTCCAAGTATTTAAAAGGATTAAATACATCTATTCTGAGATTTTTACTTAATGTCTCACTCCTTCACACTTTCTGTTAAATGGCTTAGCAACGCAAACGAGGCCACAAATGGCTCCTCTATCACGATGGGAAAAGAACAGAACCTTCACAGAAAAAACGAAGACCTTGTCCTGCTAATGAGATTGCTTCTGTCTTTAAATCTGAAGTTTTTAAAATTGAAATTGGAAAAACCTGTTATCCACAATGGCAGCAGCTGCCCACTGGGGCTTAGTTGCCAGGGCTGGCATGAGTGTCAGCGTTACTCTGGTCCAGAACAAGAACATCAGAGAGAAGATGTATCAGGCCTGCCCACCTGGCAATCAGGACCCAGAGTCCATGCTCAAGCTCATCCCCTCAGCATGCGTCAGTGCACAGGCCACAAATGCCCACTGAACCTCCTTGTCGGCTGTCTCTGGCTACTGAGCTTTTAAAGCAAACAGCCTGGAAGACTTTGCGTATATGATTAGTTTCATTTGGAATTCTCTCTTGGATGTTCTGACCAAAGTCTTGGGGTCATATAAACCATAGAAATTAAACCATAAAAACAAAAACAAAGAAAGTAAGTTTGGAAAGCTCTAGCTCTGTTTCTTCCTCTCTCTCTCTGTCTCATCTCTCTCTTCTCTCTCTCTCTCTCTCTCTCTCTCTCTCTCTCTCTCTCTATATATATATATATATATATATATATATATATATATCTCAGGTCAGAAATTTTCCAACATGAAATAGGTATGATGATACAGATAACACTATTTTTATGTTTATAGATAAAACAAAAAGAGAAGCTGGAATATTTTTATTATTTCCTTTTACTTACTCGTGAAATCAAGCAAACAAGAAAAAAAAAATCTTAGCTAACAGAAATGATGGGCAAACCCATTGCTACCGAACTGTTAGGGAGAGCTCTTCTCACTAAACCTTGCACATTAGTAAGCCTAAAGGGCCAGTGGGATGTGCCGGGAGATAAAGTTGCTTGCCACAATCCTGGTGATTTGAGTTCAATCCCAGAAACTACCTGGTGGAAGGAGAGAGTCTTGTGGTATGCATACATGGTGGAGGGTAGGAAGAATAAGTCTATGTAAATTACATATCCTAAAACTGGGAAGAAAGCCCCTCATGGGGAAAGGAAGATCATCAACTGTCTGTTTAGAGAATGGTCATCAGTAGACAGTGGCACTTCTCCAGAGGATGGAAACCTCAGAAAGAGCCACAGATCTTGCCCAAGGAACAGTGCAGTCTGGATGCAAGAGACCCTTACTGTGTCTCATCCCATTCTCTGGTCTAGTAGGAATTTGCTCTAGGCCAGACGTCCCTCACTTAAGTACCTAGTGTAACATTCCTTACAACGTCAACACCAGTCACAAAGGGTATCTACAATAACTTCCACCATTATATCATTTGCTGGATGCTCAGCAGTCCACAGCAATCTGTACCATCACTCCATGTGTGAGTGCCTGTGTATGAGCTAGTATGTGTACATGTGTATGCGTGTATGAAAGAATATGAAGACCAAATGTGTGTCTTCCCCAAGCTCTCTCTGTGTCCTCTTCTGAGACAGTCTGTCTTGAACGTGGAGTTCATGAACTTAACCAGACTAGCTGGCCAGTGAGCTCTAGAGATCTCCCTCTCCATCCCCATGCATTAGAGGCACAGGACGCCACACCTGGCTTTTATTTGGATTCTGGGAAGCAACTCAGCTATTCACGCTTATGTGGCAAGCACTTTGCAAACTGAACCATTTCCCCAGCCTTTTCATTCCGAGACAAAGCTGCAGAGTTCCGAAGCATTATCTCAATGTTTTCCTTAAACCACCATTAAAAGTTTGAGCAGCACTTTGTGTGCTCAAAGCAGCCTTCATATCAGATTCCACAAAGCTTTTCCAACCTCTTTCTTCTGTTTAGATGAAAGGCAATGAACTCATTGGCTGATCTTAACACACACATCAATTAATTAAATTGACTTAAGGGTTATTCTTACATAAAATGCTACTCTTTGGATTGTTTTAAAAGACATCAATTTGTCATTAAAAGAGGAAATAGCATACAGTAGCTTTAATTTTTCCCCCTTAATTCCTTTAATGTCTGCTTTGCTAAATGCTTAGCAACAAAAGGCTGGCTTGAACAAGGGCTTCTTTGCCAAGATAGGGGAAAAAAATCTAAAATTTAGATGTGTCTGCAGTGACCATGGCAGTGTAAATTAATTAGTCACACTGAGCCTGAATCAGCAGTGCCTCGAAATTGATCTTGCTTTTATGCCACTCAGTTTTCCAAATGTGTTCACCCTAAAAAGTAGGCCTTCTTGCTAATACCTCCCTTCCTCAATCAGAAATCAAAGTCAGCAAGAAAGCCTATTTTTAAGGATAGCCCTTGATAATATACTAATAAATTTTTAAATGCGGATTTTTGTGCCAAGGGCCAAGCTAAAGGCTGTCAGTACCAGGGATAGGAAAATAAATAAGAGATTATTCCTCTCCTGAGGGAATTTGCAGTCTTTGGGGGATGGGTATTAAAATATATATATATATATATATATATATATATATATATATATATATATATATATCAAAAGCTAAATTATATAATACCAGACAACAAACAAGCAGTGGTATATGGCAAGATGCTGGATTTCAGTGCCAAGGAGTAGTTACACACAGAGTTAAGTAAAGGTGGATGATCACACCTGAACACAGGACAGTGTAAGAGGACTTTGAAAGAAGGGTGGGTATCACTGGTATTAGTCCTTTTTCTGTTACTGGTAACCCTCAAACACAGCTTAAGGGAAGAAGGGTTTATTTTGGTTCATAGCCCATCATAACAGTAGGAGTGTGCATTCAGGACTCACATCTCTTCCTCACATCAGAACAGGAAGCAGGAAGCAGTAAAAACTCAAGGCCAGCACTCAAGTGACCCACTTCCTCCCTCTAAGCCCCACCTCCCAAAGTTTCCACAAACTTCCAAAACTGTGCCACATGCTGGAGACCAAGAGTTAAAGCATGAGCCTGTGGAGACTCTTTCCCATTTGAACCACAACAGGGACATTTGTGCCTAAGTTCCAGGTTCAAGCTGTATGCAAACATTTAGCAGATGTATTTAGCAACTTAAAATTCTTTTGTGATTTATTTTTAAGCAAATATACAGTTCTATAACCACTACCCAATATAAATTTACAGCTTTCCCATCATTCCAAAAACTCTTGTTTATTTTCAATTGATCATTGTTCTAACCTTTTTCTTTGAGTATCTTAATATAGTACATTTGAGGTTTATCTATTGTAATTATATATGTGCATATATATATATATATATACATATGAATAAAAGCCCATTGTTACAAGGACTTTGTTCTTTTTATTTATTTATTATACAGAACTCTGTATAATATTCCATTGCTAAGTCCATTAGATTTCACTTCATTTTTCCAGGCACAGATTAGTGTTGCACTTGGGTATTCTCACCTTCTGGATGCATGAATAATGATGCTACAGGATCTACATACAAGTTTTCCTAGGAATATATATTTTCCCATCTCTAGAGTAAACACTTCAGAACAGAATTGTTAGGACATTTCAGAAGTTTATGCCCAGCTTCTAGGGAAACCAACAGTCTTCCAAAGTCCAAAGTGGCGGCACAGCTTCCCATTGCCACCAGAAGTGTCCAAAGTGGAACTTTATCTGTCTTCCTTCAATTAGTTATGACTTGAACCCAGTGGAAAGAGGATGAAACAAAACAGAACAGGTAGATTGTCTTATCCAAGGTTACAAAGTACATTATCATAGAGGTGACATTTAACCAAGAGTGGTGATTCTGAAGTATTGTTTACACATCATTCTGGGATTCCAGTATTTTGAAGAATTGTTTAAGGGGGGAATTCAAATACAGTTTCAATATAAAATAAGAATTTATTAATAATGTTTGCAAAGGGCACAGCTTACACATCTCATAATCATAAAGTCCTACTACTGATTCCAAGATCTTGATATCCCTCATAGGAGGACTCAATGATCTTGAGAAACTATTTTAAGATATAGTGACAATCAATTAATAATGTCTTTGCCATTTGCATCCCATAGAGAGAAGCTTATGCCCCATTCTGAGATAGTTTGTGACTTCTTATCATTGCTGGTGAAACTAGAATTCAGATCATATTGGTCTAATGCCCTCCCCAATTCCACTAGCACTAAGTATTCTCTTATTAGTAAGCGTATTGAATAGCATTTTCTTTAGTCTCTGCAGTGACCCGTTTGAGATCAACTGACAAGATCATGCATGCTCTTTGCTCTGCCATATCCCTACCAAACATCAGGAAGCGTTGCTGTGGTTGAAACTTAAGAATAAAGGCACTGATGAAATTAAATCCATTTTAAACTCAACAAAGCTAGGGGATGGTGACCTTGAATAATGCACTGTATCTGGAGATCCAGGGAAAGATGAAGAGGAGCCTTGAGTCCCAAAATTCCTCCATGAATGAACTCTAGGTTATTGCCTGAGAGTAATCAGCCTCTGCCTGATGTGGGAGTCTTCTGTTTTGTATTGATTTCATTGGTTAAATAAAGAAACTGCCTTAGCCCTTTAATAGGACAGAAAATTAGGTAGGCAGAGTAAACAGAACAGAATGCTGGGAGAAAGAAGCCGAGTCAGGCAGTCACCATGTTTCCCCTCTCTGACACAGAAGCAGGTTAAGAATCTCCCTGGTAAGTTACCACTTCGTGGTGCTACACAGATTATTAGAAATGGGTTAATCAAGATGTGAGAATTAGCCAGTAAGAGGCTAGAGCTAATGGACCAAGCAGTATTTAAAAGAATACAGTTTCCGTGTAATTATTTCAGGGCATAAGCTAGCCAGGCGGACGGTAGCTGGGGCGGCAAGGAACGTAGCCCGCAGCTCTTATCACAACATCTGCCCATGGCTGCTATAAATGATGGATGGGCCTATGAGAGCCTGCTCACATTGGAAGGCATGCTAGAGAAGGCCTCCCGAGTGCAAAGCTCCCTCTATTTATAATGAGCAGACGGCGGTTTGTATGGTATACAGAGCAGGAATGGTTGCATGGAGGCTTTGCTAGCAATTTTTAAACAAAGAATCAGAAGCTAGGTATATTGGAAGACTGCTTGCCGAGCATGTGCAGTCCTGAGTTGAACGCCTACACCACAAAAATCTGGGTTTTGTGGCATGTGATTATATCCCTAGCACTTGACCACGCAATGAACTCCAGGCAACCTGGTCTACTTTAGTCAAAACAAAACTAAACCCAATGTAGATCCTCAACAGAGTAGACTTTGAACACTGTATCAGTATATAATCAACAATGAAGGAAGAGAAATTTTTTAATGCATAAAGCAGGAAAATGTAGCCCTCTTGCTGCCTCCTCACCACTGCTAAAATGGAGGTGACAGTGGAGAACTCGGGGATGCTGTTCCTGATGACATGCCTCCCTTTAACAATGATGAGGAGACATCTATCATGAAACCAGAGTAGTGATCCAACTGGGAAGCCTGTGTCCTCTATGGAGAGTCCCCTCCCCTGGTTTCCACATCAACTTTGACTGGCCCTGTCCTTCGCCTATCTCTGCTAGAGTGTAGTGGTTTGGTTTTGTTTCCTGCCTTCTTGTTTTAATGTCTTAATGACTAAAATCCCCTCCTTCACCTAAAAGCAGAATTAGGTGCTGTGTATTGTAGGATGCTCCCCCTCCCCGCCATGAATTCTTGTTGTGTCGTTTGGTAGTGATGTTTTTGAGATTCATTAAGTCATCTGTATAACTGTGTTTTGAAACCATCTGCTGTAAACCAATGGGCTCCACAACTCTGCCTTTCTCTGAGAAGTCATTACTAGCTAGCATGGAAGGGAGGGGCCCTCAAAGTTCCCCCCAACCCACAATAGACCACTGATAGGTTCATAGCAGATCATCGCAGGTGTTGTGAGTTTCTAGGCACATCGGTCATGCCTAGAAGACAGTGTTTCACAGCCCTTCCTCTATTTTCTGGCTCTCACATTCTTTAAACTACCTCCTCCACAATATCCTCTGGGCCTTGCAGAGGGGAGGATGAATGTCCTGTCTGAGCTGAGTCACCAGATGTTACTTATTCTCATCTTCTCAAGCAACTGAACAGCTCTGTATTTGCTGCTACATATAGCAAAGAGAAGATTCTCTGATTAAAGCAGGGAAAATCCTATGTCTATGTGTATAACATATATATATATATTATATATACACACATATACAATATATGTATTGTATATGCATGATTGTACATATGAATATACACATATGAATACATAATCATCCCTTAAAATTTATGATTCTGCTTCTCATACTTCTATATACACAAAATCCTATTTGCAATAGAATTTATATATTCTCTCCACACTGTGTGCACTAAATGATTCCAGATTGCTCATGTTACCTAGTATGGTCTAAATAATTGTTATACTACACCATACAGGGGATGACATGAAAACCCCATTCAAATTCAATATACAAACTTATTTTATTTTGTGTACATGTGCTTGTGTGTGTATGTATTCTTGTTTATGTGTGTGGATTCAGAGTACAACTTGAAGAAATCCATTCTCTTTTTCCAATGTGAAGAATTTACATTAGGGCTTCTATTGCTACGAAGAGACACAATGACCACAGAACCCTTCTAAAGAAAAATTTTACTTGGGGTGGCTCACTTACAGTTCAGAGGTTTAGTCAATTATCATCATGGTGGGAAGCAAGGCAGCATGCAGGCAAACATGGGAATAGAGGAGGAGTTGAGAGTCCTTACATCTTGATTTACAGGTAACAGGAAGTGGTCTCAGACACTGGGTATGGCTTGAGCATCTATGAGGCTTAAAAGTCTACCTCTACAGTGTCACATTTCTTTCACCAAGGTCACACCTACTCCAGCCTAGCCAAATTTCCTAATAGTATCACTCTCTTTGGGGACCATTTTTTTTCAAACTCCCACATTCTACTCTTTATCTACCAAAGATTTGTAGCCATATTATAATGCAAAAATACATTCAGTCCAACTTCAAAAGTCCCCATGGTCTATAACAGTTTCAATGGAAGAATGGATGAAGAAAGTATGGAATATATACATAATAGAGTACTACTCAGCAGTAAAAAACAAGGACTTCTTGAATTTTGCATACAAATGGATGGAAATAAAAAACACTATCCTGAGTGAGGTAAGCCAGACCCAAAAAGAGGAACATGGGATGTACTCACTCATATTTGGTTTCTAGCCATAAATAAAGGACATTGAGCCTATAATTTGTGATCCTAGAGAAGCTAAATAAGAAGGTGAACCCAAAGAAAAACATATAGGCATCCTCCTGAATATTAACCTTCATCAGGCAATGAAAGGAGGCAGAGACAGAGACCCACATTGGAGCACCGGACTGAAATCTCAAGGTCCAAATCAGGAGCAGAAGGAGAGAGAGCACGAGCAAAGAACTCAGAACCGTGAGGGGTGCACCCACACACTGAGACAATGGGGATGTTCTATCGGGAACTCACCAAGGCCAGCTGGCCTGGGTCTGAAAAAGCATGGGATAAAACTGGACTCGCTGAACATAGTGGACAATGAGGACTACTGAGAACTCAAGAACAATGGCAATGGGTTTTTGATCCTACTGCACGTACTGGCTTTGTGGGAGCCTAGGCAGTTTGGAGGCTCACCTTACTAGACCTGGATAGAGGTGGTTGGTCCTTGGACTTCCCACAGGGCAGGGAACCCGGATTACTCTTAGGGATGATGGGGGAGGGGGACTTGACTGGGGGAGGGGGAGGGAAATGGGAGGCAGTGGAGGGGAAGAGGCAGAAATCTTTAAGAAATCGATCAATCAGTCAATCAATCAATAAAAGAACAGTTTTACACTTATTTAAAAGTCTAAAGTTCAAAGTCTCTTCTGAGATTCATGCAGTCTCTTAACTGTAATCACCTGTAAAAGTATGTCAAAAAGCAAATAACATACTTCTAACATATAATGGCACAGGATATACATTACCATTCCAAACTGTAAGGAAGGGAGCATAATGAGGAAATACTGAACCAAAACAAGACCAAAAAACTGGGCAAAATCCAAACTATGCATCTTCATGTCTGATGTCAAAACTCTCTTCAGATCTCCAACTCCTTTCAGCTTCTTTGACCGCAACACACTTCTTTCTCCTGGGCTGGTTCCATCCCTGTTTATCAGCTCTTCCTAGCAGGCATGCCATGACTCTGGTATTGTCAACATCTTGAGGTCTCCAAGGCAATCGAGGCTTTACCTTCACAGCTTTCCACAATGGCCTCTCTAGGTCTCCATTTAGAGACAGCACTGACACACTCCTGGCCTCGATACTTTCCCTAGCTGAGGAGAGATATTCCATTACCCCTTTCTCCTGTCCTTGACTCTAAAGCCAGAACCCTGTGGCTGAAGCTGCCAAGTTCTGCAGCTTGTTAGAGCTAAAACATGCCCCCCCTCCCTTGTTCAAGTGCATCTTCACCAGCTTTCTGGTTTTGATGGTTTCCTTCGCTGCCTAAGCTTGGCTGTTCTGGAACTCACTCTGCAGACCAGGCTGGCCTCAAACTCAGAGATCTACAGTTTATGCCTCTGGAGTGTTGGGATTAAAGGCGTGCATCATCACACCTTCCTCTAACTTTTTCTTTAATTCTTTTTTTCATAAGTTAGAAATTTGGCTGAGTGGAATCTTACCCTGAGGTCATCACTCCCTTTATTCCATTTCTTAATCTGTTTATTTCCTTCAACACAGGACTTAGCTCTATTCCATTTCCGGTGCTCCTTTTCTCTTCAAATTTTACATTGTGAAATTTACCATGCTCAGCTTCTTCTTTTTCATTCTAAATCTTCATTAGAGTTACCACCAATAACCACACAACATAGTCTATACTAGGCTATTATTTTGAAATTTTCTCTGCCAATGTAATTAATCCAAAATTCTTCACTTTAGCCTCAGACAGATTCATTCTTTGGACAAAGGCCAAAGGCAGCAATATTCTTCAGCAAAATATCACAAGACCAGTCTCTAGGCCACATACTAACATTCTTCTCCTCTGTAACTTCTTGATCCAGACACCCACAGCTCAAATCACCCTCACCACTGTTTTTCATGCTCCTACTAGGATGTCCCATTAAGCAGCACTTAAATCATTCAACTATGTTTCTAATCCATGACTCTAAGGTCCATATTCCTCTAAATAAAAGCATGGTCAGGCCTATCACAGCAAAACTCCACTCCAGGTACCAACTTCTGTCTTAGTTAGGGTTTCTATTTCTGTGAAGAGACACCATGACTCAACAATTCAACTTGGGGTGGCACACATACAGTTTAGAGGTTTAGTCCATATCATCCTGGTGGGAAGCCAGGCAGCAAACAGGCAGACATGGTGCTAGAGAAGGAGCTGAGAGTTCTTACATCTTGACTCGCAGGCAACAGGAAGTGGTCTGAGATTCTGGGTGTGACTCAAGCCTATATGAGACCTCAAAGTCTACCTCCACAATGACACACTTCTTCCAGTAAGGCCACACCCACTCCAACAAAGCCAGAGTTCCTAATAGTGCCACTCCCTTTGGGAGCCATTTTCTTTTGAATCTTTAGAGGATTTCAGGTATCAAACTTACATCAGGCTTCATGGCAAGCACCTTTACCACTAAGCCATCTCATTTGCTGCTACTTACTGTTAATTTTTTGAAGGACCCCTGTACTGTTTCCTTTTGCAAAGTCTTTAAAGCTCCACTTTCTTCACATCCTCGATGACAATCACTATCTTTTTTTAAGTAGTAGTCATCCTAACAGATATGAGCTACTGTCCCATTGCAGTCTTGCCCTGCATTTCTCTGGTGACCAATGACACAGGATTAATTTTCATCTACATGATGACTATTCATGGCAATGCCTTTTAAAAACTTCTGCCCATTCATTTTCCAAGAAGCTTCTCAAGGCTTGGAGAGGGCAAGTGTGCTGACTAGTTTTATGTCAGCCTGATATAAGCCAGAGGTATCTGAGAGAAGAAAGCCTCAACTGAAAAAAATACCTCCCTAAGATCGAGCTGTAAGGCATTTTGATTAGTGGTTGTGGGTATGGCCAGCCCTGAGTTGGAAGTCTTGGGATCTATAAGAAAGCAAACCAAGCAAGCCAGTAAGCAGCATCCCTCCATGGTTTCTGCATCAGCTCCTGCCTCCAGGCTCCTGACCTCCTTGAGTTCCTGCCCTCACTGCTTTGGATGATGAACTGTCACATGGAACAAGCCCTTCCTTCCCACATTGCTTTGGTCATGGTGTGTCATTGGAGCAGCAGCCTCCCTGACTAAGGCAGTGGGTTCTGAAAGGGCCGGCATTAAATTGCAGGGTCCATCACATATCTAAGAATTAACGCCTCATCTGATGTGATTTGACACAGTCTCCCCCCACTCCACAGGTGCTCCCCACTCTGCTGCATTTTGTCTGTGAAGGTTTGTTTGTTTTTAAAGACTGTATCACTTGTCTTTCTCTGCTTCTATAGACTGTTTTGGAGTCTTCACCATGTATCCGTTGGCAGGAACCATGTCAGGAAGTCCCTTCCCATCATATTTTCTTCTAGGAGTTTTATAGTTTCCCTTTTTATGTGTAAGCCCTGAATCTATCTGACTTGGAGAGTCTTCCCTTGTGTTTAAACAGAGAGTGGAAAGAACACCCTGGAAACTCTCTACATCTCTGTCTTTCTGTGTAGACACGTACTTCTTCTTTTCTGTGTTTCTGCCTTTTGTGTGACTGTTGGTGTGTGTACTTTGTTTTTAGGTTCCGCTAGCTAGCTCCCTTTTATGTGGATACATCATTTCCTTAACAGTGTGTACTTTCCCCCAACAATTGTAACCTGATGCCTTTGGAAACTCTGAAATCCTTTTCCTTTTGCTATGGTAATAAGCCTTCAAACACATAATTGAATTCAGATATTAAATACTGTAAGCGCTATCATTTAGCTTCTGATGAAAATGTGCATTATTGTGCTTGAAACAGAAAAAAAAAGGTAGCAAATCAAAACAAGATTTTTTTTTCCCCTTTGCTGCCTCCTGTGAAGTCTTTGTGCAGAATGACTCAATCTCTCTCAGGCTGCTTTCGCTCTTCTGTGAGGAATAGAACCAGGGTTATTACTCAGTGATAGGCTGTGACTTCTGATTGTGCTGCACTGTTGGAATCAGCTGTGTCCTGAGGTGTTTTTTTTTTTTTTATCACCTTTCCATTTGTCAAGTATTTCTAGAAGAAGAGAAGAACACAAGCTCATTCTGGTAGGAAAAGGATACCAGGGAAGAGCATGAGGTTTGTAGGAACCCATTCGTTCCCTCGTTCATCCCAACAAGCAGCAGTTTATTGACCTTGCTTGATGAGCGCTCATTCAGTGTTGGAGACACAATGGCAGGCAAGGTCAGCAGAAGCTGACTTGGAGTTTTCTAACACTGCCTTTGTGGTGAGGCAGTGGCTTTCATGTTTGACAAGTGACCTGACCCTCTGATCCACTTATCTAGCAACTATATCAATATATCCAATGTGATGCCAAGCAGTATTGTGGCCATAGGAAGGACTGTTTATGAGACATGTGTGTTACACAGGACAACATTATTTTATCTTTTCCATGTAGCCCCCCAGGCAGCACTGCTATAATTTTACCTAGGGGTCCATCCTCATTTCCCTCTTGGTGATTAAAGGAGTTTTATGCTACATTGTCAATGAGCTAGACTTTGTAGATTCATACCCTGAGAAGATTGGATAATTTTTGGTGATTTCAATACAGAATATTTTTCATAAGATGCTAGAAGTTTTCTTTAAAAAGTCAGAGATGTGCATGCATGCATGTGCATATATGCCAGAGGAAAACTTCAGATACTATTCCTCAAGAGAAGTCTACCTTGTTTTTTGAGACCAGGTCTCTCACTGGCCAAGAACTTGCCAAGTAGAGTAGGTTGGCCAACAAACATGGTCTGGAGAGCTTCCTTTCTCTGTTTCCCCAGTTCTGGGATTATGGGCATATACCACCATGTCCAGACTTTACTGGGCATTTCCACGCATTGAACTCAGGTCTTCAAGATAGAAGGACTACCCTTTACCCTGCCCCACATCTCCAAAGGGAGCCACATCTGAGAGGAGCTGCTGAATCCTCTATCTCTCGATCGTGGCTCCATCCTGCTCTTTTTAAATGGTATAGAGTTTGACGGAAATGCTTTCCAGATCTCTGTGTGCCATGGTCAGATATGTACACTTAGGGACAAGCAGGGAAGGTGGCCTGATTGTCCCTTCTGCATTGGTGGAATGACAATACTGAAATACAGTACCTTGGGCAGGTGGACTTTGCCTTTCTCCCAGCCAGTGAGTCACTTAGGACTTAATGTTCCCTGGCAAATGCTGCCAGGTGCTTTCTGTCATGAACACCCCTCTTTCTTCATTAGTCAAGAGATCCTGGTCTTCAGCTAAGCAGATGATCCCTCAGCTGGAGTTCACTCTTCTGTCTCTCTCGCAGTTAGAAAAATGTATGACTGCATTTTTGCCCAAGGTTTAGAGGAAGAAGTGTCATGACCATATTTCTTGAGTTTACTTAAAAGGACAGAGCATGTTCTTTATCCTTCCTGATAGCTGGAACCCAAGTGTGGGGGCAGGAGCTGAGACACCATCTGGAATTATGAAGTTTTTATGCTGAGGACAGTAGATCAACAGGACACAGATTTGGTCCCCAAAACTGTGAGTAGTATGATAGCTGATGGGTTATCTGTACCTGGGATGGACATGAGCTTACTTGTCTGCCTCTTCCAGCCTTTTTCCTTCCATTTTTCCTTCTTTCTCTCTACTCTGATATCCCTCCATTAATTCACCCTTTTTGTTAAATATATCTGGGCCCTTTCAAAACTCTGTTAAAGACATGGTTTTAGTTTAGTTCTACATATGCATGTGTGTCTGTGTTGGGTAGGTGCATATAAGTATTCTACTCTAGAAGCCAGAAGATTCTCTGGTGCTGAAATTACAGGTGTGTGTGAGTGAACCTGCTGATTTTGGGTGCTGCAAACCAAACTCAGGTCTTCAGCAATAAAGTAAAGGGATCTTAACTTCTGAACTAATTTTCCAACCCTCAGAACACTTCTATTTGACCTATAAAGAAAATGCTCAGAAAACTTGTGCAATGTATCCATGGTCCCAGTGGCTTGCTTTAGTCAGAGTTTACCTCCCCTGATTTGAAGTAAACAACCTCTTCTAAAAATTTCCGGTTGACTTTTTTAATACTGGATAAGATCAAGTAAATGTTGAGAAAGAGTGATATATATGACGTAGATATATAGGACTGTAACACATGGCACAATAAGATAGTCATGCACAGATGTGAGCCTGTTTATGACATTCTAGAGTTTGTAGTTGTCATCAAATGAACAGACCCCTCTCCATTTTCTTTTTTTTCCCTTTCTTAAGAATGAATTAAAGCAAATGAGAGATTGGACAGTCAACCCATATTGATTCCTTTTTAAATGGCTGGTGCTAACACCCCATCAGACTCTGTAACTTACAAGTTGCACTCTGCCCCCAAACCCACCCATCCTGAGACACGGAGAGCAACTGCAACAAACAATCCCCTAGAGGATCCGTGAGACAGACACTGACCGCGAAGAGTGGACCAAGAGGTGAAGACACTGCCTGCACCAGTTGAAGGGAGAGATGGTTAAACACCAATGCAAGAACACATTCAACAACCTAAAGAGCAATATGGCAACATCAGAACCTATGGTCCTACAACAGGAAGACCTAAAAATCCTAACCCAGCAGAAGCAGAAGAAAACAACCTTAAATAACACTTTATGTAACTTGGTGAAGATGACAGACACACTTAAAGAAGAAATGAAAAACTCTCTTAAAGAAATGGAGGAAAAGACAAAAAATTGGAAGAAATCATTAAATCTTTTAAAGAAAGGTGAGAAAACCAAGAAAAACCAATCAAACAGGTGAAGCAAATAATTCAAACAGTTCAAGACTTGAGAGTTGAAATAGATGCAATAAAAAATTCACAAACCAAGGGAATTTTGGAAATGGAAAACCTGGGAAAACAAACAGGAACCACAGATGCAATCATAACCAACAGATTATAAGGGATGAAAGAGAGAATCTCAGGAGTTGAAGATACGATAGAGAAAATAGATTCAATGGCCAAAGAAAATGTTAGATCCAACAAATTCTTAATACAAAACATCTAGGAAATCTGGGACACCACAAAAAGACCAAACTTAAGAATAATAGGAATAGAAGAAGGAGAACTCCAGCTCAAAGGCACGGAAAATGTATTCAACAAAATCATAGAGGAAAGTTTTCCAAACCTGCAGAAGGATATGCCTGTGAAATTAAAAGCAGCTTACGGAACACAAAATAGTCCCCTTATCATATAATAATCAAAACAATAAATGTACAGAATAAAAGTATTAAGAACTGTAGCATGATTAATAGAAAACCCAGAGACAGATATTGGGGTACAACATGAAGGTGAGAAAAGCAAAATAGCCACTGGCTCTTACCTCTACCTTAGTCTGAAATGGCAAGCCTGCCTCCAGGAATCTCAGAATGAGACTGTGTCTGAAAGCTGTCTCCTCTTAATTGTTTTAAATTCCTCTCTAAATGTGTGCGCCACTACCACCCAGTTACTATGGCAAACTAGTGTGGTTACTGAGATTAAAAGAGTGTGTCACCACTGCCTGATCTGTAAGGCTGACCAGTGGAGCTGTTTTACTCTCTGATCCTCAGGCAAGTTTTATTTCCTAAATTACAAATGAAATATTACTACAAAGAGTTGAAAAAGAAAAAGACCAAGGAACATACAAATGCAGACCTATCAGAATTTCACACAGCTTCTCAATGGAAACTCTAAAAGTCAGAAAGTCCTGCACAGATGTGCTCAGACACTAAAAGATCACAGATGTCAAGACCAGACTACTATACCCAAGCAAAGCTTTCAATCACTATAGACAGAAAAAAAACAAGACATTCCATGATAAAACCAGATTTAAACAATACCTATCCACAAATCCAGCCTTACAGAAAGTACTAGAAGAAAAGCTCCAACCCAAGGAAGTTAGCTGCACCCACAAAAACACAGGCAATGGATAACCTCACACCAGCAAACCCCAAAGAAGGGAAACAGGTAAACACAACCACCAAAAACAAACAAACAAACAAACAAACAAACAAAAACCCAGAAATTAGCAATCACTGGTCACTAATATCTTTTAATATCAATGGACTCAATTTACCTATAAAAAGACACAGGCTAACATAATGAATACAAAAACAGAATCCATCCTTCTGCTGCATACAAGAAACATACCTCAACCTCAAAGATAGACATTATCTCAGAGTAAAGGGTTGGGAAACAAATAGGTTTCAAACAAATAGGCTCAAAAAACAATCAGGTGTAGCTATCCTAATATCAAAAATATCAAAAAATAAAATAGGCTCCAAACTAAAATCAATCAAAAGAGAAGGATCATACTCATCACAGGACAAATCCATCAAAATGAAATCTCAATTCTGAATGTCTATGCCTCAAATCCAAAAACCCCCACATATGTCAAAGAAACATTACTAAAGCTTAAATCTCACATCAAACCCCACACACTAGTAGTAATGGTAGTAATAGTAGAAGACTATTAGCAATAGTAGGAGACTTCAACGCCTCACTCTCCCCAATAGACAGGTCAACCAGACAGAAAGTTAACAGGAAATAAGAGAACTAAAAGATGTCATGACTCAAATGGACTTAATAGACATCTATAGAACATTTCACCCAAACACAAAAGACTATACCTTCTCAGCACTTCATGGAACCATCTCTAAAATTGACCACATATTGGGTAACAAAGCAAGCCTCAACAGATACAAAAAAAAAATTGAATAACCCCTGTTTCTTATCAGATTACCATGCTTAAAGTTATAATTCAACAACACTAATTGCAGAAAGCATACAAACTCATGAATATTGAACAATACTCACCTGAATCACCCCTGGGTAAAGGAAGAAATAAATAAAGAAATTAAAGACTTCCTAGAATTCAATGAAAATGAATGTACAACATACCCAAACCTATGGGACACTATGAAAGCAGTGCTAAGAGAAAAGTTCATAGCACTGAATGCCTACATAAATGAAGTAGAAAAATTTCACACTAGCAACTTAACAGCACACCTTAAAACTCTAGAACAAAAAGACACAGACTCACCCAGCAGGAACAGATGTCAGGAAATAATCAAATTGAGAACTGAAATCAATAAAAGAGAAATAAAGAAAACAAAACAATGAAACAAAGAGCTGGTTCATTGAGAGCATCAACAAGATAGATGAACTATTATCCAAACTAACCAAAAGGTAGAAACAGAATATCTAAATTAACAAAATCAGAAATAAAAAAGGGGCCATAATAACAAACACTGAGGAAATCCAGAAAAAAAGAAATGGACATTTTTCTGGATAAGTAATACATACCAAAATTAAATCAAGACCAGATAAACAATTTAAATAGACCTATAACCCCCAAAGGAATAGAAGCAATCATCAAAAGTTTCCCAGAAAACAAAAAAAGCCCAGGGACAGATAGTTTCAGTGCAGAATTCTACCAGAATGTTAAAGAAGAGCTAATACCTATATGCCTCAAATTGTTCCACACAATAGAAACAAAAGGAACATTGCTAATATTTTTATACAGGGTAATAGTTACCTTGATATGAAAACCACACAAGGATTCAACTAAAAAAGAGAATTACAGATCAATTTTCTTCAAGAACATTAATGCAAAAACGCTTAATAAAATACTGGCAAACCAAATCCAAATCCAAGAACATACCAAAAAAAATCATCCACTATGATCAAGTTGGCTTCATTCCAGAGATGCAGAAATGGTTTAACATGTGAAAATCTGTCAATGTACCATAACATAAGTAAACTGATAGAAAAAAAATTGATCATCTTATTAGATGCTGATAATGGATTCAACAAAATTCAAAACTCCTTCATGATAAAGGTCTTGGAGAGATCAGGGATACAAGGAGCATACATTTCTAAACATAATAGAGGCAATATATAGCAAGCTAACAGCCAACATCAAATTAAATGGAGAGAAATTCAAAGTGATTCCACTGAAATAAGGAACAAGACAAGGCTGTCCACTCTCTCCATACCTATTCAACATAGTACTTGAAGTTCTAGATAGAGCAATTAGAAAACAAAATGAATCAAGGATATAAAAACTGGAAAGGAACAAGTCAAATTTTCACTATTTGCAGATGATATAGAATATATAAGTGACCCAAAAATTCTACCAGGGAACTACTACAACTCAGAAACATCTTCAACAATGTGGCAGAATAAAAGATCAACTCAAAAACATCAGTAGCCCTCCTATATATAAATGATAAAAGGGCTAGGAAAGAAATCAAAGAAGCATCACCACTCACAATAGCCACAAATAACATAAAATAACTTGGGGTAGCACTAATCAAAGAAGTGAAAAACCTAAACAACAAGAACTTTAAGTCTTTGAAGAAAGAAATTAAAATACTAACAAAAATTGGAAAGATCTCATATGCTCTTGGATAGGTAGGATCAACATAATAAAAATGAGAATCTTACCAAAAGCAAACTACAGATTCAATGCAATCCCCATCAAAATCCTAACACAATTCTTCACAGACCTTGAAAGAACAATACTCAACTTCATATGGAAAAACAAAAGCCCACGATAGTCAAAACAATCCTATACAAGAAAGGAACTTCCAGAGAGATCAACATCCCTGACTTAAAGCCCTACTATAAAGCTAGAGTAATGAGAGCAGCTTGGTATTGGCATAAAAACAGACCAATAGAATTAAATCAAAGACCCTGATACTAATCCACACACCTATGAGCGCCTGAATTTTGACAAGGAAATTATACAATAGAAAAAAGCGTCTTCAACAAATGGTGCTGGCATAACTGGATTTCAACACATAGAATAATGCAAATAGATCCATATCAATTCCCATGCACAAAACTCAAGTCCAAGTGGATCAAAGACATCAACGTAAATCCAATCACACTGAACTTCATAGAAAAGAAAGTGGGAAGTAGCCTTGAGTGCATGAGCACAGGAGATCACTTCTTAAATACAACATCAGTAGCACAGACACTGAGAGCAACAATAAATACATGGGACCTCCTGAAACTGAGAAGCTTCTGTAAGGCAAAGGACACAGTAGATAAAACAAAATGTCACCCTACAGAATGGGAAAAGATCTTTACCAAACTCACATTGGACACAGGACTGATATCCAAAATATATAAAGATTCAAGAAACTAGACATCAAAATAGTTTATAATCTAATTGAAAAATGGGTACAGATATACACAGAGAATTGTCAACAGAAGACTCTCAAATTGTCAAAAGACACTTAAGGAACTTTTCAACATCCTTAGCCATGAGGGAAATGCAAATCAAAATGACTCTGAAATACCATCTTACACAAGTCAGAAAGTCAAAGATCCACAGCTTATGCTGGAGAGGATGCAGAGTAAGGGTAACACTTCTCCATTACTAGTGGGAGTGCAAACTTATACAGCTGCTGTGAAAATCAATATGGCAATTTCTTAGAAAACTGGGAATCCATCTACCTCAAGACCTAGCAATACCACTCTTGGGTATATACTCAAAAATGCACACTTATACTACAAGGTTATTTGCTCAAATATGTTCATAGCAGCATTATTCATAATAGCCCGAACCTGGAAACAAACTTGATGCCTCTCAACTGAAGCATTCGGTTAAATAAAGAAAATAAGGTACATTTACACAATGGAGCACTACTCAGTGGTTTAAAAAAATACATCATGAAATTCGCAGGCAAATGGATGGAACCAGAAAAGCCCATCCTGAGTGAGATAACCCAGACCCAGAAAGACAAAATTGGTATGTACTCACTCATAAGTGACTATTAGAAGTAGAACCCAGGTAACAAGGAGAACCCTAAGAGAGACATACATGGATTCCCCCTGAGAAAAGAAAAAGACAAGATCTCCTGAGAAAAATTGGGATTGAGAGGGAAACAGGAGATGGGAGGATTGAAGGGGAGGGGGAGGAGAACATAAGGGAATGGGACAGACATCATCTCTGGGGAAAGGACAGAGGGGTAGAACAAGGAACAAGATGTCTTAATTGATGGGGCCATTATGGGGCTAGCAAGAAACCTGGCATTAGGAAAATTCCCAAAAATCTTCAAGAATCTTTGCTTAGACCTAAGCAATAGTGGAGAGGGTACTTGAACTGGCCTTCCCCTGTAATCAGATTGATGACTACCTTAATTGTCATCATAGAACCTTCATCCAGCAACTGAGGGAAGCAGATGCAGAGATCCATAGCTAGCACTGGGCTGAGCTTCCAAAGTCCAGTTGAAGAGAGGGAGGAATGATAATATGAGAAAAGCGGTCAAGACCATGATGGGAAAAGTCAAGAAACAGCAGACCTGAGCTAGTTGATTCATTGACTAGAGATTGACAGCAGGGAAAACTGCATAGGACCAAACTAGGTCCTCTGAATGTGGGTAGCAGTTTTGTGGCTGGGACAGGCTATGGGGCCACTGGCAGTGGGATCAGGACTTATTCCTACTAGTGACTTCTTGGAATCCATTATCTTTGAAGGTATACCTTGCTCAGCCTAGAAATACGGGAAAGGGCCTTGGTCCTGCCTCAGAGTGATGTGCCAGACTTTGTTGACTCCCCATGGGATTGGTATGTAAGATGAGAAAAGATTCTTTTAAAAAATAATAACAATAAATAAACAAACACCCACGATCTCCCAGTGGAGCTGCAATGGAAATGACCTGTCCAGATTTACTTTATGCCAGACACAAGTGCAGCTTCTCAATCCTCACTATTTTGGAACCTTGAGGTGTCACTTCATAACTGAACTGGAAAATACCAAAAAGAAATCAGGGAAATAAGGGAAATAATACAAAATCAAGAAATATTCTTTTTAAATGTTTTCTTGTGTTGTATTTGGGTGTGTGCTCATACACAAAAAAATTTAAAATGACAGGTGCCAAGCAATTATAACTGTTGACTAGCAGTTATAACCAGTTACAGGTTATAACTAAATAGACTAACTCAAATTTTGGTGGACTCCCAGGAGGGCATGTTATTTGAAGAGCTGTTTTTAATCTGGGGATGGTTTCCTCCAAAAGCTTTCTCTAGACAAAGCAGGAACACAGAAGTGCTCCCCCATGTGCATGTAAAGCTGTTCTAGACAAAACATGAACAAAGCCAGGATCACACGTGTGCATGTATGCCCCTCACTGCAAAATTGTTCTTCTTTTCTCACGGTGAAGATTTTGTTTTTAAATCAAGAAGCAGTTTAACACCCAGAAACAGTGCATGGTGGGAAAGACAATGTGTGAATGTTTTAGAGCTGCTGGTCTGGGCTCAGTGTGGAGCAGGAAAATCAATCCAGTACTCATTGTTGTAGTCTTTGTAGATTCTGGGTACTATGTGCTATTATCCTTCCTAGCAAACAGAATCAAAATGACTTAGAACACAGAATTGAGGGGAAGAGCTCACCAACTAGTTGTCCAATACCAAAGGGCTGGTCCTAAAAATATCCATCTGAGTAGCACTACACAGACTGAATAGGTTATATTTAGGGATATATATATATACACACACACACATGAAACATCACTCAATGAAAAAAGAGGCCTAAATTTGAAAAAGAACAAGGAGGGGTATAGGAGAAGGTTTGGAGGGAGGAAAGGGAAGGGAAAAATGATGCAATCATTAACTCAAAAACAAAAGTAAAAAAGTAAAATTTGAGATCCTGAAATCCCTGCTGTTTGAAAGAGTTGGAACCCATTCTGTTAGCATGACCTTCTCTTTTAGGAAGCCTTCCTGGAAGTAGAAGTCTTGTCTACCTGACTTGTGGGAAACAAGTCCTCACATATCTGAGAGGACAACTGTTGGAACATTCTGTGTCCATTAGACACATTCCTGCAGTGATACTTACCAAGTCTTTACTGAGTGTCAGCATTTTGCATCACTTACCCACTTGTAACTATATTAGGAGAGAGTGCTATTGTTGTGACCATTGTCTCCTTCTTCTTTTCTCTTGACCAGATTTCATTCAATATCCCAGGGTGCTCTGGAACCTCATAGTCTATGTTGGCCTTAAACTGAGAACAATCCTCTTCTGGCACTTGCGCATTCGGAGTACAGGGCGCTATCACTGTATCTGGCTTCATTGCTGTTTTTACTATATTGTTTGTGTTTGTGTTTGTGTTTGTGTGCGTGTGTATGTGTGTGTGTGTGTGTCACAGCATGCAGGTAGACGTTGGAGGACAAATTGCTAAGCCTGTCCTCTCTTTCCAGCATGCTGGTCCTGGGGATCAACATCAAATTATCAGACTTGGTGGCATACATTGTTATCCACTGGGCATCTCATTAGTCCTATCCCTTTTTTAAAAAAATTATCATTACTTTGTAAATATTTTTAATCTCTCCCTGAGGTACTCAGAGTCAAACAACAAATAAATACATGGGGCCAAATTTAAACCTAGATATTTTGTTTTCTATACAAGCCATGATACAAAATGATAGATATAAAGGCTATTCAGAAAACCAAAGTTGTACATAATAGATCCCTTGGTAATATATGTTGAAAGCTAGTTTAGAGTGTGCATAACCTGTGAGTTATCATTTGTATTTCTTCAAGATGATTCTGAGGAAATTGTTGGGAATATCGCATTGGTTTTTGAAGACAGAAAAAAAGCATTCAATGATATTTCACAAAACAAAAAGAGCATTTAATTCAATATATAGTGTCAATTCTGCATTTGTTGTTTAGATTCCTAAAGAACAATTGAGATTCACACCCATATAAAGAGATGTGGCCTAAAGAGAAGTAGGGCGACCCGAGGACTAGCAATGCAGCTGAATTGTGAGCTCTTCCTTGCCGAACTTTTTTAATGCCTGTGACACAGTTTAGATATTGACCTGACTGTCTAGCCCCGTGCATCCATGAACACAGGGGGGCAGTAAATGACATCACCTTCAAGATTAGCAGTCTCTCCATGATTCTGGGCAAGTGCTCCAGGCCTTGCAGGGAGGTCTCAGGCCATCAGACACTTCTGACATTCATTTTCTTCCATCTTCTCATTTGCCTCCCCTAAAACCCAGTAATGAGGAGTCCAGGGTGGAGTAATTAGACTGTATGTGATTGAGGTGCCTGCCAATTACGCTGATGGGAGTGAAGTCTTATTAGACTAATAAGGTTTTCTAAATTGGACTTGGGGTTCATGGCGGTGTGAGTATTCCTGAGGAGAGTCGCCCAGCTATTTGAAATGAGTTTACCTAAGCAAAAATGTTGACCTTTGAGGGAAGAGAACTGGCTGTATATACAGAAAGAATGGGCTTTATAATGCTTTGTTCCTTAGCATGTACTGGACCTCAGCGATCTTGGGGGCTCCCCAAACCTATCCATAACTGGTCATGTTAATTCTACCCATTGGAAAGATCCCAGTGACAATTAAATGTTTATGTCAATTATCTTCTCATGCTTTGTCCTAGACAGGTTACTCAGCCATGCTACATAATAAAAACGAAAATTCATCTATCATAGTATTATTAGAAAGACCCCATAATCCTGGAAGGCATTGGAGACACCAAGACAGAGATCTGAGCCTTGTGTTCTTTGGTTTTAATTGTCAACTTGACACAATCTAGAGTTATTGGGAAGATAGTCTTAATGAGAAATAATCTAAATCAGGTTGGTCTGGGGGAGTGTCTGGCATTGTCTTGATTGTTAATTGGCATAGAACCCAATAAAGGTAGCACTGTTCCCTAGATAAAGGTATAAGAGTGAAGAAATCAAACAGAGCGGAAGCGAGCATGCATGTACGCACTTGCTTCTCTCTGCTCTTGACTGTTGGTATGAATGTGACCAACTGTGACAAATTCCTGCCACTGTGACTTCCTTTTATTGATAGACTATAGTGAGGAATTGTGAACTAAAATCACTTTCTTCCTACATTGCTTTCTGTCAGGATGTTTTACCACAGCAACAAAAATGAAAGTGGAACAAGCTTCATCCTCACATTGACTATTTCCATATCTCACCTTGATTTCTCTCTTTAAACATGAACAAAAATTACAGAACAGGTGAATCGTGGTATGTGATAACAATTAAATGCATGATTGCATGGGGAGAGCTTACCACAGTCCGTGGCTTAGAAAAGGACCTTCTAAAATACTTCCTAAGTAGTTTTTGATGTAATAACTTTCATATTTGATGTAATTATTTTCATATTTATACTACATATTTATAGTACAACTTTATGTCCAGATAATTTTGTGCATTAAGATGATTTTTATAAAGCATTATGTTCCTTTGAGAGAATGTTAATTCCCCATAGCAGGCTTAAACGAGGGTCAAAGGGAAGTCCTTATGGAACTGTATCTAGTAGATCAGATACCATCCATAACAGCTCATCTCTCCCTTTGTTTCCAAACTCCTTATTATGGAACCTCTTGTGAACCTTTGACCTCTGACTGTGATGTGAGTTTCTCTTTCTCACTGGAAAGACACTCGTTAGCTTCAGTTTGCTTAAAAGATTGAAATAAAATTTAAAGAAGTTTCTCTAGGATCACGAATTATAGGCTCAATGTCCTTTATTTATGGCTAGAAAACAAATATGAGTGAGTATATCCCATGTTCCTCTTTTTGGGTCTGGCTTACCTCAATCAGGATAGTGTTTTCTATTTCCGTCCATTTGTATGCAAAATTCAAGAAGTCATTGTTTTTTACTGCTGAGTAGTACTCTAATATGTACATATTCCATACTTTCTTCATCCATCCTTCCATTGAAGGGCATCTAGGTTGTTTCCAGGTTCTAGCTATTACAAACAATGCTGCTATGAACATAGTTGAGCATATACTTTTGTTGTATGATAGGGCATCTTTTGGGTATATTCCCAAGAGTGGTATTGCTGGGTCCAGGGGTAGGTTGATCCCGAATTTCCTGAGAAAGCGCCATATTGCTTTCCAAAGTGGTTGCACAAGTTCGCATTCCCACCAGTAATGGATGAGTGTACCCCTTTCTTCACAACCTCTCCAGCAAAGGCTATCATTGGTGTTTTTTATTTTAGCCATTCTGACAGGTGTAAGATGGTATCTTAAAGTTGTCTTGATTTGCATTTCCCTGATCACTAAGGAAGTTGAGCATGATCTTAAGTGTCTTTTGGCCATTTGAACTTCTTCTGTTGAGAATTTTCTGTTCAGCTCAGTGCCCCATTTTATAATTGGGTTGATTAGCATTTTACGGTCTAGTTTCTTGAGTACTTTATATATTTTGGAGATCAGACATTTGTCAGTTGCGGGGTTAAGAAGGTGAACCCAAAGAAAAACATATAGGCATCCTCCCGAATATTAACCTTCATCAGGCGATGAAAGGAGACAGAGACAGAGACCCACATTGGAACACCGGACTGAAATCTCAAGGTCCAAATCAGGAGCAGAAGGAGAGAGAGCATGAGCAAGGAACTCAGGACCGCGAGGGGTGCACTCACACACGGAGACAATGGGGATGTTCTATCGGGAACTCACCAAGGCCAACTGGCCTGGGTCTGAAAAAGCATAGGATAAAACCGGACTCGCTGAACATAGCAGACAATGAGGACTACTGAGAACTCAAGAACAATGGCAATGGGTTTTTGATCCTACTGCACGTACAGGGTTTGTGGGAGCCTAGGCAATTTGGATGCTCACCTTACTAGACCTGGATAAGGTGGATGGTCCTTGGACTTCCCACAAGGCAGGGAACCCTGATTGCTCTTAGGGCTGACAAGGGAGGGGGACTTGATTGGGGGAGGGGGAGGGAAATGGGAGGTGGTGGCGGGGAGGAGGCAGAAATCTTTAATAAAGAAATAAATAAATTAATTAAAACAGATAAATAAAATTTAAAGAAGTGACATGCCCCTTACTTGTCCAAACCTCAAACTTCCTTCTCAAACACTTTCTATTATTCCTGTTACTCTCTGTATTTGGTAAAATGGACTGGATCCCAAGATATAGTGTTGATGTTTTCCACCCTTAGACAAGAGCAAGAAAACAGAATCATACTAGATGACCAACTACTGAATGGATGATGAGCATGTGGTACATTCACACAGCGGCATGTTATTCATCCACAAAGAGAATTTCTGGGCAGTTGATACATCAGGAAATTATTGTGCTGAATTGACCCAGATTTACCAAACAAATACTGCATGTTCTCTCATCTGCAGACCCCTGATTTTAATGCACGTGGGTATGAATAGGGACATAAGTGATAAAACTAGAAAAGGCACCATGAGACAGATAAAAGAGATATTGTGTGAGGGAATAAGAGATGGGCAACAGAATCAGTATAGCATGAAAAGGTTAGGTCACCATTGAGGATGGAGGGGACAGAGAGTGGTCACTAGGGGGCTGTTGTTGGTTACAGGATAGGAGGATCAAATAATTTGGAACAAAGTAATTATGCTCAAAAGTTCCATAATAAAATCTCGTACTTTGTATGTTAATTAAAATAAGAAATTTAAACAGAGGAAAGGACAAAGTAATTTTAGGGGAACTGTAGATAATCCACTTACTCTGCCACCATATTAACAAAAAGCAAGGAACTCTGAGCTTCAGGACATGAAGAGAGCCTGTGGCTCTGTGGGGTGTGCACAGGAGGTTACTCACATGGCTGGCTTCAATGGTGAGAAGTATTATCATAAGCACTCTATGGTTCAGGCAAATAATTCAGTTATGGGTATATTTGGGGCATCCAAGAAGGTCCCTGGAGAGAGGTACTTCCTTCTCTGAGTAGTGCTCTGTGTCTTGCATGGTTAAGCATAAATGAAGACTGTTCGTTTATTTCCTGGCCTCCTTGATCCAAATAGTCATACAAAAACTATCTTAATTATCCAGACAGTGGTGGCACACTCTTTTAATCCCAGTACTCAGGAGGCAGAGACAGGCAGGTCTCTGTGAGTTCAAGGCCATCCAGGTCTATAAGAGCTAGTTCCAGGACAGAGAAACCCTGTCTCAAAAAACCAAAACAAACCAAAACAAACCAAACCAAAAGAACAACAACAAAACTGTATTAATTGCAACACTGCTTGACTGATAACGCAGATGTATTTCTTGCTAGCTCTTATGTGTTAATCTTAACAGGAAGCTGTGGACCACTGGTCAGGTTCCAGCCTCCTTTTCCTTTGGCAGCTACATGGTGTCTGCCTGACTCCGCCTTCTTTCTCCAAGTACTCAGTTTAGTTTCCCTGCCTAATCTATTCTGCCCTGCCATAGGCAAAAGCAGCTTCTTTATTAACTAATAGTAATAAAACATATTCACAGCATAAAGAGGGGAATTCAACATCTATGAAGAGAAATCCTTTTGGTTTTACGTGATAAGCAGAAATAGTCTGCAGCAGGCAGGTTGTCCTCCAACCTGTGGTCTGTTGGGTGTATCTGAAGAGCGACTTCACAGCCAACCTGCAGCTGTCCTGCTCTGAAGAAATCTCCTGACTGACTGAGGTAGGTCTGCCATGTGTATAAGCTAAGAGTCTCAAAAAAGGAGTGTGGAAAGGCTAAGGAGAAACAAAGGAGAGAAAACCAGAAGCGGGAAAGCAGCTGCCTCGGTTTTCCTGGTGCGGCATCTCCACGAGAAGAGATGGAGCTGCCAATAATTGAGCCAGGCTCTCTGATGATCTAGATTAAAACAGAAGGGCCAACGGTAAACAAGATGAACTTCAAAAGAGCAGTGCCTCTGCTCTCTGGGGACCTCCATTAACGAGTCACCAGATAGGCAATTACTGTACCGTTCTTGTAATGACCAGGATCAAACACCGGCGTTCTGCACAGTAGGCACTGAGAAAGCAAGCAGACAAAAAACTGAAAATATGCCATTAAATCTTAATTATTCTTCAAAGAAAAACAAGCACGACCAGGGGCAGAGAAAGGAAGGAATATTCTGAGACTTACCAGTGCCTGGGGCTCAGGGCAGTCTTGTAGATACTGTTTCAATTCTCATATTTACTTAACACTCAATGTCTCATTCTGGCTTCTGAGTAGCAATGGGGAATTCAGTTTACTTAGGATCCCTCTTCTTCCGTCTTCTGGGATACTGACTTCTGGGACCTATGTGTATATCTTTTGGGATATAGCCATGCTAATTGAGAAAATGTGGGACACTAGGCTTATAATTAAAATGACTGCATATTGTGTATGAAAAATGAATGTATTTCATTGTTTTTAAACCAAATTTAACATACAAAACTTGTATATTTCTATGCTCATAGTCGCCAGACACATATGTCTTATGTTTGGACATTTTCAAGTTGGAAAACATGTTTTTAAAAAATATTTATTTATTTTAAATCCTGACCACAGTTTCCCCTTCCTCCTCTTCTCCTAGTTCATCCCCACACCTTCCCTCTAACCCCCCCCCACCAGTCTACTCCTCCTCTAATTCTATCCAGAAAAGGGAAGGCCTTTCATGGATATCAACAAAATTGGCATATCAAGTATCAGGAGGACTAAGGACTCCCCCTTGTTTTAAGGCTGGTCAATAAGGCTACCCAGTATAATGAATGGGATCCCAAAAACCTACAAAAGAATTAGAGACAGCCCCTGCTCCCACTGTTAGGAGCCCTTCATGAACACCAAGCTACACAGTTGTAACATATATGCACCGGGCTTAGGTCAGATCCATGCAGGTTCCCTGATTGTCGGTTCAGTCTCTGTGAGCACCTAAGAGCTCAGTTGATTCTTTGGGTTTTCTTGTGCTGTCCTTGACCCCTCTGGCTCCCTCTCTTCAGCAGGATTCCCCGAACCTGGCAGTATGTTTGGCTGTGGGTCTCTGCAACTGTTTCCATCAGTTGCTAAATAAATTGACAATTGGGCTAGGCACCAATCTATGAATATATTAAATATCATTAGGCATCATTAAGTTAATTTTTTTTCAGTCATATTTGGTTCTATCAAAGGTTTCTGAGTCATCCAGCCTCTAGGCCCTGGGAATCCAGGCAGTGTCAGGGGTGGAATCACTCTCTTGGCATGTGTTTTAGGCGGGACCATTCATTGGTTGGCCACACCCACACAATCTCTGAACAACCCTTACCCCAGCATAGATCATAGGCAGGACAGACTGTAGTTCAAAAATTCTATGGTTGGGTTGGCTTCCCAATACCTCCATTGGAGGTCTTGTTTGGTCACAGGAGATGGTCAGTCCATCCAATAGATCTCTTACTGCTATGAGTCTTGGTCATCCTTGTAAATTCAAGGGCATTTCCCTTGCACCAGGGTGGACATCATTGCATTATAGGTTTGGTATGAAATACTAGTTAGAGGAAAGATTTTTAAAGCTTTATTTTATTTTCATTTATGTGTATTTGTATATGACTGTATAAATGCATGTCACCAGTTTTTGGGTGCCCATGGAGGCCAGGAAGAGGTATCAGAGCCCCTGAAGCTGGAGTTACAGGTGGTTGTGAGTCACCCAACATGGTTGTTGGGAGCCAAACTCCAGTGCTTTGGAGAAGCAGCAAGTACCCTTGAGCTACTGAGCCTTCTTCCCAGACCTTAAAATGAAATATTTAAAGACTCCCCAAAATACAGATTTTGAGTGCTGAATTAGAATATGATGTGTGCATTAATGTGTGTGTGTCTGTGCATTTGAAGGACAAGTGGAGGTTTTACAGAATCTATGGGTCCTATATTTATCACTTAGCCTCATGGCAGTATCTATGTACAAGTATGCAGGTGTATGTGCACACATGTGTATATGTATAGCCAGTGATCAACATCTGATGTCTTCCTCCATTGTTTTTCTCCTTATTTTTTAAGATGGTGAATCTCATTCACACTGAAGCTTACCATTTAGGTACTGAGCAAAAAAGACACTTGGGTGCATCTGTCTATACTCCCAGGCACCAGAGCTACAATTGTGTATTTATTTGTTTGATTTTTATATTGGTGCTTGGAATCCATATTCTGGTTCTCATGTTTGTACAGCAAGCACTGTACTAGTGGAGCCTCCTCACCCCTACAATATGGTGTCCGTGTGTGTGTGTGTGCATGTGAAGTCCAGAGATCAACACTAGATGGCTTTCTCACTCACTCTCTACCTTTTAGTTTTTAGTCAACATGCCTCGCTAATCCTGGCACTTGGTAGCTCACCTGATTGACTGGGCAGTGGACTCCAGGAATCCTCTTGTTACTGTCTCCCCAGGACGATATTATAAAACACAAGACACTTCATCTAGCCTTTATGTGAATGTTGGGGATCTGAACTCGGATCTTCATGTTTCCACAAAGATATAGTAAGCCAACTCCCTAGTTGCAACATTATGTTTTGTTGTCATTTTTCAGTGTTCTTTACCTATGGGAAAGGCCAGCCTAGCATTCATATCAGAAATGCAATGAGAAGGCCAGTCTGATCTACACAGAGAGTTCTAGCCAGCCTGAGCTGCATAGTGTGACCCTGTCTTAAAAAAAAGAATTGAAGTTTCTTTTCCACATCTTATTACTGTACTATTTCTGATTATATACATTAGAAAAACAAAAGAAAGAATGAAATGTGAAGATTTTGATTTTAATTTTTCTAGTCACCCCATTCTAAAAGAAAAAGGCAGTCAATAAAATTAATTTCAAGAATATATTTTATCAAACCAAATATATCACAATATCATCATTTCAATATAAAACTATTTAATGAGACATTTTAGTCTTTTTTTTTTGTAATGGTTGACATCCAAATTCAAGCAGCTTAAAATTCCAGCTTGGCTGTAGAGATGTCTCATTAGCGAAAGGCATCTGTCACCAATCCTGATGACTAAGTTTGATTCTCAGACCCCAATGGCAGAAAGAGAGAACAAAGTCATATAGATTGTCTCTGATTTACACACACCAACACCCATGCACAGGCACACAGAAGCATACACAGACACTCACATTAAATTAATCTTTAGTCCCAACTCATTTCAACTTTAACTGCTTGCATTTGAAATTCATGGGGATTGAGGGTTCACTCCGACACAGCCCAAGACTCCATACAGCGATACTATGTCCTCTATACAGCCATCTAGAAAAGATACAACGTTTGCACAGGGAAGTTGACCTCATCTGACCTCAGGTCTGTAGGACTTAAAACAAGGAAATCTAGGATGCAGCCATCCTGGAAAACACCACTCAATCCTGTTGGCGGCATTTTCTGCGTGAGAACAATATTGCTACAGTCACTTGCACTGACAGTTTTGAACTTGAAACCAAAGAAAAGCACTCAGATCAGGGGAGAAGCAGACAGGCAGGGCAATGCTCTTGGGTGCCTATGTGTTTAGACACATAAGGCTGTCTGCTCCCTACCCCCAGAAATTCTGATGAAGATGTCCTATGAAACCCATGTCTTGAGAGCTTATCTGTAAAAAAAAAAAAAAAAGAAAAAAAAAACTAATTTAAAAATAAAGATGCATGAAGCCTGCTCTCACAGCAACTTTAGGAGATAGAACAGATGAGTTAGAGAAGATGACAGCCTAAGAAAAGATTCATTGTGAAAAACAATGAATGCAGGAGTCACTGAACAAGGGTGGGCCTGGAAGGGTGACTTCACCTGCACTGCTCACTGATATGGTTCACAGGCGCCATAGCGGAGAGGACTGCTACTTGTCTTCCTCCTTTAGAAGTTTATACGGCATTTTCTGATAGCATAAAAGCTAGTCCTCAGCCTGTCCTTTCCTGCTATGTGGGAGGGTAAATGGTTAACAGGCCAATCCATGATGACCTTCAGTAAGCAGGCCCAAAAGAATTCCTGAAGATGGTGACTGCTGTTGAGGATCATCCCGCATAACAGCTTCTTAAAACTATCTTGTTTCATTTTGTCATGTTCAATATTTTAGAGATTGACACTCCTGTCTTGATTGTATCACAAAACTAGTACACTGAAAAATCTTGATTTTCAATCAAAGAAAAACTCCAAAGTTTAGTCATTTCCACTGGGGTTTTCCCAAACATTGGGCAACAATTCTTATCCACTAATGAGTGGCATCGTTCTTTAAATGTTATTAATTTAGACAGTAACACTATCATAGGAAAAGGTGTGTGTGTGTACGTGTGTGTATGTACACGTGAGTATGTGCATGTTTTGCATGCATGTTGGTGTTTGCTGTGAATGCATGGCACGCTCCTCTGTCACTCTCCATCGTGCCTTTTGGGACAAGCTCTCACACTGTACTTGTCACCTACTACCCGGCTAGACTGTGCAGCTGGTGGACTCCAGAGATCTACTTGTCTCCGTCCCTGCTACACTAGGACCACAGTTGCATGTGGCCACAGCCGTATTTTTTACATGGGTTCTGGAGATCCAAACTCAGGTCTTTGAGTTTGCACAGTGGACACTTTCCCCAGCCGAACGCTTTTGTTTCTTCATTATGAAATGTAAAAGCAGATGATTTGGTAACCATTTCACTACAGAGAAAGTGATGCTGTGGAGGTGAAGATGCCTGTTCATGTGCGGTTCACTTGCTCTCTCTGTCCTTTCCTCTGTCTTCTCTCATTGTTCCTTCCCCCCTCCTCTTTGTTTCTTATAGTAAGTGCACCTCCTAAGAGTATACAAGCTTGTGTTCTCACACGAGGAACTGATTTTCAAAAACTCATCCTTCGTATGAGAGTCTTCTTAAAGAAAGCATCTCCTCTTTATCTTTTTATTTTTCCCTTCACTCTCTTTTTAAACAAAAGCTTCACTTTCTCAATGCAAATGTCACTCTCCTCAGACTAACTTCAGAGATAAACATGCAGTGATCAGGGCGCCTACGATTATACAAAACGCTATGTCTTCACAAAAGAGCTTACCTCAGAAGAAAGAATTATGCTTTTTTCTTCTGATTTAAATTTTTTCTTGCAAAATTGCTGTATCCTTTATTCAAGATACCTTACAGTTCACCAAGATAACCTCAATAAATAAATACAGCTTCAGCAGGAAGGGAGACAAAAGCCTGTTCAACACTCAGATCACCCCAGATTATAAAACACAAGGGGGGAAAAAGACAAATGACAAATTAATGAGAAAACACATAAGACCACAGTTGGCATTTTCTCCATAGATAGAGGAACATCTAGATTCAAGTTTGCATTAAAATGCACACCTGGTAACAAGAACAGTTTTATGAGCGTTCGTGGGCAGGCAGTGAAGAGCCCATTCCAAGCCTGACTCCATGCGGACAGCTTTGCCTTTTGTCTCCAAGCCCACTTGGTAATGAAGGTTCAGCTCTGTGACAGGAGAGCCAAGAAGTTTTGCTTTGTATCCATATAGTTTGCAAAGAGATTAACGTGAACGAAAAGAATAAGGAACATCTGGGAACATGGGTTTTGCATTTCCCTCTTGTCCTAATTGTGATCAAGTGCCGAGGACTAAGGCAAGGATGACTGAAGTTATCTTCCCCTTGACAAGCCTTCTGCACCTGCAGCCCACACAGGTAAACAGCACAGGGCGCTCAGGTGTCTCGCTGGCAGCTCTTGTCATCCAAGTGGTGGCTGTGGACTATTCTCGATTTCTCCGGTCTGAGCTGTGTGTTGAGAGGAGAGTCAACAGATGGAATTGGCGAGGATTCTTTTCAATCAAGCAAAAGGAAACTGAGAATGCAATGCGCACTAATCACTGTCCCAGGTGTTCTGTAGAACAAAATTATACCCTAGGCTCTTCTTCCCTTGATGTGTGTGAGCTGATGATGCAGTGGGGGAAAGGTGAATACACACAGGTATTCGTGCATCATGGCACAACTTCAAATGCTATTTATTTATCTTAATTTAGATATCCCACCACAAATATAAGTTGCTTAGGGGCAGGATTTTGGAAGGGACAGATTTAGTTCTTCATGACTGCAACCTATTAACTAAACAGTGGTGAACACTCAGTGAGGAACTCTTGACTGAATCTGACATGGAGATTCAAGAGAGCCAAGAAGGGTGCTTGAGTGTGGTCTTAATAAAATTATTGCTAATTTCCAAATTTTAAAAGTTATGATATAAGGTGAATCCTCTTTGAGAAACAAAAGAACAAATAGGCAGGACAGTAATTCCATCCCCGTAGAGCTCTTGTTAAAAGCCTCCCTTTTCCTACTGTGGGCATCTCACTACCCAAGCTGCAAAAGTTTTATTGTGTTTCCCATATAGGAATCATTGGTTATTTAGATTGGAATGCATGTGCTGCATTGCTATGTAGGCCTTCCTAGGTTTGGTTTTTAGTATTGCTGTCAGAGTCTTTATCAGGCCAGCCAAACCCTCATGGACTCAGGCCTTCAAAATCCTAGATTTGAAAACACAAATGAGCACTGGGGAAAAGAGCGTAGGAGAGCAAAGGTCTAGAAGCCGGAAAGCACAAGCATGTTGTTGGAAGCTGGAGCCGCACAACGAGGAATGGAGTTTTAAGATTCAGAGACATCTCTGCTGCTCATGTCTCCAGCCAGTCTATGGTTCCGAGGAATCTTTCAATGTCTGCAGAGCAAAGGTTGTAAAAGCTCAGCAATGGGAGTCATGGCATGATGGAGGAAGGTCATTGGTTAAATAATAAAGAAACTGCCTAGGCCCATTTGATAGGCAACCCTTAGGTGGGTGGAGTAGACAGAACAGGATGCTGGGAGAAAGAAGCTGAGTCAAAGAGTCGCCATGATTCTCCCACTCCAGACAGACGCAGGTTAAGATCTTTCCTGGTAAGCCAGCTCATTGTGCTACACAGAATATTAAAAATGGGTTAGATCAATATGTAAGAGCTAGCCAATAAGAGGCTGGAACTAATGGGCCAGGCAGTGATTAAAAATATACAGTTTCCGTGTAATTATTTCAGGGCATAAGCTAGCCATGCTGGCGGCCGGGTGCCGGGGACGCAGCCCCGCCGCTCATATTACAACAATGGCAACAACGAACCCTGCAAGATTCAGAATTTAGCTAGCAGGAAGGTAAAAATGAAACATGAGGAAAAGGCAGGCAAACCTTAGCCAGGTGAGGTGAAGGCAAGAAATGGGCCTATCTGTAAGAAACCATTACACCAAAAGGTTTATTCCATGCCAGAATGGTACCCGGGACTTTGTGCAAATGAAGCAAATACTCTACCAACTAAGTTCTATTCTCAACCCTTGGACAAGTATCTTCCTTCATCTTTGATCTCAGATCTTCTATCCGTATGTGAGTGTGATGGAGATATTATAAGAGATTCCTATAACCTTTTAGTAATTCAGAAACTTACAGGGAACTTTTAAAGTAAATTTTGTTTTCCTTAGTATTATGTGTGAACAACATACCCGAAGTTCTTTTTGGTGGCAGCCATTTCATCATTATTGTGTATTAATTCAACATGTCAGGCGTGGGATACATTCTCAGCCAAAGTCTCCATGCGGCTCATGGTCTGCATTCTATCTGTAACATGGTGGTCAACTGCCTGCAGGCTAGCCACCTGCTTCTGTGGTCGTGTGGGAATGCAGCCATGACTGTCAATCTACATGTTGTCTCTGGCTCCTTCTTTGCTCTGGGGCAGCACTGAAGAGTGTTGCTACAGATGGTATGGCTCATTCAGCTTACAGCCTTCACTCTCTGACCCTTCACTGGGCCACCTCTGTTCCTCTGCATGATCAGTGTTAGTCTAACAATCCTGAGTACATTCAGCCTACACACTTGGTCAAGAAAAATGTGTACAGGTGGCTCTGATCCAAAGGGGAAAAAAAAGAGTGATATCCAGAGTAATGGAATTGTCTTTGTTTTTGGCTTACAGATGTTGACTATATTTGCTGCTGTTTCAAAGACTATCTGTAAGTTTGTTGCTGCATCTTTGATTGCATATGAAAATATGAGATTTTGAATAAACCCAAAACCTTATTGTAACATATTACCTGTTCCTCCATTAATTCCCAAGGCAAATAAAATCTGTGAGTTATATTCATTTTATATTTTATATGAGTCATAATTTTACCTTTACAAAAATCATCTATATAGGCTGGATGTGGTGGTCTATACTGTCTTCTCAGCAGTTTGAAGAAAGAGCAGGAGGAAGGGGACAGACTTGAATTTTAGACCAATCTGTGTCGCATTGTGAGGTTCTGTATAAAAAAGAAATATGTGTCTTTAAAACCTTGTATATTTGGGCTGAGGAGGTAGCTCAGCCGGTAAATTTGTTGCTATGCAAATGTGAGAACCTGCGTCCAAATCCTGTATCACATGAAAAGCCATATATGATGGAGCATGCATGCAACCCCAGTGCTGGGGTGGCAGAGATAGATAGATCACCAGGATTCTGTGGCCAACCATCCTGTTCTAATCAGTCAGTACTGGGTTCTATTAGGAGATCATGTTTCAAAAGCAAGGTGGAAAATTAATGGAGAGCAACACTTGAGAGTCCCCAGTGGCTTACACACACAAATACACACGTGCATATACACCTGAATACATGTGTGCACATTTGAACATAAACACTTTAAAGAAAACAGCAGAACTAAAAAGGAACTGGTACACAAGGCATGTGCCATCTAAATTCCTGTGCAAAATCAAGAGACTGCAGTTAAAAGACAAGCCTTGAGTTAGCTAGTTTACTGTCCTTACCACCTTCTTAGAGAGCTCTTCAGAGACAGATCACTTAGCTTCTCTCTCTAAACCTCAATTTTTGTCTCCTCTGTAATGCAGTTATTTTAGTAATTTCTACCTTTCGGTTGTATGAGGATTAAGTGACATAATTCATGTACAACATCTAATATTCAGCAAACAACCTGGCAAAAGCAGCTCAGATTGTTGTAATTGTGGTTGGAAATTGCATTTTCATTCATTAGCTGAATGAAATTTCCAGCTTCTACCTCGAGTTACCTTCTGCCAGCTGTGCACACAGCTCTACTGGCTTGGGTTGGTTCTTACAAATGCTACACCTAAGACAAGGCTTGGAGTGGGCTGACTGGGTAGAGAATGTCTCTAGAAGTAAAGATGGAGAAACAAGAAAAAGAAGAGGTAGAAAGGAAAAACAGGAAAGAAAGAAAATACTTTTTATTTCTTTCATCTGGGTTCCACTAAAGAAGTCAGAGCTCAATGTGTCAATGGGAGATTGGCCTTAGATTCATCTCTTATAAATACAGGTGGCTGAGATATTAACAGTCACTGTCCAGAGCTCTTTGACTGAAGGTATTTTCCACAGATATCTACTCTATGACTCCAGGCTGTGTGAGATAAACAAGAGCTTGTCATTAGTAGAAACCTTGAAGCAGTTATAGAAGCTGTTTCTGTGTAGTGTAGTGGTCTTTCCTAGGCAAGTCACTGGGTTCTCAGAGGGAAAGGCACAAATGCATCCAATACTCAGCTTAAAACAGGTGATGAGTGTCTCTGCCAAATCACCTCTCGAACTCTTGCTGTGAATATTCCTCTCATAGAAACACGAAGTATGACTGATTTTAAAAAGACAGTCATACCTCTATCCCCAGATGCATTCCAGTGTGGAATCCAGGGATTCTTCTAGGGTGAGGCATACCTGCTCTGGAGACCTAGAGAGGCCCAGGGTAGAGGTCTGCAGGCACAACAGTTGGACATTCTGATTTTGGTCCTAAAGAAGGCCTCCAGGAGACTCTCAGGAAGTGAGAAGAGCCTGGATTAACTGCCCTAGTTGTCGGTGCCTTAGAAGAGAGCTGGCCACTCGCTAGCCCTTTGAGTCACTTGAGTCTGGGGACACAGTAACGGACCATCTAATTCAGTCACTTATTTTAAAGGATCTCGGGTGATTGGTTCAATTATCTGAAATTTGCCTTTAATTTTTTTAAACTGATTTTTTTTAAACAATCTCTTCTCATTTTACATGCCAATGCCAGTTCCCACTCTTTCCACTTATCCCATTCCTCCCACCTTCCCCCACCTCATACCCATCCACTCCTCAGAGAGGGTGTGGTTTCCCATGGTGAGTCAACAAAATCTGGCATGTCACTTTGAGGCAAGACCGAACACCCTCCTGTTTTATCTAGGCTAAGCAAGGTATCCTTTTAAAGAAAATGGGCTCCAAAAAGCCAGTTCAAGCAGTAGGGATAAGTCCTGGACCTGTTGTCAATGGCCCCATAGACTGCTACAGTCACACAATTATCATCCACATTCAGATAATTTGGCCTAGTGTGGTCCCATGCAGGTTCCCAGCTGTCAGTCCGGAGTGAACTCCCACTAGCTCAAGTCAGTTTTTCTGTGGGTTTCCCATCATGGACTTGACCCATTGCTCATATTATCACTCCTCGCTCTCTTCAAGCAGACTCTGGGAGCTTGGCCCAGTGCTTAGCTGTGGATCTCTGCATCTGCTTCCATCAGTTTCTGGATGAGGGTTCTATGATGACAGTTAAGGTAGTCATCAATCTGATTACAGGGGAAGGCCTGTTCAAGTACCCTCTCCACTATTGCTTAGGGTCTTAGCTGGGGTCATCCTTGTGGATTCCTGGAAAATTCCCTAGTGCCAGGTTTCTTGCTAGCCCCAAACTGGCTCTCTCAGTCAAGGTATCTCATTCCTGGCTCTACCTCTCTGTCCTTCCCCCATTTGACCATCCCATTCTGTCATATTATCCTCCCCCTTTCCCTCTTCTCCCTCCTACCCATGCTCCCAATTTTTTCAGGAGATCCTGTCTATTTCCCCTCCCTAGAGGATCCATCTATATCTTTCTTAGGGTTCTCCTTGTTATTTAGCTTCTCTAGGGTCATGGACTATAGGCTTGTTATCCTTTGCTTTATGTCTAATATCCTCTTACTAGTGAGTACATACCATTTTTCTTTCTGGGACTGGGTTACCTCAGAGAGGATGGTATTTTCTAGTTCCATCCACTTGCCTGCAAATTCAAGATGTCATTGTTTTTTACTTCTGAGTAGTACTCCATTTTGTAAATGTACCACATTTTTATCAATTTTTTTTTTGGTTGAGGGGCATCTAAGTTGTTTCCAGGTTCTAGCTATTATGAATAATGCAGATGAGCAAATATCCTTGTGGTATTATGTACATGCTTTGAGTATATGCCCAAGAGTAGTATTGCTACAAGATGAAGTAAAAAAAAAAATCAGTAGCCCTCCTTTACACAGATGATAAAAGGGCTGAGAAAGAAATCAGAGAAACATCATCCTTTACACACATAACATAAAATATCTTGGGATAGCACTAGCCAAAGAAGTGAAAGACCTGTATGAAAAGAACTTTAAGTCTTTGAAGAAAAAACAAACTGAAGAAGATATCAAAAAATGGAAAGATCTCCCATGTTCTTAGATAGGTAGGATCAGCATAATAAAAATGACAATCTCACCAAATGCATTCAATAGATTAAATGCAATCCTCATCCAAATCCCAACACAATTCTTCACAGACTTGGAAAGAACAATACTCAACTTCATATGGAACAAAAAACAAAAAAAAAAAAACAAACAAAACAAAAAAAAGGCATACCGAAAACAATTCTGTACAACAAAGGAACTTCTGGAGTCATCACCATCCCTCACATCAAGCTCTATTATAGAGCTACAATAATGAAAACAGCTTGGTATTGACATAAAAAACAGAGAGGTTGATCAATGGAATCAAATCAAAGAGCCAGATATTAATTCACAAACCTATGAACACCTGATTATACCTTCATCTGGTGCCCAAACATTTGGTTGTAGAATCCTTCCTTCCCCCCGCTCGGCTGCCTGCCACCAGCCTGGCTAGCTTACTTGGTAGAGCATGAGACTCTTAATCTCAGAATTGTGGGTTCGTGCCCCATGTTAAGCGCCAGATGAAGGCGTAAGTCATAAACAATCCCACACTGGTTTGGAATTATGATTAATAGAATAGTTATTTATTTAAAGGGGAAAACTTACAGATCACTGTCCCAGACAACAGCCCTCTGCGCAATCAGGAAAGGAGCCTAGTCACCAATGGCAGAGCTGGAAGCAAGAGAGGGAGCAGAGGGAAGTTGTTGCTTTTTTAAAAGGAGAGAGACCACGCCCCAATGGGCTGGTATCTCAGCGGCTATTGGCTGAAGGAGCAGAAGGAGCTCCTGCAACACCTCACTTTTTTACAAAGAAGCTAAAATTATTCAATTTAAAAAAGAAAACATCTTCAACAAATAGTGCTGGTATAACTGGATGTATGAAAACATCCATATCTATCCCTTGCACAAAACTCAAGTCCAAATGGATCAATGGTCTCAACATAAATCCAGCCACATTGAACCTTGTAGAAGAAAACATGGGAAGTAGCCTTGAATGCATGGACACAGGAGACCATTTCCTGTTGTAATATGAGCGGCAGGGCTGCGTCCCCGGCACCCGGCCGCCCACATGGCTAGCTTATGCCCCGAAATAATTACACGGAAACTGTATTCTTTTAATCACTGCCTGGCCCATTAGTTCCAGTCTCTTATTGGCTAGCTCTTACATATTGATCTAACCCATTTCTAATATTCTGTGTAGCCCCATGAGCTGGCTTACCAGGGAGATCTTAACCTGCGTCTGTCTGGAGTGGGCGAATCATGGCGACTCCTGACTCAGCTTCTTTCTCCCAGCATTCTCTCTGTTTACTCCACCCACCTAAGGGCTGGCCTATAAATGGGCCAAGGCAGTTTCTTTATTAAATGAAAGTAATTCCTCCATCAATTTCCTAAATACAACACTAGTAGCACAGACACTGAGAGTGACAATAAATAAATGGGACCTTCTGAAACTGAATAGCTTCTGTAAGGCAAAGGTCACAGTCAATAAGACAAAAAGGCAGCCTATAGAATGGGGAAGATTTTCACCAATCCCACATCAGACAGAGGATTGATCTCCAAAATATGCAAAGAACTCAGAAACTAGACATCAAAATGCCAAATAATCCAAGTAAAAATAGATTACTAATCTACACAGAAAATTGTCAACAGAAGAATCTAAAATTCCAAAAGACACTTAAGGAATTGCTCAACATCCTTAGCCATCAGGGAAATACAAATCAAAACAACTCTGAGATACCATCTTTTTTTATTTTTTTAATTAATTTATTTATTTATTTAAGATTTCTGCCTCCTCCCAGCCACCGCCTCCCTTTTCCCTCCCCCACCCCCGATCAAGTCCCCCCTCCCTCGTCAGTCCAAACAGCAATCAGGGTTCCCTGCCCTGTGCGAAGACCAAGGACCACCCACCTCCATCCAGGTCTAGTAAGGTGAGCATCCAAATTGCCTAGGCTCCCACCAAGCCAGTATGTGCAGTAGGATCAAAAACCCATTGCCATTGTTCTTGAGTTCTCAGTAGTCCTCATTGTCCGCTGTGTTCAGCGAGTCCGATTTTATCCCATGCTTTTTCATGCGGGCCAGCTGGCCTTGGTGAGTTCCCGATAGAACATCCCCACTGTCTCCATGTGTGGGTGCACCCTCGCGGTCCTGAGTTCCTTGCTCGTGCTCTCTCTCCTTCTGCTCCTGATCTGGAACCTGAAATTTCAGTCCGGTGCTCCAATGTGGGTCTCTGTCTCCTTTCATCGCATGATGAAGGTTAATATTCAGAAGGATGCTTATATGTTTTTCTTTGGCTTCACCTTTTTATTTAGCTTCTCTGGGATCACGAATCATAGGCTCAATGTCCTTTATTTATGGCTAGAAACCAAATATGAGTGAGTACATCCCATGTTCCTCTTTTTGGGTCTGGCGTACCTCACCCAGGATAGTGTTTTCTATTTCCGTCCATTTGTATGCAAAATTCAAGAAGTCCTTGTTTTTTACTGCTGAGTAGTACTCTAATAGGTATATACTCCATACTTTCGTCATCCATTCTTCCATTGAAGGTCATCTAGGTTGTTTCCAGGTTCTGGTTATTACAAACAATGCTGCTATGAACACAGTTGAGCATATACTTTTGTTGTATGATAGGGCATCTCTTGGGTATATTCCCAAGAGTGGTATTGCTGGGTCCAGGGATAGGTTGATCCCAAATTTCCTGAGAAACCGCCATATTGCTTTCCAAAGTGGTTGCACAAGTTTGCATACCCACCAGTAATGGATGAGTGTACCCCTTTCTTCACAGCCTCTCCAGCAAAGGCTATCATTGGTGTTTTTTATTTTAGCCATTCTGACAGGTGTAAGATGGTATCTTAAAGTTGTCTTGATTTGCATTTCCCTGATCACTAAGGAAGTTGAGCATGATCTTAAGTGTCTTTTGGCCATTTGAACTTCTTCTGTTGAAAAGTCTCTGTTCAGCTCAGTGCCCCATTTTATAATTGGGTTGATTAGCATTTTACGGTCTAGTTTCTTGAGTACTTTATATATTTTGGAGATCAGACATTTGTCAGTTGCGAGGTTGGTGAAGATCTTCTCCCAGTCAGTGGGTTGCCTTTCTGTCTTAGTGACAGTGTCCTTTGCTTTACAGAAGCTTCTCAGTCTCAGGAGGTCCCATTTATTCAATGATGCCCTTAGTGTCTGCGCTGCTGGGGTTATACGTAGGAAGTGGTCTCCTGTGCCCATGTGTTGTCGAGTACTTCCCACTTTCTCTTCAATCAGGTTCAGTGTATTCGGACTGATATTGAGGTCTTTAATCCATTTGGACTTGATTTTTGTGAATGGTGATAAATATAGATCTGTTTTCATTCTTCTACAGATTGACATCCAGTTTTGCCAGCACAATTTGTTGAAAATGCTCTCTTTTTTCCATTGTATACTTTTAGCTCCTTTATCAAAAATCAGGTGTTCATAGGTTTGTGGGGTAAAGTCAGGGTCTTATATTCGATTCCATTGGTCAACTTCTCTGTTTTTATGCCAGTACCAAGCTGCTTTCAATACTGTAGCTCTGTAATAGAGTTTGAAGTCAGGTATGGTAATGCTTCCAGTCAGTCCTTTATTGTATAAGATTGTTTTGGCTATCCTGGGTTTTTTTGTTTTTCCATATAAAGTTGATTATTGTCTTCTCCAGATCTGTGAAGAATTTTGATGGGATATTGATGGGGATTGCATTGAATCTATAGATTGCTGTTGGTAGAATTGCCATTTTTACAATGTTGATCCTCCCAATCCAAGAGCAAGGGAGATCCTTCCATTTTCTGGTGTCCTCTTCAATTTCTTTCTTCAAAGACTTAAAGTTCTTGTCAAATAGATCCTCACTTCCTTGGTCAGAGTTACCCCAAGATATTTTATGCTATTTGTGGCTACTGTGAAAGGTGATGCTTCTCTGATTTCCCTCTCTGCTTCCTTATCCTTTGTGTATAGGAAGGCAACTGATTTTTTGGAGTTGATCTTATATCCTGCTACATTACCAAAGGTTTTTATCAGCTCTAGGATTTCTTTGGTAGAGTTTTTGTGGTCACTTAAGTATACTATTATATCATCTGCAAATAACGAAAGCTTAACTTTTTCCTTTCCAATACGAATTCCCTTGATCCCCTTATGTTGTCTTATTGCTATTGCTAGAACTTCAAGCACTATATTGAAGAGGTATGGAGAGAGTGGACATCCTTGTTGTATTCCTGATTTTAGTGGGATGGCTTTGAGTTTTTCTCTGTTTAATTTAATGTTAGCTGTTGGCTTGTTGTAAATAGCTTTTATTATATTTAGGTATGACCCTTGTATCCCTAATCTCTCCAAGACCTTTATCATAAAGGGGTGTTGAATTTTGTCGAATGCTTTCTCAGCATCTAATGAAATGATCATATGGTTTTTTTCTTTCAGTTTATTTATATGGTGGATCACATTGATAGATTTGCATATGTTGAACCAGCCCTGCATCTCTGGGATGAAGCCTACTTGATCATAATGGACAATTTTTCTGATGTGTTCTTGGATTCGGTTTGCCAGTATTTTATTGAGAATTTTTGTGTCAATGTTCATGAGTGATATAGGCCTGTAATTCTCTTTCTTGGTTGGGTGTTTGTGTGGTTTTGGTATCAGGGTAATTGTAGCTTCATAAAAAGGAATTTGGCAATGACTCTTCTGTTTCTATATTGTGAAATACATTAAGGAGTATAGGTATTAGCTCTTCTTGGAAGTTCTGGTAGAATTCTGCACTGAAACCATCTGGTCCTGGACTTTTTTTTTGGAAGGGAGATTTTTTATAACAGTTTCTAATTCTTCACAACTAACAGGTCTATTTAGATCGTTCACCTGGTCTTGGTTTAGCTTTGGTATATGATACTTATCTAAAAAAATGTCCATTTCTTTTGCATTTTCCAGTTTTGTGGCATACAGGCTTTTGTACTAAGATCTAATGATTCTCTGAATTTCCTCTGTGTCTGTGGTTATGTCCCCCTTTTCATTTCTGATCTTATTTATTTGTGTGTTCTCTCTCTGTCATTTAATTAGTTTTAATAGGGGTTTGTGGATCTTGTTGATTTTCTCCAAGAACCAACTTTTTGTTTCATTGATTATTTCGACTGTTTTATGAGTTTCTATTTTATTGATTTCTGCCCTCAGTTTGATTATTTCTAGTCTTTTACTCCTCTTGGGTACATCTGCTTCTTTTTTTTTTCTAGAGCTCTCAGGTGTGCTGTTAAGTCCCCAATGTATGCTTTCTCCGTTTTCTTTAAGTGGGCACTTAGTGCTATGAACTTTCCTCTTAGCACTGCTTTCATCGTGTCCCATAGGTTTGAGTATGTTGTCTCTTTATTTTCATTAAATTCAATGAAGACTTTAATTTCTTTCTTAATTTCTTCCTTGACCCAGGTGTGGTTCAGTAGTTGACTGTTCAGTTTCCATTAGTTTGTCGGCTTTCTGGGGGTAGCATTGTTGTTGCCTTCTAACGTCAATCCGTGGTGATCTGATAAGACACAGGTGGACACTGATTTTTTTTTGTATCTGTGGAGGTTTCCTTTGTTTCCGAGTATGTGGTCAATTTTTGAGAAGGTTCCATGAGCTGCAGAGAAGAAGGTGTATTCTTTCCTATTTGGGTGGAGTGTTCTATAGATGTCTGTTAAGTCCATTTGCTTCATTACCTCCAACAATTCTCTCAATTCTCTACTAGGTTTCTGTCTGATTGACCTGTCCATTGGTGAGACAGGTGTGTTGAAGTCTCCTACTACTAGTGTGTGTGGTTTGATGTCTGCCTTGAGTTTTAGTAATATTTCTTTTACATAAGTGGGTGCTTTTATATTAGGGGCATAGATATTCAGGATAGAGACTTCATCCTGCTGAATCGTTCCTGTTATGAGTATAAAGTGTCCATCTCGATCTCTTCTGATTGATTTTAGTCTGAAGTCAGTTTTGTTAGAAATTAGTATGGCCACACCTGCTTTTTTCTTAGGACCATTTGCTTGAAAAACCTTTTCCCAACCCTTTACTCTAAGTAGATGCCTGTCTTTGTGGTTGAGATGTGTTTCTTGCAAACAGCAGAATGTTGGATCCCATTTTCGTATCCAATCTCTTAGACTGTGCCTTTTTTTTAATGGGTTCTTCCACAGCTTTGAGGTTTTATTTTTTTATTTATTAATTTATTTATTTATTAAAGATTTCTGTCTCTTCCCCGCCACTGCCTCCCATATCCCTCCCCGTCCCCCAATCAACTCCCCCTCTCTCATCAGCCCTAAGAGCAGTCAGGGTTCCCTGCCCTGTGGGGAGTCCAAGGACCTCCCACCTCCTTCCAGGTCTATTAAGGTGAACATCCAAACAGCCTTTGCTCCCACAAAGCCAGTACGTGCAGAAGGATCAAAACCCAGTGCCATTGTTCTTGACTTCTCAGCAGACCTCAATGTCCACTATGTTCAGTGAGTCTGGTATTATCCCATGGTTTTTCAGACCCAGTCCAGCTGGCCTTGGTGAGTTCCCGAAAGAACATCCCCATTGTCTCAGTATGTGGGTGCACACCTCATGGCCCTGAGTTCCTTGCTCGTGGACTCTCTCCTTCTGCTCCTGGTTTGGACCTTGGGGTTGTAGTCTGGTGCTCCAATGTGGGACTCTGTCTCTGTCTCCTTTCATTGCCTGATGAAGGTTAATATCCAGTTCCTCCTAGCCTGTGACGTTTTATAGGTGAATTGAGACCATTAATATTAAGTGATATTAATGACCAGTGGTTGTTTACTCTGGTTATTCTTGTTGTTTTTGGTAGTAGAGTTTGTGTGTCTCCCTTCTTTGAGTTGTGCTGTTGAAGGGTCGCTAGATGCCTGAGTTATTGTAGGCAGTGTTGGCAATGTTGGATTCCTTGGGTTGTGATTTTCCTTCTATTACTTTCTGTAGGGCTGGATTTGTGGCTACGTATTGTTTAAATTTGTTCTTATCCTGGAATGACTTGTTTTCTCCATTGAAAGTGAACGATAGCTTGGCTGGGTATAGTAGTTTGGGTTTGCATCCATGGTCTCTTAGTTTCTGTAGTACCTCTATCCAGGACCTTCTGGCTTTCAGGTGTCAGTCTGATGGGTTTTCCTTTATAAGTTACTTGCCTTTTTTCCTTTGCAGCTCTTAATATTCTTTCTTTAATCTGTATATTTTGTGTTTTGATTATTATATGGCGAGGGGATGCTTTTCTTTGATCCAGTCTGTTTGGTGTTCTGTATGCTTCTTGAATACTCAAAGGAATATCTTTCTTTATGTTGGGAAATTTTTCTTTCATAATTTTGTTAAAAATATTTTCTGTGCCTTTGAGCTGTGACTCTTCTCCTTCTTCTATCCCTATTATTCTTAGGTTTGGTCTTTTTATTGTGTCCCATATTTCCTGAATGTTTTGTGATGAGAATTTGTTGGTTTTGCTGTTTTCTTTGATCAGTGTGTTTATTTTCTCTATGGTGTCTTCAGAATCTGAGATTCTTTCTTCTATCTCTTGTATTCTATTGATTATGCTTGTTTCTGTAGTCTCTGCTCGTTGACCTAGATTTTCCATATCCAGCTGGTCCTCAGTTTGTGTTTTCTTCCTTACTTCCATTTCAGTTTTCAATTCTTTTTTTATTATTATTATTAATTAATTAATTTAATTATTAAAGATTTCTGCCTCTTCCCCGCCACCACCTCCCATTCCCTCCCCCTCCCCCAATCAAGTCTTCCTTCCTCCTCAGCCCAAAGAGCAAGCAGGTTTCTCTGCCCTGTGGGAGGTCCAAGGACCACCCGCCTCCATCCAGGTCTATTAAGGTGAGCATCCAAACTACCTGGGCTCCCACAAAGCCATTACGTGCAGTAGGATCAAGAACCCATTGCCATTGTTCTTCAGTTCTCAGTAGTCCTCATTGTCCATTATGTTCAGCGAGACCGGTTCTGTCCCATGCTTTTTCAGTTCCCGGTCAGCTGGCCTTGGTGAGTTCCCGATAGAACATCCCCATTGCCTCAGTGTGTGGGTGCACCCCTCGCAGTCCTGAGTTCCTTGCTCGTGCTCACTCTCCTTCTGTTCCTCCTTTGGATCGTGAGACTTCAGTCCAGTGCTCCAATGTTGGTCTCTGTCTCTGTCTTCTTTCATCGCCTGATGAAGGTTAATATTCAGGGGGATGCTTATATGTTTTTCTTTGGGTTCACCTTCTTATTTAGCTTCTCTAGAATCACAAATTATAGTCTCAATGTCCTTTATTTATGGCTAGAAACCAAATATGAGTGAGTACATCCCATGTTCCTCTTTTTGGGTCTGGCTTACCTCACTCAGGATAGTGTTTTCAATTTCCGTCCATTTGTATGCAAAATTCAAGAAGTCATTGTTTTTTACTGCTGAGTAGTACTCTAATATGTATATATTCCATACTTTCTTCATCCATTCTTCCATTGAAGGACATCTAGGTTGTTTCCAGGTTCTGGCTATTACAAACAATGCTGCTATGAACATAGTTGAGCATATACTTTTGTTGTATGTTTGGGCATCTTTTGGGTATATTCCCAATAGTGGTATTGCTGGGTCGAGAGGTAGGTTGAACCCGACTTTCCTGAGAAACCGCCACACTGCTTTCCAAAGTGGTTGCACAAGTTTGCATTCCCACCAGCAATGGATGAGAGTGCCCCTTTCTCCACAACCTCTCCAGCAGAGGCTATCATTGGTGTTTTTGATTTTAGCCATTCTGACAGGTGTAAGATGGTATCTTAATGTTGTCTTGATTTGCATTTCCCTGATTGCTAAGGAAGTTGAGCACGATCTTAAGTGTCTTTTGGCCATTTGAACTTCTTCTGTTGAAAAGTCTCTGTTCAGCTCAGTGCCCCATTTTATAATTGGATTGATTAGCCTTTTACGGTCTAATTTCTTGAGTTCTTTGTGTATTTTGGATATCAGACCTTTGTCAGTTGCGGGGTTGGTGAAGATCTTCTCCCAGTCAGTGGGTTGCCTTTCTGTCTTAGTGACAGTGTCTTTTGCTTTACAGAAGCTTCTCAGTCTCAGGAGGTCCCATTTATTCAATGATGTCCTTAGTGTTTGTGCTGCTGGGGTTATACGTAGGAAGTGTTCTCCTGTGCCCATGTGTTGTAGAGTACTTCCCACTTTCTCTTCTATCAGGTTCAGTGTGTTTGGACTGATATTGAGGTCTTTAATCCATTTGGACTTGAGTTTTGTGCATGGTGATAAATATGGATCTATTTTCATTCTTCTACAGATTGACTTCCAGTTCTGCCAGCACAATTTGTTGAAGATGCTCTCTTTTTTCCATTGTATACTTTTAGCTCCTTTATCAAAAATCAGGTGTTCATAGGTTTGTGGGCTAAAGTCAGGGTCTTCTATTCTATTCCATTGGTTGACTTCTCTGTTTTTATGCCAGTACCAAGCCGTTTTCAGTACTGTAGCTCTGTAATAGAGTTTGAAGTCAGGGATGGTAATGCCTCCAGACGATCCTTTATTGTATAAGATTGTTTTGGCTATCCTGGGTTTTTTGTTTCAGTTTTCAATTCTTGAACTGTTTCCATTACCTGTTTGATTGTTTTTTCTTGATTTCCCAGGGTATCATTTACGTATTTACTCATTTCTTCAAACTTTTTGTTATACTTCTCATCCATTTCTATGAGGGCATTTTTTACATGTTGTTTAAGGGACTCTATTGCTTTCATAAAGTCAGTTTTTTCCTCTTTTTCTGTGTTAGGGTGTTCAAGTCCTTGTGTTGTAAGATCATTGGGTTCTGGTGTTTTCATGTTGTTTTTCAGATTGTTGGGTGAATTCTTGCCTTGGTGTCTGCCCATCTCCTCATATCGATGCTATCTAATGGGTCTTTTAAAACAGGATCAGGTTTCCCTGCTGGCCAGGGGCCCAGCTTACAAAATGCCCTCACTCCGTTTCCTGGCTCCAGGCGTGGGCCAAGCTCCCTCTCACCACTCAGAGGGGTCTTCAGGACCTGGACCAGGCTCCCCATTCGCCAGGGACCTTGCCAACAAAAGGCCTACCCCTCTGCAGGCCAGTCACCAAAACAGAGAAACTCTTGCTGCCCTCTGCCCCGAGCTCCTGACCCAGCGCCCAAATAGGCTAAACTGGGTGATCCTGAGGTCCCTCGGAAGGGAGGGGAAGTGAAGGAGGCCCCTGGGTGCAAGCTGGGATGGGTCAGGGAGAGAGAGGTCGCAGTAGAGGAGGAGCAGCCCCAGCAGAGAGTACCAGCCCTCACAGACTAATTGGAGGTCAAGGGGGTCGGCTAATGACCCCGCTCCGTTTCCTGTGTCCTGCCGTAGGCCAAGAACACTCTCCCCACTCAGGAGGGTCTTCAGGGACAGGACCAGGCTCCCCGTTCGCCCATGGACCTCGCCACTAAAAGGCCTACCACTCTGTAGGCCGGGCCCCAAAAAACCTACTTGATTTAATTGTAGTGGGGCGATCTGCTCTCAGTGTGGGCTTCACTGTTTCATGCTTGGAGAATCCTGCATCTGCTGAGTCTGTGCACCGGTGTCTCCGCCGTGTCTGTGCCCCGCAGCAGGTGTCTCTGCCGCTTGGGCCTGCATGCCACCGGTGTCTCTGCCCACCGCTTGGGCCTGCGCCTGAGATACCATCTTACACCAATCAAGATGACTTTGGCTCCCTGCCACCAGCGCCACCTCCTGCTCCGCTCTCTCTTTCTCTGTTACCTGTGGGTCCTGCTCTGCAGCCCCCCAGCCTGACCATGCGGCCCCCACCTGCTCCTACTACTCGGGTGTTGCCTTCATCTGCCAGGCCCTTCCCCCCCTAGCTTGGGGCGAGCAGAGCTGCACCCAGTAGAACTAAAGCCTTTCCAGGATTATCACAAGCTCAGCAGCAACCTTGGTGGTCCTGGGTCATCTCGGACTCCCCCAACTGGAAGGCCCTTCTCTGGTCTCAATTCCCGTCTCAAGGCCCCACCTTCCACCTACAGTGGAGTATTCTGAACTCAGCGCATTGACCTCTACCAGCAGGCCTCCCCACCAGATGCCCTGCGCTGGATGCCAAAGCCTTGGGAACGGACAGGGCCACCTTCTCGAGAAGGTCCTCCCCGAAGAGCAGAGGAGCCTGGGTCCCGGGGAGACAAGGAGCCTGGATTGCCCCCACCCTGCTGAGGGAATTCCCCTTGACCCCAACCCCTGGGGCTTGTATATAGATTATAAATATATAAGGGGGAAGGGGTGGATGGGGAGGGGTTGTGGGTCTGGAGCCTCACTTCCCCTCTTCTCTTCCTGTGGTCCCCTATCCCTGGGGCCGTTTGTTAAAAAAGAATAAAAGAATTTAAAAAAAAAAGATGACTAAGACAAAAACACTGAGGATATCTTATCCTGGGGGAGAATATGGAGTAAGGGGAATACTCCATTGCTGGTGGGAGTATAAATTTGTACAGTTGCTTTAGAAATAAATATAGCAGTTTCTCAAAAAATTGAGAATCAATCTATCTCTAGATCCAGCAATACCACTCTTGGAAATTTGCCTTTTAAATATTCAGTCTGAAGTTTGAGTTAACCAGAATGAATGGTGGTACTATCTTTGGTCATAGCTCAACAATTGACCAAACACTGGTAGATTTTTTTTCATTGGACTATCTCAAATCGTTTTTTTTTAAAAGACAGGGTCCCATATAATTCAAGCTGACCCCTAACTTGATGAGGGTGATCTTAAATTTCAAATCCTTCTGCCTTTACTTCCCCAGTGCTAGGATTACAGGGGCACACCACCACTCCTGAATCCATCTCTTAGTGCAAGTTGGGTGATTACTCTGCCAACTGAGCGATACTTCCAGCCTATCATCTCAAAACTTTATCACCAAAGCAAAATCATAATGACAGTAAAAAGATCAGTGCCTGCTGACCATCTGGAGACAGGGCGAGCACATGAACAGGTGGAGTGGATGAGAGTTTAAGCACAATGAAACCATTCTGTGAGATACTGAAATGGTTAGCACATGCTGTACATCTGTCTGGATCCACAGAACTGTGTAGCACAAACATCAGTCCTCATATACACTTTTTTTTTTTTTGCTTTATGGAAAATTTATTGCAATATTCCAAAAGCACATCACTTTTTCTTCTCAACATCCTGCTCTGCAGCTTCCTTTGCCCTCTTTGCTCGGATGCCAAAGAGCCGGGCATTGGCCCGGGCCATGCGAAGACTGGCAAAAGCCTTGAAGTTCTTTTCTTCTGTGATGACTCTGGCTTTCTCCTTCTTATAAACATTCCGGATGGGCATCACAGGTCCTGTTAGCTGAGTGGCCAATTTAAGTTCTTCAGCCGAACTATCTCCCTTCTTTGGAGCGGAAGGCTTCCTGGGGAAGAGGATGAGCTTGGAGCGGTACTCCTTCAGGCGCTGCACGTTGGCCTGCAGGGACTCGGTGGACTTGTTTCGCCTCCTTGGGTCCACGGAGATTGCGAGCCACCTTCTTATGGATACCAGCCACCCTGAGTTCCTCCAGGCTGAAGCCCCGGCCAGCTCGGACCTTGGTGTGGTAGCGCACTGTGGGGCACCTCACGATGGGCCTGATGGGTCCGGACGCGGGGCGCGGGGCAATGCGGGGGGCTTTCGCCTGCCGGGCCTTGCGTCTGCGGATCTTGCGTGCAGGCTGGTTGAACCAAGTGTCCACTCGCTGCTGCCAGTCCTTGTGGAAGTGGGGCTGCAAGATCATGCCATTCCGGCTGGGCGCCATGGCTGCCTCCCGTGCAGGGGAACGGCCGAGCGGAAAGGGCCTCATATACACTCTTAACTTTGGTTAATAATCATGGGTTGATATTCCTCCCTTGTAAGAAAGGTGCCTCAGAGATTCATAGTTTCAACAATCAGTAGTAAATGTGAGGGTTAGAGTCGGGTGGGAATTTATTCTCTGTACTGGAGTCTTTTGTAAAATAATGGTTGGAAGGGGATGAGGGCTCATCATAGCCCCCCCTCCTGAGACTCTATTGGTAGTTAATGGTTGCTAAAAGAAGGAGAGACATTTTCTTTGGTCCTATGGCTGCTGGCATGGTGCCCATCCCCGGTAACTAACCCTTCATCCTTAAAGAAAGTCACTGAGGAGAGAGAAGGGGAGTGAAAGAGGGAATAGTTAGGGAGAGAAAGTAGATAAAATGAGTGAAGACAAGAGTAAGGGAGGGTTAATGTGACAAAAATACATTATATACCTGCATGAAAATGTCTTAATGAAACATATTATTGTGTACAATTAGTGTATTCAAATAAACCTTTAAAATCACTTTCATTAGTTTAAAACACAAACTTTCAAGCAATTCCTGGTGGGTAGACATTGGGGTTTTCTGCTAAGATGAGGAAAACAAAGCTCTGAAAAGCTCTCCAGTTTCCTGTGGCCACAAGATATCCCTGGCCTAGCTGGGGAACAGGGTGTGGTTTGCACAGTCATGAGGGTTATGTTCCCACAACTCCTTCACACCACTTCCCTATAGACTGTCTCCTGCCTCCTTGCTTTAGTTCTCTCTCCTCCATGGAGAGTTGTCTTCAGTCTTTCTGCCTCTTTGACACAGCCTGTCCCCTGGGGTCACCCTGCCAGCACTCTGCACTCATGCTTTCCAAGCGACCCAGCTCATCAACTTGAGGCTTTCTAATGAGCCTGGGAAGTGTCATCAATCCTCAGTCCCCATTTCACTGAGGTATCTCGGGGCTGTGATGTATGGATCAATCTAAGTGCTTCTGGTCTTTGGAAAGCCTAGCCCAGTGGCAGCCCTGGGAATCCAGCTCACTCAGTTACCCTTCCACTAATTTATAATTTAGCTGACACAACTCCGCTGCTGTTTTATTTGTCTCCAATGAATGTCAATTGGTACACAGGACAAGGCATTTGGGAGCTAAATTAACGAAATCATTGCATGAATTAGTTAGACCTCACTGAAACACAACGCCCGTATTTCCTACCTTCTTTTAAACATTCCACAAAGAGACTGCCAGCCTCCCCACCCTGACCCTGGTACCTGTTCCCACTTGTATGTCTTCTCGGAATCGCGTACCTCAAAATAATTTACTCTGTGTAGAGAAAAACAGCTAGGATGATAATGCTCCAAATATATAAATAATAATGAGAACCTTTAATAAAATCAGACGTAAGTTATGCATGCAGACATCAATTACAATAGATTTTAAAGGTTTTGATCTAGAACCCGGGTAGTGTTGCATTTAGACTAATAACTGTAAGCATGATTTATGTGTTTGCAACCAAAATGGTTTCAGTACCTCGATATATGTCCAAAGAAAAATTTATAGTCTGCTACAGAATGTATAAATAATGAACAGCCATATGTCATCGCGCATTTAAAAATGTGACTCTCTTTTGCAGCTGCAATAGGGTAAAATGAATTAAAATCTTAAGTTCATTGGGAATCAACTTATTTGGGAGCTCTTTAAGGAATGTACATGAATACAAACACTGATTTAATATATTTTTCTCCCAGTCAAAGAAAAATAGCCATTGTAAAAATGACAAACACTCTAAGAATACCTCAGGAGTCCCTAAATTAAACAGGAGCATGAAGAGAGGAAAGATTACGGGGAGGGGATTGTTTCCACTTCTGCTGGGACCTAAAATTATTATGAAGATTTTTAATATGGTCAAAATAAGTAATTTAACTGATGGTAGCATTTTATACAGTAGATTTTCACCAATGCAGATGGAGTTGATGATGGGAGATAGATATGTATAATGTAGCAGAAGCCATTCTCCATTCTGAGTCTCTGTACAATACTAAGACATAGCTTCAACTATGAATAGGACAGTTTACTAGACAGGGTTGCAGGAAGGAATTGAAAATAATAATAAAAGGCTGAGTGTGGTGGTCTATGCACATACCTAGCACATGGGAGGCGGCAGAAAGAGGATCAAGGCCAGTCCAGGTTATATAAAGGAAAAAAAAAAGAAGGAAGATAGGAAGGAAGGAAAAGAAAGGAGGAAGGGAGGGAGGGAGGAGAAAAAAGTGGTAAGAAGAAAGAACAAAAGAGAGAAATAAGAAAGAATGAAAAGGCAACTAGCATACTACCTTGCACAAGTAGTTTATGTTCGGTACTTGTCAGTTTTTGCATCTTCTCTGCTCATTCACTGATAGTAACAGGTTTAAGGCTTGAGTCCTATTGTGTTCATCGCTGTAGGGATGGAGTCTAGAAAAGGAAGTAGTTACCAAACACCAAGTTGTCTTTGCTAAGTAAATTTGGGAATTAGTGAATGTGGTGCTGGGGAGAAGGCTTGGTGGGAAAAGCACTTGTGCTCAAACCTGATGACCTGAGTCTGATTCTTATATCCAAGTACAAAGCCAGGGGTGATGTACAGCTGTAATCCCAACACTTCTGCAGAAGGAGAATTACCAGCTCACAGGGCAACTAGATTGAATACAGAAGCCAGAGCTACCTCTGTGCTTCAACAAAGTGAAAGTGAGACTGGTTTTCAAAGTTATCTGGCCTCAACATGTGTGCCGTGATACAGAAACCTGAGCGCGCGCGCGCACACACACACACACACACACACACACACTCTCACACACGCACACATAAATAAAAAGTAAAATAAGTATCTCATAATGTGTTTTCCTGGCTCTAGCAGGCATTGAAAGACAATCTGTGTTGAGGTTGTTGCAGAAGTGTTCTTTGCTAATAAATTTATAGAAAGCAGAAACTTTCCTGCTGAAATTCTAACACAATTTCACTATTTCACCCTTGACAATACAGATCTTTCTAAAAAGTTATTCCTTAGCTCTGAGGGTTGCAAAATACTATGTGGATGAGGGCATAATTTGTCTTCCTAAGTCTGTGTTATCAAGAATACATGAGCCTGATGGGATATAATTTAGTAATGGTTATTATGAGGAGCTGGTGCTGGCTTTGACTGTTTGCCTCTACCTCTCCCTGCTAAATGGTCTCTAACTGCTGTATTTTGATTTCTTCTCTTGATATCAATGGTCTCTATTACTTACCTCAAATTTAACTTCCAAGTCCTTCTGTATTGCCCTTACCTTTAATTATTCTTCCTAATTGCTCTTGTATAACTGGCAACCTGGTAGCCAAGTATCTATCACTGCGCAACAGAATGATTTCAAATGCACGGGTTTGGAATAATTAGCTAATATCTCTCCTGGTTCTGTATACTGTGGGGGAGAAATAGCTCTCACTTGGGATATTTGCTGTAGTCTAATCAGATAGCAGCTGGGGTTGGAGTTACTAGAAGTCTCAACTGGGCTACGCACCCCAAGAGTTCGGCACCTGCCTGACACCTGCTTCCAAATGCTGACTGGATGCTCAGCTAGAGGTGGGGCTGTGAATTCTCACCTGAAACTGTGGATGCTCAGCTGGAGTTACAGATGCTTAGCCCTACTAGGGCTGAGAATTCTCAGTTTTGGCTACAGACGCTCGGCTGGGACTAGGGATGCTCAGATGAGAATGTGGATGCTCAGGTTGGTTTATGGATCCTAGGATTGGTATCAAGGCCCTCAGGTGGGGCTTATCTGGGGATATAAATATTCAGATAGGACTATCAGTGCTCAGCTGGGGACATAGATAACTAAGCTTGAACTATGGATGCCCAGATGGGACAATGGGTAGGAACACCTACAGAGGTCCTTGTGACTTAAGCTCCTTTAAGCCACTCTTAGAAAGAGTAGCTCATCCCTAATGTCCCAGTTTGAACATGAAAATCTCTTTAAGGCTCCCACATAATTTTTGCCTTATTCCATCCTTCAAAGGGTACAAGGGAACACAAGGGTAGACTAGCAGGAGACATAATTGGGGAGCGTGTTGTCAAGACTAGCTCCGACATGAGTGGTTGAAAGTGGATCTTGCAAGTCTGGATACATGTATATCTATACTATCTGAAAGAAATGTTTCCCAACTTAGGCCTTTTCTTTTAATTCCTCACTTTCTGGTTATCAGTATTACACTCCAATCATGTTTGGGCATGTGAGGTTTGACATTATTTTTAAATAAAGTAACTATAAATGTAAACTTTGTTGATGTATCTTTTCCTTAAAGTTCTAATTTTATTTTATGTATTTGCCTGTATATATGTATGTCTGCCACATGCATGTCTGGTTCTCAGAAGAGACCAAAAGAGAGCACCAGATTTCCTAAACCTGGAATTGCAGCTAGTTGTAAGCCAGCATTAGGTGCTGGGAATTGAACCTGGATCTCGACAAGATCAGCAAGATCTAGTAACTTCTGAGTCATCTCTTCAACATCCCACCTCTTCTTAAAAACATGTTATTAATGATTCTTATAAGATCACGATTATAGGGCTTTTTAATTCCATCAGTGTGACTGTTGATCACAGCTTGCTTGCCCACTTCCTTTTGCTTCCTTCTGTGATGGGAGTTAACTTTGGTTGACTCAACGCATGTTTTCACCGTAGGTTAGAGATGTAACAGAGAATATGTATGTTTTGCACATACGAATCTTAAGAAGATAAAACAATCTTTCTTTTAAGTGTTTTTCTACATGTCTATTCCCATTGGACCAAATATCATTTCAGTGCAGTTCAAAAAAAGAGAAAGAAAATCTTTTAAGCATTTTATCTGTATTCTATGACAGATGAATGGAAAGAACCCAAATGCTAGATCACTGGTGTCCCTGAAATGGATATCCTACAGTGTGTTTAACTCCATATTTTTCCGACAAGATTTTATTGTGTTATATAGTTTGTGTTTGCTGTTTGGTTGTTTTGTTGTTGGTGGTGGTGGTGGTTGTTTGTTTTTGTTTTGAGACAGGCTATCATTACATTGTTGCTCTAGTTTGCTTTCTGATGTTGTGAACAATTTTGAAGAAGAACTGGCTTGTTTCAGCTTACTCTTCCATCACTAAGGGTTAGATTGTGTCCAGTTGACAATAAACCCTAATCAAGACAATTTTCCTCAACACCTGAGTTTGTGAGTAGAGTGGATCCTCCTACCTCAGTCTCATGCTACAGGCATGGCACAAAAAACATTTTTAAAAATATTTAAGTTTTAAGTAACTCTGTTTCGCAAGATTAGTACTCTAACCCTTGAGCTGTTGGGCATCATACAGATTTCTGTTTTAAAATTTGATGTCTATTCTCTTGTACCTAAATCTTTGTGCCTATGCAAATTCCCTTCTTTTGTATGTTTTGTTTTATTTTTTAAAAAACAATCTTTTTTATTTTACATATCGATCTTAGTTCCCTCTCCCTCCCTTCCTCCCACTTTCTCTACCTTCCTTCCCACAACAGTCCCCATCCATTCCTCAGAGAGGTGAGGTCTCCCATGGGGAGTCAATAAAGTCTGTCATATAGCTAGAGGCACAACCAAGGCTCTACTCTCTGTATCTAGGCTGGTACCCCTACCAAATAAAATGGTCTCCCAGAGGATTATTCATTCACTATGGATAAATACTGGTTCCACGATCAGTGGCCTCACAAACTGCACAAGCCTCACAACTGTCACCCACATTTAGAGAGCCTAGATCTATGCATGCTCCCCAGCTGTTAGTCCAGGATCAGTGAGCTCCCACTAGCTTGAATCAGCTGTTTCTGTGGGTTCCCCCATCATGGTTTTGACCCCTTTGCTCATATAATGGCTCCTTCCTCTCTACAACTCAACTCCAGGAGCTCAGACCACTGCTTAGCTGTGGATCTTTGTATCTGCTTCATCAGTTGCTGGATGAAAGTTCTGTGATTGAGGACAATTGAGGCAGTCATCAACCTGACTACAAGGGAATGCCAGTTCAGGCACCCTCTCCACTATTGCTTAGAGTTTTAGCTGGGGTCATCCTTGTGGATTCCTGGGAATTTCCCTAGTGCCAGGATTCTTTTTTTTTTAATTTATTTATTATGTATACAATGTTCTGTCTGCATGTATGCCTGCCTGCCAAAAGAGGACACCAGATCTCATTAAAGATGGTTGTGAGCCACCATGTGTTTGCTGGGAACTGAACTCAGGACCTCTGAAAGAGCAGTCAGTGCTTTTAACCTCTGAGCCATCTCTCCAGCCCATTTTTCCCCCATGATTCTTTCCTTGCTATCCTCTGTCCTTCCCTCAACTTGACCTTCCCAATCCCTAGCCCTCCCATTTTCCCCTGTCCATTCCCCCTTTACCCTCCTCCAAGCCCCCACACTCCCACTTTACTCAAGAGATCTTGTTTATTTCACCTTCCCAGGGAGATCTATGAATGTCTCTCTTAGGGTCCTCCTTGTTTCCTGGCTTCTCTGGACTTGTGAATTATAGGCTGGTTATCCTTTACATCTAATATCCACTTATGAGTGAGTACATACTGTGTTTGTCTTTCTGAGTCTGAGTTACCTCACACAGGATGGTGTTTTCTAGTTCTATCCGTTTGTCTGCAAATTTCAAAATGTCATTGTTGTGGTTTTTGTTTTGTTTTCTGCTGAGTAGTACTCCGTTGTATAAATGTACCACATTTTCTTTATCCGTTCTTCAGTGGTTTCCAGGTTCTGGCTCTTATGAATAATGTTGCTATGAATATTCTTAAGCAAATGTCTTAGTTACAGGAATGTGCATGCTTTGGGTATATGCCCAAGAGTGTTATTGCTTGGTGTTGAGGTAGACCGATTCCCAATTTTCAGAGAAACTGCCATACTGATTTCCAAAGTAGCTGTAATAAGGTTACACTCTCACCAGCATTGGAGGAGTGTTCCCCTTACTCCGCATCCTCCCCAGCATAAGCTATTCTCGGTGTTTTTGATCTTAGCCATTCTGTCAGATGTAGTGGTATCTTGGAGTTGGTTTGATTTGCAATTCCATGATGACTAAGGTTCCTTAGTGAGCAGCTCCTTAAGTGTCTTTCGAACATTTGAGATTCTTCTGTTGAGAATTCTTTGTTTAGATCTGTACTCCATTTTTTAATTGGATTATTTGGTGTTTAGATGTCTATTTTCTTGAGTTCTTTGCATATTTTGGAGATCAATCCTCTGTCTGATGTGGGACTGGTGAAGATATTTTCCCATTCTGTAGGCTGTCGTTTTATCTTATTGACCATGTCCTTTGCCTTACAGAAGCTTCTCAGTTTCAGGAGGTCCCATTTACTAATTGTTTTTCTCAGTGTCTGTGCTGCTGGGTTTATATTTAGGACATGGTCTCCTGTATCCATACATTTAAGGCTACTTCCTACTTCCTCTTCTATGAGGTTCAGTGTAGTTGAATTTATGTTGATGTCTTTGATCCATTTGGACTTGAGTTTTATGCAAGGGGATAGATATGGATCTATTTACATTCTTCTACATGTTGACATCCAGTTGTGCCAGCATCATTTGTTGAAGATGCTTTCTTTTTTTCCATTGTATAATTTTAGCTTCTTTGTCAAAATCAGGTGTTCATAGGTGTGTGGATTACTATCAGGGTCTTTGATTTGATTCCATTAATCCACCTGTCTGTTTCTGTGACAATACCAAGCTGTTCTCATTACTATAACTCCATAGTAGAGCTTGAAGTCAGAGATTGTGATGCCTCTGGAAGTTTCTTTATTGTACAGAATTGTTTTGTCTATCCTGAGTTTTTTGTTTTGTCATGTGAAGTTGAGTATGTTCTTTGAAGGTCTGTGAAGAATTATGCTGGAATTTTGATGAGGATTGAATTGAATCTGTAGTTTGCTTTTGATAAGATTGTCATTTTTATTATGTTAATCCCACCTATCCAAGAACATGGAAAATCTTTCCATTTTCTGATATCTTCTTCATTCTTTTCTTCAAAGAGTTAAAGTTTTTGTCATATGGGTTGTTGTGGGGGGTTCTGTCCTTCCCGGTTCCCACAGTCATTAAGTCCCAAAGAAATCACACAGAGGTCTGCATTAATCATAACCTGATTGGCTTGTTAGCTCAGGCTTCTTATTAACTCTTATAACATATATTAACCCATTAGTCTTGTCTATGTTAGCCACGTGGCTTGATACCTTATTTGGCAGAGCAGTCACATCTTGCTTCTTCTGTGGCTGGGGGGAGAGCAGACAGCAAAATCCTCTTCCCAGAATTCTCCTGTTCTTGCCTCCCTGCCTCTACTTTCTGTCTGGTGGTCCCACCTATACTTCCTGCCTAGCTACTGGCCAATAAGCATTTATTTAAATATAGTTGACAGAATACAGACCATTGTCCCACACCAAGGGGTCTTTCATTTGTTTGGTTAGAGTTATCCCAATGTTTTTTATGTTTTTTTGCAGTTATTGTAAAGGCTGATGTTTCTCTGATTTCTTTCTCAGCCCATTCAACATCTGTATATAGGAAGATTGCTGATTTTTTTGTAACCTGACAAATTCCTGAAGTTGTTCATCAACTGTATGAGTTTCCTGGCTGAATTTTTCAGATCACTTATGTATACAATCATATCATATGTATATAGTGAAAGATTGATTTCTTCATTTCCAATTTATATCCCCTTGATCTCCTTTTGCTGTCCTTTTGCTCTAGTGGGAACATTGATTACTATATTGAATAGATATAGAGAGAGTGGGCAGACATGTCTTGTTCCTGATTTTAGTGGGATCACTTTGAGTTTCTCTCCATTTAGTTTGATGTTAGCTGTTGGCTTGTTGTATATTGCCTTTATTATGTATCTCTGATCGCTCCAAGACTTTTATCATGAAGGGGTGTTAGATTTTGTCAAAGGCTTTTTCAGCATCTAATGCGATGATTATGTGGGGATTTTTTCTTAGTTTGTTTTTATGGTAGATTACATTGACAGATTTTTGTATATTGAGCTATCCCTGCATCTCTGGGATGAAGCCTATTTGATCATGGTGGATGATTTTTCTGTTATGTTTTTTAATTCAGTTTGCCAGCATTTTATTATTTTTGCATCAATGTTCATGAGGGAGATTGGTCTGTAATTCTCTCTCTTAGTTGTGTCTTTGTGTGGCTTAGGTATCAGAGAAACTGAAGCCTTGTAAAAAGAGTTTAACAATGTTCCTTCTCTTTCTATTATAATTTGAAGAGTGTTGGTATTAGTTCTTCTTTGAAATTCTGGTAGAAATCTGCACTGAACTGTCTGGCCCTGGGTTATTTTTGTTTGGGAGATTTTTGATGACCACTTATATTTCCTTATGGGTTATTGGTCTATTTAAATTGTTTATCTGGTTTTGATTTTAGTTTTTGTTATGTGGTACTTTTCTTGAAAATTGTCCCATTTTCTTTAAATTTTTCAATTTTGTGGAGTACATGTTTTTGAAGTATGACCTGATGATTCTCTGGTTTTCTTCAGTGTCTCTTGTTATGTCCCTTTTTCATTTCTCATTTTGTTAATTTGTATATTTTCTCTCTGCTTTTTGGTTAGCTTGAATAAAGGTTTATCTAATTGATTTACTTGAAAAATCAACTCGTTGTCTCATTGGTTCTTTGTATTGTTTTCTTTGTTTCTATTTTGTTGATTTCGGCTCTCAACTTGATTATTTCCTGCTGTCTAGTCTTCCTGGGTGAGTTAGCTTCTTTTTGTTCTAGAGCTTTCAGGTATGCTGTTAAGTCACTAATGTGAACTTTCTCCAGGTTTTTTATGTAGACACTTAGTGCTATGAACTTTTCTCTTGACACTGCTTTCAAAGTGTCCCACAGTGTAGGTATGTAGAGCATTCATTTTTATTGAAGTCTTTAATTTCTTTCTTTATCTCTACCTTGACCCAGGAATGATTCAGTTAAGCATTGTTAAATTTCCGTTCATTTGTGGGCTTTCTGCAATTAGTGTTGTTGTTGAATTTTAACTTTAAGCTATTGTGATCTGATAACACATAAGGGTTATTCCAATTATTTTGTATATGTTGAGGTGTGCTTTGTTATCGAGTACGTAGTTGATTTTAGAGAAGGTTTCGTGAGGTGCTGAGAAGAATGTATGTTCTTTTGTTTTTGGGTAAAATGTTCTATAGATGTTTTTTAGGCCCATTTGAATTATATCACCTGTTAGTTCCTTTATTTCTCTTTAAGTTCTGTCTGGCAGACCTGCCCAGTGGTGAAAGTGGGGTGTTGAAGTCCTCCACTATTAGTGATTAGTGTGGGGGACTTGATGTGTTATTTAGGTTTTAATAGTGTTTCTTTTACATATGAGGGTGCCCTTGTATTTGGGGGAAAGATGTTCAGAATTAAGATTTCATCTTGATGGATTTTTTTTCTGTGATGAATATGAAATGTCTTTCTTCATCTCTTGTAGTGGGAGCTGCAGACTGTGTTCCTGCCGCCCCAGCTCCTGGTTGCCTGGCTAGCTTATGCCCCGAAATAACAACATACAAACTGTATTCTTTTAAACACTGCTTGGCCCATTATATCTAGCCTCTTCTCGGCTAACTCTCGCACCTGGACTAGCCCATTTCTAATAATGTGTGTAGCACCCCAAGATGTGCTTACCGGGAAGATTCTAGCCTACGTCCATCCTGGGTCGGAGCTTCATCGCATCTGCCTCGGAGAAGAGCGGCATGGCATCTGACTCTGAGAGAAATTAATGACCAGCGGTTGTTAGTTCTTATTATTTTTGGTTTTATTGTTGTTGTTGGAATTGTGTGTGTTGTTTCCCTTTGTATTTTGCTGGTGTGGGATTATTTATTTCCTGTAGTTTTGAAAATGTAACTACCTTCCTTGGGTTGGAGTTTTCCTTCTAGTACTTTCTGTAAGGCTGAATTTGTGGATACGTAATGTTTAAATCAGGTTTTTTCATGGAATATCTTGTTTTTTCTGCCTATGGTAATTGAAAAATTTGCTGAGAATAGTAGTCTGGGCTGGTATCTGTGGTCTCTTAGTGTCTACAGAATGTCTATCCAGGACCTTCTGGCTTTCTTTCCATTGAGAAGAAAATTTCAGTTTTCATGTTTTGAACCATTTCCTTTATCAGTTTGATTTTTTTTAACTTTCTTTGTGGGATATGTTGATTTCTTCTAATTTTTTATTTGTCTTTTCCTCCATTTCTTTAAGCGAGTTTTTCATTTCCCATTAAGGGTCTCCCTCATCTTTGTAAAGTTATTTTTAAAGTCATTTTCTTCTACTTCATCTGTTGGGATGTTTAGGACTTGCTGATATAGGACCACTAGTTTCTGGTAGTTCTACATTGGTCTTTATGTTGTTGAATGTATGTTTACACTATCATCTCCCCTTCTCTTCCTCCAAAGGATGCAGTTGGGACCTATGCTTCAGGGGGTCTTTCTTCCTCTTCCTGAAATTTGTGCAGGACATCGCTCCTCCTCGAGGTGCAAGCAGGCTATGCCTCTGGTGGTCACTGATACGGCTTTGGGGCTCCTATACAGGTGCAGTCAGGGCCAAGCCTGCAGCGGTCACAGCGGTCACAGATGTGATAAGGGATGATTGCGGGTGTGAGGCGGCTGCTCCGGGGACTCTGGGGTTTTGGGGGGTGTGGATGGGCTGCAGAATGTACTTTCAGGGTCTAGAGCCTAGAGAGCAGGGTCCACCAGCTAGGAATCCAGAAACTCACCTCTCCAGTGGCAGTCAAGGCCAAGGCTCCATGGTCACAGATGCAGTGGAAGATGCTTGCCACACATGCACTTCTTCATCACCAATGTCTCCTGTGTAATTCTTATTGTTTTCTCCATATCAGCCAACAACCATATTTGAAGTTTCTGTTTCCTCTGCCAAGTTGTCTGGTGTTATCTTGTATCTTAAAGCCATGTAGCTCAGCATGGATATTCTGAATTGTTCAGTTAGCTGATTGAATTGATTTGAGGTCATAGCTTTCTCTCCTCTCATCATTGCTAAAGTTTGAATCTGATCATGCTAACAGCTGTCAATCACTGGCAAAATACCTCCGATAATTAAATTATAAAGTGAAAGGGGGCTTCTGGGCTCAGCAGTTAAGAGGTTTAAGTTTACAGTAGAGTAGTCCTGTTTCTCTGAGCCTCTAGAGGATATGTTGTCCCACAGTCTCCTTTTTGAGCATGTCTCCAGTGACCTAATGGACTCCCATTGGGCACACTAACTCTCAATTATACCAGTATGGTGCTCAGGCTTTAATGCACAGACTCTTTCAGACCAGTTTACAAAAGCTGCCTGCCCACGTCCTCTTTAAATGTCAACAAGTAGCTCTGCCCAACTTCAACAGAGAAGTATAGTAAGAAAACACCTGCTGTGTTTTTTGGATACAATGCTTCTAATTCTGATCCTTCTTCCCTTCATCAATGAAATGAGAAAAATAAACCCTCACTCAAAATGTGATCAAGAGACTTTAGAAAGAAAGGATACATGATCAGAACATTGTGAGTTAATTATGCATGCCAGCTTCCTCCGTACACCCTGGTCATGAAACACAAATATACATGACACATGAAATGCGTGTGTGTGTGTGTGTGTGTGTGCGCGCGCGCGCGTGCTGAGTGTTATCTGATTGCTGCAGGTATTTTCAGGCTTGTTTCATTCTAGCCCCCCATTAATGTGAGTTCTAATAGGAGAGAGAGCAGAACAGTGATTGTAGGAAAGTTTATAGGAAATTAGCCACAAGATTTAAAGAACTCAGGAAATATAGCACAGCTAATGCATGATCTTTGAAGTGAGGGCTAAGAATAGTGCCAAGAGGGTGTTGACAGCAGCCAGCCATGATGACCTGGAGCGACTGGAGCTAAAAATCAGCTATTCCAGCGGCATGCTTCTCCTTTCTCTAGCTCAGCTGATGCCTTTTATCGAGAAAGCCCAAAAGCAGGAGCTATTTGTGTCCTGTACCTGAAAGCCTTCCTGTCCATGTGAAATAGCAAAGCTAGAAAGATATATACCCCAGTCCTCCGTCCCCCAGAAGAGAGGCTTTCATCAACTGGAACACATTCACCATCAGGCTTAGGTCATACCTAGAGCCTCGGAATTTGGGATCACAGAAGGGCCCTCCTTCTTTAAGTGCCCCAAGGAATGTTATTTCTCTTCAAGTGATAATATGGATAAGTGTAAAACATACTGTAATTGCCTTATTATCAAATACTTGTCTCCCAACTACAGGGCATACATTTTCTTTTGTGTTTCCAGCTGAGTTGGCACAAATTGCTTTCCCATATATTGTAGGGATAACAGTTTTGCAGGGAAGAGAAAGAAGTGAATGTCTCATTACAATACATAGTACAGTATGTAAAGACCAAACTACAAATGTGAGGTTTCTGAATTTTATATGTGTGTGTGTGTGTGTCTGCAAGTACATGTGTGTTTGTGTGTACAGGCCAGAGTACAAACTTGGGTGTCATTCCTCAGGCTGCTACCCACACAAGTGAGATTCTGGGGAGCTGGAGCTACAGGTGTGGCTCTGGGCTGCCGAGATGCATGTTAGAAAACAGCCTCAGACCCTCTGCAGGAACAGTGGATCCCCTGAAGCACCACTCAGCTCTCTTCATCTTATTGGTTTTGTTTCTTATTGTTGTTGTATTGTTTTTGATAGAGGGTCTCTCAACTGGCCTGGAGCCAGTCAAACAGGCTAGATTGACTAGCCAGTGATTCCCAAGGTTTCCCTGCATCTACCTCCCCAACACTGGGATTGCAAGCATTGTCTTCCATGCCCTGCCTTTTAGTGTTCCTTCTGGGTATCAAACTCAAGTCCTCAAGCTTTCTGGGCAAATATTGACTGACCAAGCTTGCTCCCCCCGCAGCTCCTTCTAAAAGGATTTTAATATCACAGTCTCTAAGTGAATGTGTTCCATGGATAGCATGTGTGGTCACACTAACTTTGCAAGGGTTTTTATGTGGTTATTCACTTTAGACATGTTCATTTCTGACAATTTGGTCATAGCCCAAGGCAAACAATTGTAGAAGCTTCCTTTTATGCATTCAACAATTACAGTAGGAGATATCCATTCTATTCAGGTCTTCCAAAACCCACAAGGCTATTCACAGTTTCCAAAGAACAAATTAGCTTTCTGAAAAAATGAAATGGCCCATCATAAGTTAGTTGCACTCAGTGGCAGAGCTTCAGTACAAGAACTGTAATCTGATCTTGTTAAGCCAGGCAATAAACTCTTGGGGGATGTTAATTCAATTCTGTTGACGAGGGGAACTTAGGGAGAGGGATTTTCTGTTATGATCATCAAGAACAAAATATTAAGAGAAACTAAATGGAAAACTTTATCTGCCTCTGGTTTTCACTAGGAAGCCCCACAGTGGCGACTTATCTTTTAAGGCTCACACTATAAATTAGTGCACTTACTCTGGATTTTGGTTGCGTCCGAGCTCAGGTGTATGGACTCTGTGAGGATGGTTTGGTTCCTCCAGGTGTATAAGAAGAGCAGATCTTTGAAAAACCAAAAAAAGGAGCAGATCTGAGGGTTGATACTGACTTTGGTGGCCATCTGTGCTTAAATGGGAGATATAAAAAGGAGTCCATGCAAGGCCTCCACACACTGCCCTCCCTCCTCCACAGTTGCCTGCGAGACATTAAAGTTGAAAGAATCATGCTCAGTTCTCTCTCTTTGGGGAAGATTTTGGCAATGATCTTCCAAAGTCTTGCCATGCTGTCAGGTTTCAGCAGGCAGGAAGACAGAATCAATCGCTGACAGACACCCTGGACTCACACAATAAAAGAAGGAGAAGTATTTCTACCTTTAGTCCCACCACCTCCAGCCCCAACTCTGAAGTCCCATGCATGAGGACAAGTGAATGAAAGCTCTTTCATCCTTTTGAAGAGGTGACAGTCTGCACTGCTTCCCACCTGAGGAGGAGAGATGGCAGTCTGCACCGCTTCTCACCTGAGGAGATGTAAAAGTCAAGAAAACTCAACTTGTTCGGGAGAGAGGCTGTCAGTCATGGGGACCCATCTCCTTTAGCAAGCTGCCCAACATCATTGGGAATTTATCTCAAGTGTCAGAGAAAACACTATTGATTTTTTTAGTCTGTTTTGTCAACCAGTCAATAAACCTTGCTTTTCCCTAGATTTTTCTCTCTTAGCTTCCTGCCTCTCACTTCTCTGAATCTAGCTTCTTCTCTCCCTTCTCCTTAGTCTCCCCTTTTTTCCCCTTCTCCCCTTGTCTTCCTGCCCCCTTCCCTTCATTTCTGAATTGCTTTCTTTAGTACTGTTACCAGTTACAATAAGTTCTCATTATGTCAAATGCAGCTCCTGTGAGATTCATGATAATTTATCCGTGATTCATTTTTAGGGATAAATTAAGATTGATTTCCACTTAACAACACTAGCTGTACTGTGGGCTGAGATGCTTTTGCTTGCTCTATTTCCTTGTTTTCTGATTGCTTCTCACTGCAGCAGAACTTCCCCACATAATTGATATAACTGCTAGAAGAAGCCATGCTATATGAAAGATTTTCCATGACTTTGTCTTCCTCCTGAAACCCAAAGGAGCTATGACGTTACACTCAAATAAGCATCATGCTTTGCCCAATTTATTCTCAGTGTTTCACTAAGAACTCTCTGGGTTCTACTTAAAAAAATATTCATTTTTATTTTATGTGAAAGAATGTTTGCCTAGATGCACGTAAGTGCATTACATGTACACCTGGTGTGTTCTGAAAACGGAGTGGCAAATGTTTGGCAGTTACTATACAGATGCTAGAGGCCAAATCTAAGTCCTCTGGACAAGTCACATCTCCAACCTCCTTGATAAATTATTGCAACAATTTATATAAACTGGAATCTACTATCATCACCATTTTATAGATGAGGGAATTGAAGCACTGAGAAGATTCTTCCATCACTCTTCTTGAGACAAAAGCTTATACTAAATCCCCTCAGTCTAAACTGGACCATCTTCTTCGGACTTTGCTTTAGGGGTGGTTCTCCTGGGCAGGAAGATGCCAGGGTGAACACCACAAGCACTTAAAGTGCCTTCACTGCCATGCTCATGTAAGCGCCACAGCTTTGGTTTCTCCCAAAGTCAAAACCAGCCATCCACACCTGCTCTCAAGCCATTCCTTTCTTCTCACACTCCTCCACCCCCATTCTTCAAGCTACTAGCACGTTCTGGCTAGTATGGGTTAGGTTTTGCTGCAGAAACAATAAAAGAATGACACGGCAAAGGTTGCTCCTCCCCTGTGATGCATGTCCCCTGGTGCTCTGGAATCCAAGCCAATCAAGGCTCACAAATTCCTCAGTACTCACTGTGACAGAGAAAAGGAGACACAGGAAGAGTGATGTCATCCTTCCTCTCATTCCTCCTCTTTCTCCTCTTCTTTTCAATCTCCTCTCCACCTGATCTGTTTTTGTTTGATTAATTTTGGCTTGTTTTTTTGAGACAGGATTTCTTTGTATATCCCTGGCTGCCCCAGAACTCACTTTGTAGACCAGGCTGGCCTCAACTGCAGACATCCACCTGCATCTGCCTCCTCAGGGCTGGGATTAAAGGTTCACCACCACTTCCAGGCCATCATATCTGTTAGTGTACAGTGCAGCAGTGTTAAATCTATCTACACTATTGTGTAGCTGTTAACATGATTCTCAAAGGCCAATGAAAATAGTATTTACTTCTTTTCTAGTGTTTCAGGTTCAGAGGACATAATATAAATTAAAAGTATGCAACTTTCACAATCCAAGGATTCAAAAAAAAGTCAACATGGATCTATTCACTTCTTCTTTGATCACTGGATGGAGTTTGCTATCAGTGATGTGTGAACAAAGAAAAGCTAAGTATGAACCATTATATTCATATTTGGGTTTTTACTACATATTTATGTTAATTGACAATATGTATATAGCAGGAAATTTCCATTTAGAATCTTAAGTATGTTCTAAAGAGAGAGAATAGTAGGGAACAGCATAGTCTCTATTGCCAGGAAAAGTACTAATCCATTCTGGAATTCAGAGCTGCATCTAAGTGGCAAAGTGTTGAGTTTATCTCCTCCTTTTCTCCCTCTGTCCCTCCCTCCCTCCATTCCTGGCCCTCCTCTTAGTTTTATACTGACCCTTTCCATCTTTCCAAATAACCAATGTAAATGGAGCTGTTAGTATTAATTATGCTAGTTACTTTTCTGCTCATTGTAGTACAATTAATAAAAACCCAGAGACAGAAATTGGAGTTCAACCTGAAGGCCAGAAAAGAGAAACAGCCAGCCACTGGTTCTTAGCTTGATCTCAGTCCAAAATGGCAATTCTGCCTCCAGAAATCCACAGAAGGAGACTGTATGTAAGAGCTGTCTCCTCCTGTCTTCTCTAGTGCTGGGATTAAAGGCGTGTACCACTACTGCCTGGTTTCTATAGCTAACTAGTGTGGGTACTGGGATTAAAGGTGTGTGCCACCACTGCTTGCTCTGTAAGGCTGATCAGTGTGACTGTTTTACTCTCTGAACTTCAGGCAAGCTTTATTTATTAAAATACAAATGAAATATTCCTACAGTTCATTGTGACCCCCAACCTAACAAGAAAAAAGAAATGAGAATGTTGGCTTCTGGTGTGAGTGGGTATAGTCTATGTGGTAGAGAAAACCTGGCCAGATTGCTGGAGATTGGGAACGTGTGGCTCCTATATCGTTAACAAAACAGGAAGCAGAGAACAAAGGTAGAACTCAGATCTACCACTCTCTCGCCACACCCTCACTAGCTTACATTGCTGCTAAACTTCAGGTCCAAGAAGGTCTACAACCTCCAGAAATAACACCATCATCTAGATACCAAATGTTAAACCCATGATCCGGGGTTGGGGAGGGAGGCGTTTCACACTGAAATTATAACAACACACTAAAACATGAGTTCTTCAATGTGTTGGGAATAAAATGAGGAGCTAGGTAGACAAGGATCGCAGAAAACCTGCCTTCCTAACGGAAAGGGAAGCAGCAGGCTGTAAGGATAGAGACTGTCTGACAGGAGACGTCAACAGAGAATAATAATGTGCCTGAGTAGTCGTACAGCACAGTGAAAGGAGGGGAGTTTCCCTCCAAGGCTGTATCAACTAAGCTGAGTCCTCAAGGAAGAGTCCCATGTGAACAGCGTGCGAATGTGTGCCTGGCACAGACACAATAGTGAGAATGCACTAGATACATCTAGTATCTAGTAGATACTAGTTATCTAGGCAAGCCCAGAACCTATGCAGAGAGGAAAGCGAGGGGAGCAGGTATTCCCAGGCCATCCTTGCTCTCCCTGATTCAGCTTCATTGATGATTTCATGGGCTTTAGAATGAACTAGGGAACAAGACTCCAGGTGTGATGGCTATGAAGGTCATTCTGGGGCACGTCTGACTGAGATGGGAAGGCTCACCTTGAAAGAGGACAGCACCATTTCATGGGCTTAGGCCCAGGACTGAGTGAACAGAGAACATGAACTGAACATGAGCGTTCATCTCTGTGGTTCCTAACTGTGAATGTCACATGACCAGCTGCCCCATGCTCCTTTCACTACTTCCTGTCTGTCAGGAAGTACTGTCCTTGGCTGTGAGCCAAAACTGTGAGCCAAAGCAAATCCTTTCCTTCTTTGAGTTTCTTTGGTTGGGCATTGTACCACAGCTGGGGGATGGGAAGCAACCAATAAAGTGCTATGTAGCCAGATTTTTCTTTGCGAAGCCAGCTCACAAAAATGCCACAGAAACTTATTATTAATTATGAAAGTTCAGCTGTAGCTTTGGCTTGTTTCTAACTAGTTCTTTTAATTTAAATTAACACATGTTGTTAAATCTATGTTGTTTTACGTGGCTTTTACCTTCACTCTGCCCATCCTGCTTCCTCCCTGGCTGGCTGATGACTTCTCCTTTCAGCTCTAGAAGTCCCTGCAGAACGTCTTCCTGCATAACTATTTGCTATTCGGCTCTTTATTAAACCAATCACAGTGACACATCTTCACACAGTCTAAGGGAATATCCACAACAGTGCTGCTTATATGACATCAAAGTCAAGAAAGGTATTCCTTCCCCGAATTCTTGGAAGCTAACAAACTAACCCTGAAGGGAATAACATGGTTAAGTGACTGCCTGTTTTCTTTAGTGGCCCCTTCCATGCTTTTGTCTAAATGTGACCTGATACTTGGAGCACAGATGTAAGAGTTTAGCATGCTTCAGGGAAGTCCGTGGGGGATTTGGAGAGTCCTCTCGTCATGACAGTGGCAGCAAGCATGTGAGTCTAGATCACGGGGCTAGTTCAGCGAGTGCGGTTTCCATGCTCGGAGAGACAGGACCTCATTGTGACAGAGCTGATGTGAGGGACCATTGTGGAATGATTTTTGAAATTATGCCTAATTAAAGTATTTTTCTTATTACAAAATAAATATGTACATTTTGTTTGGTGTATAAAATACAAGACACACCCTATCCCACCTAGAGATGAACCTGTTTTTGCCCATTCTCCCCAATGTATTCTATGTTATTTCTTCTTTGAAATTAGATTGTGTTTCCTTAGTTCTTTCTTTTTTTTTTATTAATTAATTTATTTAATTATTAAAGATTTCTGCCTCTTCCCCGCCACCACCTCCCATTCCCTCCCCCTCCCCCTATCAAGTCTTCCTTCCTCCTCAGCCCAAAGAGCAAGCAGGTTTCTCTGCCCTGTGGGAGGTCCAAGGACCACCCACCTCCATCCAGGTCTATTAAGGTGAGCATCCAAACTACCTGGGCTCCCACAAAGCCATTACGTGCAATAGGATCAAGAACCCATTGCCATTGTTCTTCAGTTCTCAGTAGTCCTCATTGTCCATTATGTTCAGCGAGACCGGTTTGTCCCATGCTTTTTCAGTCCCCGGCCAGCTGACCTTGGTGAGTTCCCGATAGAACATCCCCATTGCCTCAGTGCGTGGGTGCACCCCTCGCAGTCCTGAGTTCCTTGCTCGTGCTCACTCTCCTTCTGTTCCTCCTTTGGATCATGAGACTTCAGTCCAGTGCTCCAATGTTGGTCTCTGTCTCTGTCTTCTTTCATCGCCTGATGAAGGTTAATATTCAGGGGGATGCTTATATGTTTTTCTTTGGGTTCACCTTCTTATTTAGCTTCTCTAGAATCACGAATTATAGTCTCAATGTCCTTTATTTATGGCTAGAAACCAAATATGAGTGAGTACATCCCATGTTCCTCTTTTTGGGTCTGGCTTACCTCACTCAGGATAGTATTTTCAATTTCCATCCATTTGTATGCAAAATTCAAGAAGTCATTGTTTTTTACTGCTGAGTAGTACTCTAATATGTATATATTCCATACTTTCTTCATCCATTCTTCCATTGAAGGACATCTAGGTTGTTTCCAGGTTCTGGCTATTACAAACAATGCTGCTATGAACATAGTTGAGCATATACTTTTGTTGTATGTTTGGGCATCTCTTGGGTATATTCCCAATAGTGGTATTGCTGGGTCGAGAGGTAGGTTGAACCCGACTTTCCTGGGAAACTGCCACACTGCTTTCCAAAGTGGTTGCACAAGTTTGCATTCCCACCAGCAATGGATGAGAGTGCCCCTTTCTCCACAACCTCTCCAGCAGAGGCTATCATTGGTGTTTTTGATTTTAGCCATTCTGACAGGTGTAAGATGGTATCTTAATGTTGTCTTGATTTGCATTTCCCTGATTGCTAAGGAAGTTGAGCACGATCTTAAGTGTCTTTTGGCAATTTGAACTTCTTCTGTTGAAAAGTCTCTGTTCAGCTCAGTGCCTCATTTTATAATTGGATTGATTAGCCTTTTACGGTCTAATTTCTTGAGTTCTTTGTATATTTTGGATATCAGACCTTTGTCAGTGGCGGGGTTGGTGAAGATCTTCTCCCAGTCAGTGGGTTGCCTTTCTGTCTTAGTGACAGTGTCCTTTGCTTTACAGAAGCTTCTCAGTCTCAGGAGGTCCCATTTATTCAATGATGTCCTTAGTGTTTGTGCTGCTGGGGTTATACGTAGGAAGTGTTCTCCTGTGCCCATGTGTTGTAGAGTACTTCCCACTTTCTCTTCTATCAGGTTCAGTGTGTTTGGACTGATATTAAGGTCTTTAATCCATTTGGACTTGAGTTTTGTGCATGGTGATAGATATGGATCTATTTTCATTCTTCTACAGATTGACTTCCAGTTCTGCCAGCACAATTTGTTGAAGATGCTCTCTTTTTTCCATTGTATACTTTTAGCTCCTTTATCGAAAATCAGGTGTTCATAGGTTTGTGGGCTAAAGTCAGGGTCTTCTATTCTATTCCATTGGTCGACTTCTCTGTTTTTATGCCAGTACCAAGCCGTTTTCAGTACTGTAGCTCTGTAATAGAGTTTGAAGTCAGGGATGGTAATGCCTCCAGACGATCCTTTATTGTATACGATTGTTTTGGCTATTCTGGGTTTTTTGTTTTTCCATATAAAGTTGATTATTGTCTTCTCCAGATCTGTGAAGAATTTTGATGGGATTTTGATGGGGATTGCGTTGAATCTATAGATTGCTTTTGGTAGAATTGCCATTTTTACTATGTTGATCCTCCCAATCCAAGAGCAAGGGAGGTCCTTCCACTTTCTGGTGTCCTCTTCAATTTCTTTCTTCAAAGACTTAAAGTTCTTGCCAAATAGATCTTTCACTTCCTTGGTCAGAGTTACCCCAAGGTATTTTATGCTATTTGTGGCTATCGTGAAAGGTGATGCTTCTCTGATTTCCCTCTCTGCTTCCTTATCCTTAGTGTATAGGAAGGCAACTGATTTTTTGGAGTTGATTTTGTATCCTGCCACATTACCAAAGGTGTTTATCAGCTGTAGGAGTTCTTTGGTAGAGTTTTTGGGGTCGCTTATGTATACTATCATATCATCTGCAAATAATGAAAGCTTAACTTCTTCCTTTCCAATATGGATCCCCTTGATCCCCTTATGTTGTCTTATTGCTATTGCTAGAACTTCAAGCACTATATTGAAGAGGTATGGAGAGAGTGGACATCCTTGTCGTGTTCCTGATTTTAGTGGGATGGCTTTGAGTTTTTCTCCATTTAATTTAATTTTAGCTGTCGGCTTGCTGTAAATAGCTTTTATTATATTTAGGTATGACCCTTGTATCCCTAATCTCTCCAAGACCTTTATCATAAAGGAGTGTTGAGTTTTGTCGAATGCTTTTTCAGCATCTAATGAAATGATCATATGGTTTTATTCTTTCAGTTTATTTATATGGTTGATTACATTGATAGATTTGCGTATGTTGAACCAGCCCTGCATCTCTGGAATGAAGCCTACTTGATCATAATGGATAACTTTTCTAATGTGTTCTTGGATTCGGTTTGCCAGTATTTTATTGAGAATTTTTGCGTCGATGTTCATGAGTGAGATAGGCCTGTAATTCTCTTTCTTGGTTGGGTCTTTGTGTGGTTTTTGGTATAAGGGTAACTGTAGCTTCATAAAAGGAATTTGGCAATGACTCTTCTGTTTCTATATTGTGAAATACATTAAGAAGTATAGGTATTAGCTCTTCTTGGAAGTTCTGGTAGAATTCTGCATTGAAACCATCTGGCCCTGGGTTTTTTTGGAAGGGAGATTTTTGATAACTGTTTCTAATTCTTCGCGACTAACAGGTCTATTTAGATCGTTCACCTGGTCTTGGTTTAGGTTTGGTATATGGTACTTATCTAAAAAAGTGTCCATTTCTTTTGCATTTTCCAGTTTTGTGGCATACAGGCTTTTGTAGTAAGATCTAATGATTCTCTGAATTTCCTCTGTGTCTGTGGTTATGTCCCCCTTTTCATTTCTGATCTTATTTATTTGCGTGTTCTCTGTCGTTTAATTAGTTTGGATAGGGGTTTGTCAATCTTGTTGATTTTCTCCAAGAACCAACTTTTTGTTTCATTGATTCTTTGGACTGTTTTCTGTGTTTCTATTTTGTTGATTTCTGCCCTCAGTTTGATTATTTCCAGTCTTCTACTCCTCCTGGGCGCGTCTGCTTCTTTTTTTCTAGAGCTTTCAGGTGTGCTGTTAAGTCCCCAATGTATGCTTTCTCCGTTTTCTTTAAGTGGGCACTTAGTGCTATGAACTTTCCTCTTAGCACTGCTTTCATCGTGTCCCATAGGTTTGAGTATGTTGTCTCTTTGTTTTCATTAAATTCAAGGAAGACTTTAATTTCTTTCTTAATTTCTTCCTTGACCCAGGTGTGGTTCAGTAGTTGACTGTTCAGTTTCCATGAGTTTGTCAGCTTTCTGGGGGTAGCTTTGTTGGTGGCTTCTAACTTTAATCCGTGGTGATCTGATAAGACACAGGTGGACACTGATATTTTTTTGTATCTGTGGAGGTTTCCTTTGTTTCCAAGTATGTGGTCAATTTTCGAGAAGGTTCCATGAGCTGCAGAGAAGAAGGTGTATTCTTTCCTATTTGGGTGGAGTGTTCTATAGATGTCTGTTAAGTCCATTTGATTCATTACCTCCAACAATTCTCTTAATTCTCTATTAGTTTTCTGTCTGATTGACCTGTCCATTGGTGAGAGAGGTGTGTTGAAGTCTCCTACTACTAGTGTGTGTGATTTGATGTCTGCCTTGAGTTTTAGTAATATTTCTTTTACATAAGTGGGTGCTTTTATATTAGGGGCATAGATATTCAGGATTGAGACTTCATCCTGCTGAATCGTTCCTGTTATGAGTATAAAGTGTCCCTGTCGATCTCTTCTGATTGATTTTAGTTTGAAGTCAGTTTTGTTAGAAATTAGTATGGCCACACCTGCTTTTTTCTTAGGACCATTTGCTTGAAAAACCTTTTCCCAACCCTTTACTCTGAGTAGATGCCTGTCTTTGTGGTTGAGATGAGTTTCTTGCAAACAGCAGACTGTTGGATCCTGTTTTTGTATCCAATCTCTTAGCCTGTGCCTTTTTATTGGTGAATTGAGACCATTAATATTAAGTGATATTAATGACCAGTGGTTGTTAACTCCGGTTATTCTTACTGCTTTTGGTAGAAGAGTTTGTGTGTCTCCCTTCTTTGAGTTGTGCTGTTGAAGGGTCGCTAGATGCCTGGGTTATTGTAGGCAGTGTTGGCAATGTTGGATTCCTTGGGTTGTGATTTTCCTTCTTTTACTTTCTGTAGGGCTGGATTTGTGGCAACGTATTGTTTAAATTTGTTCTTATCCTGGAATGACTTGTTTTCTCCATTGATAGTGAACGATAGCTTGGCTGGGTATAGTAGTTTGGGTTTGCATCCATGGTCTCTTAGTTTCTGTAGTACCTCTATCCAGGACCTTCTGGCTTTCATGGTTTCCATAGAGAAGTCAGGTGTAAGTCTGATCGGTTTACCTTTATAAGTTACTTGGCCTTTTTCCTTTGCAGCTCTTAATATTCTTTCTTTAATCTGTATATTTTGTGTTTTGATTATTATATGGCGAGGGGACGTTTTTTTTTTTGATCCAGTCTGTTTGGTGTTCTGTATGCTTCTTGAATATTCAAAGGAATATCTTTCTTTATGTTGGGGAAGTTTTCTTCCATAATTTTGTTAAAAATGTTTTCTGGACCTTTGAGCTGTGCCTCTTCTCCTTCTTCTATCCCTATTATTCTTAGGTTTGGTCTTTTTATTGTGTCCCATATTTCCTGAATGTTTTGTGATGAGAATTTGTTGGTTTTGGTGTTTTCTTTGATCAGTCCGTTTATTTTCTCTATGTTGTCTTCAGAATCTGAGATTCTTTCTTCTATCTCTTGTATTCTATTGATTATGCTTGTTTCTGTAGTCTCTGCTCGTTGACCTATATTTGCCATATCCAGCTGGTCCTCAGTTTGTGTTTTCTTCCTTGCTTCCATTTCAGTTTTCAATTCTTGGACTGTTTCCATTACCTGTTTGATCATTTTTTCTTGGCTTCCCAGGGTATCATTTACGTATTTACTCATTTCTTCAAACTTTTTGTTATACTTCTCATCCATTTCTATGAGGGCGTTTTTTTACATGTTGTTTAAGGGACTCTATTGCTTTCAAAAAGTCAGTTTTTTCCTCTTCTCCTGTGTTAGGGGGTTCAAGTCCTTGTGTTGTAAGATCATTGGGTTCTGGTGTTTTCATGTTGTTTTTCAGATTGTTGGGTGGATTCTTGCCTTGGCGTGTGCCCATCTCCTCTTACCGATGCTATCTATTGGGTTTGATTTAATTGTAGCGGGGCAATCTGCTCTCAGTGCAGGCTTCACTGTTTCTTGCCCACACTATCCTGCATCCAGTGCCTCTGCCGCCCAGGCCTGCCTGCCGGTGCCTCCACCGCCCGGAACTGTCTGTGCGCTGGTGCTTCCACCGCCTAGGCCTGCCTGCCGGGCCTGACTGCCGGTGCCTCCACCACCCGTGCCTGCCTGCACGCTGGTGCCTCTGCTGCCCGGACTTGCCTGCCTGCTGGTGCCTCTGCCTCCCGGGCCTGCCTGCGCGCCGGTGCTTCCGCCGCCTAGGCGTGCCTGCTGGTGCCTCCGCCACCAGGGCCTGCCTGCCGGTGCCTCCGCCGCCCGGAACTGTCTGTGCGCCGGTGCCTCCGCCACCTGGGCCTGCCTGCACACTGGTGCCTCTGCCGCCCGGACTTGCCTGCCTGCTGGTGCCTCCGCCTCCCGGGCCTGCCTGCACACTGGTGCCTCTGCCGCCCGGACTTGCCTGCCTGCTGGTGCCTCCGCCTCCCGGGCCTGCCTGCGTGCCCATGCTTCCGCCGCCTAGGCCTGCCTGCCGATGCCTCCGCCGCCCGGGCCTGCCTGAGCGCCGGTGCTTCCGCCGCCTAGGCGTGCCTGCTGGTGCCTCCGCCACCAGGGCCTGCCTGCAGGTCTCCTTAGTTCTTTCTTACACTCATTCAACAAATATTCATCCAGCTCCCTATTGTGAGTCACATGTAAGCCTAGAAACAGACTTAAACTAGACATATACTATCATTGAGCTTGTGGGGGAAATGCAGCAATGGAGACATACTTTAGAATCCAGAAGTTTTACAATATTAAAGCTTTTTTTCCCTCATTCTACTCACAGATACCACCTTAAACTACAGAAAAAAGTAGAATTTAAATGTATACTCTCAGTTTGGAGAAACTAGAAAAGACACAAAACCCATCTGTCTGTCTGTCTGTCTCACGCACACACACACACACACACACACACACACACACACACACTTTCCAAACAGACTGATATCCATCACCTGGAGGACAATAGAAGATACTATATTCAAAACAAAGATCTCCAAAAGAACAGCTAATACTAAGGGACACCACATGAGTTCATCATTGTAACCATCGGGCATGATATCCAGAAAATAACTACTGCTCTCTCTCTTCTTCAGGCTCAGTAGAGCATTGGCAGTGGAAAACAAAGGGAACTCACATACAACTAACACATGTGACATATGCACGTAGTATCTGCAGAAAACTACATGCACATGAAGCATGGTGAGGAGAGAAGACCTGCTACAAATAATCCTGCAGTTTCTGGTCTTGTTTATTTGGTATTCATAAGATAGGGGGAGAAAGATGTGGATGAAGAGGAGAAGAAAGAGAAGGGGAAGGAAGTTGAGAAAAAGACAGGGAAGAGAAAGGAGAAAATAGAGAGGTGAAAAGGAATGACAAGAAGATGAAGAGGAGGAGGAAGAAGAGTCAGGGGCAGAGAAATTACTAAAAATAACTCTAGGGGCTGGAGAGATGGCTCAGAGGTTAAGAGCACTGGCTGCTCTTCCAGAGGTCCTGAGTTCAATTCCCAGCAACCACATGGTGGCTCACAACCATCTGTAATGAGATCTGGTGCCTCTTCTGGTGTATATATGTTAACAGAACATTGTATGCATAATAAATAAATAGATCTTTAAAAAAATAAAAATAACTCTATGCATGAAAGAACAGTGTGCAATCTGCTATCTGCGTGTAACATACCAGCATGAGGAAGGAAACAAAGACACATTTCCCCTGAGAAATGCTGGACACAGATGACTATAGAAGGGAATTTGACCAAAAGCAAATGTCTCAGGTAACTCCTGCTCTCTGAAACCTCCTCTTTATTTCAGGGGAAACCAAATCCTTCCAAAACACTTTGTTGTTATCTGACCAGAGCAATGATACAGATCCCCCACACAAAGACAGTAAAGACCCATCTCATTTTCACTGAGCATAATCCAGAAATAAAGGTCCAGTGGCTCTAATTCTGTAAATTTTACACACATTCCTTCCACTTCTCCAGACTTTCACTCTCAGAGGAAGATCTGCACACATACATGGCGAAATGCACCTTTTAAAGCAGTGGTTAGCATATTATTTGTGTGTGTGTGTGTGTATGTCTACCTAACTATATGTGTGTATGTGGTGCACATGTGTCTGCATGCATTTGGAGGTCAGGAGACAACCCTGGGAAATATTCCTGAGGTTCCAATCCAGTGTTTTTGGTTGATTCTCTTATAACGTGGTCTCGCTGTCCTGAAACTTGCCAGTTATAAAATTAAGTCCCACCTTCCTCTTGCCCACTTTCACCTAGTTTTATTATTACAATTGCAGGTAGCCATACCTGTCTGTCTTTGTTTCGGTTTGGTTTTGTTTGTTATTACATGGGTTCTGAGAACCAAACTTAGATCCTCATGCTTGAAAAGCAAGCATTTTCCAGACTCACCCATTTCCTCAGTATTTTAAATAAAGTCACTACAGTCATAATTCAACAAACTGACAATAGTTCCTAACACCATATAGCGTCTTGCCAACATTGTTTTTCTTAGTTTTGTCATGATGTGTTTTTTACAAGATCTTTCCTGCTTTTCCTCTTTTTAAAAATCTGCCTTTTAAGTCAAATAACGACTGTATTTTTTTCCACAGACATTAAGATGATTTATTCCCAATGAAATACACATTTGCTGACATGGAAGCAATCTTAAGGTGAAATTGCACTCTAACATGCGATGATATAGCTTTCTTTTTGTTTTGTTTTATTTTGTTTTTTTTATTTTTATTGTTGTTGTTCTATTACTTTATTATTTTTTTAATTTTTCATCCCAGTTGCAGTTTCACTAATATATTACTACAGCTAATTATCAGTAATCACTATTTTATCTAAAGAACATTTACTGTACTGAAAAGCCACAAGGGTATCAACATTTGACCAACTCCAGCTTGATGTTTTTATGTATGTATAGTCTTAAATACTATTTCACTTTAAAATTCTTATTTTTAATTATATGTATATGCATGTGTCTCTATGAGTGTCCTCTTTAGTCCTCTGTATCCTCCATCTACACACTAACCAACAAACACTCCAGCCCTGTGTGTCCTAAATCTACACACTAACCCACACTCCAGACCTGTGTGTCCTAAATCTACACACTAACCCACACTCCAGCCCTGAGTGTCCTCTGTCTACACATGTTAACAGTACACCAAAGGATCTGAATCTAACAAAGTATCAGATTTATTTTGACAAACTTCCCTCTGGAATTTGTGTTTTAGGTTTTTGTTGTTGTTGTCTGTTTCTTGAGATAAGGTCTTATGTAGTCCAGGCTAACTTTGAACACTGAATCCTTTGTCTTGGCCTCTCAGCCTACACCTCTTGAAATTTTTTACTCTCTGTTTGTCCAGGGTACCTATGTACATGGTGACGCCTTTCTCTGACCTAGTTAATGTTACCAGTGTTTTAAAGTCTATTTGCCCAGTAGAGGTTTGAACCTCATTTTGCCTCATTTGTTTGTCCTTCTTAAAAATGGTGGTCTAGTGCACGCTTATCTTAAGAATGGTGGTCTAGTGCACGCTTATCTTAAGAATGGTGGTCTAGTGCATGCTTATCTTAAGAATGGTGGTCTGATGCAAGCTTACCTTAAGAATGCTGGTCTGATGCACGCTCATTGGCCACTGACTTTAGTCTTTGCTCCCTTCTTTTCCTAGCATTTAAGCCTTGAATTTGCCAGTTTGGGGCAACTTCAATTCTAAATAATCCTCTTGGAAAATAAAACACCCATGTTTAAGCTAAAGAGGACTACACTGAAGCAAAAGAGCCTTTCAGATAGATGGATAAAGAATTTCGAGACATGTCCTGTCACAACAGGCATTTGCAGACAGAAATTCCTCCTATTCCTGGAGAAACTTGGTGGGCAGATTTATGATGGACTGTGAAACTGAACTGGCCCATTCTGTGCTTCTTGAAATCGAGAAACCTGTTTGTTAAATCAAAGGGAGAATTAATATCTGTTACATGACCAGGCAAAAATTTCTGCAAAACTCAGAAACTGACAGAAAAAAAAGTGGGAGGTTTCTAACCAATGAATGGTAGTCTCTTGTGTGCCTGACTGAAAATTCGTCTGGGTTTCAAACTAACAAGAGAGCGACGAGTCCAGATGTCCTGTAAACTCTCACTACCATTCATTCCACCAATAGTGAAGACTGCTCTATTTAAGAGAAGTGAGAAAGAACACAGGAAGAGACAGATCCAGAAAGGAAGAGAATATCAGGGAAGAAAGAGGAAGGAGGGAGAGAAGGAAAGGAAAGGGAGAGGAAAAAAGAGAAGCTAGGAGAGAGACAGAGAAAGAAAGACATAAGGGGAGGAAGGGGAGGAGAAAGGGAGGAGTGATAGAAAAGAGAGAAAGGAGATAAAGGGGAGGAAGAGGAAGGAAGGGGGCCAGAGAAGAGAAGAGAGAGAGAGAGAGAGAGAGAGAGGAGCCTCATTGACTAACACTGACCTGAGTTGACGGCTATGGATATGAATATGAACTTAGTATTTTCCGCTGAGCTTCCTCCACCTTCCCAATGCCTTTGCTAGCAGAGAATTTCTTTAGCTTCTAAAAATATTTACCAGAAACAGGGCATGGATTTTTGCCTTGTCAGCTGAGTGCTCTTAAATTTCAAGGTAAGACAGAAAGAACAGACAAGGACAGCATCAGAGCTGTACTTGAAAGCCCTCTCACGGGGAGAGGTTCTGGAATACCTCACAAAATCAAAACGAAATCCACAGCTGTGGCGGTGTCACGCACAGGCTTCCAGATGACCGTCTCCCTCCTGGCAGGGGTCCTGAGGCTGGTGGGTGTTTCAACCAAATGCTTGCTGCTGTTACTGACTTTGCAGTTGTCTGTTCCTTTGAACTGTTTGTGAAAATAAGGAAAGGAGTGAGCATTTCTTAGGCAGGTGTGCTGAAGGTTTGCTCCCCAGAAATCCAGGCTGCTTGCTTCTCACGTGACAGAATATCCAGGTGTGTGCCTCAGGTCAGGAGAAGCCTTTGCAAACTGCTGTAAGGGGGCTGAGGCCGGGGCCTTCCACTTAGTGATCAGCCAGGCCTGGGCTAAGGCATCACGCTGTAAACAGTGTGGGCAAAGCAGAATTAGAAAAGAAGATACAGGCTTCTCAGGAAGGGGGACAACTGGCGTCTCCTCGTGGTTAAACCACCAACTGCTCTTTAACTTTAGTTCCAGAGTTAAGCTAAAGTCAGAGTTAGGCATGAACAGATCTGAAGGCTGGGCATTTGTAACAAAGTGGTTTTTATTTTTTTATTGGGGTGCGTGCATGCACATGTGTGTCTGTCTGTGTGTGTGTCTCTGTGTATCTGTGTGTCACAAGTGTTTGAGAGCCACCTAATGAGAGTGAACTGGGAACTGAACTTGGGTCCTCTAGAAAAGCAGCTGGCACTCAACCACTGATCCATCTCCCGTTCCAGCCCAGGACAGCTCAGTGCTCGGTCTCCTGTGTCGTCCTCCACACCGTTTCTTCCACCAAGTTTCCCTAAGATCAGAGCCCACACAGCCGACTCTGCTTCAGCTGATCTTCCTATCTCCTCCCAGTGATGAGTACAAAGATGGAAGCAAAGAGAAACAAAACCTCCCAACTTGGGCACAGGCGCCATATGTCTTCTGACTCGCGGCGCAGTGGGGAGCCTCTTTAATGACTTTCCTAATTCTGGGCCCCCCCTCCTGGCCTTACATTGCCAATGCTGGCTGCACATATGGCGCCTCTCCCTTCCTGAGGAATTGCTTTTACTGATATCGCTTCCTGTCACAACCTTAATATTCTTTTAATGTACTGCTGCTGCTCACTGCAGAGCTAATCTGTTATGCCTTGTTATGGAGGCCTCGTTTCAAATGCCAGCGCAGACAATCACGCTTCCAAGCAAGAGTCGTGCTGCTAGTTTTAAACCTTGTCTTTCAAATGACGGAAATTATATTCTGCAATGTAAAATTTTGAGTCTGCATATGGTATAACTATTTTAGTTATGTTGAATTATTAATAATGGCAATCTACTAGATACAACAGCAAAAAAATCGGGTTTTCCTTGTTTTAAAAGTAATTTTTAATCATTGAAAAGCTCAGTCACAGAATGGAGAGTAAGTCTGGCTGGCTCAGGGAGGGCACCAGTATCACCAAGAAGGGTTGCTCACCATGCCTCTCCACTATGCCTTTCTTAGCATATGTTCCGTGTTGGCCTCAGCTTCTGTGTTAGTTATGTTTGTCACTGTGAGACATACAATGTGTGAGAAGAAATCCGAACGAGAAAAGGTTTATTTGGGCTCATGGTTTCCGTTGGTTTAGCTGGGGATGGTTGGGTCCACTTCAGTGAGGCCATGATGGCACAGAGCATGTGCCAAGCACACGACGGTCTCCTAATCACCTCCCCTCATCACAGTCCCCTTCATTTCCATACACAGTCTCACTCCTGTTCTCATGGCATGTCTATATAACCAGCGTTATGTTATCTATGCAAAATCTAGGAGCTACAACTTAGGAAATATACACGATTGTCTTGTGGAAACTTGCTTGATTGGATAAATATAATTAACTCTAGTATCATCCATTTCTTGCAAATGACATAACTTCATTCTTCTTTATTACCGCACATTTTCCAATGTGTGTATACACCATTCTTTATTCGTGCTTCTGTTGTTGACACCCAGCCGTTGTGAAGAGCGCTGCAGTAAACAAGAAGCAGTGACCTACTATTCTAAGCAGAATTTCCCAGTTTCACTGCCTCCCAGTCATGTATTTAAATGTTTTCATTAATTGGTGAATTGAACCAACCATTGAATCAAACTCTTCATGATATAATCATCTCTGGAACGACACCCCCAGAAACACACAGATGTGTCTCACTAATATTATAGGCTTTTCTCCATCAGAACAAGTTGAGACTCAAGATGAGAGACAAGCAAAATGACCATCAACCTGGGTGTGGTGACACACACCTTTGAGCCCAGCACTATGGAAGCAGAGGCAGGCAGATTGCTCTGAGCCCAGAGGCAGCCTTGACTACATCCCAAGCTTCAGGCCAGCCTAGGCTACATAGTAAGATCAATCAACATGAACCACTCCAGGCACAATTATTTGATATAAATTTCGCACTTTCTAGTTTATAACAATCAAAAGAGGAAATACCTCCTCTCATCACAGTCTCATTGGCCTAGGCATATCATGTGACCTGGGATAGGAAAAGTGCTGATTGGCTTAAAGTCATCCAATCTAAAATTCAAGTTGTCCAGTAACACCTATTTCTACGCATCGTTTTCCATATTTAAAAAGTGAGGGCAGTGTAAAACAAACAATTCAGCTATTTAAAGGGCAAACTGCTTGGTATGGTGTTAATGTCTCCTGAAAGTTAAACTAAGGGCTCCGTTAGTTTCTAAGAACTAAAGCAAGGACTACAGCAAGGTCTACATGTGTCTTGCTCTGTATGTGACCATTCTGTCTTAGATTTGCTCTTGTGTAAAGACCCATGTTGCTCTTAATGCTTTGATCTTCCTTAACTGCTGCCAGTCCCCTGATAACCACATCAGGCAAATAGAATGGGGGTTGTCACATGCAACCTACACAAGAGAAAACCAAGACCCAGAGTCTGCAAACCGTCATCAAGAAGGCATGCGAGCAGGAGCTGAAAGCAGCTGATCACACGGTGTCCCCATGAGGCAGCAGAAGTAGATGGTGCTAATGCTCAGCTCGCTTCTCTCCCTTGGCGCAGTTCAGGCCCCACTTTATGGGATGGTGTTGCCCACAAGTCAGGTCAGTCTTCTTAGTAAAGATGATCTCTCCCAGGGATGCCCAGAGTTAATATAATCTAGATAACTCTGTGGAGTCATGCCTAGAGGTTCGTTTCTTACATGGTTCTAGATCCTGTTAAGTTGACAATACATGTAACCCCTTACAGAAACCAATTTTTTTTTGTGAGAATCAGTAGTTTAGAATGTCATTGACTTCTCAGAATTGTGTGTGTCCACATGACAGAGGTGTTTTCATTTTTTTATCAAATACTAAAATAAAATAACATACATGTAGCTCATGCATACAGTGGGTCCATATCCATGGTTTCGACTAAGCATAGATTATGCATATTTGGGGAACTTTTTTATCTATTGTGAGTATGTGCAGACAGGTTTTCTTGTCATTATCCCTGAACAATGCATCCAATTATTCATACAGCGTTTACACTGTGTTGGATGTCATACATAATCCAGAGATGATTTATAGCGTAGGAGATGAGGCTCAGAGTTACATACAAATATTATGCATTCTATATATGGACTTGGACACCAGGAATGGTCTAGAACCAGTCCCTCAAGGGTAGCATGGGTGACTGCAAAGGAGGAAACGTGGTTGATTCTATTTAAAAGTCAATGTTAAAAGAATTTCCAATTCTTTCTCTTATCTCCACCTCTCCTTTCAGTTCCCTGAAATTCACTTTCCTTTGCAACAAGGAAGGTGCAGAGAGCAAGAGCGAGGAACAAGAGGCTTGGCACCGCTGACACACACCTGCACCCCCGTTTCAGACACTCCTTGCCAGGCCATGTTTTTATAACTAGCTTCCCCAGAAAGTGCACAATCCCGAAAGCACAGTGTGAGTCGTGAATAGTACATGCCAAGGCTCCATGACAAAGAGCATGTAACAGTGGCTACTCTTGTTTTCCTCTCCCCTTGGTTTGTCTTCTTCATGACGGCTTTGCTGTGTGTGTGTGTGTGTGTGTGTGTGTGTGTGTGTGTGAGAGAGAGAGAGAGAGAGAGAGAGAGAGAGAGAGATTCTATGTATATAAATGAAAATCTATATATATAAATGAAATGCATGTTTGTGGGATGTATGTGTGGTGTCTTAAAAGAGAACTGAATCTGCCAACTTGTGAGGACAACCGGAAATGGTATGGAGTAAAGACGTATTTCTTTTTGTTGCTCTATTTTCAAAAATCTAAGGCCACCCCTAGAAAACAGTCAGCCTCTATCTCCTAGAAGTGCAGCTAGCTTTCTGGCTGACGTGCAGGAATTCGGCTGGTTTCCCTGGATGCTGACAAGCTCTATGGTGGCCCCTCTCTCCAGGACCCATTTTCGCCAGCTCACCTTTGACCCGGTCAGTGGAAGCTCCTCTCTTCACGTGGAACCTTTCCCTGCCATCTATTTTTCATGAGGACTTTATATATCTGTGGTAACTCTTTTTAAAAAGGGATGAGGTAAATGAATTCTTCATGTGAGTGGCTTCAGTTCGAGTGCAATCTGTCTTAGAGGATGCTGGGTAAAGTCGGGCTTTAATGCCTTTTTACATCACGGATAAAGACATGAGGATCTGAAAGAAACGCCATACCAGTGGATTGTTTGGTCCTGAGAATTTGCCAAGAAATTGCTCTTTTAAGTAACCGTGGTTTAAAAAGGTAAACTCTCCAGGGATATAAACAAAAACAAAAACAAAATAAACTCACTGAACAAAAAGAAGCCCTAAAGCAAATATGCACAAAATAGTCTCATCTCAACCTTCAGCTGGAACTAGGAGAAACCTTGTGCAGCGGAAGCTCCCATGTGTAAAGCTGAGGTTGGCTGCCTCCACCCTGTCAATTTAAAGCAATGCTTTGACTAAGATGCTAAAGACATGTCATTGGTAAAGAACATTATCTTCAATCAGTGGTAGTGAGGAAAATAGGGTCTCACGTACAGGAAAATGAAATCGGAGTCCTGCCTTGCCCTGCATGTAAACCCTAACCCAAATTGTGAGGGAAAACAAACAAACCCTTAAATCTAGGACCTGAACTAGAAGCTTCCTCCATGTTCTTTGTCATGGCAGGGATTTCATGAATAGGCTCCAAAAGTACAAGAAACAAAGGCAGGAGAACCAAAGGAGCCACAGCATTGCACTGGGGTAGAGGTGAAGCTCCGTTAGGGGAATGCTGGGCCCCAGTGCTCCGTAAACCAGGTGCACGGGTGCATGCCTGCAATCCATTTAATCCTCAAAGAGAAGTCGAAAAGTTATCCTGGACTCTTTCCCCATCTTCGTGTGCTTACCAGACACCTTAGCAAGCACAGGAAAATCTGTCTGAGCCAGTTCTGGCCTGATAGTCTATCAGAACCATGCTCTCAACCTCAGCCCAAGCCACAAACTGTGTCTGCTGGGTTCTGTTGTGTGTCCACCCTGTTCCCGTTCTCACCTCTTCTACAGCCATGGCTTCCCTCCCAACACATGGATCACCCACTGCTCGGAATATCCTCTCCCTTTAACTCAAGCTGACGCAGCTCTTTGTCCTTGATGTTCGTCTATACAGATGGATTCTTCTCCTTGGTGTCTGATGAAATGGAACAAGAGAATGACTCCAAAAGTGATTGATTTTTTTTTCTGCTATTTGATGTCAATCTACAACCACTAGACAAGCAACCTGATTCTCAATGTTTCTGTCCACTAGAGCCCAAGAAAACTTGTATATGTCACTCTGCTTATTAAGAAAGTTCTTTTCCTGAGACTGTCTCTTTCTCCTCCAATGATTATGGGTGTAGTTAGAAGATTCCACTTGGGCTAACTGGTTGTTCTGTTTAGATCTTAATTCTAATGTTGCAGACAAACCAGTATCCCCACTTCTGCCTTTATGTTGAGCATCTAACACTCTCTAGAATGAAATGGTAACACCATTTAAATGAACAAATCTATTTATTTGTGGCTAAACAAGTTGTTCATCTTTATTATGAGCCCTTAATGCCTTCTGGTAACTGAGTCCTTTGGATGTGTAGATCAAGCTTTGCTGAAAATCCTGGGGATTTGGCCTGTACTCATATTTAAACAGACTGTTCTGGAATCTAATTCTGATCTGATACAGGCTTAGTGCAGACTTCGGTCATTTCTCAAATCACCAGCCCCTTTCCAGTGTGGCACTGTGTGTCCGGCTCATGTCTCCCATGCTGCTGGTTCAGTGAGAACCTCAAAGGACAGATACAGATGGAAGGGCTCTAGATATGGAGAAGCAACTCAGTGTCCATTTCCTGTAACACAAAGGCCAGCCCTCTCAGCCTTTTTCAGTATTAACTTCCTAAACTGCTATACCCAAAGAATATTATCTATTAAACAAGTAGAGGGGAATCACATAAACAAGGCTAACAGTTGAAACAAATTTGCTTTTCTAGGTATACTAATGGCCATTTGAAAATTTCACCTGCTTTTATCATTTGACCTTCTCTCACGGCAACCCTTATTCCTGTTTGATCTTATTATTTAAATTACTGAGAAAGAAAACAAGGCTCCTAAAAGCCAGGCCATTTTCTCAGCATGTATACCATTTAAACACAGAATTTGACCATGTAAACCTAAGCTCTCAAACACTGAGGCATAGCTACCTCTTGATGTAAAACTGGCAGATGCTGACACGGTTAGACATTTAAACGTAAATGCGGCATCTCTTGTTCTCTCAGCTCTCAGTAAAGTAAACATCGGAGGTATCTGGAAATCAAAGACCATACTTCGTAGAGGGATATGAAGAAGTACTGCCCTAGGACCTCCCGTGCAAGGGAAGTACGACTATAGCACAGACACTGTTTATACTGACACCATCAACACAGAAGGTAGACTTGCCCGGAGAATGGTGTGACTCAGTCCTCCTGTTCCAGAGATGGAGTAAAGTAAGCACCTGTAGGAGCAAGAACGAACTGTGCCCTCTTCTACCCCCACACAATCTTTTTCCAGCATCAAAGACCCTTTGGGAGTTTTGCTATAAGAGCGGGCTTGTTGAAGGCCTCATGGTTCCATTTTGGGATCTATGAGACCACAAGGAGGAAAACACCCCCCCCCCAGTTGTCATTAAACACACTTTTATTCTCTCCCTAACTCTAAGTCCCCATGCATTTTGACAACGATCGAGAAGGTGGTCTCAGAAATGAAATGTGTAAGGGAAAACCTATAGGAATATAGTAGTGTTGTTTCTATTTGACAGATAAAATATTATTAATAGTGGGAAATTTTTTAGGCTTCTTATTGAGAGAAAGAAGTAATTTTCTCTCAGAAACATACCTAACCATAACAAAACTGCTAGTCTGTGAGCTCTCAAGCACAATAAGGAGAATTTTACAGTTTGTTGAGTGGCGTAAGATCTGATTGATCCAGGCACCTAGAAGATGCCTACTGTAGCTCAGATCCTGTGTCAGTGGCTGGGATTCCTAAAATGAATCGGGATGCGCTGTGTCCTCCAGGAGCTCACTGCATGGAAGTGGCAGACAAAGTGAGTGACTGCATCTTGAGCACCAGGTACAGAAGCCATGGGAGTGAAGTAAAGGAGAGTTGAGAAGTGGCCAAGCTGTCGCCTGATAGGGTGATGAATTAACCCAGTCCCTGTCCTTCGTGTCCCTACATGTGAACAGGGAAGGGAAGCCACTCTACAAGTTCTCCAGAACTTCAGAATATACACAGAGCTCTGCCTTGCAGGCACAGGAAGAGCCCACAGAAAATAGCCAGTACCATGTTGTTTGATTTTATCCCTGGAGTCTCAGTGCAGGTGGCGTTATTAAGCAACTAAGCATAAACATCTTACTTTTAAAATCCATCTTCAAAGTGAACCAGAGTTCCAGGCCAGTGAGGACTCGGTGTAGCAAAGGAAAGTTGCTGACACAAACTGGAGCACGGGCTTGATCTATTCTAATATGCGATTTAAATGTTTCTCATTTTGCAGCCTTGCCAGCTTCCATCTATCATCCGCTGTCACATGTAAGTTTCCTAAATTACTGCCTTTTAACTTTTGTCACTTACGCAGCAAAGAGATAGATTCGAAAGCCCAGCTTCTCCCCAGCCCACCCCTTTCGATTGTATCTTAATATTAATAGTCAAAGATGAAAAAATAGCAATCCGCACTCCATTCACGAAGCATGCGTGTATGTTTTTAAATAAAGAAAATCAGAGAAAATTTCTTATTTCAAATCCAATCATTGACTTAATTCCATCACCTCTCTATGATTTAAAGTGAAAAAAAAATTGAGAATTGGAGCTAGAAAGTTGGGGGAGGGAAGGTGAAAATGATAAACATGTACAATATTCTCAAAGAACTAATCTCTGGTGTGTGTGTGTGTGTGTGTGTGTGTGTGTGTGTGTGTGTGTGTGTGTGTGTGATAAAAGTAAGAACAAACTTTAAAAGAATGACCTGGAAAATCTGGGGATATGAAGTAGTATCTTAATATAACAAATGTGATCTATAACCCCATAGCCATCAACGTGGGAAATGGAGAAAAACTTAAAGCATTTACACTAAAATCAGGAACAAGACAAGGATGTTCAGTGTGCACACTCCTGCTCAACGAAGTGCTTTACCTAAAGAACAGGAGAACAGGAGACGCAAATAGAAAACCAAAGCATCATTATTTGCAAATGGTATGATTTTGTCCAGAAAAGGTCTTTAAACATATTCAACAAAGTATCAGGATACAAAATTGCTGAACAAAACTCAATAGCTCTCCTATGTACCAGCAAAAGCCGTATTGGAAATAAAATCCAGGTGGAAAAAAAAAATCTCATTTGCAGTAACCTAAAAAAAAACGAGCAAGGAACTCAGGACCGAGAGGGGTGCACCCACACACTGAGACAATGGGGATGTTCTATCGGGAACTCACCAAGGCCAGCTGGCCTGGGTCTGAAAAAGCATGGGATAAAACCGGACTTGCTGAACAAAGCGGACAATGAGGACTGCTGAGAAGTCAAGAACAATGGCACTGGGTTTTTGATCCTACTGCACATACTGGCTTTGTGGGAGCCTAGACAGTTTGGATGCTCACCTTACTAGACCTGGATGGAGGTGGGTGGTCCTTGGACTTCCCACAGGGCAGGGAACCCTGATTGCTCTTAGGGCTGACGAGGGAGGGGGACTTGATTGGGGGATGGGGAGGGAAATGGGAGGCGGTGGCGGGGAGGAGGCAGAAATCTTTAATAAAGAAATAAAAATAAATTGGAATAAATCTAAAGAAGGAAGTGAAAGATTTGTACAATGAAAAGTTTTCCCAAACTAATTCCAGCAGTCATGCATTTCCCCAGCATGCCATATTCTCCTTTTCCTCTCAAAAGTTTTGCTTTAAGTAAATTATGTGGCTGTCTTACTTGTGGGAAAATTACATTTGGGAAACAAAGAGTCAACAGGAGCAATTAGAACCCCGGGAAACTCAGAGGTGTGACAGAGGGAGCAGTCAGGGCAGAAAAGCAGTCTCTCTCTATTCATGCAATGGCTTAATCATTCAGCAGATCAATTTATCAGCATTACCCTGGAGACAATTCTGGGTAAATTCCTCAATATCTACTGGAGAAAATACAGATACATTAATGACTTTCCTCATAGCTGTGGGAAAATGACTGACAGAAGCCATTTAAGAAAGGGTTTGTTTTGATTTGGTTTGTGGATAGTGTCTCTCCTGGCAGAGTCATAAAAGGATGAGCTTGTGGTGTCAGGCCACATCGCAATCCTAGTCAAGAAGGAACGAGAATGAACACAACTGTTGGGTCATTTTCTCATTTCTAGTTAGTCTAGGACTCCAGCCAATAGAATTGTGCCACCCTTGCCAGAGCAGGTTTTCTCACTTCAATTAACAAAACCTAAAATTGTTCTCACAGGTATGTCAGGTGTTTGTTTCCTGCATAATTCTAGATTCTGTTGAATTGACAATCCTAGCCATCACAGCAGCTCACTGTCATAATCCCTAAACCATACATATATGATAGGAACGATATGTTACATTACCAATTAGTGAATTTTGTTACATAATTTTGTTAGCACTACTGCATTGTGTACCAAGATTCTTTTTTTACATTAATGTTTTTTGTGTGTGTGCACATGTGTGTGCATGCATATGTGCGTGCACACACATGCTTGAGTGCATATTTATTGTTATACATACATGAAGGAACCTACAGAGTTCAGACCATTGTTGTGGGAGCTTCTTCAGCCAACAGCCTTTAAGATACCAACCCACTTGCGTGTGGTCTCTTATACTGTAAATGCAGCTGTAAAGCGTGAACTTGCTCTCTTGCTTCCAGCTCTTGCTTCCAGCTACTAGATTCGGTTCCTGTTCCCCATTCGTGCAGAGGACCATGATCTAGGACTGTGATCTGTGAGTCTACCCCTAAATAAATAACCCTTCATTATATGTAATTCTGAACTAGTGTGGGATTATTTTGTATCTTCTGCCATCAAGACTTAGAACCAGAGTTATAAGTTACAGTGAGCTGTGTTGCGGGTGCTGGGAACCAAACCTGAGTCTTCTGCAGGAACAGTACTCACTCTTAGATACTGAGCCATCTCTCCAGTACTGTACCTATGTTCCTAAAATGAAATGAGGATTTAAAATCACAGCTAAGACCAGGTAGAAACTATTTACACTATTATCCCCATTGGTGACAACTAAACTCTACACAAAGAAACAGTCAAAGGACTAAAAAAATACTCTCAGGAGAACTGGAAACAGAAATTAAGTCACAGTGTATTTTTTCTTCATTGTGAGAAAATCTGACAGAAATTACTTAAAGAGAATAGGGTGCATTTCGCTCCTGACTTCAGAGGATTTACACCATGGCTGTTTGACCCCAAGGGACTGTGAAGAATGTGATGGCAGAAGGAGTGCATGGCACAGGAAGATCTTCACCTTGTGGCAAGGAGCAATTAGAGAGCTAGAGAGGGAACTAAGACCACTTTATAAACTTCAAAGACACATACCACTGACCTATTCTCTCAAGTAGGACCTATCTCCTAAAGCTTCTATTACCTCTACAAATCATGTCACCAGTGAGGAGCCAAGCATTTAGCATTTGGGAGACATTTCACATTCAAACTATTACAGGTATAAATTTTTGAGGGGGATTGTTGTGGAAATTTTTGTCTTCTTGGCAAACAGGCCTTGGGCAAAGAACTGCCTTTGCCTTGACTATTGACAACAGCATTCTGTCCAAAGTAGGTTGCAAGCAGAGATAACTGCCAAACCTTGCCAAGAAAGGGTGGGACAGTCTTTCAAAATTTCCTGCTTCTGAAAATGGTCTATCAGACACTCTAGGCCTTAGCCAAAGTTAGTTGCCCCAACACTACAAAAGAAGCTTTGGATGATTGTTCAGATAGCCAGCTGTCTCTGCAATTTCTTGAACCTTTTGGAAGTCATTTGCTTGCTCTTCCTACTTACTAAGATAATATTAACTTCCTCTTCAGTTTTTTGATGGGGTTGAAGTTGGTCATAGCAACTTTCCTCTCATAACTTAACTAGGACATTTCTAGTGTATGACTTAGACTTCTCAGGATAAGACAAATATTGAAATAATCTCTGTTATTTGTTAATTACTTTAGAATGGACATTTAGCACATGTTTCTTGTGTGGAATTTTTCATCTTGGTTGTGGTTCTATTTTTGTGTATGTTTTTGCCCTTTCTTTCTCCAGGACAATGCATGATATTTATTCATATTGTATATAGTTTTGTCATAGGTTTAGACCCCTCTTATTTAGATAAAGAGGGAAATGTTGTGGGAATTCTTTCACCAGATAGTCTTTTGAGTACCAGCCCACTAGAACATGGTCTAAGATACTACATGTGGACAGATAAGCACAGACAGAAAGTTTGCTTGTTCTCTTGGCTGGTGGTCAGAGTTCTGTTTGCAGCTTCCAGCACACACAGAGCAGAGGACCACAGGTCTCTAGCCTTATCATGAGTTTTTCCCCAAATAAGTATTTGTTATCCTTTATTCCAGACTCTTGTGGACTTCCTTAATTATGCCTAAAGAGGATACTTTTGCCATATTCCAGACTTTTATGCAAGAGCACCAGAAATTCCAAGACAGCACAGTATACATAGATATGTAAATATTGAGGAGAAACTCTTTCTGAACAGGAAGTGAGAATGAGGACCCCAAAGATGGCAAGATGGAAGGGACTTATTCACAGCCTGTTTTCTCTGTATTTGCCCATCCCCAGTGCAAGCATTTGTACTGGTTCTGCTCTATGGAACAGAGGTGGGATCAGCCCTACAGACACTGTAATCCAAGATGAAATTCACCAGAGGAATGGAGGAAAAGAGTTCCTGTGTTCTTCCAAAGGTGAAATAGTCTCTCTCTCTCTCTCTCTCTCTCTCTCTCTCTCTCTCTCTCTCTCTCCCTATCTCTCTCCCTTCCCCTCCCCTATCCTCTCTGTCTCCATCTCTATCTCTATGTTTATTTCTCCTATCTATCACTGCCTTGAGTTCCAGAAGAACCAAGTGGTAGAAACCGCGTGACTGACTAGAGATGTCTTCTGTCCTTCCCACATGTGGACCTCCCGCAAAGGCCATTGTGGAGTCTGAACCTCATTCTCAAAGCCTTCTCTATGCTCTAACTCAGTGCCAACACATGCAGACCATAAGTCACATCTCAAGCCAATGACCCCTTCACTGTAACTTCTATAATCTCTGGCTCACATGGCCTCCTTTTCTCTTCCTTCAGCTGTAAAACCATTGTTTCCATTTCCTGGTTGGATTTAAAGTCACAGGGTGAAATTGTATGTAAATATTTCTCTGCATTTCTACTTTCAAACCTAATCAATTTGATTTCTTAAATATTTGTAGAAAATAAATGAGATATTAGATACATCTTTTGGCATCTCTTGTTTCTCACTACTACCTCTGTCATCATTGTGTTGGAGACATCTTCACCTTTAATTGATAGTTCCTACTTCTCTCTCCCAAATTAAATGCCTGGTTCTTTACACCAATGATACATTTAATGAATTAAACACTAGAACCATGCTTACAACCCTGACAAGTGACTTGATGTTGACAGACTTCTGTCTACTACACTTCTGGCAAGCTTGTGTTTAAGATACACAGAATTTTTAGGATTAAAACCCCACACTCTTCATCCTGAGATTTCTTTTTTTATCCACTTCAACCACTGACCTCTTACCTGTCTCACTTTGGACAAATACCAACTCTAAAGCTTAACCAAAAAAAATAGAAATAAAAATCATATCAAGATAATATTACAAACTCATAACCATGTATGCTAATTTTAAAAAATGAATAAAAAGAAAGCAGTATTGGAAATTTAAAGAATATTCATTTTATTAAAAAAGAAAATATTCTGATAGCATAGCTTGATGTATCTGAAGTTATTTCTAAAAGATTCAAGAATAAATGAAAGAGCTTTGAAGCTATAGGTAGAAATGAGTTCACTAACCAGAAATGAGCTTTGATATAACGCAGCTGATCTATCTCAAGTGTCATGCATTCTGCTTTGCCAGAATGGACTCGTCCAGGTTTATACCTGTTGTCCCACTTAGACGGTGGCTTTCAAAAGTGCCATGCTTGGCCAGCACTTTATCCACGCTGAAATCATCAGGATCCTGTTTTGTCTGGACGTTTGACAACGTAGAGATTTGAACAACTCGCCCATAACAGACTCATTGCTCCTCTCAGCTTCCATCACTGTCGACAAGTTCCTTCAACATCCGTTACAATGTGTCTGAGATATATGCACATCCTTCTAGTTTAGAGTTTGCCCAAGGAGAAACTAGTGTCTACGGGTTTTCTTAAGCTGGAAATCATTTCTAAGTTGCAAGCAGCTTAAGCATTTTCCTCTTTGAGGAAATAACACTGAAGGCAAACAAAGCATGTCCTCTTTCCAGCCCACTTTACTGCGTACCTGAGAGATGGTGTGAGAAAAGTGGGGTGCCTCAGCATTTGAGCATTCTAAAGTGCAGGGCATGTTCTGTTCTCTTCGTCTCTGCAAGACAGAGACTGCATGGATAATTAAAATACATAGATGTGTGCAGAGAAGATCCAGCCTACTGCCTAAAGCAGTCGAACATATTAGTTAGGTTTTTAATTGGAAATAAGATTGGAGATAGGGAGACAGCGTGCTGTGTGGTGGGGATGTTAAGAGGGGTCTTTGTAGTCAGGCTGCTGGGGTTTGAATTTAGATGCTCTCAGCCACCAATCACAGAACCTTGTTCAAGTTGTTTGACTTATCTATACAAGAAAAATTGTAGTAAGACACAGAGTGAAAAATAGCACAATCAAATGCATGCGAGCAGCTGTGATAGCATGTCAGCATCTAATAAAAATTTGATTTTATCATTGCTCATTTAAAGACAAATGGAGCATCTCTGTGAAGATCTGGATGCTCAGGATAAGGGTCAAACAAGTGAGGAATTATTTATACATAATTCCCCGTGTTTTTACCTTCAAATATAATTGATTGGACTTATTTGTACAAAACAAATTAGATATTAAAAAGCATCTGTTGACCTCATCCATCTTTTCATTACCACCCGTGTTACCATGTAATTTAAGATGCCAGCAGGAGAGGTCAATGAGAAACCCAGTAGATGGGAGTGTTTGCTGGTTTTGAGCCTCAGAACTCATGGTAAAAAGAGAACTGACTTCTGACCTCCATATGCACACCGTGGCATACACATACCTGTACTGTCACACACATCTCTCACCACACACACACACACACACACACACACACACACACACACACTGAAGAAACAGAGCAGGTAAGTGGTTTTGGAAGAAACAAAAAGGATTACATCATTGTTGAGGGAGCTGCAGGCCTCTTCCCACAGCCCGGCTCCCGCATGGTTAGCTTTATACCCGAAATAACAACACACGCATTGTATTCTTTTAATCACTGCTTGGCCCATTTCTATTCATGTGTGTAGCACCCCAAGGTGTGCTTACCGGGAAGATTCTAGCCTACGTCCATCCTGGGTCGGAGCTTTATTGCGTCTGCTGGGGAGAGGGGAGCATGGCATCTGCTCCAGAGAGCAGAGCTGTCGAGTCTGAGCTCACTTCCTCTTCCTCCCAGCATTCTGTTCTGTTTACTCCACCCACCTATGTTTTAACCTATGAGGGCCAAGCAGTTTCTTTATTACTTAACCAATGAAATCAACAGATTGATATATGACACTCCCACATCACTTCCCCTTTTTCTGTTTAAACAAAGAAAGGAAGGCTTTAATTTTAACATAGCAAAATTACATATAACAAAACAGTTATCAAGTAAGAATTACAGTTACAATATTTACATCTATTTTATCTTTTATAACAAAGGAAAACTATAGCTAACTATTCTTCAACTCCATCAAAGACTCCAGAAAGATACAATATTACCTAAGCAAACAAGAAATAAGCAACTTAAAAAACTCTAGAAATCACAGAGACATCTCGCTGCCTGGACAGTCACCCAAAGTTCCTCTGTACCATTGGGGCATCCATCTTCGGCCTAAAGGTCCATAGTATCCAGAGACATTTCCATGAAGCAGGAAATTTCAAAGGCAGTTCAGTCACTATCTGCTGTGTCCTGCAGAATGTCTCACAGACTCTTTCATGAATCAGGAACCCCGAAAGATCATCTCACCTTTAGGCAAATTCAGTAGTCCTCTCTCTGCGGATTCTCTGTGTCCAGTTTATGCAATAGTCCAGGCAAGAGCAGTTTCTTGCCCAAATAGCTATCAAACTCCATAAGGTGCCTCTTCAATGCCCATCTTCTTTCTTCTTGAAGTAGATTGGTGCTGTCAGGAGCAGACGTGTCTCATTGTCATGAAAAACCCTAAGTTATTAAAACATTTAAAATACCATATTCTCTAGCCTTTGAAAGATGTGATGAATGCCTATCTGAAATATATCCATGCACATCTAGAAAATCTAACTAACATGACTACAAACTTGACTATTATTGATAATTATCCATTAACAACCTATATACATTACATTTTTAAGTGAACTACACAATCACAATACCTTAATATCAGAAATACATATACATATAATAAAATTGACCTTAAATTAATATCAGTAAACCAAGATTCATATCAATGCAAATGATCACATCTGTATCATCTCCCCCTTTAAATGTAAAAGAACATTTATAAACAATATATGGGAACATGGGCGCAATTTTTTCTCTCCAAACTGCTTCCTGCTGAATGGGGGCGCTGTTATTCGGGTCTTTTATGGGATAACCTGTCTGCTAGGTTCATCTCAGTTGGCAGTTGAGCGAAGCAATTTTTTAAGGGTGTTCACAGCAACCTTTCAGGAGGGCGTGGTCTATCATACCATATTGGGATCGAAGAAGCAATCCATAGAGTCTCATTCTCTGTAAAAACAAAAGAAGAAACTCTTTTCCAAAGTATCATATCCTTGGATCCAAATTCTGAAGTCAAGGTATTTTGAAAATATCTATCTTGGATTAGTTCAGCAGCATTTATAAACAAATATCTTTTAGCATCTGTTGCTCTTTCCTCAGCATTCAAACAATTCAAAGAGAGCACAATAGCATACAGTATCAGGATTCTCTGTGTATTTTCCATCTTTGTGCAGCTTTATTTTAACCTCTATTTCGTTTATTTTTACTTTTAACTTTTTGCTTTTTGAGACAGGTTCTCTGTATATATTTGTCCTGGAATAACTCTGTAGACCAGGCTGTCCTTGAACTCTCAGAGATCCTTCTGTCTGTGCCTCCCAGGCATTGGGATTAAAGGCGTGTGCTACCACACCTTGAAGTCACAGAGGTAAATCTCCCTCTGCCTCCCAAGTGTTGGGATTAAAGGTGTGTACTACTACACGCAACTACTTTCTTTCTTCCTTTTTTACTTTTAAGAACTAAATTTTTAGCCTGCATATATTTTTAAACACACTGTAAATCATTTAAAAGTTTTCTTTGTTTTTGATTCTTTCTTTACTGTATCTCTCTCTTTTTATGACCACACGAGCCTTTAAATTACTGAGCAATATGGCTAGGATTAAAGCCGTGGCTTTGCCAGCTAAATCCAGCCCATTCCTTAGCTTTCCAGCCTCATGGCAGAGGTACCAGCTGTAGCCATGTTTATCACCACAACTCTGTGGCGTTTCAAGGTCCTTGCCAGCAAACAAGCTACAACACTCAAATGCTCTCTCTGTAGCTGACCTCCTGCCTCAAAGAGTCAGAGTTTGCCCTGGCAGGACAGACCAGAATGCCAGAGTTTTAAAACAGCACAACTTTTTTCCTGCTACGTCTGAAAACAAACAAGCATGCAGTCAGCTTTTATCAATACCTTTTAAGTGTTTTGTGGCAGGACCTCTTAATGAGCTGCGGGTTTTGCAGCTAAAGCTGAGTCAGGAAGCCTCTCTTAGATGAGAGCGCTTGCTTGCCTCTAGCAAGCCGAGCAGACCCAAGAAATTGCTGCTACCAGAAAACATGCTTTACTCTATTCTTTCCCAAGCTTTCTCAGGCTTTCAGTAGATTCAGTGCCCCATGTCTGGGCGCCACATCATGATACTTTGTATTGCAGAACCTTCCTGTCACTCTCCGACGTGCGTGGTCGTCAGTGGGCATCAGGTGGGCCAGCCTCACTACCCTCGGGTCTCATTACCTGCTGCTCTATCACTTACTCTCCTCAAGCCATACTCCATTCCTGATTCCTTCATCAGATCACACCATCTCCCTCAGAGAACCAGTGCAAGTTCCCTGCATCACCTTTCTGGAACTGCCCCATGTGCCTCTCACTTCCTGCTCCCTACCCCCAGTACACCTGCTTTCCGACCCCAAGCACACAACCTGCAAAAGGTAATTCACCTGTTACACTTTTCCTAAGCTGGGTTCACAAAAACCTATATCTTATTTATTTGTATATCTTGTTTTTATTTATTTTGCTTTTTTAAATGTTGATTTTATTCCTATGATATATGTTCCCATTCCCTCGTAAGTCCCATCCCTGAAAGCTACCTCCTCTGCGGAGCTTTCTTTCCTCTTCTCTGGTTTACAGGCACTTTGTTCCTTATCAGTGAGGATCTCCTCAGTGTAGCATGAGGGCATACATACCCCCACCATGAGTGCTGGACATGTGACGGTTTAGCATGGTGCTCTGTTCTAGACATATCCATTAACCAGGAAATCTGCACCCAAGCTCTTCAGTTCGGCATCTCTCTCTCTGCAATTTTACAGACATGCAGCAGAAATGTATTCCTCTTTTCAGACTGTTAACTGGTGTCCAGCCCCACTGTTTGACCTGGGCACACCCACAATCTCCACCATTGTATTGCCTGGATGGCATATTATCACTATTTGAAGCGGCCATCCTCCAGATATGGGGTGGCTTTGGGGGTATGTGCACCTTGATAGCCTGAGGAGTGTCAAGGGTGTTCTTCAAAATGAACATGAACATGTGAGCCCCTTGAATCACAAGACTTTGTAGGGGTTCCTGGACCTAGAAAGTAGTGAAACATTTCACAGATCACCTCAGGCCACTTAATAGGCAGAGGAAGATTGAAGGCCTCAGTATCTTTAGTCAGTTGCTGAAACCTTGTTGTTGACTTAAAATGTGAAATGGGGATGAGCACACCATTTGGTTGCCTGGTGCAAAACGGTCAGCCTTAAGGAAAATGCAAGCAAGTAACATATGGACTCAACAGCTATATGTAGGAATATATATGTATATGTAAATACTATATGCAAGCAATTGATTAAAAAAGTCAATAATTTGAAGGACACCAAGAAGGGGGATATGGATGGGCATGGAAGGAGGAAAGAGAAGGAATAAACATTGGAATTAAAATACAATCTCAAAAAATCAGGAAAAATAAATACAAGTAATAGTGAAGAACTAGAAACAGAGAAACAGACAAAGCAAAATGAAATGGCTCTATTCGTTTTAGCTGGAGAATTATTTTAGGGCTTGTATTAACTCAATTTATCCAAATAAATTGTATGTACAGTTTCAAAGGCTTAACTTATTATCATCATGGCAAGAAGCATGACAGTGTGCAGGCAGACGTGGTCGCTGGAGAAAAAACTGACAGTTCTATGTCTTGCTCCACAGATAGTAGAAGGAGACTGTGGATCACATGGGGCATAACTTGTGCATATGAAACCTCAAAGCCCTCCCCCATGGTGACATGCTTCTTCCAACAAGACCATATCTATTTCAACAAAGTCATACCTACTAATAGTGCTACTCCCTATGGACCAAGCATTCAAACACATGAGTCTATGGAGGCCATACCTAATCAAACAGTTGCAATTAAGAATAACATGCAATTTCCTGTTGTCTGAAAGATGTAGAACTCTGAGCTACCTCTCCAGCACCACGTATGCCTGCACACTGCCAAGTTCCACCATGATAATGGACTGAACCTCTGATCTGTAAGCCAACTAATTAAATGCTTCCTTTATAAGAGTTGTTGTGGTCATGGTATCTCTTTATAGCTATAGAAACTCCAACTAAGACAGAAGTTGGTATCAGGGACTAGGGTATTTCTGAAATAGGCCAGACCATGTTTTTCTTTGGAGGAATTTGGAGTTTGGGTTAGGAAAGCAAGTGGAATGCTTTAAGTACTGCTTAACAGGCCATGCTAGTAGGAGTATGGATGACAGTGGTGTTGAGAATGATTTGAACTGTGGGGGCCTGGCTCAAGAGGTTTCAGAGGACAATATTAACGTGTGGCCTAGAAATCATTCTTGTGATATTTTTGGTGAAGAATGTGGCTGTTTTGTGACCTTGTCTGAAGAGTCTACATGAAGCTAAAGTGAAGAGATTTGGATTAATTCTGTTGGCTGAGGAATTCTCAAAACATCCTAGTATAGACTCTGTTGTATGGTTACTAGTGGTCACTTTTATACATATTTATAATGGAAAAGAGCAAGCTGAACAGGGTAAATTACAAAATGTAAAATTTGAGGAGAAAATGAGTACCAGGCATTGGACTGGAGATAAACAGATTTAAAAAATGGAATAAAGGGAGTTGTGACTTCAGGGCAAGACCACACCCAGCTAAATTCCCAAATTGTGAAAAGAAATTAAAGAAAATCTTAGAGCCAACTGTGGTGGTGCACACCTTCAATCCTAGCACTCCAGAGACCGAGGCTTGTACCTCTGAGTCTGAGGCCAGCCTGGTCTACAGAATAAGTTCCAGAGCAGCCAAGTTTAGGCAGTGAAGGAAACCATCAAAAACTTTTGGTTAAGATATAACTGAATGAAGGGTCCATGTTCCAGCCCCAGTAAGCATCAGCACTTGGCAGTTTCAGCCATGTAGTTCTGGAGTTAAGGATAGAAGAAAGGGCTAAGGAAAGTTGCTGAGGCAGACCTATGTCAGGGGTGTCCCTGAATGGAGTCCTAGAGAAGCAATTTCTTGTGGCTGTGAAATTGAAGCCTGGATTGCCTTGGAAACCCCATTATGCTAGAGATGCCAGAGCTGTGGGACACCTGCTGAGCAAAGCTGCTAACAGGGAGTGGAGCCAGCCCAGGAGAAAGAAGTGTGTTGTAGACAACAAAGCTGAAAGGAGTTGAAAAATCTGAAGAGAGTGTTGACATCAGATATGGAAATACAGAGTTTGGAGTTTGCCCAACTGGTTTTCAGTCTTGATTTGGTCTGATATTTCCCCACTATACTCTCTCCCCTACATTTTGGAAAGGTGATATACATCCTCTGACATTATATGTTGGAAGTATGTGATCTGTTTTTAATTTTCAAAAGAGATTTTGAACTTTTTTTTCATTGTGTAATGTATTTTTTTTTATTAATTAATTTATTTAATTATTAAAGATTTCTGCCTCTTCCCCGCCACCACCTCCCATTCCCTCCCCCTCCCCCTATCAAGTCTTCCTTCCTCCTCAGCCCAAAGAGCAAGCAGGTTTCTCTGCCCTGTGGGAGGTCCAAGGACCACCCACCTCCATCCAGGTCTATTAAGGTGAGCATCCAAACTACCTGGGCTCCCACAAAGCCATTACGTGCAATAGGATCAAGAACCCATTGCCATTGTTCTTCAGTTCTCAGTAGTCCTCATTGTCCATTATGTTCAGCGAAACCGGTTTTGTCCCATGCTTTTTCAGACCCCGGCCAGCTGGCCTTGGTGAATTCCCGATAGAACATCCCCATTGCCTCAGTGTGTGGGTGCACCCCTCGCAGTCCTGAGTTCCTTGCTCGTGCTCACTCTCCTTCTGTTCCTCCTTTGGATCGTGAGACTTCAGTCCAGTGCTCCAATGTTGGTCTCCTTTTAATCATGGGTGAGACCATGAAAGACAATGAGACTTATTATTTTTATATTTTTTATTTTCAAGATAGGGTTTCTCTGTGTAGCTTTAGAGACTATCCTGGAACTCACACTGTAGACCAGGTTTGCCTTGAATTTACAGAGATCCACCTGCCTCTGAGGCCTCCCCAGTGCTAGTATGAAAGGCGTACGAAACCACCACCCAACTGACAATGGGACTTTTGAAGTAGGACCTAATGCATTTTGCATTATGGTATGGCTAAGCCTTTGGGATCCAGGGAGGGGAATGTGGTGGTTTGAGAGAAAATGGCCCCAAAAGGGAGTGGCTCTATTAAGAGGTGTGGCCTTGTAAGAGTAGGTGTGGTGTTGTGGGAGGAAGTATGTCACTCTAAAGGCAAGTTTTGACTTCTCATATATGCTCAAGCCACACCCAGTGTCTCAGTTCATTTCCTGTTGCCTGCAAGATGTAGAACTCTCAGCTACCTCTATCATGTCTGCTTGGACACTGCCATGTCTGACCATGATGATAATGGACTGAACTTCTGAACTATAAGCCACCTAATTAAATGTTTTCTTTCATGGTGTCTCTTCACAGCAGTAGATATACTAACTAAGACAATGAGCAAGCTCAGAAAACTCGGCAAAGTGGTACTGATCCTGGCTGAATGCTAATCTGGATATAAAGCTGCCACATCAAGGATGCCATGGTACTCCTTCCCCACATAGCCATGCTCTGGTGACTGGAATTGACAACTGGCTCTGGCTAAATGACAGCAGTCATGGGCAAGAAGAAAACCATCAAGAGGTCAGATTAAGTCTTTTGTGAATGCTATGATTACCATCTGTTGAGGGATACTGATTTTGTACACTGTAAAGATTTATCACTCGTATTGGTTTAATAAAATGTTGATTGGCCTGTAGCTAGGCAGGAAGTATAGGCAGGGCAACCAGACTAAGAGAACTCGGAAAAGAGGAAAGGCAGAGATGCAGTCACCAGCCAAACATAGAGGAAGAAAGATGAGAATGCCTTACTTGGAAAAGGTACCAAGCCATGTGATTAAGGGTTAATTTAAGTTGTAAGAGCTAGCTAATCATAAGTCTGAACTAATAGGCCAAACAGTTTATAATTTTAAAAAAAGAACAACATACATGGATTAAACATACATGATAAGGAAATAATAGATATGTTATAGGTTAAAAATACAGTCTGTGTGAGGGCAAGTGGGTTATGGCCTACTGCAGACTCTGCTCATCAGAAGACAAAGATTATTGGGTCAAGGGTTAGAGCTGACAAAGTAGTGAAGGGAAAAGGACCCTCCCTGTATCAACAATCATCCAACATTTGGGAGGATGTATAACTGATGTTAATGCAGACTAGGCTTAAAAGCAAAGATACAGTAAGAAAATAAAGGGCAAAAGCAAAAACACTTCAAGGGGCACAAAACAGCACTCAAAAAAAAGGTGGTTGTTGTTGTTAAATGGTACATCTTCACCCCTCTCAATTTTCACATGAAAAGCATTTATGGCCTTTGTACACGTGGACCATAGTTCAGATTTGTTACAACTGACATTATCTTCCAAGAAATCTTTCTTGAAAGGTCAACTCTGAAAGAGGGTACATTCTGATTATCAGTCAGTATAGTACTTGCTTCCAGTATGGTGACAGAAAGGTTGAACTGAGCTAAATGTGGTTCAAAATGTTGTAAATTATGTGGGGTGCATGGATACCATCATGTAACCTATAACTTTAACAAAACATCCATGGAGAATTTCTAGGTGAGTCTAGAACTGTGCATTTATCTCCATGGATGCAGGTCTAACACTTGGTCCCTACCACCAGAGAACACACTTCATGGAAGAAGGCTACTACTGCATCCCTAGCATCTGATGGAGTGCAGTGAACAGAACCACAGGCGTGACAGCCACAGATTAGAATAACCTGACTAGGGAGCTCAGCTGAATCAGTGTCCTGATTGCCTTAACTGATGGGAGAGCCCACACAGACTATGGGTAGCACCTTCTGGTAGCAGCCCAGACACAAAAGGATGTGGAAGGGGGAAGATTAGTCTCATGTTGGCTCACTTGTCCACCTTCTTGCTGCTGAGCAGATTTGCCCCTTTATTGCTGCTGTTTCCTTCTGTGAGAGCAGAACCAGCACCTCTAAGCTTCCATCATGAGCTATGAACCAGCAGGTCTCCTCGATCCTTCTGGATTCTAGTGCCAGGATGCTACTATTGAGGTATTAAGCCTTGTGGACTGAATAACTATCAGATGTGGCCCCTCAGTGAGACAAGTATTGTGGGATTTCTTTGACTGTTGAGCCATCCAGCTTCAAGAACCAGATGACTACCAGATTCTCTGCTTCCTGCAGGTGATTTGGCTGTTCCTATTTTAAAGCTTACTTAATAAATGTATGTATATATATATATATATATATATATATATATATATATATATATGTGTGTGTGTGTGTGTTTGTGTGTGTGTGTTGTGTGCATAATATATAATAAATATATATATATATTCTCTATCCTCTGTATTTCATCCTCCATTTATTAAAGTTGTTAATTAATTAAAGTTATTAATCAAGGGATAGGTGTCTGTTGCATGCTGGTTTGGAGGTACCATAAGGCATGCTTACTGCCTAAAATGGCACCTGGCATCAGGAGTCACTAGAAGTGAGGTGACCCAGTTGACAATTTGAATATTTCACAGTCATTAATTTCTCAGAAATACATAAATAAACATGATTAGTCTTTGTGCAATCCACAATGTGTGTGAGGCCAGAGACATGTGACTCACTAGTTTCTCCACGGCTTCTTAACATTGTCTCCTGGTTTCAGAACTGTGGGTTGGACAGGTCCTTCTTGAAGGCCTGACTGTCCTAAGGAACGTGTTCAATTAGATTCAATAAACACCCCCAAACATTTCGTGATGATTTTAACATAGAACTAGGAGGTGAAAATGCCCTAGTGTCACTTTTTATTTTATGAGTAAAATAAACTTCCCAGAACCTTTGGGGATGACCTTCTGAATGAAGACAAAGGTTGAGCTGTTAACAGAACTTCATCCAAGTGCTTTTCAGAGTCATAGCTGTTTTCAATCTCGTTAAAGCCCCTCCACCCTGCTGCTCCAACCTGACCCCCACCAAAAGGGAAAGAAACAAGTTTGCCCTATCTTAAGCCAAAGTCACACCGTTCTGGCTGTTAAGAATATGATTAGCTTCTGAAAGTGACTGATGCCCGAGTTTTCAATCATGTTAGAATTCTGGAATAATGGAATTTCTTATGAGGTCCGAGGAAAGGTCTGATAGACTCTCAACACCAATGCCCTCCTCTCTCCTGGGAGGTGAATTTACTTCTGCCAATCACCTTCTGTTTGCAGCTACAGGGGCCTAGAGATTTGGGGTTTTGGACCATGTCAAAATATCTGAAGATCACTAGTGCCTTCAATTACTCTTCTAAGATCAAAAACCAATTAATGTTTCTTTGCCCAGAGTTTATGTGCCCCTTGCCATTACAAATTCAAAGGTAGCATTTTAAAAATGAGAATTGGTAACATTATAGAACTTACGTAAAACTGTATCTTGTTATTCATATTGGAACCTAAATCTGAGTTCTGAGTGCCTGACTCCCAAACTCTGTGGGCTTCGTCTTCACTCTCACTTCCCCTGGTGAGATTTTCAGTACTCTCCATTGTGATGGATGCTTGGCTCAGAGCACTCAGTGTTATGCTTGGCATTGGAGCTATTTTTGAGTTTTTAAAATAAAACATAGAACTTAAAGTTTTGTTTTTTTGTTTTTTTTTTTTTCAGTGAGGAAAATACTTTAAGTGAAGATCCCTTCTTCCAAAAAATGACTCCTTCAAGTACCTGGTTGCTCTTTGTATTTTGAGCATCTCCAGACCATTAGGTTTTGAATTTATTTTGTTATCTGTGGCTACATCAGCATGCTGGGACAGTTGTGAAGCATGCTGGTAGACACTAAGGAGATGCTGTGGAGATGCTCTCACATTTGGAGAGCTCTTGTTCATAAGAGACTAAAAGGTACCACCTTAAGACCATGAGACTATAAGGTACCACCTTAAGACTGTAAGACTAAAAGCTACCACTTTAAAACCATGATACTATGCATGTGTGAACTGACGTAAGAAAAAGCCACATCTCTGTTGAATGTCCACAGGCTGATTGGTAGGAATTTAGTTATTGTGGACAAGTAGAATGTGACAGACCAAGAGGCAAAACTATCTCAGAAAATCTTTGTCCTCTTACTAGCCACCGATTACCTGCTTTTTGTATCTGACTGAGGGTTATCAAGTAAAATCTTTAGACGGTATTAACTCTGTTTATCATTATCTTCCACCAATCCAAAAGCTAAGGAGGTCATCTGTTAGCAAGGACCTGCATCTGGTACGGCTCTACCTTGTGGAACCTGCCTACCTGCCAGCCCCACCAATGTGCTTGGTAAACACTTTTATTTGTGATTTCCTTTCATTCTATGACTGTAGAAGCTAATGTAACCACTTACATGATACAACACTTCATTCAGAGCCCTCTGAATCGTTCTCTGAACCATATTCTCTCATATTTTTCTGAGACTAGATGATTTCTTATTCATTTTAGAGTATGGGTTGTATTCTACATCAACTTGTATGGCTAAACTATACATGGTTGTATTTTATGCATACTCTCCAGAAGAGCATGTATGTTCTTATCAACTAAGGGAATAGCAGTATTTTTTTTCCATTTTCTTGAGCCCACAAACCTGGAAAAAAATCTATAAATACAGGGTATATATATACACACACACACACACACACACACACACACAACCTAGGAACACAAGAACAAAATTGTGAGAAATATTCAAAGGGGATCATTATTTTAAAGAAGAGACTTAAATCCAGTGAGTTTTCCACTCCTTCACTTATTGCTGGTAGCAGATATGGCAAGACACTATGCTGAGTGATAAACACCAATAGAAGGCCCATAGTAGACATTACCTAACAAATCAAAAGACGGAGCATAGAACCACCACCACTACCCAGTGAGACACACCCCACTTCCTCCCATAAACTTCCGGTGATGGCTGTTCCAGCAATCACAGGACAGTCAACACAATGCCAAACTAACAGTAAACTAAGTACTGAGATTGAAGTTGCTCCTAAAGAATAAAGTTTTCCATTTGAATTCAGTGGCCAAGTGAGTCTTCTGCTTAAAAGAAACCGTAAATCAACATGGTTTGGAGGGATATAACACAATGTAGAGTCTGGAAAACAAAATTCTCACAATATGCTTGTCTTAGTTAGGGTTTCTATTACTGTGAAGAGGCACCATGACCATGGCAATTCTTATAAAGGAAAACATTTAATTGGGGATGGCCTACAGTTCTGCGGTTTAGTCCATTGTCACCACAGCAAACAGCATGGCATCATGTAGACAGACATGGTGATGGTGAGGTAGCTGAGGGTTTTGGTTAAAAAATGTGGTTTCAAATCTTCACATTCTTCATATCTGGAGAGGCAGAGAAGAGAAAGAGCAAATGACACTGGCCTGGCTTGAGCTTCTGAAACCCAGAAGCCCTTCCCCAATGGCATACTTCCTCCAACAAGCCCACAGCTATTCCAAAAAGGCCAAGGCTCCCAATAATGCCACTCCCTATGAGACAATGTGGGTCATTTTCATTTAAACCACCACATTCTATTCCCTGGCTCCCTGAGTCTTATAGACATATCATAATGCAGAAAGCATTTAGTCTAACTTCAAAACTCTTCACAGTCTATAATAGCCTCAACCCTGTTTAAAAGTTCAAAGTCTCTTCTGAGTTTCATGGCAATTTACTAACTATAATCTCCTACAAAATCAAAATCTAAAAGCAGATCACATACTCCCAACATATAATGAAACACTATATACATTACCATTCCAATATGTAGGGAAGAGAGTATAGTGAGGAAACTGAACCAAAGCAAGACCAAAACGAGTTGGGCAAACTTCATACTCTGCATCTCCATGTCTGATGTCCATGTGCCCTTCAGGTCTCCAAGGCCTTTCAGTCTTGTTTACTGCAACACATTTTTTCACTTGAGCTGGTTCCACTCCCTGTTAGCAGCCTTCCTCAGCAGGCATCCCACAGCTCTGGAATCTCCAGAATCTTGGGATCTTCAAGGCAATCTGGGCTTCACCTTCACAGTTTCACATGATGCCCTCTGTAGACCTGTATTCAGGGACACCCCTGGCCACAGTAGAGCTCCCCTTAGCCACGGGGGGATATTCCATAACCGCTTCATTGTATCCTTGACTCTAAATCCAGAACCATGTCACCAAAGCTGCCAAGTTCTGCTCTTTGCTGGGGCTGGAATATGACTCCTACATTCAAATACATTTTCACCAGCTTGCTCTTTTGGATGATTTCCTTCATTGCCTAAGCTTGGCTGTCCCAAAACTTGCTCTGTTGACAAGGTTGGCCTTAAATTTGGAGACCTGCCAGCCTCTGCCTCCTGAGTGGGGTCATAAATGTGTACCATCACACCTGACACCTGGCTCTAAGCTTTTCTTTAATTCCTTTTAACAAGTTGGAAGCTTAGCTGGTTGGGCTCCTGCTCACCACTCCCTTTTTTCCACTTAGTATCAAGCTTTTATTTAATCTGTTTCTACTTACTTCCTGGTACTCCTGTTCTCCTTCAGTACATTTTGTAGTTTTACTTGCTCATCTTATTCCTTTCCTTTTTAGATCTGCAAAAGAGGGGTCACCAATAGCCACAAAACACAGTTAAAGATAGGTTATTTGGAAATCTCCTCTGCCAAAGCTGTTCATCTATAATTCTTTAATTTATCCCCAGGTAGATTTTTGGAAAAGGACAGAAAGCAGCCACATTCTTCACCAAAATAACACAATAATGATCTCTAGGCCATATACTGATCTTCTTCTCCTTTGAAGTTGCTTGAGCTGGAAATCCACAGTTCAGGTCACCACCACCCTTTTCCATGATGCTACTAGTATGGTCTACTTAAAGCACTTAACTGCTTTCCTATCCCAAAGTCCCAAAGTCCACGTTCTTCCAAACAATAGCACAGTCAGGCCTATTATAACAATACCCTGCTCCTTGGTACCAACTTCTGTTGTGAAAAGACACCATGACCAATGGCAACTGGTATAAAGAAAAACATTTAATTGGTGACTGACTTACAAGTCAAAGGTTTATTCCATTATTGTGGTGGGAAACATGGTGGCATGCAGGCAGAAATGGTGTTAGAAATGTAGCTGAGAGTTCTGCATTCAGATAGAAAAGAAGCAGGAAGAAAGAGTACCCCTGGGCCTTGCTTGGGCTTCTGAAACCTCAAAGGCACCTCCAGTGACACACTTCCTCCCACAAGGCCACACCTCCAATAGTACCACACCCTATGAGCCTTTGGTGGTCATTTCCATTTAAATTACCACAAAGCTTGATACAGTCACAAAGTGCTTACCATACTGTGAAGAAACAGAGGAAACTGAGTTTTACAAAAGAAAATCGCAATCAATCAGGCCACAAATAGATCATCAATGTATTAGGAAAATGCAGTGCCAACAAATGGTTTGGTGGCTAGAGGCTACAGGCCTGATGACTTGCATTTGTCCTGTAGAACCCATGCAGTGGAAGGACTGAACTGAGTCCAGTACGTGATCCTCCAATCACCACCTGCACACAATGACATGTGTGTCCACACACATGTATACACAAGCAAATACATAAACCATAGGAAAAATGTTTTCCAAGATAGAGATACCAGAAAATTATTTAAAATCAAGCTGTTCTCAGTCTGTTTGGTGTTGTAAATAAAATATGCTAATACATAGAGAGGTGAGACGTGCCATCAGAACTGTACAAACTATTAAAGTAAAGACACTGGTATTTTAGAATCACAAGCTGTAACACCTGAAATTAAATCACCCGGGATGAGTTTAACAGATGCATTAAAAATCGCTGGGTCAGGAGCAAGTAAATTTGCATACATATCACCAGAAAGTATCCAATCAGAAAGACAAAAAGAAAAGGGCTTTGATATTTTTTTTTATTCTTTTTTACTTAAAATTTCCAACTGCTCCCCGTTTCCCATTTCCCTCCCCCTCCTCCCACATATTGCCCCCTCCCCCTGTTCCCCTCCCCCATCCCCACTCCACTTCTCCTCCCCCTAGTCCACTCCCCCTCCCTCTCGATACTGAAGAGCAGTCCAAATTCCCTGCTCTACATGAAGACCAAGGTCCTCCCACTTCTATCTAGGTCCAGGAAGGTGAGCATCCAAACAGGCTACGCTCCCACAAAGCCAGTTCATGTATTAGGATCGAAATCTAGTGCCATTGTCCTTGGCTTCTCATCAGCCTTCATTGTCCGCCTTGTTCAGAGAGTCCAGTTTCAACCCATGCTTATTCAGTCCCAGTCCAGCTGGCCTTGGAGAGCTCCCAATAGATCAGTTCCACTGTCACAGTGGGTGGGTGCACCCCTCGTGGTCCTGATTTCCTTGCTCATGTTCTCCCTCCTTCTGCTCCTCATTTGGACCTTAAGAGCTCAGACGGTTGATCCAAATTGGGTCTCTGTCTCTCTCTCGATCCATCGCCAGATGAAAGTTCCTGTGCCATTCTCCTTGGCCTCTCGTCAGCTCTCATTGTCCACCACATTAAGAGAGTCCGGTTTTATCCCATGTTTTTTTCAGTAGCAGTCCAGCTGGCCTTGGTGAGCTCCCAATAGATCGGCCCCCCTGTCTCAGTGGTTGGGTGCACCCCTCATGGTCCTGACTTCCTTGTTCATGTTCTCTCTCCTTCTGCTCCTCATTATAACCTTGGGAGCTCAGTCCAGTGCTCCAGTGTGGGTCTCTGTCTCTATCTCCATCCATCGCTAGATGAATGGGAATCTTGGGGGGGTGGGGTGGGATGGGGATGAGGGGAGATGGGGAGAGAAAAGTGTGAAGGAGAGGATGAGGGGAACTGGGGGAATCGGGGTGATTGGGGGTAAAGGAAGGTTGGATGGGGGAGCAGGGAAACTCATACCTTAGTTAAGGGAGCCACCTAAGGGTTGGCAAGAGACTTGAACCTGGAATGGCTACCAGAAGCCCAGGGCAATGTCCCCAGTTAGCTCATTGGGGCACCTGAGGATAGGGAACCTGAAATGAACCTATCCTATAATCATACTGATGAATATCTTGCATATCGCCATAGAACCTTCATCTAGCGATGATATTTTTTTTAAATCAATTTATTTTCAATTCCCGCAGTCTCCCTCTTTCTTTTTCTCTTCCCGTAGATCCAAATCCTCAGTCCCACCCCTCGTGCTGCAATAGATCAGCAGCTGCAGCCTCCCTTCCTTCTCCTGTGGATCCCATAGATCATCCCCTCTTAACCTCCCTTTCCCCATTCATTGCTGCATCCCAGGCTCCAATATCAGCAGGAATTCACCATGAACACACCACCTTGGACAGATAGGTAGAACAGGCAACACACACATTTTACTCTCCAGAAATACAGAGAGGAAACAGAAACCAAAGAACAAAACACCCACCCAAAAAAGACAAACTGAGAAAGTATCACCTACGCATATAATCACCACAAACCCAGATGCCTAGACACCAGCATGAGAACATAGTCAATAATGACAAGGGCAATAAGCCTCCACAAGAGCCCAGCTATCCTACCATAGTAGACCCTGAATATATCAACATAGCTGAATCACAAGAAGAATACCTTAAACCCAACTATATAAAGGTAACAGAGGTCCTTAAAGAGGAAATTAATAAATTCCTTATAGAAATCCAGGAAAACACAAACAATTGGAAGAAATAAATAAATCCAAGAAAAAAAACATTTGAAGGAAACAAATAAAATTGTTCAGGAGCTAAAAATGGAAATAGAAGCAATAAAGAAAGCACAAACTGAGGGGATTCTGGAAGTAGAAAAATTAGGAATTTGAACAGGAACTACAGAGGCAAATTTAGCCAACAGAATATAAGATATGGAGGAGAAAACCTCTGGCTATTGGAGACTCATTAGAAAAAAAGGATACATCTGTCAAAGGAAATGTTAGCTGAAAAATCAGGGCCACAACACCCTTCAGTATAGCCACAAATATTATAAACTATCTTGAGGTAACACTAAATGAGTGAAAGACTTGTTTGACAAGAACTTCAATTCTTTGAAGAAAGAAATTAAAGAAGATGTCAAAAGATGATGGAGGTGGGTCATCTTTCTATCTGTTATTTCATTGGTTGAGTAATAAAGAAACTGCCTTGGCCCCTTTAATAGGACAGAAAATTAGGTAGGCGGAGTAGACAGAACAGAATGCTGGGAGAAAGAAGCCGAGTCAGGAGTCGCCATGATTCTCCCACTCCAGACAGACGCAGGTTAAGATCTTTCCTGGTAAGCCAGCTCATGGCGCTACATAGAATATTAGAAATGGGTTAGATCAATATGTAAGAGCTAGCCAATAAGAGGCTGGCACTAATGGGCCAGGCAGTGTTTAAAAGAATACAGGTTCCGTGTAATTATTTCGGGGCATAAGCTAGCCATGCAGGCGGCTGGGTGCCGGGGACACGGCCCTGCCGCTCATATTACAAAAGATGGAAAGATTCCCCATGCTCATGGATTGGTAGGACTAACAGTAACAGAACTGCCAGGACTATTGTAACTGCACTACGGAGTTATGGTGATAAAACCACATAGTATTAGCATTAAAAAACAGACACATTGATCAAATTGGTGACCCAGGCATAAACACCTGATTTTTTTTTAAATAAAGATATCAGAAATATAAACTAGAAAAGAGAAAATATCTTCAACAAATGATGCTGGTCACAGTTGAATGTCTACATGAAAAAGAATGCAAATGGATTCATATTTATCACCCCGCATAAAACTCAAGTCCCAGTGAATCAAAGACCTCACCATGAAACCATATACACTGATCCTAAAAGAAGAGAAAATGGTGAATAGCTTTGAACTCACTGGCACAGAAGACAACTTTCTGAACAGAACACAGATATCATAGGCACTGAGAGCAACAATTAGTAAATTTAACCACATGAAATTGAAAAGCTTCTGTAAGGCAAAGGACAATCAGATAAAACAGCAGCCTACAGAATGCAAAAAAATTTTCCCCATCTCCACATCCAATAGAGGACTAATATCCAAAATATATTAAAAAAAAAAAAACTCAAGAAACTAGTTGTCAAAAAATGCCAAATAATCTAATTAAGAATGGGGTACAGATCTCAACAGAGAATTCTGAATAGAGAACTCTCACATGGTTGAAAACACTCAAAGAAATGTTCAACAACCTTAGCCGTCAGGAAAATACAAATTAAAACTACTACTTTGAGATCCCATCTTACACCTGTAAGAATGACTAAGAGCAGTCACACAGGTGACAGCTCATGCTGGTGAGAATGTGGAACAAAAGAAACACCCCTCCATTGTTGGGGAGTGCAAACCTATACAGCTACTATGAAAATCAGTATGGTGGTTTCTCAGAAAGTTGGCCATTGATTTACCTCAAGACCCGGCTGTAACACTCCAAATGATACTGCATCCAACAACAGAGAAATCTTTTCTTCTATGTTCACTGTGGGTTTCTTCATAATAGCCAGAAACTAGAAACAACCTAGATGTCCCTTAACAGAAGCATCATTTAAAAAAAATGTGGTACATTTACACAGTGGAGTATTAGTTGGCTATTTAAAAAAAAAAAAATGGCATCGTGAGGACCGGGTCCTCAGTGTGCATCATAACTACTAGTCTGGTATATGCAACTCCTTCCTGCTCTTGGGACTCTTTTCCTACTGTTGGGCTGCTGTGTACAACTTTGAAATGGAAGTTTCTGCTTCATCTTACTACATTTTATTTTGTCATGATTGGTTGTTATCGTTTAGAAGCCTGTTCTTTTCTAATGAGAGACAGAAATGGAGCGGATCTGGAGGGGAGGGAAGGTGGGAGGAACTTGGAGGGGAGCAGAGAGGGAAACTGTAATCAGGATATATTGTATGAGAAAATTTATTTTCAGTTAAAATTAGTGTATTCAAAATTTCCAAATTCAGAGTAAAACATAAATGTATCTATTAAATATGCTAAGTGGAGCTTATCCTGAAAAAAATAAGACATACAATCCAATTATAAAAAAACAGGATAAATTTAACACACTGAGACAACAGATTCAGGGAAACGGCTTGATTTCTCCTCAGGAACAATGGAAAGCAGAAGCTGCAGCAATGCCTTTCAAAGTTGACAGGATGAGGCTAGAGCAGTGGATCAATGGGTAAGAGCTCATAGGGCTCTTGCAAGGGAATCACGTTCAATGTATTGAACTTGTCACACATGTCAGGTGGCTAAGATCTGCCTGTAACTGCATTCTGAGGGATCTAACTGCTCTGGTCTCCACAGACACTTGTCCTCACTTGCCCACAAAGAGACACATACACATTAAAATTATTAAGACAAGTTTAATCAGTTAAACTCTTGGCTTGCAACACAAGGACCTGGGTTCATCCCACAGAACTCAAAAAAAAAAAAAGAAAAAGAAAAGAAAAAAGAAAAAAAAAGCATGGTGACATGCGTTTGTAACCCCAAGATGGAGAGGCAGAGACAGGAAGATCCCTGGAGCTCACTGGCCAGCACCCTACACAAACTGACAAACGCCAGGCCAGTGAGTGAGACCCTGTATCGAAGAAGGTAGAAGGTGTTCCTGATGATAACACCTGACACCTGAGGTTGTCCTCAGAGGGCCATATGCATGGGATATGAGTATGCACACACACACACAATACACACACACACTGAAGCACACATGTATACACACCCATCAAAAGATAAGAAATTGAAAGGAAAGAAAAACTATCAATCCAAAATTAGTTTTAAAAAGAATGCTCCATATGAAATTATGAAAAATTATAAAAGGCAAAAAAAATGTTACTTTGATTTTTTTTTTTAAAGAAATCTTATAAAAATCAAGGTGAAGGCCTGGCATTGTGGTGCGGTGGTAGGGACTGCCTAGCATGCGGGAAACCCTCCTACCTGTCCTGTACAGTACCACAGAAGAATATAAAATAAAAGTAGCTTTCAATAAGTAGAAACTAAGAGAATCTTTTAATAGCAAATATGTATCACCAGGAGAAATAGAATCTCTTGGTTTAGGAATAAGTTCTGTTTTAATCTGATCTTCTTTTAAAAGCATTGAAAATGATAAATATTTAGGTGACTGCAAAACCGTTGGGTTTGTGTTTTTTCTTCTCTCTCTGTCCCTCTCCTTCTCTGTCTGTCTGCATGGGCACATGCATGGATGTGTGCGAGCATATGTGTGTGTGTGTGTGTGTGTGTGTGTGTGTGTGTGTGTGTGTGTGTGTGCTGAACTGCTAGAAGAAACCTCAGCCCTGTGAATATTAGGCAAGATCCCTGTCTCCAAAATACACTTAAATGGACAGCAGCAAAACTGCATATCTCATTACTTTAAGTAGTTCTGTATAGATATTATTCAGTAACAGAGAGAAAAATGCACGTTTCTGACTACTTTAATCTGATTTCCCTTTCTGTACCAGCATGCAAAGGTAAGTGGAGATGGACAGAGGTGGTCTCCTCACTGAAGAGAAACCAGGAGAGAGCATGGTCCCTGTCCTTGGGCTTTGTGGGTTGGTTGTTAAATATCAGTTCAGCAATGGGCTTGGTTTTCCTCAATCATTCAAACTGCATCATGGGTAAAGGCCTCTAGGCCTCTTGTATAATCCAACATTGAGTGTCTAAGTATGAATATATTCAGTGTGTAATCAGACAAGATTTGACCTTAACTCCTATCCCAACCTAGAATATGCCATCACCAAGGAAACATGCTTACAAAATGGAAATGATTTGACTAAGGTTATATGATTCATTATTGTAATGAGCCAGGATAATAATCGGATCTACATGTATTCCAGCCATCACTTTTTCTATTCCAATTTAAAGCATAAAATATAGGATTATAATCCTAGTGTCAAATGACCAGTTTTCTAAAACCAGGTTTTAGTGTGATCTGCCATTGCTAGTGTGTTCCTTCAAAGATCAAGTGAGCTGAAACACATATTGTGACCCAAAGGAACTAATACAAACTGTTTGTAAATTGAAAACAACATTAAAAGCATGAGTTTCTTGAACTGGACAGGAACCACATATTTTTATCCCCATTTCACAGATGAGAAAAGCAAAGCAACAAAAGCCGAAGTTGTCTTGTGCTGTATATTAAGATCCACCATGGCCTAGAGACGAGCTCTATCATCAAGACCCTGTGCTGGTAACTGTAACCATTCTACCACCTTGTAGGTAAGTGAGCTGAAGCCATGCCTGACCTTGGTGGCTAGTGACACATTAGCAATGAGCTGACAGAGTGGAAACCAATTCATAATTTATCTCTGGTGTGTGTGTGTGTGGGGGGTGACTTCTGCTATCTTGCCCCTGACAACTGAACCCTTTAGCGGCATTGAGGAATTGTGTTGGAAGAAAAATGGTATGTCTGTGAATACTACATTATCTTCTAGTCCACTGAATTGATTTTTATTTTCAGAGATGAAATATTTCCAGGAGGGGTGTCTGCATTGGCAGGATGCCAGGGACAATTGAATTTTTCCATCCACTCTGTTGGGTGAGTCCAAGCCCTCTGGTTTCGGCATCTTCTGAGTAAAGCCCGTGGATATGAAGAGAGCACACAACTCTTTGCTTCCTTTAGAACTCTCGTTTGGAATTCAAGAAAATGACTCATTCCACTTGTTGCCAAATGCGCTGAGTAGATGGAAAATAGTGTAACAGACAGAGGGGTTTGACTGACATCCTCAGAAGTAGGGACTCAAGTCTCCAGGGGATATTTGGTCTGCAAGATTGTAGGGCCTTTTCTTTCCTCCCCACTTCTACACTTGGTGAGAAAAACAAAACCATTGAACATGGCATTAATGCCTAACATTCCTTGACCCTCTTTTGTTTTCCCTTGTGTGTGTGGGAAACACCCCCCATCTATCTGTCTGTCTGTCTGTCTGTCTGTCTGTCTTCCTCTATCCCTCCCTACCTTATTTTCTTAAAGAGAAATCCTCTTACCAATCCCAAAGCTCACTGTTCCTGCTATACCAGCTATCCTGTAAGACCCTGGAATGAACCTGTCTCTGGTCCTCTCCGCACTGGGATCAAGTTACCTACTGCATCTTGTTCTGTGTGGTCTAGGAATCTAAACTCAGAGCCTCATGCTTACACAGCAAGTACTTTAAACAGTAAGCTACCTTCCCACCCTACTATTGAAATCCTTTAACATGTCAAGACTAACTTCAAATACATTCCAGGACCAATCTACTTAGTCCTCCCAACAACTGATGAGTTTGTTAGATTTATTAATCAACTAATACTGCCAAATAATTAAGTGACAAGCTGACGCTGAATTTGATGGCTTGATTTGAAAATCATGTTTGGTTGTATCTTGGTATTTAAATCACCTATGAAAATTTAAATATCCCAGTACTTGAACTCCACACTCACATACCCAAAAGACTGAGACTGAGAAGCACCAGACATATATGTTTAAACTCTCTAAGTGATGCTGATATGTAGTTATAGAAATCACAGCACTAGTTGTGGCTACATCCCCTCATCCTATCAGCAAGTAGAGCTTATGAACACAAATGGTGGTCCTCTACCTGCCTCTTGACCCCGTAAGGATAAAAATGATGGTCCCCAAAGGTGAACACTTATCGAGTGAATTGTGTCCAGCAGCCAAGATTCCGGTGAATTCATGTTTCATCTCAGATGCTTCATAATATTAAGCAGCATCTAGTCATTCATCCAAGAGGCTAAGATGAAGAAGTTCCACTACCAATAAAATACAACACAGCATCCCCTATTAAGCTCGGAGAAATTTTTTACATTAACTGAAAGAGCAAAGACCTGTAGAAAACTAACCATCAGTTCCATAAAAGACTAATGTGACTCTTCAAAGGATAGCATAATCTTCATACTAGCTAACCTGGTGATACGGTCATCTGTTTCTGTGGGGCAGCAGACAGGCGACCACACAGTTTTAATCAGCTAAGTGGGATAAGTCCATTTCATTACCAAAGGACAGATGGGAAAAAGTGATAGATCTGTATATCACGATGAGTGACATTCCAGTCAACAAGACAACTCACTGGCCATCTTTTCATAGCTAGCATGGTGCTCAGAGGACTTCAGTTCATAGAAAGCGTGTCTTAAATGAAGCACATTTAAATCTAAATGCAACAAGGAAATCTAAACAACAAGGAACGAGATTTGCTTGCCCCAGTATGGGCCATCCCAGCACCACAGAAAGTCAGAACAGAAAGTAAAAAAAGAAAAACTAAGTTCCAAGGTTCTAACGGTTGCTAGTAATATGTAGTAATAAGAGCAGCAGGGCTGTGTCCCCGTCACCCAGCCACCCGCATGGCTACTTATGCCCCGAAATAATTACACGGAAACTGTATTCTTTTAATCACTGCCTGGCCCATTAATTCCAGCCTCTTATTGGCTAGCTCTTACATATTGATCTAACCCATTTCTAATATTCTGTGTAGTACCACGAGCTGGCTTACCAGGAAAGATCTTAACCTGCGTCTGTCTGGAGTGGAAGAATCATGGCGACTCTTGACTCGGCTTCTTTCTCCCAGCATTTTGTCTGTTTACTCCACCCACCTAAGGGCTGGCCTATAAATGGGCCAAGGCAGTTTCTTTATTAAATGAAAGTAACTCCTCCATCATTTCCCCTTTTTTTGTTTAAACAAAAAAGAAAGACTTTAACTTTAACATAGTAAAATTACATATAACAAAATGGTTATCAAGCAAGAATTACAGTTACAATATTTATATCTATTATATCTCTTATCATAACTAAGGAAAACTATAACTATCTATCCATTCTTCAACTCCATCAAAGACTCCAGAAGGATATAATATTACCTAAGTAAACAAGAAATCCAAAACTCTAGAAATGACAGAGACATTTCACTGCCTGGACAGTCACTCAAAGTTCCTCTGTACCGTCGCCACTCTGTAGTAATAAGAGCGGCAGGGCTGTGTCCCCGGCACCCAGCTGCCCGCATGGCTAGCTTATGCCCCGAAATAATTACATGGAAACTGTATTCTTTTAATCACTGCCTGGCCCATTAATTCCAGCCTCTTATTGGCTAGCTCTTACATATTGATCTAACCCATTTCTAATATTCTGTGAAGTACCATGAGCTGGCTTACCAGGAAAGATCTTAACCTGCGTCTGTCTGGAGTGGAAGAATCATGGCGACTCTTGACTCGGCTTCTTTCTCCCAGCATTCTGTCTGTTTACTCCACCCACCTAAGGGCTGGCCTATAAATGGGCCAAGGCAGTTTCTTTATTAAATGAAAGTAACTCCTCCATCAGTAATACAGTTGATAAGAAAATGAACATTTTAAGAAAGTAAAATAATTTTCTAACTGGCCATTTCAACATCTCAAAATTATGTAGCATTTTACAAATAAAGGAGATATTAGGGCTGGAGAGTTGGCTCAGCAGTTACACGTGCTTACAGCTCTTGTAAAAGAACCTTAGTTCCCTGCACTCAAACTAGCAGGACTCACAACCACCTGTGGTCACTGATGCCCTCTACTGGCCTCTGTGAGCACCTGCACTCACCTGTACACACCCATAGACATATATACGTAACCGCAAATAACAAAATAAATCTTTAGGAAATAAGCAAGAACATGTCATCAACTTATGAATTTTAAAATTATAATTTATAATTTTGTTCCAACTATCAGGAGAAAACAATTGTCATCCAAACTTTCCCTGTGCATTTTTATGTATGAATCCTAGAACTAAAACAACTATTGCTTCAAGTTTGTTTTAACCATGTCTTTGATTTTGTTGAATTTTTATTATAAGCTCATTATTTGATAGATCATTTACTTTTGAATCAAGAAACCTTATCTGAATTGGTCACTGTTTGTTCTTTTGCTTCTCTATAATGAAAGTCTTTTGTGAGATTTATCAGTGATGTGCAGACACATTGTTTGCTCCTGTTCCCTTCTGAGTTAGAGTTCATTGCATGTCTATGCCGCACTTCAACCGTTCACTCAGTATTGACCGTGTCAGGTGTTCCTGTGATCTTTTCAATGTTCTTCTAAAACTATTAGTGCTGATCATGTTTAATTTTTATATGCTGCACTCCCAGAAATGCAGTGGCTTTTACCTAACCTCTAGATTTCTTTCAAATGATCATGGTGTTCTAAGTCACCACAAATACTTGTGTTCCCAGCAGCAGCTGGGTGCAGGTTTCTGACTTTTATATCCCTATTTTAAGACTTTTTACTTTAATGAAACTGATGTATATAACTTTTACTGTCTCTTTAATTTGTGTTCCATTGGCTACCAACAAAGACAAGCATCATCTCTTATTTTATTGGCCATTTGTTCTTCTTTTTCCAAAATGGTGTTGTGTGATCTTAGGTCAATGTGTTGTGAACCATTTCTACCATTTATTATTGGCTCAGAATTTTGGATTTCAGATTTGAATCTTGATGAAGAAATTTTAACATGGGTCATAGTTAAATTTACCCATTAACGGCTCTGGTTTTTATAAGAAGATTAAGAAATTCTGATTACCCATATGTTACAATAATTTTTGCCCATATTTTTACTTGAAACTTTTAATGATTGTCCTTTTATATTTAAGTATTTAGTGGTGGGGATATAATATATTCTCTTCTTTCTCATTGGCTCTTCTTATTTTTCTTTCTTATATTTCTTCTCTTTTGTTGTCTCCCACCTTCCTGATTCTCCCCTTTTCCCTCATCTCCTTTTCTTTTTTTGTCTCTCTCTCCCCCTCACTCCTCTTTTATTCTTCTCTTTCCCTCCTCTCCATTTCCCTCCTTCCCCTGCTACTTTCCTCTCCTCCCCAGCCTCATCCTCTGCCTCTCCTACCCCTCTCCTTGTCCCACATATCCCTCTCTTTTCCCCTTACCTCCTCTCTTCTTCTCCATCTCTCCCTCTGTCTCCTACATTTCTCTCTCATCTCTTTTTTTTCTCAGTTAGGCTCTTGTTATGTATTTCTTTGTTTTTTTGTTATGTTTTATTTGGTTTTGGTTTTCAATTCAATCCAGATTTATTATATTAAACTTCCTGATTTATGGATCTACAATTATGCATTCTGTCACAGAAGAACTTTTCATACTTATACAAGTACTACTGCATAAGCACTTTTTAAATAAAACTTCTGATAATTTTTGTATAACCCTATTTAATACATACAAAGTATGTTGATTGTATTGACTATATAATTCTATATTAAATCTATCTGAATGTGACATGCATTTTACCTTTTGATTATCTTTAGAAATATTTTTTATTATTCTTTGTTCCTTTCTAGATCCTTTTATGATCTTTTCTCTCCCTGTTTCCCCGTTTCTCCTCCAGCATCCCATACAGATTTTATATTAAATTATACAGAAGATGGTATAGAAACCGGTGGAAATTGAATTGGATCATTTGATCAATGTAGAGTGATTTTGGCCTTCTATGATACTGTTATATCTTTCTTGAATGCAGAAAAGCTATCTTGTGACGGTTAGAGTTAATTGTCAGCTTGGCATGACCTAGAATCTCCTAGGAAGAAGGCTCAAAAAAGACTGTCTCTGTTGGGGTTGTCTTATGTGCCTGACAAAATTCTCTTAATAAAGTTAATAGACACAGGAAACCTCAGCCTACTGTAGGCGGTACCACTCTGTAGGCAGGGCTCCTGTGCTGTATAAAGGTAGAAAATTGAGTTGAACACAAGCAAGCCAGCTAGTGGACATGCTCACATGCATTTCTCTCTTCTCTTGACCATGGAAGTGATGTCCCTGCCATAAAACCCTGCCACTGTGATCTCTTACAGTGATGGATATAAGCCAGAATTGTAATAAAGTTGTGACCAGCTGCCATAAACCCGTCATGTGATCTCCTCACACTGATGGATGTAACCCAGAATTGTAATCTAAGATGAACCCTTCTCCCCTAATTTGATGCTAACATTTTACATGTTTGGGTATTTGTGCCTGCCCATATATGTGGACACAACTTGTGTGCCTGGTCAAGGAGGCTGAAAGAGAGCATTAAACTGAGATTGGAATTATAGATAGTTGTAAGCCACCATATGGGTTCTGAGAAAAGAATCTGGGTCCTCTGGAAGAACAGCCAGTGCTCTTAACTGTGGTCCAATCTTTACAGCCCCCTCAGTTGCTTTTTATCAGAATATTTTATCACCGCAATATAAATTAAACTAGAACACCATGTATCTTTGTCTCTTAAACTATATTTATTATCATATATTCACATACTCACATTAAGAATATATTCTTTGTACATGATGAAGCATTTTCTAAAGATATATTTATTTGTACAAGTATATCTCATGGGCTATGGAGATGACTCAGCCATTAAAGTCTAGGCTCACAACCAAAACTTCAAATGCTTCTTTTGCTTTGATCATATGCATTCCCCGTTCTCCTCCCCATACTCTGTGATTCCCTTTCCTATTTCCTGTTTAAGTCTTTTAAAAAATATTTCCACAAAATTTCACTTCACTTGAAAGAGACGTGTGATATTTTTTTACACATTCTTTGGAACTTTGTCTATATATTTTACACCATTTCTTCTTTTTTCAAATGTTTATGTAATTAATAAAGCTTCTCAACTTTTGCACCCCAGCTTTATTTTTCCTTCATCACCAGTTTGTGAGTTACGTCATATATTTCATCTGTCCCAGTGGTAGCTCTGTAAATGTCGCAGGCATACTTTGAGAAATGAGACATTTGTCTCTCCTTTAACTCATGACTAAAAGCTAATACCTAATTTTCCACAGACCTTGCCCTCAACATGAGCTTAGTCATGAGGGCAGATCATGCTAGAGCTTCTGCATGCTACACTCTTTTCTTCATCTTACAAGGGCATTTTTCAGAGCCTACTCGATCAGTCAGTGTGCTAGATTTAAGAAAATTATCTCAGTGCAATCTTAACTTGTATTCCCACAGAAGCGAAGACATTAATCAAACAATCACACCAATGAACATTTTAAACTTGGATAGCTTCGTTTCATGCTGGAATAGTTTGGGATTGGGGAGTCATGAACAGGAAGGTAGTTGTCACCTCCTCTGGGCCTCAGAAAATGTTAGGTATTCTTACCTATGTGAGGGGGACAAAGAGGGAACAAAGACAACGAACGTGAAAGTCGCATCATTGCTTGCATTAAGCCCTAACATCACATGAGAAGAAAATGAGCAAGGAATTTCAAGAGACTATGAACAGATTCTGATGGGAACATGAGGTGGAAAAGCAGCTGGGCCATGTGGGAAAGGAGGTAAAATCGCAAATTTTCTTTTCTACACAAGACTATTGCTAACTCCCAAACAGGGCATTTGATACTCAGAAATATCAGTGATCTAATCTTAGTTCCAACAGCAAGCAGTTGACCAACTTGAACATTTTTTACCCTATTTCCAAGCTTATTCCCTCTTATCTACGCAGGCTATGCAGTCGCCTGAACTGAGAGATTTGGATTTGGTACAAGAGCTATTTGGTAATTATGGAGCAAAACAAACACTCCCAAACCTCATGGAATGGTCTATATTTATTCCTGTGGCAATGATGGATAGAAATCACACAACTTCATATGCTTTCGGTGTTTGATGTGTGGTGTGGTGTGCAGTGTGTATGTTGAAGAGGTGCACATGTATTTAAACTTTGGTCCTTCTTTTGCTCTGAAGCATGGTCTCCCTGGAGCTCAAGCTACCCTGCACCCTACTCTGTAGCCCAGGCTGGCCCTTAACTTATGACCTTCCTGCCTCAGCTTCCTAAGTGCTGGCATGACAGAACTGCACCGTACTAGCTCATACACCCGCGCTTCCCCTGCATCTTGTCACCCAACTGAGCTCCTCAGATCATTTTTCTCTAGTGTATGGAACTGTTTTTTATAGAAATAGCTTACATATGCCTTCTCTCCCATCAGAACCTATAAGGAAAGATGAGCAATTGGATTTTAGACAGAAAGAAAGAAATTATTATATCAGTAAGCCAGACAATGAAACCTCCAGGATTCTGCTGTGTGGTGTAGCATGAGACATCTGAGGACTTCAGAACAGCTTTAGGACTTGGGATTTGAGCTTTTGGTTACATTCAGTAAGTTATTTTGGGATCAGATCCACATTCTAGTTGTCCCTCCCACATTTTCAGATGAGGGCTTTTAAATGGGTTGGTGTGTGTATGGGTGTATGTGTGTGTGCCAGGTGCAGCTGTGCATGTAAGAGACTGTGGAAGCCAGAGGTTAGATTCAGGTCTCTTCCTCAGTATCTTTCTTGTGTTTTGAGAAAGGACCTCTCTCTCACTAGTACCTAAGACTCACCAATCTGGACAGACTGACTGGTCAGTGGTTCTCAAAGATCCACATTTATTCACCTTCCCTTGGAGTTTTGATTATAAGTTAAGAAGTTCTTGCTCTTTTACATAAATTCTGTGCATGGCCAGAGCTTTATCATGTAAGCCTTCTCCTAACCCTTCATGAATAGTTTTATTGTGATACCAAATAAAATGGAAATATGTGAGATTTGACCTAAAAAGAATCTTTTTTTTTCAAGACAAGATCTGCTAACAGTTCAATGGATTTGCTTCTGTTAATTTTCTGAGAATTGTAATCATTCGTCCCACATATTTTTAAATTCTAATAATTTTCACTCAACATAGAATTCAAATACACCAGTGTATAATAAACAGAATTATATGATATGGCACATTGTAAACATTTTAGATAATTTTCTAATTTGCTATCAAGGTGGTGAGTGATACAACAAACCACCCCCCTTTTTTAAGTTTGAAAACTTAGCCTTCTGCGGCGGTTTGTGGCAATATGGCTGATAAATTTTGCATGTTATTTTTTCCCTGTTTATTTGATTTTTTTTTTATCCAATTGTTTGCTAAATTGAAACTGCCAGAGGACAGGGGTGTAATTCAGTTGGTAGAGTACTTGAATCGCATGCATAAAGCCTGGGTTCACTCTCTGACACTTCAGAAACCAGGAATGGTGGTCCGTACCTGTGATCCCAGCACTCAGGGGCTGGATGGGGAGAAGTTCAGTATTATCTTTGACTACATAGCAAGTTCAAGGCCAGTCTGGGACACACAAGACACTGTCTTTAACATAACAATAAAAATATCGGTACTACAAAATATGCATTTATAGAATTAAACGTCTGATTGGTGTTAAGTTCTAATTTTATTTTTACTTCTATGGTCTGCATTATTCAAAGTATTTTGCCTGATCAGCAGTGATTCTGGTTTAAAAGATAAGAATGTAATTCTGGATTTATCAACATTTAGTATCTGGGAGACATTCATGAGCCCACCTGTGAAATGGACATGCAAGTGCTAATGTCAGAAAATTACCATTCAGGGAATCATCTAGAGGCATTCTCTCACTAGTCAAACCTTAGTGCTAATGAAATTATTAAAGAAAGACTTTTCCCAAAAGACAAATAAGCCTTATACCCGTTGGTCTGTGCTAAACATTGCAGGAGGAATATAAAGCAGGGAAGTTAATTCTGTCTGAGTAGGTGTTGTATTAATAATAATAAATGATTAGTCTCGATTGCTAGATTTAAGATAATTATTGTAATTGTATGTTTCACCATCTGGATGACAGTCATGGATGTTTAAACAAGTTTTCAATTAGTATTGCGAGGTAGTACCAAGAAAATTGCCAAACATGAAATTCCTTTCCCTTTTCTCTTAATAATTTCATTTTTTTGTTTTGCTTCCTAATTTTAAGTTTTAAAACACTTGAACCTTTGGTCAAGTAAGAACCCCAGCAATGGCTGAAGAGCCAGTGGCAAGGGCCTGGGAGCAAACCCCAGCTCTACCACCAAGGCACGTGAGCGTGTCTCTCTGGGTCTGGTTTCTCTTGTGTCCACTGTAAAAATACACAGTGATGCAGTGTGTGTGGTTTCAGTATAATGAGTCACACAGCAATGTTGGCATAGCAGACACTGCCAAAAGATGTGGTCAGTCAGTCTTCTAATGACAGATGGTGAGTACACCATTTTCAAAGGGTGTCACAGTGCTGCTCTGGACATCGTGTCTGGTCGCATTTTTACAGCAAACCTATATGACCCAGGTTAATCACTCATTTTAAAGAGGTGTGAGCAACGGAGAGAACCATTCCTGCAAGCTGCCCATGCTCTCCACACATGGACCATATGTGGATACATACACACAAATAGATAAATGTAAATTGGGAGAAAAAACAAAGAAGAAAAGACCAACATTATCTTACATTCGTGCTGTGAGCTATAGAGTGTAATGTTTCAAACTCCCAAATGGTTCCTTTTGTGAATGTTGGATGTAAGCTACAGCTACTGTCTCCCACAAAGAGATTTCTCAGGCAGAAGCTGCTGCCACCAACTCTATCTCCTTTGTTGCAAAGGATACTAAGAACAGGGGTCACAAAGGAAAGACACACCCCTAAATGTAAACAGGAATGGATCTCTCAGCCTTGCCTTCCTCTGGGACATAAGAGGAGGCGCCCCATTCACTAGCATCCAGCAGAAGCAGCAATCAACTTGCAAGATGTGGGCAGTAAAGATATTTCACAAGACTTGGAGGAGATTCTCTGTGAGGCTAGGACCAGGGTGGGAAATGCAAAGACAGCCTTCTGCACACCCGGGAGGAGAAGATGGCAGCTGGGGACTGTGGCCTCTCTCTCAGCACGAAGTGATTTGCAGTCTCAAAGTGAAGTTGGCCTGGAAAAAGAGGGAGAGAGAGATAACAAGGCAAAAAATATTCAATTTGAAGTTGCCTTCAAGGAAAAAATGTCACCCAGAAAATGATTTTATCAGGTTTGAAATGCAAATGTAATACAATCTCTGACATATTTGGATTGGTAAAATAATATATTTCAGGACTGGGTGAAGAGAGGGCTTCCATGCAGAGGAAACTGCACCACTGGGCAGAGGAAGGAAATAAAATTTGTCACTGAAAACAAAGAGAATTCCATCACTGAGGAAAAAGACACCTGAGATTAGCCAAGGTTCTCCCCTCAACTCTTCCCTGCCCACTATCGTGGGGAGACACGTGGAGAGGATGATGGCAGACAAGCGTAGTCCTCACTTCTGTCATCTCTGGGGCAGATGATACTGGGTTTCCGGCCAGCCGACATCGCAGGCTTCTTCTGTCAGCCCCTCAGGGGTGGGCTTTTGTTGCCACATGTGTATAAACTGACTTCGCAATTCGTCTTTGCTCTTATAAAGTCGGTTGCGTTAGAAATAGAAACCGGCAGAAGCAAGTAAAGTTCTAGTCCTTGTTATTTCAAATGGGGGCAGTAAGAGAGCTAGGAAGTTAAGGCTGAATTTTAAAAGCAGTTATATTTGTGTGTGTGTGTGTGTGTGTGTGTGTCCATGCACTATTGCATGTGTGTGGAGGTGAGAGGGCGATGTGGTGAGAGTTGGTTCTCTCCTCCTACTGTATTGACTACGAGATTGAAATTAAGCCCTTGAGCATGGCAGCAAGCTACTTTACCTGCTCAGCTGTCTTTCTGGTCTTTATGTTTATTAATTAATTAATTAATTTTAAAATTGTGTATGTGTATATACATATGGAAGGATGTATGCGCCTGAATACAGGTACTCTTAGAGGCTAGAAGGCATCAGATCTGCCTGGAGCTGGAGTTGCAAGCAATTATGAGTTGCCCTGACATATCCAGATACTGTAAACCAAACTCAAGTCCTCTCCAAGCACAGGTCATGCTCCTAACTATTGAGCCATCTCTCCAGAAACCTGATTATTCTTTTTCTACAGAGTTACATAAGGCTATTGTCATGCAAGTGTATAATACGTACTTGCCTCTATGCCCTTCCCTTTGCCACAAGCAGTTTCGCCTCTACTATCATGCCATATATATGTACATGTAAAGCCTAGGTCTTTCATGGTATAACATGTGTGCTAGGTTCCTCTCAGTCAGCAGTTGAGCAAAGTAATTTTTTGAGGGTGTTCACAGCAACCTTTCAGGAGGGTGTGGTCTATCATACCATATTGGGATAGAAGCAATCCACAGGGTCTCATCTTCTGTGAAAACAAAAGAAGAATCTCTTTTCCAAAGTATCATATCCGTAGATCCAAATTCTGAAGTCAAGATACCTTTAGAACATATGTGCAGGTTCAGCTTAGCAGCCTGTTTAATGAAATGTTTTTTTGTATTTAGCTCCTTCACAGTCAAAAAATTCAAAGAAAACACAATAATAAAAAGAATCCAGACTCTGTGAATTTTCCATTTTTACGTGGTTTATTTTTCTTTATTTCTTTTAATCTATAACTATCTGTACTCTGTCTCTTTAAAGACTTTATCCTTTTAAGGCATTAACTTTATTCTCTATATTCTTTTTCTTCTCTCTCCCAAGCCTATATATGTCTATCTAACACTATGACCCATTTAGAGGTCTTTTAAGTCTGAATCTGTACTATTGCATTGCCTGTTTTTGTTTTGTGCTTTTAAATCACTAAGCACTTAAGAATCTAAGCTGTGACATTCCTAGGTCAAAAACAGGTACTGTGGGTTTGCCCCGCCCAGTCCAACATGGCTGAGCCACTTGTACCTCTGAGTCTTGCACATTGCACTGCTAGCATGGCAGAGCTGCTTCTGCCTCTGAGCCGCAGCATGCAATGACCCCCTTTTAGGCACACAGCTAGTCTAGTTGCCATCAAACAAATTGTAGCACTTTACTCCAAATGTTCCATTCAAAAGCTCTGTCTCCTGCAGGAGCCAGAGATCACAATGGAGGCACAGTCCAGAAACTGGTATTTCAAAATGGCTACTTTCTAGTAGACCTGATCCACTGCCTACTCAGGCAGGAAGAGCCAAACCATGGGCATGGTCTCAGGTACTTTATTCCTGACCCTGAGTGGGCACACAAACATCCAGGCCCAGAAATGCTCCATAGCCGGAGATTGCACCGGCAACACGGCCCAGGAAGCTGCATTTTAAAATGGCACACCTTTTTTTCTGCTGATATTGCTGAAACAGAAAATCTCTCTACGGCACGTCCTAGCAAACAGCAAAAAGCTGTTAAACTCTCTTTCCCTTATTTTTAAGCCCTCTCAGGTTCTTAAGTGGATTTAGTTACCATGCTGGGTGCCAATTTGTTGTAAATGGGTGCAGAGGCCCCGGTCCTGCGGCCTGGCTAGTTTATGCCCAAAATAATTACACGGAAACCCAGTCCTCTTTACCTTCATTGTTGCTGCATCCTCTTCAGGGACCCTACAATGCGTGTCAATAATGAGGAGTTTTAACTCCAAGTAACATGACAAATCACCTCAGACCCAGCCTACCTTAACCATCTAACTTTAAATTTGCATTTTCCTTCACCGTGCCAGGGCTGAGCCCAGGGCCTCGTGCACACTCTGCATGCATTCTACCCCTGAAGTTCCTCCTCAGTCCTCTGGAGCGTTTTCAGTTCAGACAAGGCCTCACTAACCTGAGCAGACTGGGCTTGAGTACATTCTATAGCCCAGGCGGTCTGTTAATTTATGATCCTCCTGCCTCAGTCTCTTGAGTAACTTGGGTTATAGGCCTGTACACCAAGCTTGTCATAAAAATTTTGAATTTAATATAAACAAATATGTTACATTGTGAAAAGATGTGCTACATCATTATCATAAATATAAAACAAATGTCACCTATTGTAACTAGAAATAAAGAGAAAAACTAAAATAAAAAAGCACTGTGCATTACACACTATGCTGTGGACATACTGGTATGTCTCACACCTCAACAAACATAGACTTGACTGTCTAGTAGCAAATCACATACTACTCAGGGGCCATCAAATCGAAGACATTCACCAAAGAGAGAAGGGTCCAGAGGGCTACTGCTAGCAGTCATCTGCCCATCTGCCTTGGTGCCATAATGGTTGCATGGTCATGCATGCCTCAGGTTGGCCTTGGCATTAACCACTTGGTTCACCCACTGGCAGTCCTGTCCCTGGAACTTCTAAGTTTCTCCTCCGGGTTGTTCTTTCCATGCTGCGCATGCACTGTGTGCCACAGCTAAAGGCCCTGCTTCCTGTTTCCAGAGACTGATGTGAGAGGGGCTGTCTGTGGCTCAGCTGGCAGGCAAACAAACCCAGCTGCTTGCCTGGGCTGACAGCTCCTCATTTCTCAGCATCACCTCGGAGCTTGTAAAACTTACATTGTTTCATTTTCCTCATGACGCGGTAATGATTTTCTACTGATGGAGTAAGGAACCTGCTCCAACCTGTGCCTGCTCCAGCAGCTAAGAGGAATTCTCTGTGCCAGGCCCCTGGGGAGAGGGGAGGTGAAGTGCCTTCCCCTTTCTTCACAAAGCAAGAATGTGTGAGAACCTGCTGCCTCTCTCGTGGGGATAAAGGAGTTATGGAATACTTTCTGGAGAGAGACAATATATCTACTCACCCCAGATAGGGAACCAATGACAGACCAAAGTAATGATGGCACCAAAGTCCAATTTGTTGAACCCATGAGTTTCTCAGGGTTACTAAGAGAAGTCTGGGTAAGGGGTTACTTACAGGAGCAGAAGGAACTCAAAGGCAACATCAACATATCATCTCAACAAGGGTGATGAGTCAGGAAAGCTGCATCACTGGGGTCCCCACCCTCAGTCAACCACCCCTCCTTGATCTACAATAAGACCCAGCACAGCTATGAGGCAGGAGCCTACAGTATCTGGAAACTCAGAGGACACTCTGGTCCCCCACCTTTGTTCTAGATGTGTCTGTGACTAACCTTGCTCTCTCTACCATGGACCTGTGGCTGCTGTGTTGCTCAATTTATTTCATTGCTTGGCTCTGAGCCGAGGACCACTGCAGGTCCCAGGAACAGCTCTCTGCTTCCTGCAAGCCAATGGTCAAGCTTCACCAGAAGGAATCAGCTTCACTAAAGCAAGTTGTCTTTGCTCTTTGACCCCAGGCTGCCTTCCTCCCACCCAGCATCCCTGTACTGCACCTCCAGCTCCAGGAGGTTGTTGTCCTGCATCTGGAGATGGTGCTCACTGGAGATATGACTCAGTTCCCCAACTCTGCCCAAACTCTGGCTGGCCTCTGGGAACATATGGTCTGTTGTAAGAATTAAGTTGGTACAAAGAAATTAAAGAAGAAGATTTCGATAGCCCCAACATCTGGAGCAGGCTTTGTATAGTGCTAGGGAGGTGACCTACAAGACCCAGAAACACAATGATCAGATTATATGCTGCAATCGGGGATTTTATAGTGAAGGATATGGAAGGGGTAACATTTCCTCTGGGGACAGAATGTGAAAGTTAGTCGTTTTCCTTAGGCATGTAGTTTTTGAAACTGAGATTTGTTTATCTCCTGCAACTGCTGGGTGTCTGTCTGGGTGCAGAGGCAGCTGCTTGTCTTCTGCAATCCCCACATAGCTGTCCTAGCTGTCTTCCTGGGACTTTGTGCTTAGCTCAGGGCCTTCGCTTATTTGGGGTTATGGGAAACTTTATGATCTGCCTCAGAGTTTCCTTTAGAGGCTCTTACCTTTGATATGTTATTGCCATGCACACTGGCCCTCCATTAAGGCCCCCTTTCCCCTTCTCCCAGTCTTCAGTCAATAGTATTCTGCACTCAGTAGAGCCCCAGCCCAGAGCAAAGCTTTCTCATGTGGGTGTGGGCTCATCCTGACTGGGGCCCCTTCAAGTCTCAGCACTGACGATGAGATGACCACAAGGATAAGGAAGATTGGCCTATCCTTTTTGTAATTTGTTTTTTAGTGTTTCCACTGATCCTATTTTATAACTACATTATTTTCATTGTTGGAGAAATTCATTGCTGCACATAATAGGTTTTTATCAAATCCAATCCCTGAATCCTCCTCTCCAATTCCTCCCCTCTCCCACCACCACTGTCTCCTTCCCCACACCACATGTATAAACCGACAACATCCACTTCGTACTGCCTGAATGAGCACGTGTGCAGGGCTGTCTGCTGGTACACAGGTGGCCTCCAGGATCATGTTCCTGCAGGAGCCCCATTCTTCCTTTGCTAGCAGCTTTGACTCTCTGGCAGCAGCAGCCGGTCTTCATGAGCCTTCACCATCCACACTGGAGTCTGACTGATTTGATCTTCCACAAGCCTTGTGCATGTAGTAGCAGCTTTGAGTTCATGTTGTGCTTGTCAAATACTCTTTCCCTGCAGGTGTTATCTGCCTCTGTCTCTTACAGTCTTTCTGCCCTCTCTTCTGCAATGATTCCTGAACTTGGAGGTGTGTGTGTGTGTGTATGTGTGTGTGTGTGTAACACAGATGTCTCATTTAGAGATAAGTGTTTCATAGTCTCTTATTCTATATACAGGTGAGAAGTCATAAGTCTCTGAAATTAATCACTCTCTACTGTAAAAAGAGTCTCTGATGAGGGGAGCACTAATCTGTATGAGGATATAAGGGTAAGAAGTTAGAAGTGGCTTCTTAGTATGTCAGTTAGTAGACTACTACTTTAGGTTCTCCCTTATGAGGTAGCCAGCCACGTGTTTTTGGACCAGTTAACAGTATCAAGCATGAGTTCCATCTTGTGAAGTAGGCTTTAAATCAAACCAGAAAGTGGTTGGTTACTCCTATAAGATTTGTACCTCTATTGCAGCAGTAGGGATGGCTTACTAAGGTAGTTATTGTTGTAGTTCTCCAGAGTAACCACTGGGTAAGGCTGTTGATTAATTTTTTTATCCTGGTAGTATGCACAGACCCTTCCAGAACTATAACATCTAGCCAATATGGAAGAAGCTTCCTTGTCAATCCCGGCTTGGTTTCTCCATGTTCAATGACTCAGGTATGTAGTATCTTCATCAATTGGGTCCTACTATCAAGTTCTGGAGAGTCAACAATAGTAATGGAAAAACCTTGCAATGTTTTGAGGGAGTTTAAGGAACTCTACTGGCCAACAATTCAGAGAGAGGTGTCCTATATGATGCACTGGGTTTTTTATTTGCTAGTCTATGGTAATAGACATAGGCAGTGTTCCTTTGTTAAGGGAGAACTCTATCTAAACTTCCTTTATATGTATGTGTATATGTATTAGATACGTATGTGACATGGTGTGGGAAGTCCTTCTGTATATGTGTTGCTTTTTATTGGTATGTGTATATGTATGTATAATATATGTATATGAAATGTGTATATGTATTATATATGCACATGACATATTGTATATGTATGTGTATTGTATATGAATATGACATATGTGTGTATGTATCATATATGTATAGTATCTATGTGTAGATGTTAGGAATCTTCTACAGTAGTAGATTTCCATTTGTTTTTTTCAAATGTCTTCATATAAGTGTGTTTAACTTGTTGCACCCATAGAAGAAGGTACCGAAATAGTGGGTGGACTTTCAAGGGGGATTACTAGGATGCAGGTGGTGTGACGAGGGGAGGGACAATAACAGAGCCCAAAGGGTACTGATGGGAGGAGGAGGCATATGAAGAGGAAGGACTAGCCCTTAAAGACACTTCCCCTGATTCTTCTTTGCAATGGATAAAAGAGAATATGGGTCGCTTTGCCCCTGTAAAAATATCACTTTTTTTTCCTGTGGTTTTATTTATCTTTTTAAAATTTATTTATTTATTTATTTGTTAAAGATTTTTGCCTCCTCCCCACCACCACCTCCCATTTCCCTCCCCCAATCAAGTCCCCCTCCCTTGTCAGCCCTAAGAGCAATCAGGGTTCCCTGCCCTGTGGGAAGTCCAAAGACCATCCACCTCCATCCGGGTCTAGTAAGAGGAGTATCCAAACTGCCTAGGCTCCCACAAAGCCAGTACGTGCAGTAGGATCAAAAACCCATTGCCAATGTTCTTGAGTTCTCAGTAGTCCTCATTGTCTGCTATGTTCAGCGAGTCCGGTTTTATGCCATGCTTTTTCTGACCCAGGCCAGCTGGCCTTGGTGAGTTCCCGATAGAACATCCCCATTGTCTCAGTGTGTGGGTGCCCCCCTCTCGGTCCTGAGTTCCTTGCTCGTGCTCTCTCTCCTTCTGCTCCTGATTTGGACCTTGAGATTTCAGTCCGTATTAGAGTACTACTCAGCAGTAAAAAACAATGACTTCTTGAATTTTGCATGCAAATGGACAGAAATAGAAAACACTATCCTGAGTGAGGTAAGCCAGACCCAAAGAGAGGAACATGGGATGTACTCACTCATATTTGGTTTCTAGCCATAAATAAAGGACATTGAGCCTAGAATTCGTGATCCTAGAGAAGCTAAATAAGAAGGTGAACCCAAAGAAAAACATATAGGCATCCTTCTGAATATTAAACTTCATCAGGCGATGAAAGGAGACAGATACAAAAATATCACTCTTATGGGTTTGACTTACTCAACTTTGCTTCAGCCCGAGATCTTATATCTCCTTCCTTTCCTTCCCCTCCTTCTCCCTTCTTCTAAATAAAATCAAATTCCATATGTTGTCTCCTTCACTGTCATTTTCTACCCTACCTCCAAAAAAATAGGTATTTTCTGTGTGTACTGACCATCTTTTGTATGCTTCCATTAATCTTGAAAGTATATATATTAGAGTTGTGATTTAGGTGAACATCTCCCTGTGCTGTTATTCTGAAAGTGGCCTTTTTCACCTAGGGCACTATCACATTTTGTTTGTTTGTTTGTTTGTTTTTCAGATTTATCCATATTAATACAAATAGATTGGTTCTTCAGTTTTACCTTCTGTGGCTATGCCACCATGTATTTATTGGGCCCTCTGGTAGTCTTGTAGATTGCTCTTTTCTAAACAATGGAGAACACAAACATCAAGCAAAGGAGAATAGTAACATCAGTGGCTTGAGCACCTCTGAGGGTGCCATTGAGGTTATTCTAGAGCTGTGGACATGAGGACAGAGCTGATGTGTTTACAATCTCATGGGAGAAAAGGAGAAGTAAGCAACAATTGAGTTTGTATTTTCGGGATTATACTTGCTGTGTGCATGCATGTGGGAAAGAGTCCCGGAAGAAGACAAGAGGAGGTGTCGGGGGATGGGGTGACTTCAGTGATCTGCAGAGAATGAGCAAAAGCCCAGATAGAAGGACAATGAGTCAGCACTCGGGAGGCAGAGGAAGGAAGATCTCTGTGAGTTCGAGGCCAGCCTGGTCTACAAGAGCTAGTTCCAGGACAGGAACCAAAAGCTACAGAGAAACCCTGTCTCGAAAAATCAAAAAAAAAAAAAAAAAAAAAAAAGGACAATGAGGACATTGAGAAGCAGATGAGCCCCAGGGCTAGCACAGCAGTTCCCACAGGGGTGGCAGAGTCGGGATGTGTATCCATACTTGTCTTCCCTTAGAGGTTTTGCTTTTCAACTAAAACAAACTGAACCACATTCTACTAAGGAAGATGTCAGGGTCACTTTGTGATCAGAGCGGGTGTTTAGAAAAAAACATTATATAAATTTTGTGCACGTGAGCCAAGTGACTGAACTACATTTCATACATATTTTTTAACATTTTTATTTTGATACAGGATCTCAGTGAGTTGTTCAGGCTAGCTTTGAACTCACTTTGTAGCCCAGTTAGGCCTTGAATGTAAGATCCTTCTGCCTAATCCTCCAAGTAATTGGAACTACACAGATCTGAGCCACCAAACTCAGTGATCAAACCTGCTTCAAAGAAGCCTTCAGTCCTCAGTCCAGCGGCAAGATAAGCAAAATCACTTTGCAATACAGAGTCAAATATTACTGTCTACTGGTGTACCCCTTCGAGTGTTCAGTGGTCAAGGTGATGGCCGAGCTGGATGATGAGAGTTTGGGATGTTAAGATTCATTTTTGTAAGGGTTTATTTTTATTTTTAAATGGGGGGAAGGAAATGGGTACCCACATAGACAGGTGAGTGTGCTGAACCATCTGGAGCTGGAGTTATAAACTGTGAACCTCTGAACTTCCGGCTGCGAGTGCTGGAAATCGACCTGGGCAAGACTGTAAGTGCTCTCAGCTACTGAGAAACTTCTGTAGCCTCTGGGGAGAGCCAACCTTCTGCTTGCTGTTTTCTGATTATAATTCATACTGGATAGCCCATACTGGATAGTATGTTCTGGAAGGTCAGAAGGAGCTGCTGTGTACATAATTTGCAGTTCTTCAGTCTCTACCATACAAATTAGAGCCATACAAGTAAGGTTCAAGTAAATCAGGGCAGCCCCAGTTGATTAAAGTGCAGTCCAGCTCAAGGGATCAAGTCACCGGGTTCCAGGCTGCAGTTCTGGCAGGGGTCAGTTTATTACATTTCAAGGCTCATTGTTTGGGGGCTGGAGAGATAGCTTGGTGGTTAAAAGTACCAGTAGCTCTTTCAGAGGACCTGAGTTCAGTTCCCAGCAACCACGAGGAATAGTGGGCTTCATGGGCATGTACCCCACATTTACCTGTAGAGAATCCCCAACCCCCACCCACATACACACAATTAACATTGTTTAAAAATGACACAAAGTTGCATGGGTAGAGAATGGTGTAGTCATGAGAAGACTGTGCTCAAACTACCTTATACAAAATTCTCTAGGACTTAACTAGAAATAATAATAATAGATACGAATCTTTCAAAAGGTTAGTAGTTTGGGATTCCCATATAAAACAATACCCTAATCAGGACCTGAGCTATTTTCAGGCCTTTTATCAATGGTCTTCCTTCTATGTCTGTCACCCCCACTCATTGGAGCAGTGAACAAGGCATAGAGATGTGAAACATGGCAGCCCTGTTGCTAAGCCATTCCCTTCTGTGAGAGTAGACCCAGGCTGCAGCCTACACTCCTCCTCAGAGCCGCAGGGAGGGGGAAAGTAGCTGGGTATGGCTCTCACCCTGGGGGAGCGGTTGTGCCTGGGCTGACCCCTCCTGGAGCAGGTGTGCCTGGGCTGACCCCTCCTGGAGCAGGTGTGCCTGGGCTGACCCCTGTGGGAGTGGTATGCCTGGGCTGAACTGTAGGAGGTCTGTCAAGGGAAGAAATAGCAACAGGTATCTCCTCAGAGGAAGAAAGGAGAAGGTTTATTCTGGAGCTAATACGAATGACAGTGACCACAAGCACAGATTCATGTTTCCTCAAATACTGTGACTTTTTCTTGGTACCAGTCCTGGGTAGCTTTATAGAAACAGAACCCAGGAGAAGGTAAGTTACGACACTTCAAATATACCAAAGGAAACATTTAATAGGTGAAAATCCTAACTATAGACCCAAGATGCCAACAACATTCTCAGCCTTTTGACTGATAGAACCTAAGAGTCTATCTGCACATTCTAAAGGAATTTCTTAATGGTCACAGAGATGCTGGGTCACATTCAGAGAATGGCAATTATAAGTGGTTTTAAAGACTGATAACGATGACCTGAGATGACCTGAGATATTTTGGTTGCAACATCACAACCTTCCAGGCCACTGTAATTCTAACCAGTCATTCGGTCTTTGTAGTCAAGAAGTATTTCCAGGAGTTCTCTTTAACAGACTCTGGCCCACCGCTTCTACTTCACACAGGTGGCTGAGCCTGGTTTACGTCTCCCACTTCTTGGTCTGCACATCTAAATATTTACTGGACACTTTCCATCTGCTCCACCATCTTTGAAGGTGGGCATCAGGCCCATCTCAACTTCCTTCTCTGCTTTCTCCCCCCTCCCGTCTCCCTTCCCTTGGCACACACAGGACGAGCATCTGCTACCCACAGCACCGCATGCTTTGTTGTGCTGGAGGCAGCAACAAGGGCCTGGCATAGTACTGGCTGGCAGGCACGGATTAGTCAAATTCCTGTCTTAAAGAGTTATGCAAAACTAACAAATAAAAACCATTTTTCTCTGTGCCGAGTCGCTTTTCTATCCAGGAGTCTTGGGAAGTTAGCAAGTGATAGCGCTGAATGTGGACAAGGGAGGTCTTTGTTCTCATTTGTTTTCTTTTTTTTTTTTACATAATGCTCAATTTGGCACAAAGGTCAGAATATTTTTGGTTCTTGGCACCTGATTTAGGGAGATCTTCTTAAAGGTTCTCAATATATCTCAATATATCTACTGTTGCCTAAGGAAGGAATATACCTGTTGGAGCATAAGATACATTTTACCATGCCTGTGACCAACAAATGAATCAATAACCACAACTGCCCCTTACAGAACGCATGCTCCTCTGCAGTGAGGCATCTGAGTACTGTCTAAACAGACACTCCTCTCTGCACTGCCACCACCTGAGGAGGGGGAGTTTGTAGTAAAGGGAGCGGAGTCAGAAAAAGACTCCTCAAATCCAGACACTTAACAAATGGGAGGCAGACTTGTGCATGAGTGGTGTGATTTTGGAGGCTTTTAGCCACTGTAAATGTCACATTTCAGGACTAGAGAGATGGTTTGGTCAGTAAAGTGCTTGATTCATAAGCACGAAGACCAGAGTTGAACCCCAGCACCTGAGTGAAGAGCTAGGCCTGGTGGCACACAGTAGCAATTCCAGCACTGGGTGGAGGACACAGGAGGGTCCTTGGGGCCTGCTGACCTAGTCCTTGGAGTTCAGGGCCCCAGAGTGAGCACAAGATGAGTGGCATCAAGAGGAATCTCACTAAAGGGCATGCTTAGACCTCCATATGCACATGCACCATACATACATAATGCCTCACACACATGGGCACACACAAATGCTGCCTTTTATTTCTGACATCAGTTTTATACTGTCTTTATTTTCTTGGCCACCTTCAACAAAAAGAAAAGGAAGTTTATAAGATACTTTGTTTTCACAAAAAATAATAATCTGATGATTACGTTAAAAATCCTTTGATTTCCATAATTTCAAATCCATGCCATATGACAGATGAAGCATCTCCCCAAGATTACAAAGAAAAGTAATGTCAGGAGCTGGGTTAATTCAGAAAGCTATTGGCAAGCACAGGCTTTGAGGCAGCGTGAAGTCCCAGCTAAGAAACTGATCAAGAGTCTGCGCATGAGCCCTGGAGAATCTGTGCCTTCACTTTCTCTGCTCTAAATGGGATTTGACAGTGTACTGGCCTCACAATGATCTCTTAATACTCCCAGATGAGTACCCTGTTCATGTGGGTGTGGCCATGTCTCCAACTCCCATCCATCCAAAGGTTCCTGTTTCCAAATAGCTGAGGCTGAGTGCCTCTTTTTACCACCATTTTAAGGAAGTGGTAACTAAGTAGACAAGAACATAGCACCCTGCCTCGGTCAAGAAATTAGTCGGGAATTCAATTAAACAGTCAAGAAATCATGGTATCACTGGGAAAGCTCTTCAGAAGACCCTAACTTGTCTGATAATTAATTCATCATGTCCCAGTCTTACTCATCTTTCTGATCTCGACAGACATGACCAGAAGTAAAATGTCCAATGCCACTGTGGCGACACACGTTTGTAACCCAAGTGCTTGGGCGGCAGAGACAGACAGATCCCCAAGACACTCTGCTCAGCTCACTCCAGGCCTATAGGAGACCTTGTCTCAAAAGCCAAGGTGAAGTTGTTGATGGAGAGATAGCTCAGTGATTAAGAGAACAGCTTGATATACCAGATGAGTGCAGTTCACTCCCGGCACCCATATCACACAGCTTACTACCACTGTAATTTCAGCTCAGGGGATCTGAAGCCCTCTCCTGGCCTCCATGGGCACCCCTATATATGCACGTGTGCTCACGCATGTGCACACACACACATACACACACACACAACTAAATCTGAAGCAGGGGTAGGAGGATCAGGAGGAGAAGCAGGAGGAAGATGGCTTTGAAGAAAAGCATCCAAGGTTGACCTCTTGGCCTGCTTGCACATGCACAGACACACACACACATACACACATATGCACACATACCACCCACATGCAGATTCTAGGATCACTTAGAAGTCTATTGGAGACTTTCACTGTCACACAATTTGAGGAAAAGTGTGGGATACTTGCAGAGAAAGAGAAACAAAATACTAAGAGGTTCAGGTTCTTTCCATAGTGGCAGAGAGATGATCTGCTGCAGAATTTCACAGTACAAAAAAGAAAATAGCAGAAGTTTATCAATGGTTGCACCTGAGCCTGCTGCAGCTTCTACAGGCAGCTGCTTGTCTGTGGGCAAAGCTGGTTTGATATTCTCCATGGATTTCTGATTATTAAAAAACAATTTCCCACCTGCTTCAGTACCCATGCTTTCTCTGTGGCTTCATTTTATCATTTTTGCTGCTTTCTCTCCTTTGTGGGCTTATGAAGGCAATTAAGAGAATACCAGTAAGAACCAAGATGCAGGGTGTTGTGATGAGCTGTTATGGTGCCCGCCACAGCCACACATTGCTAAGTTGAGGACATGTTTCTACCTTTGTTTACCTCTAATTCACATGAGGGGAACATGGGGTTCAAAGCATGAAAGATGACATCATCTTCTGATGACAAATTCTGGGAAAAACGTTTTCTGGACAGTGCAGAATTCCTCTGTGACACACAGACTGAGCCAGGCCTGCAGACTTCATAAGCACTGTGTCCAGAACTAAGAGGCCACAAAGACTCTTTCACGGATGTGGAGAGGGATGAGTGTGAGTCACAGTAAACCTACATCTCACTGCCTTGTCTTTTCTCTTGTTATTCCTCTAATAAAGACCCACCCCTCTTGCTGTCCATACTTTCAAGTTCTACAGATCCAGGTATCCTCAGGTAACCACAGTCTGAAGATACCAAATGAAAACTTCTGGAAATAACCAAATAATTAATCTTAAGTTGCCTGCCATTCTAAATAGTATGACGGAATGTCACACCACCCAACTCCAGTCAACCTGAGATGTGAATTGCCATGTTCTCCAGGATAGCCACACTGCATGTGCTACTCAACCATCATTGATGTAAGTAGATGTCTAGGTGGTCTGATCAGCTGTTGCAGAATCATGGTGCTTACGTTCAACTACGGAGAGGTGGAGAGAAGAAAACAATGGGGGAGAAAATTCTTGTGACTCTTATTACAGTCCATTGGTATGGCTGTTGTCTTTTGCTGTCCATTCCCATGTCCATTTCTTACTCGAACTAACTTATAAATTAGACCTTATTGTAGCCACATACAGAGAAACATATTTCATATATATGTACCTAAGAAAACCTGTGTATATAGGGCTTGGTACTATCATCTTCAACTGGAGACATGTACCCTGGGTCTTGGAACATATTCTCATGAATAAGATAAACCTCTTTGTCTTTTCTTATTTGAGAATTCTCTATGGTGATCCTGTGACCTCGTAACCAGTAAGATGGCCACATCACCAAGAAGGAGGGATGGCCAAAGAGGGAACAGAAGTCAGGCAGTATGACCCTAAATCTGTCTCTCCTGGGTAAGATTTGAATGGCTCTAGGCTGAAAAGTATTCCATCTTTCAGATTCTTCATCTATAAATTAGAAATGAACACAGTAATTTATGAAAAATATTGAGTGTGGTATCTCAATAAATAATTAAGGCTTAGCAGACAGTACACATGTAAGGCCAACTGTGTGTGTGTATGTCTGTGTGTCTGTGGGAGGGGGTGTTTAGCAGCCATGACTAATAAATTCAGAGTGCACTGATCAATTCCTATCTCTGGCACTATAGCTGAGTGATTCATTGGTTGAGCTAATCACTCTTTCTATTCTTTACCTTCCCTTTTTTTTTTTTTTATTCCTCCTGTTTTCCAACAATTTAAACACATCTATCATGGAGACAGAGCTCAGTGGTGCAGGGCTTGCTCACATGCACTAAGGCCTGGGTTCAATCTCTAATACCCCTAATAAATTAACTAAACAAACAAATAAATACACAATGCACTCTCTCGTTGTAAATGAGATATTTAACGGCAATACCACAGCCTCCTCTGTGTCTGTGGGACCTTAGTATTTAATGTGGTTTCTATAGTGACTGCCTGCGGCACTACCACATGCCTCACCTTGTTCTGTGTTTATCTATGACCTCTATATCCCACCTCTGTTGACTTCCAGCAGTTTTCTAGGAAGCAGGAGCAGAAGTTAGCAACCCAGTAGGAGCTGGTGGAGGGTGCAAATGGATACATGCATTTTCAAGATTTGTCCATTAGAAATACAGAGAAATCAGGAGCTACCACTGGGGATAGACAAATACTTCATTAGCATACTTAATATTGCTTTATATCATTAAAACAAATACAACCAAGAAGCCATGTTCATTTCTCCCGGATCTCACACTGCAAGTCATATGGGTTGTTCCTAGGTCTCACTGTGACAGGGGTGAATTATAAGCCGAGGGCTGCATTTGTTCCTCATTCCTGTGTTTTTATGCCTTGCTGCACTCCAGGTGCCCATAATGGAGATGTGATCTCAGTCACACAGAAGGAAATATTTTAAGACCTGCCAAAACCCTTGGCTCAAAACTTGCTTTTCCAAGCAACCTGTCTGAGCCTAGAGACTGAGGTGAATTATTGAGACCTTAGAGGGTTCACCAAGAAGGGTGTGTGGGGAGGGTAAGGCTAGAGGCTTTATCTGGAATCTCACTGCTTTCCCCCTGTAGACACAAGCTGGGCTGCAGACTCAATGCCTCCTCTGGGAGCCATCTCCTGGGCACACACAAGAAGGGCAGAATGGCATCAGGCAAGGGAAGCTGAGGATTCAGGGCATCACATTTGTCTTTGACGTCAAGAAGCAAGGCAATGACAGATTAGTATCCATCTGCATCTGGCTTCTAGTTTCAGGACTAGGGTTTGATAATTCAACATGAGTTCCACTTTCAGATATCACAGACAGACACATCTTCCTGTCCATAGAAAACACTCTCCCTGACGACCCTTGGCTCTATGCACTTTCTCTGAAGGTGGGTTATTAATCCTCAGTTCAATTCTGTGAGGTGGTGCTGTTTTTACCTTTGGATAGAGTTAGGAAAGCTGAGACATGAAACATCAAAATTTGCATGAATTCACAGATGTAGAACTAGTAGAGGAGGCAGGATTCAAACCCCTGTGAGCAGGTTCCCAAGCCTGTATCCTGTACACTGTGGTCCAGGGCCTTGTCCTGAGAATAATGGTGACAGTAAAGGAGATACTGATCATCGTCATGATGACAGTAGATGAGCTGCTGATGCCAATGATGGAGGAAGATAAACACGTGATGTTGAATATTGGTTGCCAACAGAAACTTCAATCATGTCCGAGACAACATCTGGGCATATATGCAAGAGAGTTTCTAAATTGAGTTAAAAGAGAGAGGAAGACTCACACTGGCTATGGGTGGCAGAATCTCCTGGATTGGAGTTCCAGAGTGAATACAACGGGGAAAGCAAGCTGAGCACTGGCGTCCATCTTTCTCTGCCTCCTGACAGTAGGTGTAACTAGACCACTTGACTATGGCTCCTGCCACCAACACTTCCCCACCAGGACAGACTGTGCTCTCGAGCTGTGAACCAAAATAGACCCTTCCTTGATTACTGTGCTTTCCCCTGTATTTTGTCACACCTACAAAAAAGTAACTAATTCAGAAGGCAAACAAGATAATAATGGTGTCGGTGAAAGAAGATGATATGCTGCTGGTAGTGGAGGATGGTGAGGAAGATAAAGGAGAGACTGGTGATGATGATGAAACCAAAGGCGGCGGCTGCTGCTGCTGCTGCTGATGCTGCTGCTGCTGCTGCTGCTGCTGCTGCTGATGATGATGATGATGATGATGATGATGATGCTGAAGATGATGATGCTGAAGATGATGATGATCATGGCTAACTATCCTGTTTTACCTACCTTGTCTTATTTTGTCTACTTAAAAAAACTCTATTAACTCATGATTTCATCCCCATTTCACAACTGTGTAAAATGAGGATTAGAGCAGAGAAATGACTTGCACATGGCCACACAGTACAGGGGCAAAAGCAAAAGGTCAGGACCAGGACTCAAACTTAAATGACAGCTGATCACCCAGTTCCACTGTTTGTAAAATACATCACAGTAACCCCAGCAGTGTTTCCTTTATATGTAAGGTACAGAGATCTAGGTCTTCCCAGATCCGCAAGTCCCCAAATAACATCAGAGCAGCAATGGACATTCCTCGTGAATGCAATAAAACATAGCAGAAGGAGATCAAATTACTCCAGCAGAGAAAGGATGAGTCTGAAGCACAAAATTAAAAGCCCACATGAAGCTCTTTTCTCTTCAGGAACCATCCCTTCTTAAGTCACTGCTGTGTCTCCTCATACCCATTCTAGACACTGGGAGTGATGGGTTCCTGTGTGGATTATTTCTGACACAAATTAACACATGTAGTTACTCCCCAAGAGCCCTGGGAAGGTGACTGCAGCTTGTGGACAATGGTAAGCTTCCGTGGAGGGATGCTGAGCTTCACTCCCAGAGCCATGGGTTTATTCCTGCAATCTGTACTTCAGTAAAGAACATATTATTCTCAGTATGTGCCTGCCAGGTTATCTACAAATAGAGAGATCACAAATTTTGAACCTGAAAAAAATGATAATGATAACATTAGAGGAAAAACTAGTCAAATTCCTGCCAAATACTCCCTTGAAGGGCGGGCTGGGTACACTGCCTGTTATTTATTCTTCCTCTGCAATGTCTCAGGCACTCTGACCTTTTTGCACAACCTGTGACATCCTAAGTTTTTCCTGTAACCCCTACTACTTGTTTAGCCCCCTCTACCAAGTGATCTTTGAATTCATCTACAGGTGTTTCCTCATTCAGTATCTACTGGCAACTGTCCCCTTCTGATGACCCAGCCCTTCTGACTAATCTCGGTATCATTACTTCATCCTGCCTGAGACTTTCACAGTCCTCAGTACCGGCTGCATTTGTAATCTTTAGATAGTAATGTGCTTACTTGTGATCTTTCCCTGCTTCTCAAGAAGGCAACACTCGGCCTCCCTTGTTCATGACCAGAAAGACATGTCTTGAACAGAGACGGGAGACAGATGATGATCAGTATTTGTGTCATAAATAAAGGTAAGTATTTATGGACAAATAAAAATGATGAGACATATGTTCTTTTCTGGCGTAGCTAAAGGGGAGGGAGGCAGCCACCCTTTCCCCCCGTTAACTCAGCACACTGAGGATGTTCTGCAGGAAACAGGAAACCTGGGATAGGAGTTTGGAGGAGGGCAATGAGGCAGGAGGATAAAAGAAACAAAATTACCATATAAGAAAATGCCACAATGAAGCCATTACTTTTGTGCTAACTTAAAATGATATTTAAAGGTAAGAAACTTAAAAAAAAATCAGGGAGTTATTTATGGAATTATTTCAATTGTTCTTTGAGAATTCTGCACATTGTATTTGATCATATTCACTAGCTCCTCTCAACTCCTTCCAGATCCACCCCTCTTCCCTACCCAGCCAACTCTGTAGCCACTCTTTATTTCACCTCTCAATTTTTCAATTTTTGCTGCACACACATTTATGGACGGGAGGGGGGCTTCCCCAGAAACATGGTGGTGGACCTACCAGGGCAACACTCTAATTAAAGGAAACTGACTACCTCTCCCAGGGGCTCCCGACTGCTAATCGCTCTTGCACTGGGTTGGGACCTGTGTCCACCTCTCCTCTCCATGCTGCATTTGATCTGGTGTGGGCTCGCATGAGGCTTATGAATACTTTCATAAATGCTGAGAGTTAATGTATGCAGTTTCCCTACTGTGTCCAGAGGACACTTTCCTTGTTAGTGCCACAGCCTCCTGTCCACTGCTCATCACACCTCCGACTGCAGCAGTGCCTCTATTTCTTGCTGTAGATGCCCCCACCTTCCTTTCCCTCCCATTAGTTCCAGAATTTCTCCTTTATTAGGAAGCATAGAGTAACAGGGTTCTGATTTCATTTTGACACCATGTGCACTGAAGTTCCATGCTTTGGATCCTGGTTTGGATCCAGGGAGGCCGATTTCGTTCTAACATTTGCTCATTTAGTCTTCTAACAGGCAGCTCTCCATACAACTTCTGCCTGGTTCCTCAAATACCACTTCTCTCATTCTCTTTTGAGTGACACCTTGCCAGGATTTGCTAACTGCCCCCAGACAAGTCTCCACGGAGAGAAGTGGACGCAAGTGTGCGGTACCTAAAGAGTGCTTTGAGTGTCAAAGCACAGTCCCTGAATTGCAAGGGTAATGCTTATGGTTTAAATAGATTGCAAGGAGATATCTGGTACCTGAAGGGACCAGCAGCTCTAGGATTCACAGGAAAACATGCAAAACAGAGGGCCAGTCTTCCGGGCAGCTGCCTTCTCATGAGTCACTTGCAATCTTCAGTGAGGTTGTGTGTTTATCTCTCCTTGGAGAATTCATGATAAACAGTGGGATTCAATTCAGATACTTTCTCTGAAAAGACTAATATTCTGTCCTGCAAGCTGATCAGAGGAAAGAGCTTCTCACGGTTGCATTAATGCACCCATGCTAATTCCTTTCAGTAGTAAACTTGAAACACCTAGGAGAAGAGAGTCTTAATGAGGGATTTGGCCTGTGCTATGTCTGTGGGGGTTCATCTTGATTGTTAATTGATATAGAGTTAATTGATATAGAATTGATATAGAATGACCCAGCCCACTGTCCGCACCCCCGTTTAAATCCTAAGCAAGAAATCCTGAACAGTTGAACAAAAGAGAAAACTAGCTGAGAGCAAGCAAGCAAACAAGAATTCATGCATGTATTCTCTTCTAATTCTTTTCTTTTTATTGAAAATAGAGTCTTCTCTCATACAATACATCCCAACCACAATTTCCCCTCTCCTCCACTCCTCCTAGCTCTCCTCCATCCCTCCTCTCCTCCAGATCCACGCCCCTTTCATTTCCTCTTCAGAAAAGAGCAGTCCTCCAAGAGACAACAGCCAAACAGAACAAAACAGGACACAAGACCAGATGAAAACCCTCATGCAGATGCTGAACAAAGCAACCCAATGTGAGGGAAAGAGTCCCAGGAACAGGCCAAAGAGTCAGAAACATACCCAATTTCACTGTTAGAAGTCCCACAAAACATGAAGCTAACAGCCCTAACATATACCCAGAGGACCCGGCACGGATCCATGCAGCCTGGTGCCTGTCTTTTCAGTCTCTGTGGGTCCATGAAAGTCCTGATTAGGTGATTCAGGAGGCCATGTTCTCCTGGTGCCCTCCACCCCCTCGGAATCCTGCAGTCTTCTTGACTAGAGATGCCACATGACTAGATGTTTGAGCTCTTGTCTTGACTTCCCTCCAGTAATGGGCTGGAAGCTGGACTTTTGAGTCAAATAAATCCTTTAGTCCCCTAAGCTGCTTTTGTATTTCACCATAGCAACACAAATGAAACTACAACAGCTACTAATTATGAGACCCTTATTCTAATTCATGGTAACAAGTACTTATTTTCTTTGGTTTACATATATATATATATAATGTGTGTATACATATGAGTTTATACATGTTTGCATGTGTGGGTATACTCATATGCTAAGCTATACATGCATGGATGTGCCTGTGGGTTTGGAGGCCCAAAGTCGATGTTGGAAATCTTCACTCTTCCACTTTTCTGTCTGAAGCAGGCTCCCTCAATCAAACCTAGAGTTCACTGATGAGTGTATCTTGCTAGCCGACTTAGATTTCCTGTCTCTAGTTTCTAAGGCTAGAATTACAAGGGAGCTACCATATCCACCTGGCATTTAACAGGACCCTAGAGAGAGATCTGAGCTCTCGTATTCTTGCTCAAGTTGATAGTTGCTTTAAGCACTGAATCATCTCCTCAGCTCCAAAATATCTATTTTTCACTGGAAACATATTGGAAGTCTCTTCTTGCCAGAGCACCATCACCTTTTATAGACAATCCTTGTCCTCTGACTCCGAGTGTATTTAATAGACTATTTAAAGTGTTCATGTTCATGTGTGCACCAGCAGGCGTGTGAAGTACAAAATTGTGAGAGCAAATTACTGAGTAACTTTCAAGAACAATAAAGTATAGTAAATACTAATATTTGTGAGGCTTTTTTGTTTTCCAAATGCTAAATAGAAGGGTTTTTTCTCTCTCTCTCTCAGTTGTTTATGTATGGTGTGCTTACATATGGTACACATTCTCATTCTGTTTGCTCAACATCCTCATAAGAAACTCACAACTTTTAAAAATGAAAAAACAAATAACAAAAGCCATTAGCACCAAGCGGCTTAGTAGCTTACCCAAGTCTGTGCTGACAAGTTGTGTAACAGGGGATAGATGGGATAGCCTTGGTAATTGCTTCCTGTCAGAATTCTTAATTCATAGTTTATATCTAATTAAGTCATATATCATGCAAAATTTTTGCTTCTTTGAATGCTATAAGCAAATATTTTCTTTAATGTTATGATTAATATTTTAAAATTCTGTGTATTTTTCTCCTGAATCATAGCGCCTTAAATCATACCACATGTGTGCTTGTGTGTGCCTATGTTCATGTACGTATACCTGTGTGAGGAGTCAAGAGGTCATCCTTGGGTGTTTGTCACTCCTCAAGCTCCACACACCTTGATTTTTGGAGAAAAACTCTCTCAATGGTATCTAAGACTTCCCAATGAGGCTAGGCTGTCTGACTAGTGAGCCCAAGGCAGCATCCTGCCTCCACATCTCCAGAACTAGAATCATAAATATGCACAACAGTGCTTGGGTTTTCATGTCAATGCTTAGGCTCAAATTTAGCTCCTCATGCTTACGTTGCAAGTACTGTACTGACTGAGCCATCTCCCCAGCCAACTAAAACAACACCTGCGTGCTCAATGCATGCAACAATGAGTCAGTGTCTGTGACATCTGGATGTTTAGAACTAACACAAGCAGGTTTCGTCTGAGTGTGACGTTACTGCCTTTATAAATGCAGTAGATGTCCAGGGCCCTCCATGTCTATGATAGATGATATCAGAGTTTATGTATTCTCTGATATTAACTTTATTTGCATATTTAATTATTATTTTCTGACAGTACTCAAAGCAATGGGCAGAGGGCTGAATGAGGCTGTTCGCTCTCAAAGGACCTCAAAAATATGCTAACACATGATGTTCTAAGCTGCCAAGCTACTCCATTTTTTCTTCTGTGATAATCCATCCTTTGAGCCCAGTGTGATGGTTAATTTCAGTTGTCAACGTGACTTAACCTAGAATCACCTGGAGAGACAGTTGAGGTTAAGGACAGTGTACATTAGGTTGGGTTGTGGGCAAGTTTGTAGGGGATTGTCTTGATTGCATTCACTGATGTAGGAAGACTCACTCCAAATTTGTGTGCCCCCTTTTGATAGCAGCTTAGAGAAAGAACAAGGGAGACAGAAACATTCTCCCTTTCTCTTCACTAGGCCTCCCCTCAAGGCTACTCTGTTGCTGCCTCTGCTGATTCCATCATTAATGTTGGAACCAGTTTCTTCAGCCTCGTCATGTGCATTGAAACCCTTCAAGCTTCCAATGTGGACTGAGGACCAGTAACTCTGCAGGAATCCTCCAGTCCTCCTGCCCCAGATCAGGGCTGCTGAGCACCTAGCTTCATGGACTTGGCTACTGCTATTGGACTGTCAACCTCTAGAGTACAAGACAAGCATTATTGAGCTACCAGACCACACCCTATAAGGCAGTCTAATAAACCTTTCAATATACCCATTCTATTAGTTCTGTTCCAATAGAGAGCCCTGACTGGCAGACTTTGTGTCATGGTCACACAGTTCAGTACATTAATGCTTTTAATTTGGCACTTATGTGTTCATTTTGCTCTCTCAGTTTATAAAGGCATGCCTTAAAGGTCAGACAGCACATTCTACATTCTAGTATCTCTATGTAGCATTTTAGAGATGAACATAGGGTCATCATTCACTGGTCAGCTTAGGGCTTTTGCCAAAAAGTCCAGTGTAACATAGAGGGTCTGGAAGACCTTGGTTCAAATCCCCCCAACTATATTTACATTGATGAGTGCTATGCCATTTTAAGTAAATGACTTCACCTGTGGGGTTTTTATCATTTCCTTACCTGGAAAACAGGAGATTCAGCTTCCAAGGTGAAGATTGTTAGAGATGTGGGTAAGGCATGTATCACTGTGACACCTCTTTGCCAATTTTAATATTCTCCTTCTGAGTTCTCACCCATTCATTGGACCAAGTCAAGAAACCCAGAGAAGTGTCTCTCTGCCTGCAACCCTCAAATGGTATCTTCCCCAGTCCGGGCTGCAGTAAGCAAGTGGCTTCTCCCAGAGTTTCCTGTCCCAGCCATCTGCACAGCCAACTGTTTTCTGACTTGAAGCTTTCTGCTTACAATCCTGCTAAGCAGGTGGGGATGACGCCTGCCTCCTCTCTGCTTTACATGCGGAATCTGATAATGTTTGACAGTCTGCTCACAGTGGAGGGGGAAAAAACTATGAATTGGATTAAAAGCTCTTTGTTTAGATTTTATTAGCCAGAGACACTGGTGCATAATTAATTAGAAAATGAGCTATAATCTCACATGGAGGCAGCAGCTCAGTCCCCAAAATGCAGGCTTACTTTTATGGGGTGTAATGTGGAAGTGGGAACATTGTGAATTTACTCATGATAACATGGAAACTCACTTTAGTGACAGGAGCAGAAAACCATGGTCACAAACAGTTCAGGATTCTAGAACAAAACATCTGCGCATAGCTTCAATAGCAAATATTTATTTATTTCTTTTCTGGAGACTGAGTGGTTCAAGGTCAAGGTGGCAGCCAATCCAGCTCCTAATAAAGGTTCTCATCCTGGTCAACCAACAACTGCCTTGTATCCGTGTACTTATGTGATAGAAAGAAAGGAAAAAAAAAGGAAAGCTAAGCTCTCTCTCTCTCTCTCTCTCTCTCTCTCTCTCTCTCTCTCTCTGTGTGCATGCACATACATGCACACACATGTGCACATGCACATGTGGCATGGACAGTGAACCTAAGGCTTCTCACATGCTAGGCAAATGCTCTACCACTGAGCTTCATCCCAGCCCTCTTTTACGTTTTTAACTTGGCACAGGGTCACACTACATTGCTCAGCCTAGCCTTGAACTCACTTTATAGACCAGGCTGAGCTTGAGTTTATGATATTTTTGCTTCAGCCTGCCAAGTAGCCAGAGACATGCCTAATGGGCTCTGGTCTCTTTGTTTCTTTCTAAGGACATTATCCTTGGGAACTCAGCTTTCATGACTTCATCTACTCCCAATCTTACATCCACACCTACATCTTACTTTCCAACCAGGAGTTTCCACCTGCAAACACCAGTATGGTGTTTAGGGCTTTGAATCAGCCTCTTGTCTATTTGCTTGGAAAAAACACTGGGCAAAGAAATGGAAGGGAGGAAGGGCTTATTTTATCTTACAGTGTGAGGGTGCAGTCCGTTCGTCATAGCAGGGCTGGTGTGTCTCGGTGTGAGGGTGCAGTCTGTCCATCATAGCAGGGGTGGTATGTCACAGGAATCTCACAGTATGAAGGTGCAGTCCGTCATAGCAGGGCTGGTGTGTCTCAAGAGTGTGAGACAGATATTTACATTGCAGCCACAGTAAAATGCAGAAAGAAATGAACGTGGGTACTCAGTTCACTTTCTCCCTTTTATTCAGTTAGGGCCCTAACCTATCGAAGAGCAACCCCTTCACAGTTATGCCAAGGTCTTTGCCTTCTAGGTGATTCCAGCTGCCATCATGCTTACAGTACTATCACAGGCTTCAGTGTATGAAGTTTGAGGGGTCTTGTATATCCTCCTGAAATAAACATAAATCATTGTCTTCCTCTCAGAGCTCCACCGGTCCTGTCCATTTAACATTTACACACTCAGTCACAGGGTGAGACCCTCCATGCAAGAATCTGTTTGCTCCATGATAATTTGAGGATGTGTGCTGTACAGAATATGTGCACTGTCTGGACTCATTACACATATGCAGATATGAACAGTAATAATAATAATAATAAACTTTCATTTTATAACAATTGTCATCCTTAGGACTGACAGGATGACTCAGTGGGCAGAGCACTTGCTGTGCAAGCCTGAGACCCTGAGCTCAACTCAAGGAACCCACGTAGAAGTGAGAGGAGAGAACCCACTCCACAGGGTTTTCCACTGCCATACCCACACCATGGCACATGTGCCTACCTCGACACCCTACACACAATAACCATAAATACATTTCTTACTTGTTATTCTTTAAATTAGAAATTAACAGAGATTTCCAAGTGGTCAATCCTCAATGAGTAGTTCCTACCCTGTGATGTTTTCAGAGAACAGATGTCTGAGAACTTCTAATCCTACACTCTTGCTTCTCTGAACTCACTCAAGAGGAAAGGAACTGTGTGCATAGAGAAACAACAGCAGTTCAGGGCCGCAGTAAGGATTCGAGCGTCTCCTGAAGCTTGTCATGTGCTAACATAGAGCTGCGGACTGAAACAGCACAAAAACCCCTCCTGCCTTTATTATCTTACTAAAGATACAAGTTCAGGCAGGAGAAATGGCTAGTGGGAAAAGTTCTCACCACATGCCTGAAGACTTGAGTTTGAATCCCCAGAAGCTACCTAAAAAATCAGAGACCTAGCAGTATATAATCCCAGTTCTCTTGTATTGACATAGGAAGCAGAGAGAGAATTCCCAGAAGATTTTGGGCCAGCTAGGCTGATATATGCAACAGACTACCGTAATATATCTTATCTTAAAGGGGAAGGGGAGTACCAATACAGACATTGTCCTCTGACTTCCCAAAGTGTGCAGTGGCACATGCCCACAGCATATATACACATCCATGTAAAACAAAACATACACACACACACACACACACACCTGTGTGCACCAGTGAACACACACAAGTACAAACACAGACATTAAAAGAACTTTCATTAGTTCATATTTTTTCTCACTTCACTAATGTAAATATTAGTTTTAAAATGTTTTTTTGAGAGCGAAAGAACATGATAGGTAGGGAGGTGTGGGGAGTCTAGGAGGAGTTGGAGAGGGGAAGAAGATGATCAAAATATATTGCATAAAATTCTTTTGAAATAAATTTTAAAATTAAGATATTTTTTATCAATAAGCTTTTAATAAAGAAATAAAATGTTTACATTGAAAAAATAAAGCAGAGCCTGCCTGCACCTGGCTAGCACAGGAATCCACAGTCCCTTCTTCTCACTCCCGCCCCCTCTCCCACATCATTTCCCTGATGGCCAAAATATTTGCTCATGACAGCTGTCCCTCCTTGGCCCACAGTGGAAATACAGCAGCCATGTGTTGAATACATGAATAAATCCCAGCTCCTCCTTGGGCTTATGCCATCTATTGTGTCCAGCAACAATCTCTCTTGGGCCAGCATTCGGATTAGCATAACTATATCCCTGTTCTTCACACAGTGTTTGCTTGCTGTAACTTTTCCATGCTTTCATTTTCTACCAGTTTATCCTCATACCTAAGGAGGATTTTTTCAAACAGAATCTCTCTCCCACTCTGCCAGTCTGCCTACTTATCTATTACTGTCTACCTTTTAAATTCTAATAACCTTTGTCTTTCAATTATAATAATTCTTCTCCTTTGGTTCAACATAATTTATAGGTTTAAATGTCATCCCTTTGGTCTTTTTTGTATATATGACCTAATCATTCTATGGCCCCCTTCTTTCTCTTGTCCTTCCAGTTGGGTTACTGATGGAGGAAGGTCATTGGTTAAAAATAAAGAAACTGCTTGACCCATTTGATAGGCCATCCCATAGGTGGGTGGAGTAGACAGAATAGAATGCTGGGAGGAAGAGGAAGTGAGCTCAGATGCAAGGCAGCTCCTCTCAGAGACAGATGCCATGCTCCCCTCTCCCTGGCAGACGTGATAAAGCTCCGACCCAGGATGGACGTAGGCTAGAATCTTCCCGGTAAGCGCTCCTTGGGGTGCTACACACATGAATAGAAATGGGCCAAGCAGTGTTTAAAAGAATACAGTTTATGTGTTGTTATTTTGGGGCATAAGCTAGCTAGGCAGCCATGAGCCGGGCTGTGGGAAGAGGCCCACAGCTCTTACTACAGGTTACTTTTCTTACAGGGCACTCATCTCCTTTGACACAGTAGTACACACCTGTCTTATGCTCTTTCCACCTGCCGTGTTACAGCTCCTCCTCAACTGTGCTCAGAACTGTTGCTTGGCTCAGAAGGTGAGAAACACCTGCTGCTCTTGCAGAGAACATTTCTTAGTTTCAGCATCCATCTCAGGCGCCTCATCAACACCAATATCTATAACAGACTTTCTTGGACCACCAGCCCCCAAATCATGACTTGAAGACTTATTAATTATGAATGCTCAGTGTTAGATTAGGCTTGTTTCTAGCTAGCACTTTATTTTAACTTAAATTAACCCAATTCTACTAATCTATGTGCTGCACTGAGGCTCATTTACCTCGTCTGCATATTGTCCATCCTGTTTTCCTGCTTTCTCCATATCCAGCTGTCTGGTCCCTGGCTGGCCAACTGGCTGCCTTTTTCCTGCCTGCCAGTCCCGCCTAACCCTCCTCTGCCTACCTCCTGGCTGTTCGACTTTTTATTAAACCAATCAGGTGACTTAGATAGGCAAGGTAAAATAGCAACACATCTTTATATAGTTAAACAGATGCAGTATAAACAAATGCAACACAACTTGACATAGTTAAACAAACATTGCACAACAAATAACTGCAGCTTCCTGGGATCTGATGCCCTGCTCTGGTCTCTGTGGGCATCTGCTCTCATGTGCACATACCTACACACAGACACAAGAGTAATACATTGTGAAAAGCAGCTTAAAAAATAAGTCGCAACTTTGACTGTGTTTCTAATGCTAGAACTTCCATGTGTCTACGTATTCATTTGCCTTCTGTTACAGTGACATTATTTGTTTTAACTTTGTTTCTGTTTTAAGTCATATACAATTAAAATATACAAATTTTGCAAACATATTCAAATATATTCAAGTTTCTTTATTCCTCTTTATTTCTGTGAGATGTTTCTTGCTTGCAGCTAGATTAACGTTAAGAAGCTTAAAGAAGTATTTTAAAGTATCTCATTTAGTATTAAGTCCAATGTCTTAACATACTTTTTTCTGGAACTGTATTTATTTTGCTTTCACTTTTAAATTATATTATTACTGTGTCTATAGTCTACAGACTTTTAGTTAGAGACTGTTCAGACTGTTCGTTTGTTTGTGTAGATTCTGGGTTTCATCATTTCCATAGAATTTATTTATTATTGTATTTCTCTGAAGACAACATACTATTTTTTCCTCTGTTCATCTTTATGATTTTTGTCTTTAGTTTCTCTTTTCTGAGATTTGTTTTTATTTATGTGTGTGTATGTGTGTATGAATGGGTGTGTGTCATATATGTACGTATACCCAAGGATGCCAGAAGAAGAGGATGTGGGATGCCCTGGAACTGGAGTTACAAGTGGTTGTAAGCTACCCATTGTGAGTGGTAGGAACAGAACTTGAGTCCTCTTCAAGAGCAACAAGCCCTCTTAACTGCTGAGCCACCATCTTTCCAGTCCTTTGTCCTTACTTTTCACCAGAATGAAACTCAATATAGATTTCTGAATATTTCTGTTACTTGAGTTTGTAGGACCATTTAATCTGTTTTTTGTCCCTTATGGGAATTCTAAGAATATTTTCTTCAAATATGCCTTCAATTCCTCTATGGTACTTTAAATGTAATTGCCCCACATAAACTCATAGGGAGTGGCACTATTAGAAGGTGTGACTTTGTTGAAGTAGAAATGGCATTGTTGGAGGTAGGCTTTGAGGTCTCATATGCTCAAGACACACCCATTGACACAGACCACTTCTTGTTGGCTGCAAGTCAAAATGTAGGACTTAGCTCCTTCTTCAGCACTGTCTGCCAGCATACTGCCATGTTGCACCATGATGATAATGAAATAAACTTCTTAACTGTAAGCCACTACCGTTAAGTATTTTTCCTTTATAAGAGTTGCAGTGGCCATTCTGTCTCTTCATGACAATAGAAGCCCTAACTAAAACACCTTTCCAGTCTCTCATCTGGTATAGGAGGTTCTTCTGTCTATGTGTTGCTTTTATTGATTAATAAATAAAGAACTCCTTTGAGCATATGGCAGGGAAGAACAGAACTAGGCTGGAAAGCTAGGCTGTATGCTGAAAGAAAGAAGGGTGGAGTCAGAGAGATGCCATTGAGCCACCAACAAAGATAGACATGCTGAAACTTTGCTGGTAGGCCACAACCTCGTGGTGATATACAGATTAATAGAAATGGGTTAAATTAATATGTAAGAGTTAACTAATAAAAAGCTAGAGCTAATGGATCAAGCAATGATTTAATTAATATAGTTTCTGTTTGATTATTTTGGAGCTAAGTGACTGGGAACTAACAAGCAGCTTCCTCCAACACTCATCCAATTCTGTACTCCAAGATAATATTTGTAGATCAAAATAATATAATTCACGTACACTTTTCTGCCCTTATCTCAACTCCATACCTAAATGTTGTGTGATTTAATTGATATAATTTTAATTCTATTTTTTATTTAAAGCTTGTTTTTTTTTTGTTTTTTTTTTATTCCACTTGCCATGTAAAATTCCTGGTTTTGTCTTTGGTGTTTTAAAACATCCTAACAAATCAGCTTTATTCTTCTACCCATATTTCACAAATTACCCACAAGTTCTGTGTTCTCTTCTGGCCTCACATTCTGGTATGCCTGGCCATTGCTGGATGATTATCATACAACATAAATTTAAATAAATTATAGTGGCTTTGCATGCTGTTATCTTCCTCTTTGTAACATATCTTCAGCTTCTAATAAAAAGTCCAAGAAAGCACAAGTCATCTAGACACAAAATAATCGAGTTGATCTAAACCATGTGTCATAGTTTCTGTTCTTGTTGCTGTTATAAAATGTCGGGACAAAGGTCACTGAAGGTAGAGTGTTTATTCTTGATCATGGCCAATCATGAGAGGGAAATCACAGAGGCAGGAGCTGAAAGCAGCTGTTCACATTCCATCTGCAGTTGAGAAGCCCAACAAGAAGATTGCATAGTAGTTCTCAGTTCATTTTCTCCATTTTATGTAGTTCGTGATGAGTCAGGATGGCTATTCCCACCTCAACTCACTCAGCCAGGATAATCCTGCAAAGGCATGCCCAAAGGCTCAGCCACTGGACAAGTCTAGATTCTGTTGTTTTGACAATTGACACCAGCAATCACAGCATACTGGGGACACTTCTGTTTGCATTTCAGCTCCCCTCCTACAGTGTGGCCCTTCATCTTTCCTAGGATATGCCAGATTTGTTCACAAGGACTCCGATTGTGCTGAATCTAAACTGAGTCCTCATCATCTGTACCTAGAACCTCACCCCTGCCCGCCAAAGCAGCACCTGTCTGCCTCGTGCCTCTGCCTCTCATTTCCTTCCCTACCAATCCACCATTAAGCAACTCAAGGGAGAAACAGCTAAACTTGTTAAACTCCATGCTCATACTTCTTTTCCAAGGAACTCAGTCACATGGGTTCTGAATGACTGAACTTCTGTCCACATTTGCTTTTCTCCATGGTCATTACAATCCTGTGAGACTGTTGAAAAGTTTCCAGTGACCTCTCTGAACTCCAATCATAGATGTCACCACTCAGGACATTTCCCTTCTCACTGGGATCTCAATGCCTGTCAAGCTTTGGCTGTTTGTGAGAATATCAAATGTGGTTTAGAATAATAGAATAGTTTGAGGGTGCTATTGGTAAAAGTCTTGATCTAATATAAACATGTCTGTTGCAATTGGAAGTTTAGGTCTACATTTTGAATTGTAGAAATCATTAGAATCTTAGATTCCTAGAGCAGGCACAGCTGTTGTGTCCTCAAGTTGAGCCCAGAAACCCAAAGGCCATGAACCCTTTTAGGTTCATGGCTCCATTTGGGATCCTCTTGACTGAGCACCCTTTTGGTTGCAATATGGAGATTCAGAGAAAGTCTATGACTTAGAAAACTACTGTTGGTCCCTGACAGCACTGCACCACATTCTTCTTCAGAGAAAGCAGTTTGCTCCATGTGTTCCCCCAGATGGGAGCTTTATCCAGGGCCTCCTTCCAAAAGCAAGTACAATTTCCCGTTTTGGTAGTGCAAGGGTTTTTTATTATTATTATTATTATTTGTTTCTTCAAGTCTCAGTGAAAGTCATTTAAGGTGAGTTTGACTAGTAATTTTGAAGTCTGTCTTCAGAGTGTTGGGGCTTACATCAGCAAGAGTGTTTAAAGTCATGGACAGATGGATCCCCACCCCCCAAGTTGGAATCTGTGCTGGGTATTTCCAGGCTCTTGAATTCTCATCCAGAGAAGTGAAAGTAAGAGCTCACAGGGATGTGCAAAAGAAGCAAGATAACTTTTTTAGAGCAAAGTAATGGTGCAGGTACTAGAGGGAGACAGTCTCAAGGTTGAGGCAGGCTACTGAGTGGGGCCCCAGGTGTGGACTGGGTCTTTTAGAGGACTCTAAAGAAAGGTGAGGTTGGTTACTATGGTGAGTAGTTTAGATGGGTCTATATTTTGATTGATAGATTAGGTCCTATTTTCATTTTCTTACTGCTCAGGGTCCTTTCCTATAATGTGTCTGGTTTTTATTGTCATTGCATTTTAATTTTTATTTTATTCAATGTCTTACTCTAATTTAGTTATGACATTTCTTCCTCTAAGCCTTTCCATGTGTCTCTCCCTGCTCTACTTCAAATTCATGGTCTTTTTATCATTAATTATTGTTGCATGCATATACGTATTTGTACATATACATGTATTCTTAAATATGACCTGTTGAGACCTATAGTAGGAGACTGCTCATTGGTTCCCAACTGCTCAGCCCCAAAACAATCACACAGAAACTATATTATCTAAATCACAGCTTGGCCTATTAGTTCTAACCTCTTGTTGGCTAACTCTTAAATCTTAATTTAACCCATCTCCATTAATATGTGCATCACTACAAGGTCATGGCCTACCAGCAAAGTTTTAGTGCATCTGTCTCTGGCAGCAGCTCCATGGCTTCTCCCTTGACTCTGCCTTCCATATCCCAGCATTCAGTTTAGTTTTCCCCACCTAGCTCTGTTCTACCCTATCAATCCAAGCCAGTTTCTTTATTAACCAATGATATTCAAAGCATATAGAAAGGATTCCCATGCCACTTCCTTTTTTCTGTTTAAATAAAAAGGAAGGTTTTAACTTTAGCATAATAAAATTACATATAACAAAACAGGTATCAAGCAAGAATTATACTTACAATATTAATATCTACTTTATCTTTCATCATAACTAAGGAACACTATAACTATAAATTCTTCAACTCCATCAAAGACTCCAGAAGTTATAATAATATTACCAAAGTGAACAGGAAGTGCATTGAAAGCAATTTCCAAACCATAAAATTGACAGAGACATGGCGCTGCCTGGACAGTCACCCAAAGTTCTTCTGTAATGTTAGAGCATCCATCTTCAGCCACAGGCCCATAGTGTCCAGCAGACTTTCCATGAAGCAAAAAATTTCAAAGGCAATTCTGCCTATATTTTCAGTTTTCAGTCACTTTCTTCTGGGTCCTGCAGAATGTCTGGCAGTCTTTTTCATGAAGCAGGAGTCCAAAGTACCATTTCATCTTTAGGCAAGTTCAGCAGTCATATCTCCATGGGTCCCGCATGTTCAACTCACACAACATAACATCAAGCAGTTCAGGCAAGAGCAGTTTCTTGCCCAAATGACTAACCAATGCCATAAGGAACCTCTTCAGTGCCAATCTTCCTCTTGAAGTAGCCAATGAATGAATGGATCCTGCATACAATGACCATTGAGACATTTGACTATAATACTGAAACTTGGGTAGGAGAAACAATTTCCAAAGGCATGAGGAGACATCAAAATGCCAAATGTTTTAGTTGTTGCAGAATAGGACATCTGAGAAAGGATTGTAGCCAAGGAATTCCTAGAAATAATGTCCCCCCTGGGAATGGCAAAAATAAAAGGTAACAACCTTCTGGATTAGTTAGGTGTGGCAAAGGCCGACATTGGGTCAATGAATGCAGATCAACAAAACCAGATAAGGCAACCTAATGCCATCAGGAAACTCCTTGGAGGGCCTCTCACAGACCCCCAAATCAAAAGTGGTCCAATCATTTACAGTCACTGGGGAGGACATGTCTCACCAGAAAAATTAAAAAATCCAGAGCCTTCTGCAAAAAATAAAATACTGTTCTGGATGATGGAATAAACATGGAGGATGAATGAAAAATTCTAATAGGAAATAGGAAACGTATATTTTGGCAGACTTCTATAAATGATCCAAGACCAAAGCTAAGAGTGCATATAAATGGCATTGTAATTTTGGGTTTGATAGACATAGGTGCAGACATATCATTACTTCAGAATCTTGGCATTGAAATTGGCCTCTTCAAGAGGCAGATGTTCAGTTCCAAGGAACTGGAACCCTATCTCAAGTGAAACAAAGCACAAGATGGGTGAAATGCATAGGGCTAGAAGGACAGAGAGGAAGGCTGAAACTGTATGTGGCTAATATTGCAGTGAATTTATGGGGTCATGACCTACTGCAGCAATGGAATACCCAGATTAACATTCCTGCAGTCCCAGAAACTCTGTTTCTGGGAAGAATAATATAAGATACTATACACAAAGGCCAACACCATCGGGCTGTACAAGAACACAAAGCAACTAGCAAACCTTTAGAGGTACCAACAGCCCTACCTTTAAAACGGTTAACTGAGAAACCAATATGGGTCAAACAGTGGCTTGTAACAGATGACAAACTGCAAGCCTTAGAGCAGCTGGCACAGTAGCAACTAGATGCTCACCATATTGATGAATCAACCAGCCCTTGAAATTCTCCTGTATTTGTTGTTAAAAAGAAATCTGGTAAATAGAGAATGGTGATAGATCTAAGAGCTAGTCAATAATTTGATTCAACCTATAGACCTTCTACAATCTGGAATTCCTCTTCCTTCTCTATAACCAAAAGGATAGCCTCTTATAGTTATTGATTTAAAAGATAGTTTCTTCACTATACTTTTACAAGAAAAGGACAGAAAAAAATGCCTTCACAGTGCCTACTTATAATAATTCTCAGCCTACTAGGAGATACCAATGGATGGTCCTTCAAATGGGAATGCTCAATAGTCACACTCTATACCAATACTTTGTAAGTCAGCCATTGGAAATAATATGTTAAAAAAATTCCTAAATCTATAATTTACTATAACATGGATAACATTTTGCTATTTGATTCACATATAGGTACTTTAGAAAGAATGTTTGATGAAGCAAAGAAAGTTTTGTCAAAATGGGGTTTACAAATTGCTCCTGAAAAAATACAGAGAGGATATTCCGTCAATTACCTAGGTTACAAAATAGGTATACAGAAAATTAGGACATAAAAGGCACAAATTAGGAGAGACTGATTGCAGACACTTAGTGACTTTCAAAGATTGTTAGGAGACATTTCTAGTCTATGACCAGCTGTTGGGATAATGTCTGATCTAATAGTTTATTTAAACAAAACCTTAGATGTGACAAAGACTTAAATAGTTCCAGGAATTAACAGCTGAATTAGAAAAGGAATTGGTTGTTGCTGAAGAAAAATTGCAGGAGGCACATGTGAATAGGATAAATCCAAATCTTTTTTTTTTTTAAATAAAAGTTTTATTGGAGAAAAATAGAACCACCACATACACAGGGGAAAAAAGCACAAAAATTCAAGTGATACAGAACAACTGAAATTCACAATTATCCAACGTAGTTTGCCATCACTTTTCAGTGTCTTAACCAGCTTCCCTTAATAGTCTGGCTAGTTTTTCAGCTGAGACAGCATCAAATTTTCAAAGAATTAAGAACCTCAGAAAAGGGACCCACCTTCAAGATAATGAAGGTGGTTATCAAGAGCCTCCTAGTAGAAACAACTCCACCTAAAAATTCTGTAAAAGTTAACTAGTGAGTGATGTAATAGTCTCCATACCCCAGAGACCAACAGGGATGAATTACAACACTGATGTTGATGGTCCAGTAAACAAAACAGCCATATTTCCTTGTCAGAAGAGCTCCTGTAAGGAAATCAGGGAGGAGCTGAATAAAAATATACGAAATAGCTGCTCAAAAAGAATTGGGAAGTTAGTTCTAAATACTATATATAGTCAAACAGTGTGCAAGTTGATGCAATAAAGAGAAATGGGCAACTTAAAGTACAGACATCTGGCCACAGGTCTCTGAGAATTCAAGAAAACCATCAATAGTAGACATAAGTTCTTGGTTCAGAAGATCTGTACCGAGTTGAAGGTTCAGACCTAAGCAGCTCCTGTAATGGCTTCAGAAAGACAAGGACATAGTCACATCCTAAAGGTTTTCATTTATGAGTATGGGATGTGTACACATGACTTAGCCCCAAATTTACTGAGCTGATTAACAGGTACTTATTAAATAGATAAAATAGAAAAATTGCTGACCACCTTGCACTAGAAGAGCATAGTAAGAGGGGGAAATCCAGTTCTTTTTATTAAAAATGAATACATTATTAAAATCACAGAAGACCGAAATCAACCTGTTTTGTAGATTACAGGAACAAAAATCACCAGCTACTTTTTCATCATGCTTCAATCTTTAAATGTTGTTTGGATTGTTTGTCTTTAACTTAGGCCAATTGTCAGTTATTAGAGGCTTCCTAGGGTTTGCATTCCAGTTTTTTCTACTGAAGTGGGATTTTTTGGAAGCATCTCCTCTCTGTTGGTAAACAAAGCTTTAACTTTCATCCACCTCCTGACTTGCAGAAACTCAATATATGCTTCTCCCTTGTCTCCTTTATACACTCCCTATTTGAAAATGTCAAGTCCTGGATTCTTTTTTTTTTAATTGCTTGAATTGAAGAGTTCTCATAGCCACTAGACACCTGCTTTTTCAGGGAAATGTCCCCAAATTGTTCACACACACAAAATAACAAAAGTGTTGTTCTTCAAATTCAAAATGTGAGTAAAAGACTTCCCTTCATTACCAGAGGGTTTTGCTTTTCCTTCTGGTTTCCATTTCTATGAAGGGAATTGATTACTGGAGAGAAGCAGACACTTTTAGTGTTTTCTTTTAAATGAGAACTTCTTCAGTGCTTCATTCATAAATCCAAATCTTAATTGCATTTTAGTTATATTGTCTTCTAGAATTTCCCCTATAGGAATTTTAATGCAAAGGGAAGATGTTATCTTAGAATGGATCTTTTAACCACATAAACCAACTAAAACATTAAAAACTTATGTGGAAAAGGTCTCTGAATTAATTATAAAAAGAAAATTGAGATTTTGTCAACTAGTAGATATAGATCCAGCAGAGATTAGAGTGCCTTGTACTACTGATGAAATTAAAAAGTTATGGGAAGACAATGAACCTTGGCAAAGAGTTTATACTAATTTTTAGGAGAGATTAATAGCAATTATCCCAAAAGTGACAAAATTAACCTTATAAAGAGAACTACTTGGATCCTTACCCGCATTGTAGGGGACACACCAATAACTAAAGCCCATATATCCTATACTGATGAAAATAAATCAGGGAAGGCAAGTTACAAAAGAGAAGATTTAAGTAAGGTGGAACAAAGCCCTTATTATTCTGTCCAAAAGGCAGAATTATATGCTATTCTCATGGTACTAAGGGATTTTAAAGAACCTCTTAAAATAGTTACTGATTCACAGTATGCAGAAAGAGTTGTCTTGCAAACTGAAACCTCTAAATTTATACCAGATGATACAAATTAACTTCATTATTCATGCAAGTTCAAGATATAATCAGGAATAGGCTTTGTCCCATATACACAACACACATCCGATCCCATATGGGTCTACCAGGTCCTCTAGTACAGGTAATGCAGAAATTGATTGATTATTGATTAGACATGTGTTGAAGGTCTCAAAATTTCATAAGAAACATCATGTCAAAAGCAATGGATTAAAGAAAGAGTTTTCTATTACATGACAACAAGCTAAGGAGATCATAGAGAGATGTCCTATTGCTCTTTCTATAACTAAACACCACTACCTGCAGGAAGTAACTCAAAGGGTACTCAAAGAAATGGAATCTGGCAGATGGATGTGTTCCACTTTGCAGATTTTGGAAAATTAAAATATGCACACCACACCATTGACACTTATTTAAGTTTTCAATAGGCAATAGCTTTGAGCTCAGAAAAGGCTGATTCATTAATCACATATTTATTAGAAATTATAGCCATCATGGGTATACCTGCACAAATAAAGACAGATAATGGTCCAGCATATGTCTCTAAGAAAATAAACCATTTTTTGCTTATTATAATATAAAGCATATTGCAGGTATATCAAACAATACTACAGGTCAGGCAGTTATAGAAATATCAAATCAAACTATAAAGGATATGTTAAACAAACAGAAAGGGATGGAAAATACTCCCAGAAATAGATTACATAATGCTTTATTGACCTTGAATTTTCTTAATGCTAATAAAAAAGAACAACAGCAACAAAGAGACATTGGATAATAGAAGTCTTATGAATTAAATCAGCCAGTGTATTTCAAGGATGTGTTGACCTCACAATGGAAACCAGGAGATGTGCTACATTGGGAAAGGGTTTTTGCTCTTGTTTCAATAGGAGAAGAAAAGTTATGGGTACCATCAAAATTAATAGATTCTGTTTGAAAAAGAGAACTCTCTTGAGAAAGAGAAATGATGGCCCATACACAGAGGTAGGAACCAATCAGGTGGTAAGAAAACCTCATAAGGGTTGGGGCAGGGTTCTGTTCTTGTCTTTGCAAGAAAATACTCATCTTCAAAAAGTCAGAAGACTCTGGACATCTAGATGCCTAAAGAAGAAAAGATATCCAGATAGGATCACCAAGCAAAGAGAATTATGACTTATAAGGACAGGTCATCTGAGGGTAAGAATCTCTAAACATAAACTGGAATAATAGTCATGATTCACTTAAAAATCAAAGCTGGCTTTGGAGTTGGACAATGGCTCTGTCCTTCTCTAAATTCAAGCATGTTGTTAAAATAAAAATTCAGAGTTTCTGTCTCATGTCAGGAGCCACAGTATGGAACAAAAAGAAAAAAAGAATTTAGAAAAAATTTTACTTTTCTTATACCTATTTTTGTCTCTATTGTACCTTTCATTGAATATACGTCTGTTTATATACTGTTTAAGTTTCCCACAATGAACAATGAATTTTCCTGCAGTAATCTTTGAAGTTTCCAGGAAGAAGATGGGACCCCTCAACAGCAACTCCACCTGGTTGCTATGGCATCATGATGCTGATAGCACTACTATAAGACCTGTTTTTGGTACCAACTGCTCAAGATGGTTCCAACTTGGTTAACTGAAATGGTGCACTTTTTTACAACATTCTGGCCAGTACTCCAAATAGGAACCTCAGAAAAACCCGATCAAACACTCAGAGACTATTTGCAATTATACCAGACAGTAATCTTGAAACTTAACCATCACTTTACTTTCACAGGATTCCATAGAAAGAGCATCGCCCCCATGACAGCTGGAAGTAACTCTAGAAGATGACATCCCCTCTCCCACCAAAGTTTATCCTCAGGGTTAGGGACATCATTTAGGGGTTGATTATAATTGGTAATAGAGTTGGGGTTTGGGGAAAATTTTGTAGGCTCAGGGATCTCTTTGAATAAAAAAGAGGAAAAATTGGATGGGATAATAGATTAGTGTGAGCTTACTCATACTAATAAAAATAGTGAGTGATAAAGTAAATAGTTGTAAGCTATGATTTATAGGCAATTTATATTGGTTTAGATTCTTGTATATTAATACAAACTTAAATTATATTAAAATGTTCCTATTTTTGCCTTCAATATTTGTATACCTAGGCAAAGTTATTTTGTCATACTGTAAGCATGCATGCTTCTTCCTCTGCTTAAGACATTTTGTATATTGATACAATTTTAGGATATATTTATCATATTGAAATACAAATTTCTACCTCTGATTAAGATAACTTATACATTGTTTACATTTTGAGGTCATTGTCTGCATTTGATGCACAGTTGTTTAAAGATTGTTTAATATTTTAATATGAAGTTTTAGTCTTTAAGTTATATAGGTATTAAGAATTATAGGTCAATATCATCCATGTTTGTCATAGTTAAATTAAACAAATTCTTTATATACATAGAGATTATATTCTGCATAGATAGGTAATCTTCAAACACTTCAAAGAGCTGTAGAATATGGCATTTAAATAACTTGGGGTTCTGTTGAAGGGAGACACAATTGCTCCTTGCAGTACCAATCTATTCCTGAGAGAATGTTGAACACCAAAGACACTCCTCTTGGAGCTTGTTTTCTTCTTGGCAAAACTGTCCTTTGGGCAAAGAACTGACCATACATCAACCACTGACAATATGCATATTGTCTGGATATGACAAGCAGGATACAAGAAAAAAACTGTCAAATCTTACCAAGACAGGGGAAGATGGTTTTGAAAAATTTCCTGCCTCTGAAAATGGTCTGTCAGTTACTCTAGGCCTTAATCAAAGTTGGTTGCTCCAACATTGAAAGTGAGACTTTGGGTGATTGCCCAGGTATCCAGTTGTCTCTGTCATTTATTGCACATTTTGGAAGTTGCTTGATGGCACTTCCTGCTTACTCAAGTAATATTATTTCCCTTCTCGGGTCTTCGATGGGATTGAAGACTAGATAGTTGTAGTTACTTTCATGATTTGGCCAAGTTTTTTTTATAATGCAAGACTTAAAAACCTTAGGATAGAATAATTATTGAAACTTTTATCACATATTTCTTGCTTGATATTGTTTATGTTGGTTGTAATTCTAATTTTTATACCTGATATTTTTTCTTATTGTATATAATTTTGTATTAGGCTTAGAACTCTCTTGTTTAAACAAAAGGGGGAGGTGCTATAGGAAATCCTACATCTAGAAGCCTTTAAGTTGTCTGCCCACTTGAGCATGGTCTCTTATATTATAAATGCCCCTGTAAAGCATGTGTTCCCTCTCTCTTCCTACTATGGGATTCAGTTGTTTTTCCCCATTCAAGCAGAGAACTATGATCTGTAAGTCCACCCCTAAATAAACAACTTTTTATTATACTCAATTCTGACTACTGTGGGATTTCTTTTTAGTGTCCCATCTTCAAAGACTATATAATGTTATCTCTGTATATGTTGTCAGGGATGACCGTTTGCCTGATTTTAATCATACAGACACTGCAAGCCCCAGGAGAAAGTATTAAAATGATGGTTTGTTCAGTTCAGACACAGCATCTGTGGTCAGGTAATTCCATGCCTAACACCTCCCACATCTGAGCATTTTGCAGCACTTGGCTGGTCTGGTCCCTTCACAAACTGAGTCTTCAGTAAGATAATGATGTGCCAGACAGTGAGTGTGCACAGATTACCACATCCTGCTACTGTTGGAATTGGTGGCCCTGCCTCAGGCTCTGAAGAAAACCCAAGAAGGTGCCTGGATACTGATCTTTGAACCCAACCTTCCTACATCTGTCCTGTCTTGTAATAAGAATCAATAGCTTTAATCACATAAGTTCTTTAGGGTACTACTCATAGGCCTTCACTGACATATCTTATTTTTTCCTGCCATGCAGCCACAACCCAGGGTGGTACAGTTCATCAGAAGGTTTCCCTGGGAAGAATTTTGACAACTGAACCTCCAATTTCTCTTTCATTGCATATATGGACAGAACTGGGGCCCCTTCATAGTTCATAAACAAGTGATCCGGCCATGATTAGATAGAACTGCCTGCATTCCTGCACAGAAACACCTTACAGACCTTTTGGTCAGGTACCATTTTCATCCTGGCCTCAACCTCCACACACCTTCTTTACTTTTCTCATCTTTACCGCTGCACTTACAAAGTTCACACTGTGTAAGCACATCCTCATATTACTCAACAATCCTCCCAGGCTAGAGGTATTCTTTCCTTTTTTCCATATTAAGAAGGGAGGGAAGAAGGGAGGAATGGTAGGAAAGAGGAATGAAGAAAGAAGAGTAGAATCAAGAATAACTTTTCCAAGTCTTAAAGCTAATAAGGTGCAATCTCTGGATTTCAACTCGGGCTTTCCGACTGTGATTTTAATCACCTCACTATTTCGCATGAGCAAAACCAAATTACTTGCAGTTCCCCCAATGTGCAATTTTCTCATGCCTTTGGGCAGGAATGGATCTGAGTTTTGTAGGGCTGAAAGTTTATACAGTTTTAGAAACCCTATTTAAAAAGAAAAGGCAAACAAAAGCAAAAGAGTAATAAAATTTTAGATATTATATGGATACTTATTACAAATATAAAATTCCATATTACAAATTTAAAAGCTAAATATTACAGAATCCAGAAAATAACAATACTTCTATAATAATTTTATATATTATGTAGCAAATTGGGTTTTTCTTATTATTTTTGAGATTGTACAATTGCTTCCTTCATATGCCAAAGGTATTGAGATGCCATTTTCTAAGGGTAGAATGGAAAATAATTCCACTTTTCCAGAAGTTGGCAAACCATAAGCCTGAGGCTAAGTGGTGGTTTTGTGAGTAAAGTTTTATTAGAAAAGTCGTGTTCGCACAGGGATGAGTACTTGAAACAGATGATGTATGCCCACAAACTTTGAAACAGCTGCTATGTGAACCTTTCGTACATGATTTAGCCTGGGGATACAGAGAAACAGCTATTCAACTCAGACAAGCCAAAGAAACAATCATATTGTAATGGTTTTCCTGGTAGTCATCTTGATCCTATCTGGAATCTCAGAGGGTATGTGAGGATATTTCCAGGAAGGATTAACTGAGTGGCAGAAGACCCTCACCTATAGTGGGCATATCCTCCTAACAGAGGCCTGAGGGAAGAACAGCTGCCTGCTTCTACACCCTCACTTCTACCCAGTTGTTGCTACTGCTATCGCCGTTCTTCACTGACTTCAAAACTGAGCGTCTTCATTCCTCCAATTCAGATTAAAAATCAGTGCCTCTTTTGAAATGCCCCAGACCCTCAGCATTGGATTCAAGCTGTTGAGGCCTTCAGCCTTATGGACTAAGCAGCTACTGGAGTTCTCAACTTCTCTTGCATGTAGATAGCCATTGTTAGAATACTCAGTTCATAAGCCAACCCATTAAAACCCTATCAGTTCTGTTCCTCTAGAGAATTCTAATACTCCATCTAAATGCAGCTTGTTGAAGCAATGAGGTTATTTGGTTGCTTACAAGAAAAGGAATGACTCAAAGGCAGCTACATCTGTGGAAAGTCCTACACACAGCATGAACCACAGTTAACTTCCTACCTTGTCTTTATTTTAGCACCTCCCCTAAATAACATGTGGCTTAGGTAGAATCAGGAGTAGAAACTACAATATCATATAAGAGTCTCTCTCTTATCTCTCCTACCAAAAGCTGGAATATCAACAGCTTCATTACCAGAGATCTAACTATAAGTCGTGTTGCTATTGGTACTTCAGACTAAGGTCACATGGTGATGGTCATATTATGCTCAGTTTAAATAGCTATGTTACAACCTTGCATGCAAAAGAGTTGTCCAGTATAGGATGGAGGTTTCTAGAGAATATTTAAATACATGGCTCTGAATCTTATCTTCATTAACTTCCCCACATAAGTTGCTGTCTCTGGTCCAGAAGTACCTGCTCATAGGTAATATTAGAGAAGATCTATGAGAATAAACCATTAGTGGTCATGTGCTGGTCTCTATAGACATGGGACAGAATATTACATTTCACAGCCCTTCAGAACTACAGTGAATCAAAGCCAAATAGATAAAGATGGCCAGAGAAGTTTTAAAAGAATTGTCACCCCAAAATGGGAGAGTGGAAAAACTCACCGACTTCATTCTTGACAATTTTTAATTTTATTATAGCTTGAATATGTCATCAATTCTAGTAAATAGTTTCCTCTTCTCCATTGGACAGTTGTCTATTTGAGAATTGAACTCAGGTTTGGATGGTAAGTTTGTTGCTTCTGATCGATGGAAGATACTATATGAATGAATGCTATGTGGGTATTTATATCTTCACTGGTAGAAATTTATCTTTGTTATTTTGTAACAATAGAATCAATGGGCATTTATAGTGCAGCTCCTTTCTCATTTTGTCCTTAATGTTCTTCACTATTGGATAAAATGAGGCACAGATTCACCCAATAACTTATCTAAAGCTGCAACAGTAAGTAGAGTCAAATTCCAACCCTATAGAAATGAAAGTTCCATGTTGTTTCTAGCTTTCTAAAGCTTCCAATAGCAGTCAAAGTGTAACTCTGAATGACTATGAGTACCCATACTTACTATCCCAGCACTGGAAAACTTAAGTGTGGTGGTTTGAATTGAAATGACTCCTATAGGCTCATAGATTTAAATGCTTGGTTACCAGGGAGTGGCATTATTAGGAGGTATAGCCTTATTGGAGTAGGTGTGGCCTTGTTGGAGGCCTACCAGGGGTAGACTTTGACATTTTAAATGTTCAAGATAGGTCCAGTGTCACTCTCTTTCTCTTCCTGATGCCTATAGATCCAGATATAGAATTCTCAGCTACTCTACAGAACCATGTCTGGCCGCATGCTGCCATGCTTCCCACCATGATGACAATGCACTAAGTCTCTGAACTGTAAGCCATCCCGGCGAAATATTTCACTATATAAGCATTCTTGTAGTCATAGTGTCTCTTCACAACAATATAACGTTGACTAAGTCAAAAGTTGGTACCTATGAGCAGTGTATTGCTGTGATAGGCCTGAGTGTACTTTTGATTGAAGGAATGTGAACTTAGGATGATGAAAGCAGTTTAATGATTTCAATGGGGCTTAATGAACCATACTAGTAGAAGCATGGAAGACAGTGGTACTGACTGGGTGTGATTTGAACTGTGGGGACCTGGCTCAAGAGGTCTCAGAGGAGAAGAATATTACTATGTGACCTAGATCATTCTGGTGACATTTTGGTGAAGAATGTGGCTATTTTCTGCCCTTATCCAAAAACTCTACCTGAGGCTAATTTGAGGAGTTATGGATGAACAACTCTGGCAGAGGAGATTTCTAGACAACTAAGTGTTGACTGTATTGCTTGGCTGGTAGTGGCCAGGTTTATGCAGATATAATGAAAAGAAGAAGATAAGTCAGAAAAATACAAAAAGTTGGAGGGTAAAAGGAGCATAAAAGATAAAAGGTTTAAAAAAAAAAGTCTGACACTAAGTGAAAGAAAAGGAGTAGTGACCTCACCCAGCTACACTTCCAACCAGTGAAAAGAAATTTAAGAAAAAAATTTAGGGCAGGGTGTGGTGGTGCACGTCTTTAAACCCAGTACTCCAGAGGCAGAGACAGGCAAGTCTCTGAGTTCAAGGTCTGTCTGGTCATAGAGTGTGTTTCAAGATAACCACACTTAGTCAGTGAAGGAAACCATAAAAAGCAGAAAGCTGGCAAAAATGTGTTTGAATGAGGGGGCCATGTTTCAGCCCTAACAAGAGGCAGAACTTGGCAGCTTTCATTACGTGATTCTGGCTGTAGAGTCAAGGATACAAGGAAGGGGTTATGGAATCTTCCTCTGTGGCTAAGGAAAGCTACTAAGGCCAAACATGTGTCGGGGTGTCCCTGAATGGAGGCCTAGAGAGGTCATTGTGTAAAGCTGTGAAGGTAAAGCCTAGATTGCATTGGAGACTCAAAGATGTTAGAGATTCAGAATTGTGGGATACCTGCTAAAGAGAGGTGCTAACAGCGAGTGAAATCAGCCCAAGAGAGAAAACTGTGTGAAGTCAAGAAAGCTGAAAGGAGGTGGAGATCTGGAGAGCACTTTGCCATCAGACACAGAGATCACAATGAGGACGGTAAGAGAGACTTACATAGAGCTAATCTACTTGGGAATTAGAAAAAGACAAGATGTCCCGAGTAAATTCGGAGCTTGGGGATCTTAGGGGAGGGTTGAAGGGGAGAGGGGAGAGGCAGGAAGGGGAACAGAGAAAAATATAGAACTCAATAAAAATCAATTTAAAAAAAAAGAAATAGAGATGCAGAGTTTGGAGTTTGCTCACCTGGTTTTAAGTCTTCCTTTGGTCCAGTATTTCCTCACTATGCTTCCTTTACTTTCTTTAGAATGGTAATGTATGTTCTGTGCCATTGTATGTTGGAAGTATGTGATATGCATTTGTATTTTGATTTTGCAGGGGGGATGCATTAAGAGATTGCATGAATCTCAGAAGAGACCTTGGATTTTGTAATTTTAAACAGTGTTGAGTCTATTACAGACTAATGGGAATTTGAAGTTGGACTAAATGAATTTTTACATTAGGGTATGGCTACAGGCCTGTGGAGGCCAGGGAGTAGAGTGGGTGATTTGAATAAGAATGGCCCCATAGACTCATAGATTTGAATGCTTGGTCCCCAGGGAGTGGCATGATTAGGAGGTGTGGCCTTGTTGAAAGAGGTATGGCATTAGGGGTGGGATTTGAGGCTTCATGTGTTCAAGCCGGGCCAAGTGTCCCACTTTTCCTGTTGCCTATGGATCCAGATACAGAATTCTCAGCTATTCTCTAGCTCCGTGTCTGCCTGTCAATGCTTCCAGTCACGATGACAGTAGACTGAACCTCTGAACTGTAACTGCAAAGGCTTTCTTTTATAAGATTTGCTGTTTTCATGGTGTCTCTCACAGAAATAGAACACTGGTTAACACACTGAGGCATGAGGACTGAGGTCAATCTGAGCTATACAGTGAGTTCTAGGTCAGGCTGAGATACATAATGAAATGTCTCACACACTCAAAGGTAAAACAAAAACTAAGGTAGTTACATTATTGCAGAGTTGTTTTTTTTCTCTCTCACTCAGTTTACTTGGAGATTATTCATACTATAGAATTTCAAACTCATCTTGATTGTTTATACTGACTTTGAGGCCTTGTTCCTAGTAATTTTTGATTAGTCAGCATTAAGTAACACCTGAGAATGTGTATTCTGTCTTCCATTGGGGAACGTTACAAATCCAGAGAAAATGAACCATTTGCCTATTCACCAACCAAGGAACGCGGTCACGTACAGTTACAATTCCTGCTTGTTCTCTGGTCCTGCTCTTCTCTTCCTCCATAGGGTTTGACTTCTCCCTGGACTTCAAGTAGACTAGCCCCATCTCTACTTGCATATGGTTTCTACAAATACGTACATGTCTATGCAATAAGCAATGTAGTCTGCATGTTTCGTTGTTCATTTTGAATCTCTTTTGCACTTGCGTGCATCAGTGTGACGTGTGTGTGTCTGAGGACCTGCAATACAGAGACCAGAGGAAAAGCTTCCTGTTGGTTCTTGCCTTCTAACTCATTTGAGATGGGTGTTCTTACTGCTCATCAGTGTATATGCCCTGTCGGCCTGTGAACTTTCAAGGATTGCCTCTACCTGCATCTCATGGTAACAACTCTTGGATGGCAAGTCTCTGTACAGATTTACATGGCTTTGGAAGTGCTGAGCTCAGGTCTTCACACTTGCCCAGCAAGCGTGTTCGCCACGGCACCACCTACCTAGGCTTTCTCTTGCATAGTTATGCAGCTCTACACCCTTTACCTTTGATCTTTTCCATCTGTAGATTTAATAGCTAACCATAATGATGAAAGCAGGGTTGGATCCTTTGTTTTTACTGTTACACAATAACCTATTGTTTCAATTAATCATATTTTTGTCCTGCAAATTTTCTTATGGACACATACAATATTTCTGATTTTTCACCTTTACAATGTTGCAGTAAACACATATGAACATAACCCTTTGTAGAAGGCCTAATGGAACTAAAGAAGTATTAATCTACTTTTTTAGAACAATAAAGTAATTCCAATGAACACTTAATTGAAAGAAATATTGAGTCTTTCCTGATTCCAATGTTATGTTTACTGTTTCTTATACTTCAGTGTGCAAATTGATTTCCTGGGCATATGTTAAGATGAAAAATTCAATAAATCCTGTCAAGAGTCTTCTGGGTAATGCTAGTATTGGCGCCCCACATTTTAGCTATTGGGTGAATGAAAATAAAACCTCATTCCTACAATCAAGTCTACTGAATGTTGGCTATGGGCAAAGAGCAAAAAATACAAGTAAGAATAGAATAAATGAACAAAAATCTGTCTTCTGTGATGGTCACAGTCTATACATGACACCTTTAAGGTCCTATTTGGGTGACAGACCCCATGGTTATCCGAGATAAGTCACAGTTTCTGTATCTTACTGAAGCATGACTCAGAGACAGAAATTGGGGTTCAACCTAAAGATCAGGAAAGTGAAACAGCCAGCCACTGGCTCTTACTTCTACCTCAGTCCAAAATAGCGATCCTGCCTCCAGGGATCTCAGAATGACACTGTGTACGAGAGCTGTCTGCTCCCATTTTATAATCCTCTCTAAGGCTAGGATTAAAGGCCTCCATCACTGGGATTAAAAGCATGCACTGCCCAGTTTCTATGGCAGTGAGTGTGGCTACTGGGATGAAAGGAGTGTGTTTCCACTGCCTGGTCTGTAAGGCTGACCAGTCGGCTTGTTTTACTCTCTGATCTTCAGGCAAGCTTTATTTATTAAAATTCAATGATATGCCACAACATCTTATGCTCCATGCAAGAACACTTACAACATTATCAACCATTTCAAAGCAAAATGTGTAGCCTATGGATGACGTCCCAAGGCCAGAGTGATATTCTACTTCAGCATCCTCTTCAAGGCATAATTAGATGACTTGGTATAACCTCACCAAGACACTGTATTTTCATTTTTTTTTGTTTTTTCCTTAGGGTTTTAAAAATATGTGCATGTATGTATGTGTGTTTTGTATTGTATGTCTGCCACACATATGCAAGCACCCATGAAAGCCAGAAAAGAACATCAAACTTAGAGTAACTGGTCATTATGAACTCCCCAATATGGCTGCTGGAAACAAGCTCAGGCCCTCTGTAAAATATCAAGTGCTCTAAACCACTGAGTCATTTCCCTACTCCTGCCTGCCAGTGGTGTGGTAGAATACTGTCATAAAAATACCCTAACAAAAACAGAATAGGAAAGAAAAGATTTATTTGGCTTATAATTCCAGGTTACAGTCGGTTACTCCTAGAAAGACAAGGCAGAGCTGAGTGAAAACAAAAGCATGGCCCCTTGTTTGCTTGTTCTTAGTTACCTTTTTCCCTTTGTATTCTTCTTAGGACTCCTCACCTAGGCACTATTGCGACCCACAATGGGCTCGGTCTTCCTAATCCACATCAATTAACAATCAGGATGACCTCCACAGACACGCCCGCAGGCCAAACTGACCTAGATAATTCTCATTAAGTCTCTCTTCCCAGATGAGTCTAAGTTACATCAAGCTGCTACTTAAAACCAATCAGCATCTACTCCCATAAACATTAAACAAGAAGAGAACAAGAGAGAAATGTGGAATATTTTGTTATTTCACAACCTTGTCTCCTTCATGTGACAGTGTTGGAAAAATATTATGCCAAATGATACCACCTACATGGGGACACGCATACTAAGTCCCAAAAGATACGACACACGCAGATGTGAGATGCCACTGAACACACTGCATTTAAATTTGGATTATAATGGACTTAGGTTAACAAGTTTTGACTGCAAACACATCGGTAAGGCCCTTGGTCCTGATACGGGTTGTTCTAAATGTATTTTTGTATAACTCTACTTTGTAAGCCTGCAAAGAAAATAGAAAAGAAGGAACAGGAGGAATGGCTCAGCGATTGAGAGTACTGGCTGCTCTCACAGAGGTCCAAGGTCTGGTACCAGCACCTACACTAGGCATCTTACATATAACCTCATATAACACCAACACCAGGAGGTGCAGCATCCTTTTCTGGCCTCCACAGACACCTACACATATACACACATATACAGAAACACACAGTACAAATAACTGAAAATAAATCTTTAGAAAGAAGAAATAAGAAAGAAAACTGATGGAGAGTTTGCACAGTCTTCACTTCAAGTCCTCATCCTCAGAAAATGGCAATACTCATTTTATTTTTAAAAAACACATTCTTTGCTACCCATGGAGAAACAAGAGTTAAGTTCAGACTTCTGCATTGCTGGTGGGAATGCGAGCTGGTACTGCCCCTTTGGATGTCAGTGCAGCGATTTCTCAGAAAATAAGGAAACAACCTTCCTCAAGACCCAGTAATACCACTTTTGGGTATATATCCAAAGGATGCTCAATCGTGCCACAAGGACATGTGCTCAACTATGTTCATAGCAGCATTGTTTGTCATAACCAGAACCTGGAAACAACCTAAATGCCCCTTGACCAAAGAATGGATAAGGAAAATGTGGTACATTTACACAGCAGAAAAAAAATAACATCTTGAATTTTGTAGGAAAATGGATGGAGCTAGAAAACACTATTTTGAGTGAGGTAACCCAAACACAGAAAGACAATTATCACATGTACTCACTCATAGGTAGTTTTTAAACATAAAGCAAAGAAAGCCAGTCTACAAACCACAATCCCAGAGAATTTAGACAACAATGTAGACACTAAGAGAGAATTACATAGATCTAATCTACATGGAAAGTAGAAAGTAGAAAAAGACAAGATCTCCTGAGTAAACTGGGAGCATGGGGACCTTGGGGGAGGGCTGAAGGGGGAGGGGAGAGTCAGGGGGGAGCAGAGAAAAATGTAGAGCACAATAAAAATCAGTTTTTAAAAAGAAGAGTTAAGTTCAGTTCCCAGGCTGCCAGGTACAAGCCTTGAAACTTCAGAAATGCACTTGCTTTGCTGAGATCCCATCCTGGGTACCTAGAACAGAGACGTTCTTTGAAGAACCACACAAAGAAGGATGATGATTTGCACAAGCCGCTAGGAAAGGAAATCAGTGTTGTCGTAGTGAGTGACTTGAGTGGACGGAGCTTTGGCTCTCAGACGTTTTTTACGCATGTAGTCTGGCTAACACAGTTAGCTGTATAAACTGAATTTATGAATGAAGCTCGTCTTTACAGTTGAGATTGACCATTATTAACTAAGAAAAATGTAGACCATTATAGCCAGATAACATAGGCTTACCCATGTGTACTCTGTCTGGTGAGAATTAATCATTTTATTTTTTTAAGTGAACTGGATACAAACACAACATTTCTACAAGAGCAAGAGCCCCCGAGTTGCTGCATGTAATAATTATTGACTTGTTTAGAAGCAAGTTTGAAAAGTAATGTCTTTTTTTTTAATTAGTTTCCCCGAGACTTTCTTTTTCTTTTTTAATTAAACAATGCCACGGACAAACTTTTGAAGTTAAAGACTCTTTAATGGATATGATGTGTCTGGCTTTCTCTTTTTCTGACTGTATTCATTATAGGCAAATCAATGAAAATTGATAAACTCATGATGGAAATAAAAAGGAATGTATTTGTATTCATTACACAGGATTGGAGATGATCATAAAATAAAGTGTTGTTATAGTAAAATATAAACTCAACCAATGGAATTGTTCAATACGGAAAGAGCAAGACACATTTCGTTGCCATGGTAGGGGGCGTCTTAGAAATGGAAGCCAGTGATTTTCAAAGTCTTGAGCTCAGGGTTATGCTGACTATTCAGTTCAATACGTTAATTGACAATAAATCTTACTTGCCTCTAAAAGGCACTTGATGAGTCATTTTCAAGATGGTCATGATTTTTTATGATGCGGAACTTTTAATTTACAGGGATGATAAAAATAGACTTACTTTCAGCCAGTTGTATTTGATTTAATTACCTAATCAACTATAAATCATCTACTATTGAAAAAGTAGTTTAACATAGATGATATCTGGCTGTCATGAGAAGAAAGACCCTATAGTAAATCTCTTGTGTTTTTTTTTCTAAAATCCCCAAGAAGTATGCAGAGTTGAGATTGGATGGCTTGGGTTCCCCTTGGGATATGCTCACATAGCCTTTAGTTATATCTTAATTCGATAAACACTAGAGAAAAGCAAAGGTGTCTTCGTAGCAAATAAAGTTTCGGCTTTGTTAACTTTTTAGTATTTGCCCCAGTTTTCCTCTGTTGTCATATTTGGTCTCTACTGGCAAGTTTGATGTGAGTTTAAAAACGATAGCTAAGATGAACTATGGAAATGGAGTCTTGTTTCAGCAGAGCCTGCTAGATTAAATGCCTGACTGATAGACAGTAATTACTTATGATTAGAGAAGGAAGGTGTGGCTTCTTAGAATAATTGGAAGCTCTGAAGCCCTGGTGTCAGAAAACCTACTAGAATGTCTATTTCCAGAGTTGGTCAGACAACTCAGACACTCCCCCTTTCTGTTTGTCTCTCCAGAAAATCAAAGTCTGCAATGCTTCCATGACCATATGCTAATCATTGGTCATCTGCTTCTAAAATACAAATCTTCTCTTGTCACCTAGCTGTTCAAAACTTGCCCGTGGCTTCCCACTGCGTTCAGTGTAGTCTGAAGTTTCAGGTAAAACCTCTTCTTAGCACATCCTCTCCTGAGCACATTCGTACTAAAAATATTATATCTTTGTTACAAATCTTTTGAAGGTTTTCTGATGCCCAGAAGACAGACTTACTGTCTATCTTTCTGGGTGGAGAAGTGGATGGATGGATGGATGGATGGATGGATGGATGGATGGATGGATGGATGATAGATGGATGGATGAACTGGTGGTTGAATGGATATACCAAGTGATGAATGAACTTCTCTTTCCTGGAAATAGTTACTTATTATTGCCAGAATATCTTCCTTTGGGCTAAACCATCTCCATCTACATTTCTGACTTATCACTGAGACTCAGTCATAGTCATTCATAGTCACTCACTAGGTACTAAGGCAGCAACGCCCTTTGGAGAAGTATGACTCTATTCATGGTGCTTGGTTCAACCATGGAGGTCATTGAGGTCCTGGTGTACTATTTTTGACTCTTTTTATTCTTATTTCTCTCCCTCTGACTACAAAGCATGGGGTTGCTATAATTTTTTCTGTTCCTACCCTTGTATCTTCTTTGCAGGCAGTCTTTAATTCTTCCTTCTTAATCGTGAATGACTGCAGTTCTTTGCTCACATGTAAGCCCAGCGGGAGTGATATATTCTTTGTGACATCAGCAGATAGATCTAACACAAGATTTTCCTCATATTTGGTGATCATTTCTGGGATTCATTTACCTAAATTTCACATTCATTTTGTAATAATAAAATGCATTATGAAAAAGTTAATTTTTGAAGCTTTATAATGAATGCAATGGGCTCATTATTTGATTCTACTTACATGGCTAGATAAAATGTATTCTTTCAGCTGATTGAGCTTTCTATATTAAAATAAGTAATGATGAGAAACTAATGATATCCAAAGTACATATGTTTGTGTTTATGTCTAAAGAAGATGTAATAGCCCACTTATTTCAAAAAAATTATCACAACACAATTATTTCCACTTGGATATATCCTATCCCAGACACTCAGTATAAACCCATTCTTATAAAGAATGTCATTAAAGTCACACAGGTCACTTTGTGTGCTGTGTGTTTTTTATTTTATAGTTGCTCAAAAACATTTCTACAAATTTTTATGATTATAACTTTAATATCTGTATAATATCCTATCATCTTCATGTAGCATCATTTAGCTCCTCATTCCCCTATGGATGGAAATTTTCATTATTTCTATGTTTTGCTACCATTGAAGATAATACTGTGAAGGCTAATAAAAATGTTGAATATAGAAAGTCTGATTAAATTTTTCATCCATTTTCCTTTCTCCAAAGATTACTCGATTATCTCAAAATTTGTTCTTTTTAAATTCTCTTTTTGTTTTCTTTTTATGTATTTGGGCACATTGTTTATGTCTATGACTATATTGTAATATTTTCCTCTCTACCTTCAGCCCTTATATACATACACTGTTTCCACAATAACTAGACATGATATAAACCAACTGGAATTCACCCACTCCATCCAACCATCTAACAGTAACAATTGTGCAAACTCAGAATAATGATTGACAGCCAGACTTCTGACACAGGTACAAGATCAGAACCACATCTGTATCACAGTTTTATAAACTATAAAACTTTAAGGAAACTTTTCCTGTTGCTTCTCATACTTTAATTCTCATTTTGTTCGAATGATTTTAGAAGTTTGGTGCACAGAGTGTAGAGATGGGTCTGTAAAATGCAATGAGGAGCTCTTTTTGGTATAATGGGTTTTCCTGCTTTCTTCTCATTTTCCTTTTGAAACAACTAGAGAGCACCATGTTGGCAATAGCTCAATTTGGGTGTGCACACCTAACAACCCACAGTATTCTTTCTCATACCCTTCCTTCCAGGCTGTAATGTTAAATGTGTAAATGCATCGGTATTCCAGCTTCCATTACCGTTAGGATTTGTTGGGATGGTTTTGAAGTTTTCCCTATCATAACTAATGCTGTGACCAGTCACTCTGAGAGACTCACTTGGAGAGCATGTTCTTCAAATGAGGACGCTTTCTTAGGGCAAAAGCTTGAATTTGGATAACTCTATCAGACTTCAGTTTGTTTTAGCCTGACTTTTTAAAGTTATTTTAAGTTATGTTTTTCACTGAAAAGATTTACCGGTGATTTGTTTTCAAATGTATTCTTGGAGAATTTCATACATTATACAACAACATAGGGTTATTTTTACCTCCCATTTCCCACCCACCCCCAACTCTCCCCAGATATTTCCTGACATTGCTCATGGCCTGCTCTCACTTCATTTCCTGTTCCTCCTTTTCTTCCTCTTTCACTATCTCTTCCTTTTTTATCATGCCATCTGAAATTCTAGCAAGGATGGGAAAAAACCCCTCAGGGCCCTACTCTGAGGAGCTATTGGAAGTTGATTGCTGCTGTGGGGGTGTATTATTGTTTTGGGGTGTGACCACTGGTAAGTTTCACAGGCTCCAGTGACTGGCCCCACATTCATGCACATAAGGGAATCACTAATTGGACTTAGTGTTTTAGTATCCATCTTATCAATCTTTTATAGCCACTGAGCATTCTCGGTAATATGATACACAGGAAAGACAAGAGAAAATTAAAATTAAGGAAATAATTCATTAATAAGATAAACACATCTGCTCCAATAAATCAAGATTCCTCTTCTTGCAAACATGTACTTTTATAGTTTGTCTTTTCAGATCATGCCTATAACAACCAAATAGTTAATACTTTCAAGGTAAAAGCATTGTTATTTGTGCCTTACAACATAGAGCAAAGTTTAGTAATTAGCCTTGTGGTGGTGGTTTGCATAAGAATGGCCCCATAGCCTTATACATTTGAATGCTTAGTCCTCAGGGAGTAGCACTATTTGAGAAAGATTAGGACTGGAGGTGGTTTTTGAGGTTTCAAAGATTCCTGCCAGTTGCAGTCTCTCTCTCTCTCTCTCTCTCTCTCTCTCTCTCTCTCTCTCTCTCTCTCCTTGCACTACTTCTCTAGTGCCATATATGTCACCATGATGGTAAAGGACTAAACCTCTGAAACTGTAAGCCAGCCCCAATTAATGCTCCCTTTTATGTGTTGCCATGGTCATGGTGTCTTTTCAAAGCAATAGCACAGTAACATTTCACCTGGTATATGCCATTATCATGGGGAAATATGAAAAGGAAACGGACTTTCTTTAAAAGCCCGGGACTGGACTAGCATATGCTCATCTCACTCGGGTTGAACCTTATTTCTGTCTTCCTTTATATGTCTCACAAATAAATGCCAGCCAAGCAGGTGATTGTTTAAGATGATACTGTCTTTCAGTTTTTCAGCTGATGAAAAATGTTTGTTTGTGCTTGTTGTTAGAAGCAGTAAATTCCCTTTCCTCTTATTCATAAGGTTATTCTAAGATAAACTATGAAACTGTGGGGTTAGTTTAGAACTAACCACATTTTCACTATCTCTCCCTCCCTCCCTCCTCCCTTCTCTCTCTCTCTCTCTCTCCCTCTCTCTCTACCCCCTTCTCTCTCTCTGCCCCCTCTCTGCTTCTTAGCAGGACCATTCATTCCTGTCAATAGCTCTCTCTCTCTCTCTCTCTCTCTCTCTCTCTCACTCACTCTCTCTCCTGTTCTAATGTGTAGTTAATGGCTTTTGGCATCATCAGAGGCACAAGCATAGAGAAGCCTGTTGGACCACAGCATGGCCGTGTGTGCTGTGACTGTGCTCATGGGATCCCCATCTAGTCCCAGAGCCACTTCCTATCTCCTCCAATGGTTTCCTGGAGTAGAGAGTGTTTAGAAATATGGCTCTATTTTAATGCCTCAGATTTGCCGCTTTATCTGGCTGCAACTTCCCCTCTTGGAATTGATAACGTGTTGGTTCTGAATCATAATGGTTACTTCCTCACGAACATCTGATGTTGTGAAATTAACAAAGATGAAAACTCCCTAACAGTTGAAGCCAAGAAACGAATGATGCAAATGTACTTCAGTCACAATACCGAAGAGAATCCCATCATGAATTAGTAACAGATGGGAGAATACTATTCACTTCCAGTTTTACATAAATGTCTATAATGTGTGTTCTGATCATAAGTTTTTATTTCTTCCAGAGCTTCATTTTGAGGCTAGCAAGATTCCCCATTAAAAAATAATAAAGAAAAAAAAAGCTTAGGATGGGTAGTTACAATTTTCCTCTTTCTTCCCTCTGCTTGTTAAGTAAAATGAGTAAATAATTCAGGTGAAAGATAAGCATATCATCTCATTGCTTGCCTTTTGTTTTACCAATAAATTATTACAAACACCCCTACGCCACATAGTCAAGAACATGCATGTGTTTTCATATTAGCATCAGTGGAAGGGAAGCGATGATTCCTGGAGTCCAATCTCCTTTCTTCCCACACAACTTCGGAAAGTCAGAATCCTCGCTGCAGCAAACTTGATTGAGTGTCTATATCAATGTCTATATCAGGCTGGCAAGATGGTACACCTGCTATGGTACTTGCCTTGCAAGCCTTAGGACCTGAGTTCAATACCAAAAACTAAGATAAAAGTGCCAGGCACACCCTTGTAATAACAGGCTATAATAGACAGGGTCTGACAGGATAGCTAAACTGGCAAGTTCCAGGCTAGTGAGAGAGAGAGAGACACTGTCTGCATAAAACAAGGTGGATAGCTACTGAGGGATGACAGCTAAGGTTGACCTCCAACCTTCATAGTCACCCATATCCGTGTATGTGTGTGTGTGTGCTGCACATACGCACACACAGACACTCAGTTTCCATCAAGTCTGTACCTGTAGATTAGTGTAAGGCTCAAAATATAAACTTTGGATTTCCCTCCAGGGTCCCTTTATTTTGGAAAGTACCAGCCGTCTACCGCTTGGCTATCATCTTTCTTGGTGTGTTTCAACATCTGTGGGTTGCTAGGGTTTAAGTCCTGAGCCTGCCTGAGCCACGTTCCTGATATGCTGACCTCTATCCAGCCATCCCTTCACTTCCATCTTTAGCAGAACATTATATCATAGGATACAGCATCTTCCTCCTTAGGGGACACCCAAAAGCATTTGGCATAACCTTGAAATGTAGATGATCAGCTCCACAAGGCCTGAGACTGGACCAAAAGAAGCAGATCTCAAGAGGAACTGCGAAAGTTTATTCTTCTTTCTCCGGTGTGGACACCTCTGTCTGTAGCTCCATTGTTGTCATTGCTTTCTTTCCAACACTTTCTGAGAAAACACCTCCTGCAGAGCTACCGCACTTGCTGAGTGGATCTGTAGAGACTCTGCATGGTTTGTTAGGAGACATGGCCAGCTCTTAAAAGCTGTGTGTAGCATTGCCTCCTGCTTCTGTCTCTCATTTCCTCTTAGCCTCCTTGTTCTGGATGTGTGACTCTCAAGCAAGTTCTCCATACTCCATACTCTCTAAGTACTTAATCCTTGCCTCAAGGTCCACTCTGTAATCTAGCAGAAGCCAGGCAAGCAGGCAACACAGCTTTTCCCTCAGGCCTCTTTCTATATGGGCAGCCAAGGGGCAGTGATCCCCACTCTGGGACACAGTTCTCTTCTGTGACTTAACTCTTTCTGGTGTCATTCCAGACCCACACAAGTTGAAATCCAGTAATAACCTACAAAGGAAGCTGAGGAGCCATTCTGGAATCCTAAGGGATTCCTGAGACATCAGATGACGCTAGAGGTCCACACCTGTGATTAAGTTTAGCTTATTCATTATGCATAGTAAGAAATTAACAACCATGACTAATAATAATGAATTTATACTTATCACTGTGCTGGTTCATTTTGTCAACTTGACACAGACTACATTTACCCAGGAAGACGAAACCTGATTTGAAGAATGAACCCCATCACAGTGGCCTGTAGTCAATTCTGTGGGGTGTTTTCTTGATTAACATGGGAGAGCCCAGCCCATTATGGGCAGTGCCCTACCCTGTCCAGGCACCCCTGTGTTATATAAGAAAGCAAGTTGATGGCAGCGGTGGATACATAGCCTGAACTGGCCCCCACTGTGACTGGATTGGCGACTACCCTTGGTTGTCATGGAGAGTCTTCATCCAGTGACTTATGGAGACAGATTCAGAGACCTGGGGTCAAATATTGAGCTGTGCTGGGGAGTCCTGCCGAGGAGAAGCGGGGGGATGTAGGAAACAGTAGAATCAAGAGCATCACAGGAAAACCCACAGAAACCACTAGACTGGCTCATAGAAGTTCACAGAGTCAGAACTGGCGTTTAGGGGTCCTGCATGGTACCAATCTAGGCCCTCTGCATACATGTGACAGTTGTGTAGCTTGGTCTATATGTGGGATTCCCAGCAACGGGAGCAGGGGCTATCTCTGGTACTTTGACTGGCTCTTAGGAACCTATTTCTCAGACTGGATTGCCTTACCAGGCCTAAATACGGGAGGTGTTTGGTCTTGTGGCAGCTTGAGATATTATGCTTTGTTGAAGCCCAAGGGAGGCCTGCCCCTTTCTGAGAAATTACTGAGGTGAGGGTAGGAGAAGGGAGGGAGGAAGGGGAGGCTATAGTCAGGATGTAAAATAATTAAAATAAGTTTAAAAATAAATAAATTAGCATTCTTAATGAATGGGAGGGGGAGAGAGAGAGAGAGAGAGAGAGAGAGAGAGCGCTGAACAAACTAGCAAGCCTTTAAGCATCTCTCCTCGTGGTCTCTGCTTCAGTTCCTGACTCTAGGTTCCTGCCTTGACTTTCCTCCATGACAGACTGCAAGTCCAACAGGCCAGTTCCTCTCCATGCTTTGACCATCGTGTCTACACAGCTGCAGGAGGAATAACTAGGACAATAGCCACAAGCTACGATGTTGGCAGACCCTTGAATGCCTGCCCCTCTCTCTGCATCACATCGAGCCACCCTCCTCTTTCCAGCAGTGTGAGTTGAGCGCATGCCCAGGTGATGAGCCCAAATAAGGTGATTGACATAAGCAGGGAATGCAGCTTTGAGCTGCGGCTGACCTTCTGACCCCTGTCCAAAGCAAGGAAGATCATCTTTGTGTCAGAGAGAAAAGAGCCTGAGATTTCACTGTAGGATTCAGGGCAAGGATGGATTTTAAAATGTATGAGCTGTTTATTTCTGGAATTTTCCAAGGAAAGTTTTCAGACTACAGTTGATGCTATAAAACTAAGTGAAACTCCAGAAAGAGAAAGGGTGGATGAAGGGGGCTACTGCATTTCTTGTATGCAGTTTAAATTGTTTGATTGTGTGCAGGGCTGGGGATACACACACAGACACACGCACATGTAGACACCAAAGAGGAAATTGTGGGAATCAGTTCTCTCCCTGGGTGGTGATGAGACTCAGGTCACCAGGCTCAGAAGCAAAAACTCCCACCCCTGAGACATGTCTCTTGTCCTCTCAGCAGTTTTTATTTATAGACAAGGAAAGAATCAAGCTCTTCTGCCCCCCACTCTGTAGACCCCCGGCATCTGACCATCATGTGACTGTTCCTTTATACTGAAGATCATCGGCTTCACTGTTGCCCTGCAGTGGGCAGGACAGTTCTCTGGGAAACCTGGAGACCTCCTGCTCATCACTCAGGAACTCATCTTCTCTTTTCTGGTGTCTGCCTGGTTTTCTTAATCACCACACTCCCTCCTCTTTATCCCTCCCATAGCTGATACGCCATATCTATGCTTACACTCACCCCTGGGCTGTAACCGTCAGTTTGATTTTCCACATCACCCACTAAGCTGGCTTCTTCTGTCCACCAAGTCTGACCATGAGCTTGCTGCAATCCTCCTGTCTCAATCTCTGGAGTGCTGGCATATATGTATTTCTTCTATTGAAGGTGGCCTGTCTATACTGATATAAATAAGAAGCCGGTTTGTTTACAAGACAGGATTGATTCCTGGTGCAGAGTCTGAGGCCAGTTCCAAGCCCAGGCCTTCTGTTCCTTGTGTTGCTCTTTCTGCCCAGCTAAGTTCCTCACTCCCTATAGCCAATCTTCCTTCCTAAAGGCAACACTTTATTTGTGAAAATGTTCTTTCAAGAAAAGGGGGATAGGGGCATTATTTTAGGGAGACTTTCTAAGGCACCATAACAAGTCTATTTAAATCTTTTATTTGGTATTAACTAGATATTTTATCATAAGTGAGCAGGGAGTTTCTGGTTCACTAGTCTTTATTGCTTTCTTGAAAGCATTTCAACCTTTTTCATAGTTCAAGGCTGTATAATCCCCAATCCTTTTTTCCTTCAAATTTTAACTCCTTCACCATGTTCCTCGTAAGTCCTCCTGTAAATGTCTCTCTGAATGCAGCGTTGAGCTGTCATCCTAAAGGCGAGCATGCTTTGAACTTTTGACAAATTTGGCCTTTGAAATAGGACTGAAAGAATTTGAGTATTCACCCTTAACAAAGCACTTGTTCTGAGCAGTCCCCCCACCCCCTGAATCCCAAGTCGGGGGTACTGGGGGAGACCTGTTCTGTAGAACATGGCCAGCAGTAACAGATTTGCATTTGAGAGAGCGCTCATCTCTGCTCTGGGCATACTTTGGCAAATGCCCTTGATGTCTTCTGAATCTTACAGCTCACACAGTAAGCCAGCACAGCAGCTGCCCACTGGTCTTCTGGTCTTTTTCGTTGGTCTTCTTCCTTCCACTTGCACAGTGATATTTTATTTAAGTTTTATAAATAAAGCTTACCTAAAGACCAGAGGTAAAACTAAGCCACTAGAGGCCAAACAGTGGTGTCACACACCTTTGACCCCAGGATTTGGGAGACAGAGGCAGATGGATCTCTGTGAGTTCAAGGCCACACTGAGCTACACAAGATCAATGCAAAAACAGATCCAGGTGGTGGTGGCTCACACCTTTAACCCCAGTTCTAGGGAGTCCTGCCTTTAATCCCAGCACTAGAGAGGAATATAAAGTGGGATGAGACAGGAACTCACTCTCTTTTAGTCTGAAGATTTCATAGAGGTAGGAGCTCTCTAGAGGCTTGGCTGCTTTGCTTTTCTGATCTTCAGGTTGAACCCTTATATCTATCTCTGGGTTTTTATTATTCATAGTCCCTGTGTTTGCCATTGGAGAGCTCTTTCGACCCTCCCTCTGTATGTCTGAATATTGTGTCCATCTTTCTCCTTCTGCAGCAGACAAGCTCATCTTTCAGCACTCAGAGAGGAGACTCACTTCACAGCAAAGCCTGACCTCTCAGCTCATATCGCTGCCTTGATATCGTCTATAGAGATGTGAATTTTGTTCTTGATTTTCTTTTCTCTAGAAAGATCCAATAAATGGTATACACTTTTTATTCTTCTCTATCACAAGACAGTAATTGAGATTTTTCCATTCAGAATTCTGGTTGCTAACCTGGACGGAGACGGAATGACAGAAAGACAGATGTTATTGCTATGCATTAACAGCACTGTCCTAGATTATTTTGGGGGCGAGGGGTGTGGCTCAGTGAAAGAGTACTTACCTCATAAATATAAGGGTCTGGCTTTAATCCACAGAACTAGAAAAGCAAAATCGGAGATGGTCTTTCCAGCCCTAACCTATTGTATATGCCTCACACCAGTTTTAAAACAGGACCACAAGAGCTACTGAAAGGTGGGCATGGTGGCACCCACTTGCAATTCTAGCACTTGGGAACCTGAGGTAGGAGGATGGCCATGAGTTCAAAGTCAGTCTAAGTTACAGAATGAGAGCTTGTCTCAAAATCAATATAATGACAACAACAAGACATAAATTGCTTGAGCAGAGTGACTCTTGTTAAAACATTTCCAAAGAGACAGGTGCCAAGAAGTGCAAACCCGGAATAAAGTTTCTAATCATAGGACTTCACAGGTGTGTGCTTCCATTGGAGCAAAGCCGCACTGGGAAGAGAACCCGTGTCAGGAGACAGACACACTTCTAGTTGTAACAGAAGAGGCAGGAAAGCAGAAGGAAAGAAAGGCTCCTGAACTAAAGACAAGAGATGTGGGCAGCCTAGATCTCTATATGGAGGTTACAAAATGACAATCAAAACCTAAATCTGAATCCTTGTGTGAATGTGTCTGTCTGCGTACCAATACTTTGAAGGCAGAAGCAAGAGGAATTCCCATGAACTTGAGTGTAGCCTTGTCTACACAATGAGTTCTGTGCCTGCTCACATTGTATATAGAGAGACTGTGCCTCAAAGAAAGATAAATTAATATATTGAAACTTGTCCAGCAGTGATGGCTCATAATTGGCACGCTTAAAAATGTCCAGAAAAATAACACTCTCTCTCTCCCTCTCTCTCTCTTTCTCTCTGTGTGTTTGAGTGTGTGTGTCTGTGTGTGGTATGTATTTGTGTAGAGGCATTGAGATATGAAGCCAGGACTTCACATACGCAAACACTGAGCTACATCCCAAACCTTCTTTTTTACTTTTTCATTTTGAGAATGGGCCTCAGCAACTTACCCTTGCTGACAAAAAAAAAAAAAAAAAAAAAAGATGTGTTTATTATGTATACAGTGTTCTACCTTCATGTATGCCTGCACACCAGAAGAGGGCACCAGATCTCATTAGAGATGGTTGCAAGCCACCATATGGTTACTTGGAATTGAACTCAGGACCTCAGGAAGAGCAATCAATGCTCCCAAACTCTGAGCCATCTCTCCAGCCTCCCCTTGTTGACTTTGAAGTCACTCTATGCCCAGACAGGCTTTGAACTTGTGATACATTTGCCTCAGCTTAGTTGTGCATCACCAGGCCCAGCTCATTGGTTTCTGGGTTGCCACATGACCTTGTAAAAAAGTTTATTACTAAACATATTTTTCAGGAAAGTATGCTTGCCCTTTGAGAATCAAAATTTGAGTTCCATACGAATGTATTCATTGGGAGACGAATGGCCAGCCTCTTACTACACCTGCACCCGTAGATGTACCTGCCACATGTACATATACCTAATTCAATACAATAAATCTTTAGAAATAGGCACCTGGTTCTAAGTCCTATCTTCTTTTTTTTTAGTTTTTTTTTTTATTTATTAAAAATTTCCACCTCCTCCCATCCTCCCATTTCCCTCCTACTCTCCCCACTCCCCCTCCCCCTCGCTCTCCGGTTCTAAGAGAAGTCAGGGTACTCTGCCCTGTGGGAAGTCCAAGGCCCTCCCCCCTCCATTCAGGTCTAGGAAGGTGTGCATTCAAACAGACTAGGCTCCCAAAAAGTCAGTACATGCAGTAGAATCAAAACCCAGTGTCATTATCATTGACTTCTCAGTCAGTCCTCATTGTCTGACTCATTCAGACAGTCCAATCTGATCACAAGCTCATTCAGTCCCAGTCTAGCTGGCCTTGGTGAGCTCCCGTTAGATCAGTCCCACCATCTCCATGGGTCCCCTTGCTGTCCTGACTTTCTCGCTCATGTTCTCCCTCCTTATGCTCCTCATTTGGGCCTTGGTAGCTCATCCCAGTGCTCCGTTGTGGGTCTTTGTCTCTATCTCCATCCATTGCCAGATGAAGGTTCTATGGTGATATGCAAGATATTCATCAGTGTGACTATAGGATAGGGCCAGTTCAAGCACCCTCTCCTCTGCTGCTCAAGGACCTAGCTGGGGAAATCTCCTTGGACACCTGGGAACCCCTCTAGAGCCAAGTCTCTTGCCAACCCTAAAATGGCTCCCTTAGTTAAAATACCTTCTTCCCTGCTCCCATATCCACCCTTCCTCAATCTCAACCATCCCCCAAGCTCTCCCCAGTTCTCCCCTTCTCCCTTCTCTCTCCCCATCTCCCCTTCCTCCCAACCCACCCCACCCCCCTGCTCCCAACTTTTGCCCAACGATCTTACTACTTCAAATATCCAGGAGGATAAATATATATTTTCTTCTTATTTAGCTTCTCTAGGATCACAAACTAGAGGCTTAATGTCCTTTGCTTATGGCTAGTGTCCCCTTATGAATGAGTACATACCATATTCCTCTTTTGGGGTCTGGGTTATCTCACTCAGTAAAGTGTTTTCTATTTCCATCCATTTGCATGCAAAATTCAAGATGTCATTGTTTTTTACCACTGAGTAGAATTCTAAAGTGTGCATGTGCCACACCTTTATCCATACTTCTATTGAGGGGCACCTAGGTTGTTTCCAGGTTCTGGCTATTACAAATAGTGCTGCTATGAACATAGTTGAACAAATGCTTTTGTCATATGATTGTAAGCCCTATCTTCTAAATCTCACTCATCTACTAAACTTTTCTCAATTATCCTCTGAATCTCCATGGTGTAAGAGCAGTATGCCTTAGAATGAATTGATAAAGTGTAGATGAAGACTTTTTTGGGATTTGGGTTATACTATCAATAACAGTAAGAAAAAAAATGATGTGTTCAACTACCTAGGGAGAATGCTGGAACCTGTAAGTCAAAGAGATGGGATTACCACTGTTAAGGTGCCATGCCTTAACATTCTCTCTCTCTCTCTCTCTCTCTCTCTCTCTCTCTCTCTCTCTCTCTCTGTGTGTGTGTGTGTGTGTGTGCACATTGTATGTCTGTGTATGTGTTTAGCAGCTGTAGCATATTTGTTAAAGCAATTTGGGTGTGACTTTCAAGGAACCTAAAGCCCCGCAGATTCTGAGTCTCTACAAGAGCGATGGTCTTTGTGCTCGTTAAGCCAGGTGTATATTAGAACTCCAGTATTGCCAAACTTCAGGGAGCTGAAAGTGCCTCCCCATTCAACCTCTCAGCTCTGACTTTATGGAATCAACCACAGTGACAAATGGCCCTACATTTGGTAGGCTGTTCCAGCTCTGGTCACAGCTGAACCTCTCTGTCACTATTGACGTATGTGCACTCTGAGAGTTTGAGTGCAATTGGCCATCTGTCCAGGAGGCTGGAGCCACCTCAGCACTGAGATAAAATTCAGAAACCCAGCTCTTCTCGAGCACACACCTGGAGTCACAGCTCACAGTCACAGCCTCAGTTGCAATGCAACAAGCAGCAAAGGCTCCAAGTCTGTAGTAGGTAGAGGAGGGGGCATGCAGACAGATGGAGGCTTAAGGCCACCTTCTAAGATGGGGCCAGGAGTAAGGACTTGCTTGAGTGTGAGTTGGGACAAAAGCAAAGGGCATGCTTTACGAATCAGCCAGACTGGGGGTGGAATATTTGCTTCTTCCCTGTATGATGAGTGACCTTCAGGAAGTCACTTTTCTTTAAGAATTGCTTTCTTCAACTAGAAAAGTCGCAATAGATTATTCTTTCCTCATTACCCGCCACAAGAACCACAAGAGGGACGCGCTGCATTTAAGCAAGTTTCTTCTAGTGTGCTCAGCCACAGCCCACCTGCACCACATTGATTTTTATTATGTATGGATGAGACTGAGAGGGCAGAACCAGATGGTGTGGATTAAGCTCATGTGTGGGGAGAAGGAAGGAAGGAAGGGAGCGGGACAAAGGGGGGGAAGAATGGAGACCATGAAGGGCAGGAATGGAAGAAAAGGAGGTATCGGGAGATGGTCAGAAGGAAGGGATGAAGGGATGGAGGGAGCACAAGCCTCTGGGATGTTGATAGAGAATGGAAAAAAGAACCAGCGATTTCAACCTTTCATCAAAAACGTTGCCCACCATCGCGGGAAACTTAAACAGGATAAAGAGCACGGATTAACTCATACCCACCATCACTCCGCATCCGTGTCTCTGGAAAGCACCACGGCTGGCTTCCTGTGTGCCCATCAGGACACCATCCATGTAAGGTCAAGAGGAGCGCTCTGCTGAAGCAATTTCTATTTTTCTTGCTGTCACTTTCCGCCTCTTGCTCTGTATCCTAATGCACGCACCTGTGCCTGCCTCTGTCCAGTTAGGCAGCCCTCCACCACATGGATGCTGCACCATTCATCTTACTGTAACCAAATTGAATCGGTCCACACAAAGCCAAAACAAGCCCTGCCAAAAAAGAAAAGAGTGGAGAAAGATTTATTACCTGCATCAGAGATAATTTCCAAAGCTCTGTCTTCCTAGAACAAATAAAACATGGGGATTTTTGTTCAGGGATCCTATGCAGCCACGGAGAAAGCACTTTGGGGGAAGGCACACTCATGAGCATGCTCAATTTTAGGTTTAAGAAAGAAAACTGATACACAAATCTGGGGTGTGCATAGCTAAAACCCACGGAGTTAGTGTTCAAAAGTTCAAAGGTCACAGGAGTTCCTTATTTGGTGTTCAGCTTGTAACACGGAGATGGTAAATGGGAACATCTCTGCACATGCTCAGTCAAGTTCATAAAGAAGGCAATGGAAATACCTCTGCGCATGCTCAGCCTGAGTCATAAAGACAACAGATACCAACAGCTCCAGACATGGGCAGCTTGCATTGTTTAGACTGAAAAAAAATAAAAGGAGAAACCATTTTGTTTTAGTGTGTATGGGTGTGTGTGTGTGTGTGTGTGTGTGTGTGTGTGTATGCTTATGCTCCTGGAGACCAGAAACGGACGTGCTCTATCCTCTCTGGTGTATTTCCGCTGGCAGCCGGTGATTCTCCTGTCCTAACCCTCCACAGCACTGGGTGACAGGTGCACGCGTGGCCAGGACTAGCTTTTCACATGGGTGTTAGAACCCAAATGCGTATACTCATGCTTGTAGGACAAAAGCCTTGCCCACTGAATCATCTCCCGTGCCCTGAAAGGACTCTTTGAAAGGTTATTAATACGGGAGTTGGCCCCCAGGGGTTTTGCTTCCATTGCAGCTATACACAGCTAACCATTACCGTACTAAGTCATGAGGTAGATCCATTTTCAAATTGCTAAAGAATCAGCCTCTCAAACAGCAATGTGCACAGTACACATGTCTGTCTGTCTATCTGTCTGCCTTGCATAACCTTAGCCCACAACACAGATACAGATTCTATCTTACTTATGCTTTAGTTTTGATTTGTTTTTTTTTCTGGGGGGGGGCAGTGACAGCAGGCTGATATTAAAGAAATGAAGAAATTTATGAAGTAGCTGCTCCAAACTGTGGCAAATGGAGAGCTTCTGGAACGGCTCCTTTCCCAGTGCACCTGCCTCAGTGTCTGCCGGAAGACTGAGTCGCAGCTGCCTCTCACAGGGGGCCTTCAGAATGTTCATTTTTGCAAATAATCAGAGCAGGGAGGGGGTGACTGCTTCTGTTCTCAGCTCTCTTCCTAGAGAGGGCGGGGAATGAGGGGGTCAAAAGGTGGGTACCACAGAGACCCCTTCAGCAAAGAGCCTTTGCCCTGAAGAAATAACACAAAGGTCTGCCACCCACCACAAGCACAAGGCCGCACAGAAAGCCTACTTGAGCTGATAGAGGAAGCCACTCCCTGCAGATGCTCATAGGAAAGCAAGATAAATGGTGAACTCTTTGAAGGTAATGCATCCATCCCTTGCTACTTGCCTTTCTGGATCTGTACCTGAGCCTGTGTTTGCCACAAGCTGAGAAGAAAGGCAAGATAGGTAGTAATCCCGTTGAGACTGTTCCAGGTCTGCTTTATCAAAATGATAAAATGTTTTGGGTTTTAGCAGCCCCCTGGGCTGACTGCAGGCTGGGCTTCCAGAGGTATTAGGGTGAAAGAGGTGAGCAAGAGCCCTTCCGGGGTGTCCCCATGGCATCTCTGGTGTCACTGCTGATAGAGGTTTTATCAAGATAAATCTAGTGCTGCCCAGAAAGAATATTAATAAATTATCTAGTAATGAAAAATGTGAGGGGAGCCATACTCCTCCATCAGGCCCATGATGATTACTTTGATAGATGTACTGGCAGGATCTGTGAGACAAGGCAAAAACGAGAAACATGACGCATAAACCTTTAAGGGTGACCTCGGAGGAAAACAAAAGTTGGTGAATGATACCAACTCTGAATAGGGGAAAAAAACAGAGCTCTGGGGCTTGTGTGTCAACTGCCAGATGGATGGGCTCTGTGATCAGCTGATCATTGAAGCTTGTGTCACATGCAGAAGGGAAAAAGAGAGACTTGAAGGTGGGAGGAGGGAGAATACACAAAAGGCTCCAATGCCTTCATATGAACTCAGGCTCTCTGTTGGGGTGTGATTCTAGTACATCTGAAGTCATTGAAACATCTAAATACCTGATAAGAAGCAATGTGATGCATGGATGGTCTGGGAGGATGTTTTCATTCACGGTTTGAGGGGCTGGTCTACCATGGCAGGGAAGAAAAGAGCATGGAGAAGAGGCTTGGAGGTAGACACCGGAAATGAAACTGTTTGCCCATACCCCATTGCACCAGGAAGCAGAGAAAAGACAAGAAGTGGGGTCTGCTATGAAACTCAAGATCTGCCCCATAGTGACTCACTTCCTTTACCTAGACCACACTTCCTAAGGGTTCCACAACCTCTCAAAATAGCACCCTCAGGTCAGGAGTTACACAGGTTTTGATACCAACACCCATGTCAGACAACTCACAACTGTGTAACTCCAGCTCCAGGGAGTCGTATGCCTGTGGCCTCCATAGGCATCTGAGCACATGTACACGTACCCTACCTTCACATTTACACAATTAAATTTAATGAAAATAAGTCTTTAAAACATCAGCACCATCAGCTAGGGATAAAGAAACTGACACATGAGCCTTTAGGGGACAGTTAAAATTTCAGCTATAACACATCCTATTACCTCAGTCTCTTCCCGGTAAAGGAAGAGTTGTATAATAGTGTTGAGATCATAGCTTTCTGAGAAATTGCAAACAATAAGGACTGGGAAGCTCTCAAAAGTAGAAAGCACTCAATTGCTGTGGGATACTGCTCTTGTATACTTTAAAGATTTGCCACTCTTATTGGTTTAATAAAATCCTTATTGACTAGCCAGGCACAAAGTATAGGTGGGGCAAACAGACTAGGAGAATTCTGGGAAGAGGAAAGGCAGAGATACAGTTACCAACCAGACACAGAGGAAGCAAGATGAGAATGTCTCACTGAGAAAAGGTACCAAACCATGGACTAGACACAGATTGATGTGGGATGTCCTTCTGCATATGTGTGGCCTTTTACTAGTTGATAAATAAAGCTATTTCAGTCAATGGCTTAGCAGGGCAAAGCCAGACTGGAAATCTGGACAGAGAGAGAAAGAGAGAGAGAGAGGCAGAGTTAGGGAGACGCCATGGGGCTGCCACAAGAGAAAGACACCACCACCAGAACCTTACCCCTGTAGGCCACAGTCTCATGGAAATACACAGATTAGTAGAAATGGGCCAATTTAAGATGTAAGAGTTAGTTAATAAGAAGCCTGAGTTAATAGGCCAAACAGTGTCACAATTAACATAGTTTCTATTTAATTATTCAAGTTTGAGTGGCTGGGAAACAAAAGAGCAGTCTCTGACTACAACAGATAAAAATTATGGGTTAATGTAAGTTGTAGGTGATAGTTAATAATAAGCCTGAGCTAATAGGTCAAACTGTTTATAATCAATACATGTCTCTGTGTGTTTCTTTAAGACTGAACAGCTGTGGGACCAGCGGGACAGAAACTTCCATCTACATTCAATGAATGGTCTTATAATAAGTGGGAGAAATAGACATGTGCTGGATACAGCTTCACCTGTTAAGAAGCTAAAATCAAATTACAGCGTGATAAGGTGTAGAAGAAAGGTAAGCATATGGGATTTTCCCATGTGTCCAACCCAGAGAACGTTTTCCCAAGGAGGAGAATTTGAGATGGTGCATTGAAAGGTGAAGAGATTTGGATGGGATGATGAGAGACTGAGTAAAGAAATTTTCTGTAGAGCATCAAAGAAAAAAGTGGAAGGGATTAGAAGTGATGAGAAACAATTCAAGTGTGGTATGGAAACTGAGGACCACCCGAAAAAAGATGCTGAAAGGGTGTACCTGGGCTAGAGGACCATGAGTCTCCCCATTCACATGCACAAAGTACTATAGGGTGACTCTGCTCTTGTGTGTGGAGTACTGTGAGGATGGACTGCAAACAGAGGAAGGGACCTTTTAGCATATTTTCCTCCTTTGTGAGCAAATTCTCTATGATTTACTTGGACCCTCTACTCTCCATCTCTTCCATTGATTTGTGAGCCACACAGCAGCATTGGAGGTTGGGGGCAGAAAAGGAGGGCAGACAGAGATCCCAGAGACACATGTTCATGCTTATTTTTCTTACCTGAGCTTCCATGAGTATAGAAGGCAGCTTGCAGATGGCTAGGGGGCAGAAGGACTAAGAGACATCTTCAAAAGCTTGAAAATATGCAGGTGTTTAGACAGCAGACAGAGCTGTCCAAGGGTCAGAGAGCTGGGGATATGATAGGCAAGTCGAGAGGGGTTCAAGAAGTATTGCTGGGACTCAGATCTCCAGCCCTGCAGAAGGGCCTGTCTTGATCTCACCTTCAAAACATTGAATGCCAGTGATGAACAGCAGAAAACAACAGCTGCTGCCAACCCAACCCCAGGGAAATTAGGATGAGATTAGAGGCAGGGCTCTCTAACCCCAGTGATTCGAAGAATGAGACAGACAGCCCCTTTCTGCATGGATACAAGAATTCGGACTCTATTCTCTCATACGCAGATTCATTAGGTATTCTTTTAAAAAAGGACAATGTGACTCGTAAGTTAGAGAAAAACACTGATCAATGAACCCACAGATAAAAATATAGGAATTAGTAGAAAACCCCTTTAAAACAATCACTATCAGTATGTTCAGGTGTCTGGTAGGAAAGGGGAATTATATACACAGAAAGGAAGAGGAATTTCTCAGACACTATGAAGAGAAAACACAGGAATAGAGAGTGTCACACGTTAAGGAAGAGTGGATCAAATGAGCATAATTGTAGGCTGACTTCAATGAAAAATATCAAAAAGTCTGGTACAATGGGAATACAGCCATAAACCCAGGACCCAGGAGGCTGAGGCAGGAAGATTTCAAATTTGAGGCCAACCTGGGCAACATACAGAGACTTCACCTCAAAAGTCACTGACTCTTTTTAAATAAATAAAATTATCCATATGAATTCATCGATATTTTTACAGAAGCATAGGAAACCTTAGGACGAAGTCAAACAGTATAATATGCATGCAGTCACAGTCCCTGTATGAAATGAAAGGAAAAACAGCATGGAGGGATGCTGGAAGAGATAATGAGGGCTGTGCACCTTAAAATCGGGCATGAATTCACAGAAATGGGAAACTTAACAAAATAGGGAGACAACTTGGAAGAAAATCACCTGCAGACACACCGCAGACCGGCTTCAAAAGCCAGCAAGTGAGCAAACAAAACCTACCTGGTGAAAGACTCACAAGTGTGTGGAAAACAATATTCTTGGCAGTCACCAACAGTAACCAGAAGTGACAGACACTAATCAGAAACAAGAAAGCCAAAAGGTACGGGGACACTACCTTTGAAACTGTAACATTTGAATAATTAATTAGCACATGTGCCAATCTCGGGTGTTTCACACTAAAATGTTAGAAAAAATGAAGGCAAATTAAGAATATTTTAAAGTGATAAAAGCTAATAAATGTTGGCTGCAGCAGATATATGCTGAAAGTGTTGATAAAGGCTGAAGGGAAATCCAAGCCAGATGGAGGCTAATTTGTATATATTCATGAGCCCCTCAAGTAAATCTATTAAGCAGATATATATGTGCAAATATATATTTATGTTTATACTTCTATTTTTAATACTCAGCTTAGTCTATTTTTTGTTTTAAAATGTCTAGTAACTGAGGAAGCACAATTATAATTCATTGTGGGTAACCATCCAGATAGAAATAACATTTATGAAAACAATAGCAGAGCAGACAGTGGGGGCGAGTAGCGTAATGAGACTGGAACATTCCGACTCTGTCATAGTACCAGGATAGCTCTACCGTAAAAGGGCATGCTAATGACACGTGTTGCAGTTGCAGGAACGCCGTGGAGCTGAACAGAGAAGTGCGGAGTCAACAGAACAAGAGCATGGAATGATTCTTGACAATGTAAAATGAGATGGGAAGTTTACATCAAAGCAAATGTCAGCTGTAATAGGCAGAAAAACAAATAATAAGATAGTGCCTTAAACAATCACAACAGATACAAATTAATTAAAGGTTTCAATTAAAATGTAGGATCCATCATACAAGAACAGGAAACAAAGCTAGGCTATTAGACAATACCTATGATAGGTATTGCTCAGCAGAGCCCACGACTGGCAGAGCCTCTCTAGGGAGCTCTGTGGGTAAAAACCAGCCACAGCAAAAGCCTGATGGCCAGAGTTTCATCCCTGGAACCCACAACAAAAGTCATAGGTGACAGGGCACATCTGTGATTCCAGAACACCTAAGGCAATGTGGGAGGTTGAGACAGAAGAGCTGGCTGAGAGTTCACAGTCCTGCTACCCTGGAATAAGGTGTGCAGGAGCTAAAATAACAAGAGACCAACCCTTGCCTTGACACGGGAGAAAAAAATAACTGACTCCTGAAAATTGTTTTTTGTTCTTCAGGTATGGGCTGCGATACAAACACATAGACACACACTAACAGGGGGAGAGGGAGGGAGGGAGGAAAAGAAGGAGGGAGACCTTTCAAAAAAGAAAATATCCACTATAATATATGACATGGATATAAATGTGAAAAGATATATACAGAATAACTACCAGAAGAATGTCAGATTGCCCTTATGAGTAAGAAAGAGGTCTTGAAGAGATAAAATGTGTTTAGAAATAGTCAGCGCATATTAAAAAGGGGGCAGATTAACCATGAAGACTGGAAGACTAGAAAATCGAATAGACACATACATACATATTTAAGTGTGTGTGTATATATGCATCACTATATATATGTGAATACACTATATATGTATGTGTATATATACACTATATATGCATATATACATATATATGCGCTATGTATATATATATATATATATAGTGATACAGATGCCTGCATATCAAAATAAATTTAGATATTGTGTTGAACAAAAGGGGCAAAAGTATATATCCCCTCTGGGGCTTAATTTATATGATGGTCTACAATAGCCAAAACTATGTTGTGCTGGGATTGATGGGTGGTGCAGAGTTAAATCATTTGTTACTCTTCCAGAGAAGTTGGGTTCATTTCCAGCACCCTACTCTGGCAACTCACAAACACAAGACAGACCAGCAGGCAGGCAGACAGACAGACAGACAGACAGACAGACAGACAGAGAAAAGGCAACCACTAGTAGGCAAGAGACAAAGTTTCATATTTCCTTGCAAGTTGACCTTGAGTACACTACTCCTTGCCTTGTGTCCATTGCATATTAAAAATACAGCAGGCTTGGCTTCCTTTCTAAGGTTCTCTGTCTCTCTGTCTGTCTGTCTGTCTGTCTGTCTGTCTCTCTCTCTCTCTCTCTCTCTCCTTTTCCCTCTCCCTCTCTCTCCCCCTCCTCCCTCCCTCTCTCTAGCTCTCTTTTCCCCTCTTGGTTTTCCAGGTAGTGTTTAGTGTTTCTCTGTAGCTTTGGAGCCCGTCCTGGAACTAGCTCTTGTAGACTCCAATTCACAGAGATCTGCCTGCCTCTGCCTCCGAAGTGCTTGGATTAAAGGAGCTCAAAGGCTCTTCTATCAACACACCTTAAGAATCTAATATGCTTTCTTTGCATGGGTGCCTACTTTGGCTTCTTAATGGGCTGGGATTGACTCAATAACACACAGAGCCTAAGATCAGAAGGAAGAAAACAAAAGAATACAACCAGCCCCTCCTCCTCCTGGGGGTTTCCTTCCCTGATACACAAGACAAATCAGTATTCTTTAAATTTCCCTCTTGTTCTCGCCTTTATCCCTCCAGGGACTTTCATTTTATAATAATGTCCATCTCGCCTTGCTCTGTTCCCCTGGCTATCTTCTCCCCAGTGCTTCAAGAATTGGGTCTCTTCTACACCTTAGTCTCAGAACCCACGATATGGTCTCCTTCTTGCTATTAAATGAAGATGACTCCAAGGATAAGAGGACTACTGTCCTGGTGCAGAAGACCCCGTTTTTGTTCTTAGCACCTACATCAGACGGCTCACAACCACTTGTCACTTCTGTTCTGGGGGAATCTAGCACCTTCTTCTGACCTCTAAGGGATTCTGCACACGTGTACTACACACACACACACACACACACATATATATGAATATGTACACACATGTACATGTTCATTTAAAATATTAAATCATATGGCAAATATAATAAATATCAGGTATGTAGTCAGTGTCCCATGAATGCAACTTCTGTAAGCAGGAGTCCTTAATACAGTCCTCCTGCTCTAGCCATTCCCTCAGCTGGTAAAAGATAATTGAAAATCTGAACATTGAGTTTGAATGGCATTTCAGTGACTCTTGGGTTGCTGTTACAAACACCATGGTATAAGGAAACTTGGGAGGAAAACATTTTATTTTGTCATATAGATTACAGTTCCTTTTAAAGGGAAATCAAGGCATGAACTCATGGCAAGGACTGAAGCAGAGGCCGTGAAAAATGTCCAGTTTTCTTACACAACCCAATGCTACCATTTTACTGCTGGGTGCTTCCACTTTTCCTACCTGTGATAGCAAAGTGCTGTCAGCTTGACTGGGTCTGGAATCAACCAAAAGATAAGCTACTGAGTGTACCTGTAAAGGTATTTTCTTAATCAGGTTCTGTGAAGTAAGAAGCCCCTAAATGTGGGAGACATTTTCTCATGGCTTCTCAGATGAAGGGGAAAAGGGGGAAAGGCTTTCTCTTTTCACAAATGCCTTCCTGTCTTGAAAGTGGGTTTATCTAGGCCGCTGACGAGATGGCTGCCTCCACTCTCACAGCCACAGCCACTGTCCTGCATGTCTTCAGTGATATCAGCATCCAACTTCCTTAGGCTTCCGATGTGGACTAAAGGTCAGTGGTTCTCCAGGACCCTTCCAGGTCTGCAGCACCCTATTGGGATTGCTGAGACATCTACCATCATGAACCAGGCTGCTTTGGGTCCTTGACCTCTCTAGTAAGAAGATAGTCATTGTTGAACTGAATAGACCATATCATATAAGTCAATCTAGTAATAACATTCTAAAATATTTTCATTATTTCAGTTTTGTTCCTGTAATTTCCCTGACTTATACAATATCAGTGCAAATTTTATCTCTTGGACCTCACATCCCAATGGGCTCCCTCACCAGCAGATAAAAAAAAAAAAAAGAGCAAGGAAAAGTCTAAATTCACCTGTCTGCATAAGCCTGTTGAAGTGTGAACATGAACCAGGAAATCAGAGATTAGAAGCAGAAAGGAAAGTTGAGGTAGGTGTGTTCTGCTCCAAAAGGCTGCATACGCAAACCAAGGGACGCCATGAACTCTGCTCCAGATCTGTTGATTGCAATCTCTACGTGGTCCCATCGCTGTGCATGTAGTCATACTGATTGATTCTGTAACACACATGGAGAACGCTGTCTAGAATTCTGTACCTACACCACCCACCGCAAAAGGAGGATCACAGAACGCTCTGATGGAGGCCAAAGAGAAAGGATGGAGTAAAGGCTGCTGCTGGGAGGCACAGGGAGCAGGGGACACTGAGGTCACTGCCATGGTGAAGTTGGTTAGAGGTCCAGAGCTGGAGTCACACTCAAACCTGTGAGGCATCTGAAACACCGGCCAATTATTATCATCTTGGTGAGTCCTGCTGGTGCGCCATGGAGTTTTTAGTTATCAGCGGTGATGGATGAGCATCCGCTCATGACAGCTCACCCTACATATTGTCTCGTGTTGTTTGCACATGCTATGTTGCAAAATTAACTCAATGATAACCCCAAGAGGAAAATCTATACTGCAGAAATTAGCAGCTAGCCTAACTCTGGCCCAATCACTAAATATAAATTCCATAATATTAGGGACAGTATTTGTATTGTTTTATGTTGTTTATATCTATAAGACAATATTCTTTATACAATAATATTATAGTAACTATTGTTTGAGTCAGTCAGTTAAGCTTATACAGGTTCAGTCTCCAAGTGAAAATTCAAAATGCTGCAAAATCCTAAACTTCAACATGGTATTCAAAAAGTTGTATATTTGGAAGTATATCATATTTGGGGAAAAAGGACATTCAACTGGTAAAGTTTCAGAATATGGAAATTTCTGAAACATGAATGAAATGACTTGATCCAAATCATTTTGGGCATAGCATGCTCAGCCTCCATCCCCATTGTTCAACTGTGAAAATGGGGACACAAAGGCTGTCATTTGCCCACTAACCTGGTCAATGACCTACTGAACCAGAATTTAAATCCAATCCAACCCATTTTCAGACCATTTATTTTGTGAAAGGTATTAATTTGCTATACTCTGAAAGTAACTAGACAAACAGAGAAATTCCTTCAGCCACCCCAAAAATCTTTCAAAAATACATTAAAGGAAAATCACCACCATGAATATTTAAGGCCTCACTGGTCTCCCACGAGCCTCAAGGGCCAAAGGGGGCAGCTTCTTCCACGACTATCATTGACAAATTTCCCTATGTGTTAGCCGTGTGTTAGACTTACGTACACTCTCTCTCAGCCTCAACCCTCCTAACTTGGCTGTGCTCCAGCGTCTCCGGATCTCCAAGCACTGATGGAAGCGCACTGAAGCCACCCGCAGCGGGCAGGAGGAAGCAGTAGGGCTACAGCGCAGTGAGCCCTCCTCAGACTCTGGTCGCTGCAATTCTTCCTCCAGGAGGAAGCCTTGCAGCTGAGGCTCTGTGATAAGGGCGTCTGCCGAAACTTTCCTCAGTGAGAAGAATAAATAAGCTGTCATATTTACGTCAAGTTACTTTCTAGGTTTTGTTTCATCTTCTACTGGAAGTTTTGGAGTGAAGACAAAGTACGCTTGATAAAAGAAGCAGGTATCTGATTGATGGACAACCTTTTGGTGAGGGATCAGCTATGTGGATAGCATCATTAACTGGAGGACATATACTAACTCCTTTAGAGAAAGAATCAATTTTCCTCCCTCCCTCTCTTCTTCCCTCTCTTCCCTTTTCCCTCCCTTCACTCCCCCCCCCCTCTCTTTCTCTTCCTCCCTCTTTCTCCCTCTCCAACAAGGTTTCACACAACCCAACCTGGCCTCCAACTTTTTATGCAGCTGAGAATTACTTTGAACTTCTGATTCTGCAGTCTTCAACCTCCCTGCCTAGTGCTGGGGTTACAATAGTGTATGATTACAGCCAGTTTCCGTGATCCCAGGGTCAAACCCTGGGTCTTGTGCATGGTAAACAAGCACTCTGCAAACTGAGCTGCGTCCCCAGGCTTAAATACTGTCTCTTACTTGCATGAAATTTGGTAGAAGTTGTTGATACTTCATATGAAGTAACTGAGTTGGAGGAGTTAAGTGTCTTTCCCTAGGTTAATCCCAGGTCATGTGGCCAGAGAAAGGCTGGTGTAATGAGCAATCCAGGCATTCTGAATCCACAGCTCATATGGGTCCATTCAGACAGTACCTCTTTTGAAGAAGATGGTTGAGAATATCAGTCAGGACTTTCATGACAGACTCTTCAAGTAACATTGAATTTTGATCTATGCAGCACTTTGCAGCTGAAAGTATATCAATTTGTTTATCCTCACCCCAGGCAACAGTGGACAACATCTGCAGATATGTTTGATTGTCACGATTGCAGGAGAGGTGCTGTTGACCTCTAGTGTGCAGACATTAGTATGCTCCTAGACACTCTAGAATGCATGGGACATCCCCCACCACAAAGAGTGATGCTGCCCCCAATGCCAGTTGTGTCAAGGGTAACATTCTGTAACTACAACATGCATTTTTATTCTCAGAAATGATTTCCCTAGGGAGGAGAAGACTCAATACACAATTGTGGAATTACAAGCAATATGTGAGGATATCAAAATTGAACTCTGATCGACTTGAAACCCTTTGATTTTCAGGTACAAAGCTGGGGGATGGTTTAATCGGTAAAGTACTTGTTACATAAACAAGAAAACTTGAGTCTGATCTGTACATTCATAAAGAACTTCAGGCACAGTGGCACGTGTTTGAGCATAGCCTGGTGAGCAGAGACAGGCGGATCTCTGCAGCTAATATGTTAGCCAGCCTGCGCACTCCAGGTCCAGTGAGAGACCCTAACTCAAGAATAAAGATGAAACCATTGAGGACACCTGATGTTGACCACTGGATCTCATCATGGAGAATGGATTTCTAGCCCTTTGACCACCTTTAAAACATAAACAAATAAAACTATTTCATTAGGCCCTGTAATAACCAGGGAGGCAGGACCATTCTGGCAACTTGTAGTAACAAAAACACCAAGAGTGCTTGCACACAGACACTGCACATCCCAGAAATGCACACATATGGCTAGATTAGTTCTTTTTTTTTTTTTTTTTTTTTTGGTTTTTTGAGACAGGGTTTCTCTGTGGTTTTGGAGCCTGTCCTGGAACTAGCTCTTGTAGACCAGGCTGGTCTCGAACTCACAGAGATCCGCCTGCCTCTGCCTCCCAAGTGCTGGGATTAAAGGCATGCGCCACCACCGCCCGGCATGCTAGATTAGTTCTATACACATCACCAATCCCATCTCTTTCCTTAGCTGCGCATTAAAACGTCTCACAAATCTTAAAGCTTCATCAAGAATATTATACACAATGTTCTCGATCAACTCATTGGAACTGAAAAAGCGTAGCTTTGGGCTTCTTAATTTTTATTAAGAGTGAAAAAACACTGTCTTAAAAACCAAAGAGAAAAACAAAACCTTCATGTTTTTACTCCCACCGTAATATATACTCATTGCCCAAAATTTAGAAACTAGAAGCAAACAGAAGCAAATAAAACCCTATGGTAAACCCATCGCTCAGAAATTACTCTTTATGATATTTTGGAGAATGGCCTTCTAATCCTTTTATTCCCTATAAAATTATGTAAATGAAATTATTCAAATAGGCCCTGTAATAATCAGGAAAGTATGTACATTCTGGCAAATCATAATAACAAAAATATCAACATCAGCAACAGAAATAAATGCTAGCACTCGTACAGTACCAGTTATGCCAGATGCTGTCCTTAGCTCTTTGTAGATGGGGCTAGTTAATCCTCCCAACTGTTCTGTCAGATGAGTACCTTGACAGCTCCCATTTCCAAGATAAGAATGTAGAGACAACATAGACCATTATAAGAGCCACGTTTGCCTTCAGCTGCTCAGGAACCAAGGCTGGGAGAGGATGCAAACCTTCTCCCCTTCTCCTTTTCCCCACAACATTCTTCCCGTTTCTTAATACCAAAAAGACTTTTATTCCCTGAAGCTGGGACAAAGGATTACTGCAAACTGGGTAGCTTGAAAAGTATTTAACTCTCTCAAGGAAGCATCCAAAATCGAGGTGGTGGCAGAACCCCTTCTGAGACTGTAGGAGCCTTCACTTGCCCCCTCTACCTTGGGAGGTGGGAAGCTGCCAGTATTCCTTGCCAGTATTCACTCCACTCTGTTTTCACAGGGCCTGCCATTGGAAGGCTCTTTCCAAAACTGCTTTGTAGCTTTTGGTCTTTCTTCTGCCCTCAAGGGGCTGAGTCTTTAAATGTCCATTTCAGGTGTCCAGGCAACCCATGTAGACTCTAAATCTGAGCTGTCTCTAAAGTGTAGATTTCTCTTGTTAATCTTGGTTGTTTCTCATTGTGTAACTAAAGGCTCATTCTTCTACCGAAGGCAAGATGGAGGACAAGGGATGAAGAGAATTCAGACTTCTAAAGGTGCCTGTTGTTTTCCTGTCAATCGACACTGCCATCATTACAGGAGGGAATCATAGAAATGAGCTCAGCACCTCTGCTCATAACCATACGGCCCCCTTTTTCCTTTAGGCCATGGAGATGGGAGGAGAGAAACTACATATGGACAGAGTAAGTCCTTGGTGAAAAAAAGAAGTCTCTTTCCTGGTCTTTTCCTTTTTCCTCCGATCTTAGACATGGACCTACAAAGTCCTCATTTGTTGCTTTATTCATTCATTAAGCAGGACATTAGTCACTCACTTGGTTTTAGATATAGCGTCTCTAGGCCAGGATGGCCTCAAACTCACTATGTATCTAAGGATGAGCTTAAACTCCTTATTCCCGTCTCTACTACCAGGTACTAGAATTACAGACATGTGCCAACATAACATGTTCAGTTTATACAGGACTGGGAATTGAACACAGAGAAGCCCCGTCTCAAAAAACCGAGAGAGAGAGAGAGAGAGAGAGAGAGAGAGAGAGAGAGAGAGAGAGAGAAGGCATGGGAGATAAGCCTGGAGCAGCGGTGCCATAACTTTGTTCCATGTGACACACACTCCTGCGCTCTACTTCCACTGGATATTTTATGCACACACATATATCTTCATACCTGGAAAATGAGAATGCATTTACGAAATGCATTCATATTCTTAGCTGGTGGTAAGTTTACAGTGCTGAAGGTTTCATTTGCATAATAAAATGCTATGCAAGAGGAGATGAGGGTTAATCAAAGGGTTTTTATCACTTTTTAATTATCTTCATCATGTTGGAACAAGATGTAAATTTTAATTCTACCTTGTTAGCTAGAAGATTTCAACAAACTTTGGATATTCTAATCACCTGTCATTTTTAATAGACACATATGTCAGTGATTTTAGCAAACTAAATGCCCTAAATACTGTAGGCTTTATTAATTTTATGGATATACAATTTAAAATCATTTGCTAATTACTAATGTTAAACATAAGATCTATAGAAATACCTCAAACAGAAGCGCCTGTGTGAACTTGCACATTGCCAGAGGAAACTTGAAAGCTTTTTCCCTGGTTTTCCCCTTTCTTCAGACCTTATACATGAGCAGACATGGGTGTCCCTATTCATTCATTAATTCATTCATTCATTCATTTACTCATTCATTCATTCATCATTCAGTCAGTCACCAGATTTGATACAGGGTCACTAGCCCAGGTTGAGCTCAAACTCACGAGTGTTGAAGGATGGCTTTGAACTCTTGCTCCTCCTACATCCACCTCTAATACTGGGATTACAGGCTTGTGCCACTATGTTCAGTTCATGCAGTGCTGGGCATCGAACTCAGGGTCTCTTTGTTTACGTCTCCTCATCTTGTTCTTACCAATCTGCATTTAGAATTGGCCCCTCTGCACATAGCCACCTAGCTCTTAGTCCCCACTCCCAACAAATCTGTGACCAAATGGGGTGAGATTCTTTTTCTTTCTTTTCTATTTTTTTCTTTTCTTTCTTTCTTTTTTTTCCTGACTCATCCACTCTGTAAGCTCCCAGATGGATGTGGTCCTGTGTTCTTAGACCAGGGATGCTGGAAAACTTACCTTTCCAAGGACTGACTGGTACAGTATGTAGATATCCTAGATTTTATCTTAGAGAAGCTTAATGCTGTGCTTGGCCCAACCAAGGCTGAGCACATGGGAATGTCTGTATTACCGAGGAATGAATATCAAAGTTGGGTTTCCATGGGTGATGCAGAGAATTGTGGCTGCCCCCGTCTGCTGCTTTTAGCACTAGATTCATAGGAGGCGGGACTTGAAGCCAGAATGAGAGAGGACAAAGGAGTATGCAGAGTTTTCTTGAGTAGTTGAGTGAGCTCCTTAGATTGGCTAATTCTTACAGTCCAGAGACATGGAAGGTGTGAAAGTCACTGCTGTAAATCATCAGGGGACTCAACAGCGACACCACAGGACCCAGCAGGGACTTCTCACCCAGGTCTGCTCCCATCCCAAAGCCTTATCCTCTCTCTGCCTGTTTCCCCAGACCTGAGGAAGAGATGGGTCATGAGTTGTGACATCCAGCATGTCAGTTGCTGGCATGGATTCTGGGAGAGCATGTGTTTGCTTAAAAGTTGCAAATTTTCTCTTATGGATTCCCTTGTTACAAAAATAGTTGAGAACTATATTTAATCATGAGAATAGGTCATGAAGCAACTAGTGGGGGAGTGCCGGGAACTTAGGAGGATGTCATAATGTATGTGCACAAATGTGTTCAGATGCTGCTGCATCTATATCCCTTTGTACATAGGCAGGATTCATTTCTGAGTCAGTCTTGGTAGACATCATAGACTGCCTATCAGATTAACTGAAATATCAGGGCTATGAGTTAAATTATTTCACTTCTGGAAGGTGGGTCAAAGTAACCATAGTCTTCTGAATATGATCTTGCTTGGGAATGATATTCCCAGATACAGTCAAGCTACGAAGATGTCACCATGATGGCCTCTAATCCAGTATCACTGGTGTCTCCATGAAATGGAGAAAATTACTGAGAGACACACTCATGGAGGGCAGGTGACATGAAGAAACACAGAGAATGACTGGCCATGCACTGGCAATAGAAGCCTGAGATTTCCAGGAATTACTTAGAGGAAAGTCTAGGAAGCCCCTTCCCTGGTGTCTTCAGAGGGAGTGTGGCGATGCTAGCACCATGTTTTACCTTTCGAACCTATGAAACATAACAGCAGCTGTAGAAACTGCCTACAGTTTCTGACGCTATCCAGCTTCCCTTGCCACTGAGTGAGACAGGCAACCAAGAGTCAACCAACAGGACACCTCAGTCCAGGACACCTCAGTCCGGCAGGAGAATGTTCTCTAAGAGAAGAGTTTTGTCAGCATGAGGTCAGCACTGCACTCAATCTGGCTGTGTTGTTTCCCGAGGTTGACCTTTCAGGAGTTCCCTGCTGTAGAAATCAGCTCTTTGTTTCGGGTATAGGTGAGGACTATCTGTCACAAGTGGTAAATGGGAAGGGCTTTGACACTTACACAGCGGTGGTCAAACAAGGCACAGTGGGTGTGCCAGCGGCTTGTTGGGTGGCTGCAGACTGAAGGAGAGAGAGAACTGTAGGTGAGGGCTGGACGCATAGGGAAGTTTGACAGTGCCTAAGTACCTAGTGTAAATTTTACGTGCAGGACAGAGCCAGCCGGTGGATGGGAGCACAGACGCATTTACATGTTCTCAGCCAAGCGAGAGCAGCTGACCGTGCCCATGGGGGCAAACTCTGGTCGCCTGACAGAGCTCACTAAACAGCGTGTTCAGGCTTCACCAGCACCGAGCTGTGCCAACGACAGTTTCCAAGTTTGAAAAATGAGCTGCTTCACTCGCCTGGTGCTAATGCGTTTTTCGAAGAAACTTACATCTTGGAAATGTCATGACACATTGCAATCACAGAGAACACAGGCCCAGTAATTGGGAGTGTTTCTTCAAGAGCAGAGTGTGTTGAAGAAGATGCATAGCCCACAGCATGATCTGCCGCAGAAGCAGTGTGGGGGCCGGGGTGTGGGGAGCTACGTGGAAAAGCTGCCTTTGATATAAGACCTGGCTGCAGCTTGAGCGGCTGGGACATTTCCTGGGTCATATCATTGCTTTGGCACTGTGGAGGCTGCAGAGATGACATGACCTAGCTGCACACTGGGTCTTTGTTTTTGACCAAGCTTGTTGATTATTCTCTGACTCGATTTCTTCTCCCTTCAAGTGAGAATAATGTAACGCACATTCTGTAGTTTATCCCACGGCAGGACAATCAAAAGTCCATGAATCATAATCATTGAGATTCTGCAAGCATATTGGGCTTGCCAGACACTAAGTATTATTTGTATATCAACTCTCAGAAGAATGCAAGTACCCTGTGGGGTAACCACCAAGACCAGAGTATTCAGAAAAAGAAGATATTGTGGTATTAGGAAGGTAAAGAGATTGTGGCAATGCCGAGATTTATACCCGGACTATTGGTCTGTTGTACACCACCACCATGGAGCACGTCACAGTGGCTGCAAGGCGCTGTAGGAACTAGAGTGTTTGCAAACATAGTGTGTGTTGTATCAACAACACTGGCACTTCTCCAAAGAGTGGATCTGCTTCTGCATGTAACAGCCTTAAATATTCCTTGACAGAAACAACTAAGACAGTTCCCATATGTGTCAGGAAGTAGATGACTTCAGCAGGCTTCCTAGATAATCCTCTCAGAAGTAGAAGGACATTCCCCACATTTAAATGGAGAGTTTTGTGGATCAGGATAACTAACTTTCTCAAGATGTCTTGATAAAACAGTGTGATGAGTTTGGGACTCAGAAGGTCAGAATAGAAGGTACTTATAGTTTCCTCCATAAAAAAAACTGGGGGTGTGGCCCAGTTAGTAGAGTGTTTGCCTTAAATGCATAAAACCCTGGGATCCATCCATAGCAGCACATATACCGGATGAGGCCTTGCATACTATAATCCCAGCACTCGGGAACTGGAGGCAGGACGATCAGAAATTCAAGATCACTCTTGGCTACGTAGTAAATGTGAGGTGAACTTGGGTTACATGAGACACTGTCTCAAAAAGTATACTGTGACAGGCCTCTTTCTCCTGGAAGGAACATCTGTTTGAAAGATTTGTGCCTTCGGGCTGTGGTCTCAGAGAAAGAAAAAAGCATGATGTTAGCATGACAGTGTAAACATTAGCGTTTGCGTGAAGAGATTAAGTTACCTTTAAGGCACATTTCCCAAAGACCTGACTCCTCTGGTCTTCAGGTTCCAAAACCACTACCCTCTTTTCCATGAGGAAATCATGCAGGGGTGTGCTTTGTGTAGAACTCAGCTGCCTGGGAATCAAGAAAAAAGAGAAACACTACTGTTTTCTGTCCATCACTCATCTAAGGACATGGGGTCCTTGAACAAGCCCCGGGATGCCAATGTGGTCCAGCCTTTCTGCTCTCATTAGCTCACCATTCGCACATAACAAAGGAGGCTGGAAAAGGTGGGGCTGGGAATTCCAGCTCCAGTTGCCAACAGATTTATTAAGATCAAGAAGTCTAGCTTCATGTGTTTTTGTAGAAGTGCAACTTGATGTGTGATAATGTGATCAGTGTTTATGCAAAATCATTAAAAAATTTCAAGCTTGGGGCTGAGGCTGTGGCTCAGTTGATAGGGCATAGTTTAGCATGAGGGAAGTCCAGGGCTCAGGCTCCAGCCCTGAATAAGCAGATAGGCTGATATGTTCCTGATATCACAGTGCTGGGAGGGAAAAGAATGAGGATCATAGCCATCCTCAACTGCACAGAAAGTTCAAAGCCAGCCTGGACTAGAAACCCTGTCAGAAAGTGAAAACTAAAAGCAGACATGCTGAGAAGGATCCGGATTAGCTACCTTTGGTGCTTCTCTGTACCATTGGCAGTATTTTCAGTGCCTACTTTCAGAAGATAGGGTTGATGGGAATAAGATGGAGTGTTAAGAAAACTAACCCTGGACTTGGAAATGGGTCAACTGGTAAAATTTGATTCCCAGAATCCACAAAAAAAAAAAAAAAAAAAAAAAAAAAAAAAAGCCAAGCAGAATAGTGCATTCCTGAAATTCCAGCACAAGGTTGTAAAGTGAGGATGGAATTTACCCAACATTTACTTCTTTCCTCTACCAGCATGCGCGCACACATACCACTAAAACCAAACATACATGGAAACACACTCACAAAGAAAGCCAGGCTTTGCGGCATAGGTCTACTATTCCAGATATGCAGGAAGTTGAGGCAGAAGGATTGCATGTTTCAAGTTACCCTACAAGTTCAAGGTCAGCCTGGGTGATTTAGTAAATCCCTGTCTCAAAATAAAAAGTGGATCTAAAGGGTTACAGATATAGATCAATGACAGAGCATTTTCTTGGCACATAGGAGGCCTTCGAATCAACTTCTGTTACACACACATGCATACACACACACACACATGCACACAGACATACACACACACACACACACACGAGGTAGGGAGGTGGGAGGGAGAAAGGAAAGAAAAGAGAGACAAGGAAAGAAAGAAAGAGGTCCCTGATGGAGGAAGGTCATTGGTTAAAAAATAAACTGCGTGACCCTCATAGGTTAGAACATAGGTGGGTAGAGTAAACAGAACAGAATGCTGGGAAGAAGAGGAAGTGAACTCAGATGCCATTTCCTCTCCTCTCTGGGGCAGATGTGATGAAGCTCCTACCCAGGATGGATGTAGGCTAGAATCTTCCCGGTAAGCGCACCTTGGGGTGCTACACACATTATTAGAAATGGGTTAGTCCAGGTGCGAGAGTTAGCTGAGAAGAGGCTAGATATAATGGGCCAAGCAGTGTTTAAAAGAATACAGTTTGTGTGTTGTTATTTTGGGGCATAAGCTAGCCAGGCGACCAGGAGCTGGGGCGGCAGGAACACAGCCCGCAGCTCCTACTACAGGTCCCAGTGGTTTTGAATTCACACATATGTGATTTTGGTATCCAGCAGTAATATTAACAGTTGTGAGACACTAAACAAGCCCGTCCCTCCTCGTCTCTACCTCCTCTCCTGATAAATGACATTAATAGTTCCTACACCAATAGCTTTCCGAGGGACTCCCTGTGTCTCATTTATCTCACAAATTCTGTGACTCAACTTGTTAGATGTTCAATTAACAATGGCAAATACTAACAGCTGCTGTGTGTATTACATGCAGTAAGTCATTTTGTGAAAGGCAGAGCTGAGCCCTTGGCACATACTAGGGGTTGAATAACTAGCCACGCCCTCTTTGCCCACCAAGGTCTTTTATTTTCATCTCAATAGGTACCACAGTGATTTTTGCCTTTCCAGGTCTATGAGTTTTAGACATACTCTTTAGAATTTGGAGATGCATCAACTATAAACCGAAACATTCATCCTCGCAAAAAAACACTCTACTCACAGGCCTCTGTTTCTGAGGGTTGCCATAGCATCACCTCAGTTACAGAAATAAAAATAAATAAGAATATGCACTAAGCAAATTCTAGGATCCCTTAGAAACATATTTTTATGTGTGATGCATGATGTGTATGGGTGCACAAACCGCAGCATGCATGCGGAGGTCTGAGAGCAACCTTCCAGAGTGGACTATGTCCTTCTATCTTCACATGTGTTCTAGGAATCTAACTCATCTCCAGGCTTGCATTGGCAGATGGCGCACGTGTTTCTCCATTAAGCATCTCACAGGCCCTGTGTGCTTTAAGCTATCTGTTGGGTGGTTTATGTATCAAAGATGTATTGTTTGGCGCATAGTTAATCTTGGCTCTTATTTTTTATTGTAGACTGTATTGTTTGTCAGTATCAAATGATCCTTGTATTTTATGATGTATCTTGCCCCAATACTTGCTTTCCAATCCTTACTGTTTTGTTTTTCAGGTGAAGTTTTCTCTCTCTAGTTGAATTAACCTCTTACATCACTTCTGTTTGCCTTGGGATGGGCTCTGTTTCTAATCTCCTCTTTAAGAACACCTTAAGCATTTTGTTTCTTCCTTAACTCCTGAGTACCCACCCTGTAATATATCTATTTATTTATTTTACGTCCTGTTTTCTGTCTTTCGTCACTTTGCTTTTAGAGTTCCTCGAAATTTCCCTGCCTTTCCTGACTGTTCCATAGTTGTATGTTTGGTTTCCCTCTTTCCCAATGATGCCTCAAGTGTGTAACTTGTTTCTTCTCTGCTCTTTGCAAATGCCAATCTTCTCAGCTGCATCCTTCAAGCTGAGCTTTCAGGTATGACTCATCGCCAGACCTGATTCACTTGAAGTCCTCTACAACCTGCCTTGTCCCTGTGGCTTTTGCAGTCTGCTTTGCATGACAGGATCACGTTGTGTCTCAAGGGGTCTGGTATTTCTCTGGTTCTCACTGCAGTTTCAGCAGGAGGTAAAGAACATGGCACATGGCAAATACGTTTTGGTAAAAGAAGGGGTTTCTAGCATAATCCCTAACTACATTCTAAATATTTGTCTTTATAAACACAGATAACTGCAGCTCAACAGATGGAGACCATTACAGAAAATGATAACCATTCAATATGCAGAGTTGTGGAGTCCAGTCCCAGTGGCTACATCTATAAACTCACTCCCACATCTAAGGCTCAGGGAACACTGCAGAAGAGGAGGAGAAGAGATCCAAGAGATGGAGGATCAGGGAGATTGCTGTGAGATTGTGTCTCCTAGGAAGGTCAGAAGTTACACTCGTAATATCTCGTCAACAGTGTAAACATGAGGTGAACAAGGGCACCAACAATACCACGCTGAAGTAGATGGGGAGAGCCCAGAAGGTCTGAGCCCTACACAAAGAACTACTGGCAATTAAGGAATGCTGAGAGTCAGAAAGACAGTCTTCCCTAGGGAAGGGTACACCAATTGGTTATCCACTAACAAATAGCCCTGAAAACATAGAAATAAGTAACATTATACAGACTTAACAGGTTATATTAAGGAATATACATGTATAAACACATGCATATGTGCATGTAACAGCAATTAATGTAAAAAAGAAGCCATGAATTTGAAAGAGAGCAAGGAGAAGTGTATAGGAGGGTTTGGAGGGAGGGAGGAAAGGGAGGGGAGAAAAGATGTATTTGTAATCTCTAAAAAATGTAAAAAGAGCATTTATCCATTGTAATGGATTAATTAAAAAAGGCTGTGGATCCCGAGTGGCTGCAGCAGGCAGTGGGCCATGAGACCACGCCACAGGTCCCTGAGCAGGGGCAGGCAGCGGGCCCCAGAGCAGCTGGTCCCAGGCAGGGATAGTGCACACCACAGGTCTCCGAAGGCAGCTGGTCCTGGCAGCCTATGTGGCCGCAGCAGCAGGCAAGAGACAGACAGATAGGCACACCATGCAGAGTGAGGCTGGATATTTATTTAGTGAGTTATGGAGGGGGAAGGGAGAAGGGGAGAAGAACAGAGAGAGGGGAGGAGAGAGAGAGAGAGAGAGAAGACATAAGGGGGTGGATGGAAACTGCCTCTTCGAGAGGGAGATGGAAAAGAAAAGGACCCAGGCTACAAGCAGGAACAAAGATCTGCCTGCCTCAGTGGATGGGGGAGGGAGTGGGTATGGCTTGTCTCTTAAAGAGACAGAACATATCATTACATCCATAATAAAAGGTTTTCTTTTCAATTTTTTAGTATAACATTTTTACTAATTCCGAAGGAATTTTGTACATGCATACAGTGTATTTGATCATATATTTACCATAGTCCTCATCCTAACTCTTCCCAGATCCATCACCTCTCCCTTATACCAGGGACCACAGACTCTTCCCCAGTAGCCATCAACTGTCGCTAGTTTCTCTGCGAGAAGCATGGCCTCAAGAGTCCCTTATTACTTTTTAAAAGTTTAATTTCACCTAATGTTTGGCTGTGGGTCTGCATCTGTTTCCATCAGCATCATGAGTCACCCTTTGAGGTGACTACAGCCAAGATCCTAACTGCAGAGGGCTCATACAGCCCAGGATAGGCGCATAAGGATTAGAAAATGTTAAGTAGGGGGAACAGAGATAACAAAAAAAATCACAGAGACATAGGATAATCACAAGAGGGCAACTCGGCAAATACTGAATTCTTCTGACTTATGACTTCTGAGTTCTGAGTACTGAGAACACCCTGTGTTTAATTTTCCATACACTTTTATACCCCAATACAAAATGGAGAAGGCAAAAGACTGCTTTAACATGATATAAAGGACAACTAACTACAACAGTTACTTGCTTCAATACTTTGAGACTTCAAGCCATTAATTCTTGAGAAAAGCATTCTTTTGTTTAGACAGTGAATCTACCCTAGACCAAATATCCTGAAGGTAGCCACACCCTAGGTCAAGCATCCTAGAACAAAAGAAAGTAGAAGTATGCCCGAATTCTCTGACCTTTGGTCAGGGTGGAGAGGATATACTTCTATGGGCCATCTTTCTGTCCAAAGCATCAAGTAACCACGTCTTAGGTCAGGGTGTGTAGCTACAGTTGTTGTGAGCAATTTTGAGTAACCTCAGACTCTCTTACCTTTAGGCAATGTGGCTAGGCTTCGGTCAGTTGTTGGATGAAGCCTCTCTGATGACAACTGGGCTAGGCACCAATCTACAGGTACAGCAGAATATTGTTAGGCATCATTACACTGACATTTTTTCCTCCAATTGTGTTTGATTCTATCCTCGGTCTCTTGGTCACTGGAGCTCGGAGAATCCTGCATAAGAAGTGGAGAAAGGATTGTAGGAGCCGGGGAGGCTAAGGACACGACAAGAACACTCACAAAATCAGATAACCTGGGCTTTTAGGAGTGCACAGAGACTGATCTGGCAATCAGGGAGACTGCATGCATCTGACTGAGGCCCTCTGTGCATATGTGACAGTTGAATAGCTTGGTCCTCTTGTGGAACTCCTAACAGTGGGAACAAGGCTGTCTTTGGCTCTTTTACTGGCTTTTGGGACCCTACTCCTCATACTGGGTCACCTTGCCCAACCTTAATACTTGGGGAGGTGCTTAGTCTTACTGCAACTTGATATGGCATGGTTTGTTGATACTCATGGGGACCCCTTCTTCTTAAACAGAAACAGAGAAGGAGTGCATTGGGGGTGGGAACAGTGGGGAGGACAGGAGGGGGGACTAATGGGAAGGATAGAGTGTAAACTGTGGGAGGGATGTAAAATAAATAAATTTAGATATAAAAATTTAATTTTGTGTGTGTATAATATATACATGTTTGAGTGTTAATGTGCATGCAGGTATACATGCATGTGTGTGCGCATGTATGAGCAGGCCAGAGGCTAACCTCTACCTTTACACTGAAGGGCTGAGCATTGAGTTCCAGAGATGAGCATGTCTCTGCACACTGCTGAGAGCTGTACCACCGTACCTCCCTGTACTCTACAGGACTCAAAGGGTTCACACTCAGGTCCTCAAGCTTGCGAGCCAGGCATCTTACTGACAAAGTTGTCTTTCCAACCCGAAAGAAGAGTTGTCCTTACTCCTCTGTCTTTTACCTTGAGCTTTGTAAGCATGACCCAAGATTCAAACTCAGACGGAATCCATGTTGTTCTTCTCACAAGACAGAGCTTTTTATTTGAAAACTACTTTTGCCCCACATGGAACTTTCTGATCAGGTTGATGATTATTGTTCTCCCACAAACCAAAGCACCCTAAATATCATGACCTCTACTCCTACTTCTCATCAGAAAGAGGTGGAGCAGGCTTCATTGGTCTTGTAGCACCAACTAGCTCCCAAATCATGACATGGAGACTTCTTATTAGTTGTGAACGCTTGGCCTTATCTTAGCTCTTATTTTAATCTGTTTCCCTTTCTCTATGTTTTGCCTCAGGACTTTTTACCTTTCTTCCCTTCTGTAAGTCTTACTTTCCTGCTGTCTCAGTGTCTGGCTGGCTGGCAGCTGCTTGCTTTCTGGCCTCAGGCATCTCCCTTTCGTTTTCCTCATTCTCTTTATTTCTCTCTCTCTCTCTCTCTCTCTCTCTCTCTCTCTCTCTCTCTATCTCTCATCTAGATTTCTCCTCCTACTTATTCTCTCGATTCATCATCCCTGATTATCCATTCTCTGCCTAGCTGTTGGTTGTCCATCTCTTTTTTAGAGCAATCTGGTGCCTTAGGCAGGCAAGGTGAAACAAGGGCAACACATCTTTACATAAACAAATGCAGCATAAACAAAAGTAACACATCTTTGACCAGTTAAAATAATACTCCACAACAAAGAGGTATCCTATTTCAGAAGAAGAGTGTCCCTTTGAAGATGCATTTTTTTCCATAAGACCTGTGAGATGAGGCACAGGGCTAGACTGCACTGGATTACTTCTGTGCACCGTGGAGTTGGTGCTCCCCCACATGCTGAATATTCAGTGGAACAGATAACAATTTGGCAGTTATTCTGGACTGGATAAGATGCCAAGTGCAGATTTTATCAAACAAACAAAACACTCAGCCAACAATGTGAGATGAGCCCCTTCTGCGTGGCAAGTGCTATGCTAAGTTCCAGAGATGTGGCAATGGTTCTAAAACCACACTTCATGCCCTGGGCGATACTTATCAACCTGACTGTACTTCACATTCAACTGCCACAGAACAGAATGTGCAAACATGAATTTTTTTATTTCTTTTGAATTTATAAATAACTCATCAAGTGTAGTCAGGATTTTTGTAGATCTTTAGCTGTGGCTTATTTGCTGGATCTTGGGTCTCTTAACAGTGGCTACACCCCTAAAGAAAATGACTACACTCACCGCAAGAAGCCATTAACTGACAGTAGCTTCTCAGGTAAGGATGGGTCCTCATGACCCGTCCGTGCTAGAATGTGGACCAGCTTGGTCTTCTGTCCTTAACCAGAGCTGCTGTGCATTCATGAGTGCAGCGGCCATGTCATGTCCAGATGACAGCGTTTCACAGTACTCTCCCAATCCTCTGATTGACACACACTTATACACGTTCTCCCCACTCTTCTGCAATATTTTGTGAGCCTTGGAGGGATGGAGGTTGCAGTGTGATTCAGAAATCCTGTAGGACTCAACATTCAGCCATTGCTTATTCTTGGAGGGAGGGAGGATGCAGTGTGATATAGAAATCCTGTTTAGGACTCAACACTCAATCATCACTTATTCTCAGCTCTGTTTAAAGCACTTTTAAAGGAGGTGAAAGAACAAAGCAGAAAGTTCCAGAAATCCCAGGAAGTTTTAAGCCCTTCCCTGAAAACTAAGCAAAGGATATTCTGAGCTGAGTGCTCAGAAACATTTTTCTGAAAGACAAATTGCCAGTAATCCAGTTAAAATTTAAATAGCATTATCTAAATGAAAAAATATCCAAGTATGAGATATCCCGGCAAGAATAGGTCCAATTTCCTGCCTGGATGGTAAGTGAGGAATAGACTGTTTAATATCATCTTGATAACATTTTTATAGGTTCATGTTGGCCCATCAGATTGCAATTTGTCACCTGTTCTCTCACAATTTTCTAATTCTTCATCACTTTACAGAGTAAAATAATAGGCCCAGAATTGCAAGGCTTTCACTTAATAATGGAAAAGATAGAGTGGGGGGGGGGCCTTGATTTCTGCCATGTTTTCTCTGGTTAGAATGAGAATGGTTGTCAATAATTCAGACACAATATGATGTTGATCTCATTTCGCTTTCCCCTTTGAATTACTTTGTGCAAGATAACACACAAATAAATAAGAAAATTTCTAAATCTTTTCTCTTACCTCCCCCCTTTCCCAAGATTTCTGAAAGATGTCAGTGATGAGAAGGCAAACATGAAGATCCATGGCACAAATAAGTAGGTAGAGGATTCAAAGGGTTCTTGGTTTGAATCCCTGCTCAGCAGTGTGACCCTGAACAACTGACCCATCTCTCTGCACTTACCTTACTGGTAAAATCAGGACAATAGCTCCCTCTCACAAGGTTCTATAAAGAATTGGGGTTGCTCTTCTGCAGAATGGAAAATCCTACAGTGAACTATAGAATTTTAAAATGTTTTCACAACACTTAATTATCTGAGGAGCTGAGCATGCCTTGGCAGGCATGTGGAGGTCAGAGGCCAAATTTCAGGAGTCTGCTTTCCCCTCCACCAGGTGGTCCTCAGAGATAGAACTAGGCCATCAGGCTTAGGAGAAAACACCTCTACCCTGAGCTAACAAACTTGTCTTTGGGGACATATTTTATTGTCACGGGTGTTGCTGTGTTTCTTAATTACCTTTTGCAACCACAGCTCATGGAAGATGTCATCTCTAGTCCCCTTCTACTGGTTCTGTAACCTCGTGACTGACAGCAATGGGCAGCCAATGGTGTTGAAGACAAGGCCCAATCCTGATTCTTTATCCTACAGAGTCATCCAGCTGTGTCTACTCGGTCACTTTCATGTGCATTCTCTCTCTCTTCTAGGAGACTAGACCTATTTGCTTTCCTCTTATTTCACCATGGCAACTAGAATGATGGCATCATCATTCCCTGGTCCTCCTCCTCTCCTGTTTCTCTTCCTGCCTCCTTCTCTTCTTGGTGTTGGAATACTCTAACCTTAAGCTCTCAACTACACTTTTCAACCTTGAATTTCTCACCTTGACTTAGACAATAATGTGTGTGTACATACATGTGTGCATATGTGTGTGACATATCATACCATACATACTAAACATTCTAAAACTAAAATTTGGATCTGAAGTCCAGAATTCTCTCCATAAAGCCAGACTCACATCTACCTCCCTTTTCAACATCTCTTCTTGGGAAGCTAAGTATTGCCTAAAATTTAGCTTGCTCAAAAGAATTGTTTATTTCTTTGTAAGATCTCCTATCCTGTCAAGAACCCCCTTTTTTGTTTTTGTTTGTTTTTTATTTTTTGAGACAGAGTTTTTCTGTGTAGCCCCGGTTGTCCTGGAACTCACTCTGCAGACCAGGCTGATCTCCAACTCATAGATGTCTGCCTGCCTCTGCCTCCCAAGTACTGGGTTAAAAGACACACACACAAAACTACTGCCTGGCTATTTAATTTTACTTTTCTTTTATGAGCGTCAGTTGGTGTTCTGTCTACATGTATGTCTATATGAGGATTTTTGGATTTCCTGGAACTGGAGTTACAAACAGATGCCATATAGGTGCTGGGAATTGAACCAGGTCCTCTGGAAGAGCAGCCAGTGCTCTTCAGTGCCAAGCTATCTCTCAGCAGTTAAGCTCCCCCTTTTAGTTCTTTAATGAATGTTTTAATATTTGTTTATGTGTTTGTATGTGTGTGCTAGAAGAAATATGAGATACTGTGGAGCTGGAGTTTCGGGCAGCCCTGAGCTGAAGACATGCTTGCTCAGAACCAAACTTGAGTTCACTGCAAGACAAAGACATACATTCAGCCTCTGAACACTAGACCCAGGGCCCTTTTGACTCTGCTAGGGTGTCCACTGCTTTAACAAAACACCACAACTACAAAACAAATTGGAGAGAAAGTCAGGAGAGGAATTCACACAGGGCAGGAACTTGGAGGCAGGAGCTGATGCAGAGGGGTGCTCTTTACTGGCTTGTTCCTTGTAGCTTGCTCAGCCACAATGGGCTGCACCCTCTCCCATCAATCGCTAAAAGAAATGGGCTACAGGCTTGCCTGCAGCCTGATCTGATAGAGGTATTTTTCTTAATTGAGGTTTCCCTCTTCTCATGTGACTTTAACTTGTATCGAGTTGACACAAAAGTATCCAGCACAGCTCCCATTCATGCTCAGCACAAAACCTAAAGACCGTCCTTATCTCCTTTTTTCTTTAGGAACTCCACCCAAGGTCTACCAGAAAGCCTTGTGTCGGTGTGTAAGAGCCACCACCTTGCACACTGCCAACCCTGTTGGACTAGGGATATGCAGCTCTGTAGAGAACACAGTGAATCCGGAAGCAAGCTCCGCGCAGAGAAGTGAGTGGTGGTTCCGTGGAGTCCGGTGAGGACTTCCGGTCGGGCCATGTATCTTACGCTCAGCAGTTTCAGTTGCAGTGCATCCTGCACTCATCGGTTCGGGTGGCAGACCACCTCGTGTCTGCTTTGAATGAAGAAAGGAGCGGTGCACCTGCTTCCTATTCAGCCATCAGTAAGAGAAGGGGGACAGGAAAGTCAGCCCCCAGTGACAACAATGAGACTCTAATTGGCTTTCTGGCTGTTGTGGTCCCAGCACTGTTATCAATAACATGGACAGGAGAGAGAACCAGCCAAGAGACAGGGGTCCTATATCTGTTTCCAAAATGTCATCTCCTAATTGCTATTGGCTAAGAACCAAGGATATTCCCCTAATAGCAGTTGGTATTTAGTCAGAAAAATAACAGAAGAGATTAGTCTTCTGGGAATCCCCAAAGCTAAATATTAATATGAGCATGTGTGTCTGTGGGGTGAGGCTTTTCCAAACAGCTCTCGGTTACTGAGTCTAATTGTTTCTATATAACGGTGTGTGCTGCTTTCACCGGCATGGTTTCATTTGCTTCTCGAAGCCATCCAAAGATAACAGTAGAGCCCACTTGCCGTGTTTACATCATGCTTGACTCTCTTGTCTGCTTTCTATTTTCTGCTCTTCTGCAGTACCTGCTGTCACCCTTATAACACCATGAGCATCTTCAGCAGACGAGTTGCAAAGTATCTCTCATCATCTAAAAAGAAAGTAGGAACAAGGTATTTTAATGATCTTTAATTTTATTATTTTTAATTATGTGAATATGTGTAAGTCTGAATGTGGTTTTGCGCTGATGAGGTACCTGCAGAGGCCAGCCAAAATGGCAGCCTGGTCCCCTAGAGCTGGAGGGACAGGTGGTTGTTAGCCTTCAGACATAAGTGATGGGAACTGAACTTGGATCCTCTACAAGGGCAATATGTACTCTTAACCTCGGAGGCATCTCTTCAGCCCCCATAAATCAGCTTTTTAAATGTTATGTATCAATGCCAAATACCTAGACTAGTTTTGGTTCACAGTAGGAACTCAGGAGTGTTTGCTAAGTGAACGGATGTGGCTGCAGCATCAAGTTCATCATCATTAACCAAAGCCGTAGTTTATGGACGGCGACCGTGCTACTCTGCCTACTTGGTTCTCTTTTCTGGGTACGTCTAGCCCTTCCTCAACAGCCAGCCCTCTAAGGACCTTGTCTAAGGCCCTAATCAAGAGGAAATGAAAGTCTCCAGAGTGCCATCCCTCTACTTTCTGCTGTTTCCCAGGAAGCTTGAAGCCAGGTGCATTGTCTCCTCCTATTTGTAGTCTGCCGCTCTCCTTCTCTCTGCCTCGTTTGCTTTATTCTTGATAGCCTGTGTGCTTGCGGAGACGACTCAGTTCTCTCTTTATAGCAGATACACATGAAGAAAAGTTAGATTTAGATTAGCCATTAAATAGGTGTAGGCCAATAATCAGGAAACAGAAGCAGGAGGCTTAACAAGAGTTTGAATCTAGGCTGTACTATACACTGAGTTCTAGAATAGCCTGGAGGTACAAGTGAGATCCTTTCTAAAAAGAAAAGATTAAACACAAAGCAAGACATTCCAAAAGGGGTTTTCTTTATACTCAATTATGGGATTTAAATCATAATCCTTTTTTTTTAAAAAAAAAAAGCAGCCATTTTCAGAATGCTCAAATTGTATGAGATATATCCTCCCTCTCTACAGCACCTGTCCCCTCTGGCCCCTGGATGTGTTAGAGTTTAAGGGGCTGGTCTTACTGTTGGATACATGAAGCCAGAGGAGGTGGATAGATTTGTTTAGACTCAAATGGACAGAGATGAACAGAAAGCACACATAAACAGAGATGACTCTAAGACCATGAGAGGCCGTCCAGTCTGTCTGTCTCCCACAATCATGATGACACATTAATAGAATCACTGAGCAGATTTACTTCACTGAGACAGCATTTCACGTAGCCCAGGTTAGTCTCAAACTCAAGAATGAACTTGAACTTCTTAATTTACCACCACCACTTCCTGAGTACTAGGGTTATCACAGGCACACACCACTGTGCTCAGTTCCTGAGGTGCCAGGGACTGAACCCAGGACTTCGTGCATCCCAGGCTTTACCACCCCCCACACTGAGCCAAATCTCTAGCTTCTAACGCGATTTACACCTTTATCTTTTTCTGCTGCCCCCAGCTGGCTCTTTCCCTCTAACAGAGACAGCTTGTTCTGCTGTGTGCGCCTCTGGGACTCTGGCTTCTTGGGAGACTAAGTTCGACTAATGGCTGGTGCAGCACCTGCTTTCTGTCTGCCTTTGTTACCTAGATGAGTTTCAATTTTATTTCCAGTGTTTCTGCTGAATATTGAGTGTTTTAATAGCCGTGAAGCTTCACTGAATTTGAGGAGAGCTTGAGATCTGAGATGCTAAATTGGCTCGGCAACAATATCTAGCAGAAAATGAGGGTCTTGCATTTAGCCCTCCTTTTCCTCCTTGGTAATGAAGAACTGATGGTTACTGCTAATGCGACTCTTATACCAGGAGTTCTGCAGTGGTCGAGGGTAATTCATCATTAATTAATGGGCCATCTTTTCAACCTGCTTCTGTTTAATCAAAAGAGCTGCTGAAGATTGAAGCCCAGGCGTGGCTGGAGGTTGGGATAATACAAGGACGGAAATTAACTGCTGGTATTTTTCAGAGTGGGAATCTTTCCCCTTGTAAAATTGTGAGGATGTAAAGATTATTAGAAGGACAGAGCCCCATGGGACACATGGTACCTGTACCCTGTACTCTAATTGCTGTCTTGTTTTATTTTTTAACTATTTCATTATCATATGTTTATTATACATAATACTGGGTTTCATTGTGACATTTGCACACATGTATGTGGTACATTTCAATCAAGTTCATTCCCCCTACTGGTTTTTAGTTATCCCCACTCTGCTTGCTGGCCCTTTCCCATTCCCAACCAGCCCTCCTTCTGTTTTCATGTCTTTATTTAAATTTTTTAATCATGACTTTGATTGTTGGTGTTAACTATCAACATGATAGACTTTAGAGTCTCCTGGGAGATGGGATTGGGGCCTCCCTTAGGGGAATGAATAACTTGATTGCCACTGTAGGAAGAACCCTTCCCTGGCTGGATCCTGGGCTGTACAAATGGAGCTGAGTGGCTCCATTTCCCAGCTTCTGGTTTCCTTGGGTTCCCCTCACCCTTAAGTTGCTTCTGCAGAGGATTTTATCACAGCCACAGAAAGGGAACTAAAACAACGCAAAGCAAAGAGTTTCCTCAGGCTAGCTTGCAGGAAGCTGGGGGAGGGTTCGTTCAATGAGAACATAGGCCTACGTCAGTGATTACACCACCTCAGACCGCGTCTCTCCCTCTCCATCAGCACAGCTTGGAGGGAGGCTGGAAGGCTAATCTCTGTCTTTAGCACTGTTTACTGAACTAATCAGGATTTACATTCTGATTCCTTTCTTGGGAGGTCCACATTATTTAACATTATATGCTTATGTCTCTCATTTTTAGAAAATTTTTATTGAAATAATAAACATAACATAAAAATAGACATTTCACCATTTTCAAGGGTGCAGTTCAGTGGCATTAAGGGCGTTCCCACTCGTGCAGCCCTCACCACCTCATGTCACGATTGTCTCATCATCTCAAAGTGAAGCTTGCTCCTCACCCCCAGGGCCTGGGGCCTGGAACCCACCATCGTTATTTCTGTGGATTTGTCATGTTCTGGGTATCATATATGAGTGGAATAATTTTGTGTCTGCCTACAACTTTTATCATAATGTCTGAAAGATCCTTTGGGGTTGCAGCACATAGAATTCAATAATTCTCTCTCTCTCTCTTTCTCATGCACATGCAGGTGTATTCTTCTGCTCAGCTATCAAAGGAATTCTGGAAATCTGAGTTATATATACCTTTTCATTATTATGCATATTTATGCTGTAGCTTTGATACACCAATGGCTGCCTAAACTTCGGTTTTCCATTTCTTTGTGTTTATGCTCAGAAGTGGTATTTTGGCTACCTAGCCATTACATATTTAGTTTTTTATTTTTTTTTTCAAAAACTGTCGGCAGTGTTTTGCACAGGATTTGCATTTTTTTTCAGCTATGCTCAAGGATTCTGACTTCTCCATACCTCCACCCAAGCTTGTTTCTGTTTCTGATCACTTGCTTGCTTTCTTGCTTATTTTTCATAACCACATCAGTAAGAATGATGAGCTGTGGTTTGGTTTGTAGTTCCCTGGTGATTAGTTGCACTAATCATTTACTTGTATACTTTTGGGCCGGTGCACACCTTCTTTGTCCATTTTCAGCTTCTTGTCGTTGAGTTTTATTAGCTCTTTGCACATTCTGGATTGTGATCCCTTATAAGGTCGATATCTTGAATCTGTTTACTCTTCCTTGTTCTGCTAGTTGTTCCCTCATCTTTGATAGTGTTATTTTAAGGAATGAAAGTTAAATTTTAATTGCAACTTACCTATTTTTCTTCTGCTGTCTGTGCCTTTTATTATCATGACTGAGAAATCACTACCAAATATATCATTAATCCTTTACCCTCTATTTTCTCTGAAGATGGCTTCCACTCTTACATTATGTTTTAAAAATGCATTGAGTCTGTTTTTATATTGTTGTAAGATGAGAACAAGATTCCCTCTTTAACATGGGAAAATCCAGTTTGTCAATGCTATTCATAAGAAGACTGTTCTCCTCTTCTGGCATTAGTACAGAACAAGAGAAATGTTCATTTGATTTAAAAAAAAAAATCTTTGGCAATCAAGTATCAGGAACCAAGCTCAACTTCCAGAACACACACATACACAAAGAAAGAAAGGAAATGGCCGTACATGTTTAAAATCCCAGCACTGGGAAGCGAGAGATGGGAGGATCCCTGGAGCTCAATGGCCAGGCAGCCCAGCCTACTTGAAAAGGCCCAGGCCAGTGAGAAATGCCTTACCAAGGAAGTGAAGTGTTCTGAATTCACTGGGATCAAAGGGAATAATGCAGCAGGAAAAGCAAAATCGATGGGGAATGGGAAGGGGGAGAAACAACTAACGCTAAAGACCTTTAGAAAAAGTCATAGTCAAACCTTTCTACCACTGTAGAAACTTTCTAAAATAAATATACAGAAACATGTGTAGAAAGGGTTGGCATAGAGTTGTCCTAGCCAGGAAGGAAGAAGCTTGATTTCTGCATACTCTAGGGTTCAACTTTATGGTGTCTTCTGCAGCTGGCTCTTACCATCAACGTAACCAAGAACAATGGTGATAGCTTATAATGTCTGGATTTTTGTGGGAAACTTACTTGTAACAACTTCAGAAGAAGTAAGCCATCCTTGGAACTTGGCTATTCCTTTGTTAGCCTGTGATGTCTAACAGGGGCAATGCTCCCCATTATAGGATAATTCTATTTTAACTGATTTTACTCGTGCATTGGCATATGTTGTAGGAAACATCTACATTAGTAGACAGAGCTCTATATGACTTCTTCAAAGGGTCTTCATTGTTAGTTATCCTTTTCATATTTCATTCTCTACCCTGCCTTCCCCTCACCCTGGGGCTCACGGACCAGTCAGCCTATTTGAATCACTAGAGTTCCAGGCCAATGGGAAAACTTTTCTTAAAGGAAAGTGTACAGCATCTAAGGAACAACTCTCAAGGTTCATTCCCTGACCTCTACATGCAGCTGCACACAGACATGGGCAACACATGAACACACACACACATACACACATGCAAACACACACATACACACAAACATACACATGCAAACACACACACACATACACACAAACACACAAATGCAAACACACACATACACAAAGGCACACACCAAAATTAACCAAATTATCTTGTTGAATTTCAAAAGGTAACATCCAAAATCTGGAACTCACCTAAAATGTTCTTCCACATCTAACCTACAAACAATATTTCTGTCTAGGTAATGTCCTCTTTGCTCCAACACCTTCTGAAGCTACAGAAATCTGGGGAAGACTCCTATGTCACTATCCAAATACTCCTCTGTAAAGATCATAGCTCATTTACAAGATCCCAATACTTGATATTTCATGAGGCACACGTTCATTAAGTGGTTGCCAATCTTTTATGTCCACAGTCTACTAAACATGATTGGTGACCCCAATGATGGCAATTTGTCAGCACCTCTTTCTGGTGTCTTCACTTCATTTTAACTATCGAATGTTTTCCATTATGAATGGCTGGCTAAGCAATACCTATATCCTCAGTAACTCAATTCCCTCTGCCAGTAATACTTTCCCTGACGGTTATAACATAACAATAACCATGCCAGAGATAAATATTTCATAAGGAATCCATTGTTATTTATTTATCACTTGCAACATGTGTTCCAAAAGCATTACAGAATATTTATTAAACATTTATAGATAATTTTATGCTACCACTAGCATGTGATATAAATACATTATTAATTCTCTTGAATTGTTGATATATCGAGCTCAAATAAAGCTGTTCCAACTGGGGATCTTGCCAATAAAGTGACTGGGGGAGGAGTTTGCTGCATTTTAAAGTTTCAAAAGAACCATGTGGTTCCATCGGGTTATTTGCTTATTTCGATTAGAGGTTTCATAAATCTCTGAGCTATCCAGAACAGATACATGTTGGTGTTGGTGAGGGTTGCTTTAGAGAATTCTCTGGTTGTAGAGGACTATTGCTTAGTAGCTGCTGCTATGGGAGCTGTCTGCAGTTGTGCATTCGGACATCGGCTTCCAGTTTACACCAAGTGTCCTGCAGTCTGGTGGCTGAGGTTTGTCCTCAAAGCAAGTGTCCTGCCTGGGCCTGGGCCTCACTTCAATCATTTCTCTTTGACATGAATCACACTGCTGCTAGAGCATTGGTCCAGAAACCCTACTCTGGTTCTTTTATTAAGCAGGGCTGTTTGAACCTCCAAAGCCAATGTCCAAGTCCCTAGGGGCTCACTCCAATGGAACTTCCTTTTCTCCTGCCCCCTGTCAGATGGGAGGCCTTCTTCCAAGACCTGGCACTGTACATAGTAGACATGAGCTATTATTAACCATGTCTTATCTTTCTTATCTGCTATTGTGGTTGAAAGATTCTTATTTTCTTCTTACAGAGTCCTACTTTAGCATGATGTTTCATATCTCCAACAAATGCAAATTAGCATAGAGAAGAGATACTCTGTCTTTACCCTCAGACTGTACACTGGCTCAGCTCTGCCCTGCAACCTGCAAATGAGCCAGCTAGGCTTGCCCTGACACTGGCTGCTATTGACATTAACCAGCCACCTTTGAAGAATAAGGATCAATATGCTCATCAAAGGTTTAAATGAACTGACAGTCTTTGATCGTGTCCATGGTCATGTGTACACCAGATGGGAATCCTCCCATCCCTCCTCCAGATTATCACTTTAAAGATGTTAAATGCTATGGAGGAAAGAGTAATGTCAATGTTGGTTTCTAGAGCAACGTAAGAAGATCAAAACAAATTTAGAGAGAATTTCCAAGGATTCAAAAAGAGACACCCCCTTTTTTTTTTTTAAAGAATGCAGCCACCCTCAAATGAGCACACATCTACTCCTGGTTTCATATGCACCAATTGGACTGATTTGTTGTTTAGTGAGCAGCCAACGTCAAGAGTCTCCAGGCAATGGAGGTCAAAAGAGCTAACGTAAAGAGCTTGTAGGTTGGCCAAACCCTCAAACACAGTGCAATTACTGCCCTATGAAGACACGCACACTTCACATCCATTTTGGTGTTGTTCACAGATAGAGAATTAACCAATGTCAACTTCAGTTCCTATATAACCATCTCTGTAGCATAACCATACCTCTATCTGTATGTCTATGTGACATGTATAGATTTATAGATGTTACTCAACCTTTAACATGGGACATTTTATCATTTCTCATACCATAAATAAATTTGAAGACCATTAAACCCATGAAATAGAGGCTGAAAAGATGGATCACAGGTTAACCATGCAAACTGCTCTTCCTACAGACTACAGTTTGGTTCCTGCATCCATGTCAGGCAGCTTTCAACCACCTGCAAATCCAGATCCAGGGGAATCTGATGACCTCCTGTGGTCTTTGCAGGCACAGCACTCACATGCTCACACTCAAAGAGACACACAGGCACATACTTAAAGATGAATTTAATAAAAAAGAAGTCAGGAAAGTGGCACCCATGAGCCATCCCTGAGAATGTGTGTAGGAGATTTGGACTTGCTGCTCATCTGCCATACTGTGGCATGGGCGAGGGAGAGATGCCCCACCCACCTCCCGCCACCCATGACAGGTGTGGGATTTGGCTCTGAGGTCATGACCCTCATCAGAGCAGACCCTGCACCTTGCCTGGGCAGCACAGTGGAGCTGACTCTGGCAGGTAAGCCAGCCCTGAAGGCCTGAAAGTGGGAGAACCTGCCCTGGCCCTGGCTGCTTACTGCACAGGGTAAGCTAGCAGGGATGGTGCCAGAGAGCTCACTCTGGTGATGATGATGAGGGAGAGCTGGTGAGCTGACCAACCCTGCAACCATCCAGGCCTAGAATTAGGATTATGAGTTGGCTCATCCCAATATCCACCCCATCTATGATCTGACGGAGCATGTGAAGGAGCCAGTCCGGCAGATCCAAGGCTGCAGGATCTCCACAATATGGGGAAGCAACAGGATATCCAGAGGAGTCCCAGTGAAGGTCCAATATTGACAGCATAGCAGAAACCAGAGACCTCAAATCAGACCAATAACTCTTTTCAATGAACACTTGTGAGTAAAGCTATATGGACTAAAGAGTGCACTGTGTGATTCACTGTGACACACTACAGCTTCCATGACAAGAGTTTTCATCTCTTTTTTCCTTTTTTTCTCTTCTCTTAAATTTTATGTAATTTTTGGGGCAGGGGGTAGGGGAGGTTGCAAAGACAGAGGGCAGATATGAAGGGACCGGGCAATAAACAGAATGCATGATGTAAAAACAACAAAGAATAGATAAAAAGTTTTTTTAAAAAAATTTAAAAAGAAAGCAGGAATGCAAACTAAACACTTACTATATGAACTTGCATATGTAGAATCTTTAGGTGAAAATAAAACATAAAATATAGAGTCTATCTGGGTGGTGGTGCCACACCCCTTTAATCCCAGCATTCGGGAGGCAGAGACAGGCAGATCTCTGTGAGCTTAAGGTCAGCTTGGTCTACAAAGCAAGTTCCAGAACAGCCAGAGCTACTAGAGAAACCCTGTCTCAAAAACCAAAAAGCAAACCAAACAACAAAAACAAAAAGAACAGTCTGTACCTACCTATATCTCTGTATTTATGTGTGTAAATAAATACACCTATATTTATGTGTATGGTACATATAGATATTTTCAATATCTATAAAAAATTTTATTTTCAAATTTTTGTTTGTGTATAAGAGATAGATAGATAGATAGATAGATAGATAGATAGATAGATAGATAGATAGACAGATAGATATAGATAGACAGATAGATAGATAGACAGATAAAGACTATTCTCCAAGTGTGTTGTGCCTATGGAGGTCAGACTAGGGCATTGGATCCCCTGGAGCAGGAATTACAAGCAGTTGTGAGCTGTCCAGGATGAGTTCTGGGAACTGAACTCAAGTCTGCTGGCAGAGCAAGCAGTGCTCTTAACCTGCTGAGGACCTCTCCAGCCCATTATTCTGCTTTAATATCAGAGCTCTTATAACATTTGTCACCACATAAATGAATTCCAAAGGCAGAATAGAGGGAACGCTAGGTAAGTTCAGCTGCATGTGCAATTCTGCAAATAAAAACTCAAATGCACAAAGGAAAGCTACATAAAATAGTGGTTTCCAGGCAGGGGTGTGGAAGGGGAAAAGGACATGAGCGTCTATAAATGGAACAAAAAAGTTTAGAGACCTAGGAAACAACATGAAGACTAGATTTAATTTCTTGTACTTGAGGATTTTGCTGACAGAATATGTGTTAGGGGTCAGGGAGACGCTCAGTGTGCAAAACACTTTCACACAAGAATCACAAGAATGAGCACCAGGTTTCAGATCCCCAAATTCCACTCAAAAACCGATGTCCATGGTGGTCCTGCAACAGTGCCTGTGCTCCAAAGGAGGAGGGCAGCTCCACAGAGCAAATTGGATGGCTGGACAAACAAACCAAACTGGTTAGCTGAAGGTTCACTAGTAGACCCTGCCTTGGTTCCTGCAGGGCTGAGTGATCTGGGAGGAAATCTGATGTCCACCTCTGACTTCTGTGTGTGCATGCACACACACGTACATACATACACAGCACACACACATTCATGCAAACACACTTGAACATACAACACACACAACACACACACAACACACACTCAACAGAAGACAGTGAGGTGCTCTTGTCATACACATTTCCGGGGTGGATATCCTCACCTGCTTGACAGTGATCAGCACACACACACACATGCACACACACATACACACACACATACACACATGTACAAACTCACATGCACCACACTCAACAGAAGACAGTGAGGTGCTCTTGTCATACACATTTCCAGGGGTGAATATCCTCACCTGCTTGACAGTGGTCACCATGTCACTATATGCAGATCCAAAGAATATGATGTGTACGTTAAGGATGTTCAAAAGAGCGTTCAAGAAATGAAATGGAACACTCTGGGGCATTGATTGAATAGAACTTAGTTGCTCTATGTCATGAGTGCTTAGAGGAACCCCCGGTAGGAAATCCCAAGGGCTGCTACCTATTATGTTTGCTTGGTTTCATATGTGTGATAACGGATTCTGGGAAAATACAGCTAGGGAGTCGGTCTAAACAGAGAAATACTTTTCCAAAGTAACCATCAAAACTTGTCTTTCGGATTCAGTTTTTTTAATTTTGTTTTGTTTTATTTACCTGTATTACAGGTATGTCGTTTCATTTCAGGGTCTTGATCACAGAGACTTAATTAAGATGTGGCCAAAGAATAACTTAATTGCTTATAATTAGAATGTGAGGATCCAGAGAAGACATGAAAATGACCAAGTGATTCATGCCTAATACATTCCTCACACCCCCGGCTATCACACTGAGGGACGGATGGGTGCTATTTAGTCATTTTCTTCTTCATTTATTAAAAATCAGTGCATGGTGCCAAGAATATGGCATTTCAAATACTCATTAGTGCTATCCTCTGGGGTTTACGGTAGTAGTTATTAAAGAATGAAGTCTCAAGAGACAGAATGAGACCATGGTCGCTAACAATGACAGAAGTTCAGGTGTATCAACCCTCGTCACTTACAGAGGAATCGAATGGCTAAATTAGCTTTCAAAGTCTTAAACTGTACATGGTAAAGCCCACAAATGTCATGTGGTATATTCTCTGCAGGTTAAATTTAGGTTTTCCCTGCTCCTGCTGCCAATTTGAAAGGAAGGAAAATGTCAGCGGGCATGAGTTGAAGCGGAGGGTAGGAGGCTGCCGGCGTGGGACCCACCAACATTGACATTCAACTGCCAAGGCTTGGAGCAGCGCAGGCTGTCTCTAGATCTTCCCAGCTGCTCGTTAAGTCTCCAGTTTTCTCCAGCACGGGATCATTTGTTCCCGGTGACTTGCCTGGCTGAGGGTTTCTAACCACCCATTTGCCTTCATGCTAATTGAGTGTGTTTAGATGCCACCAGCAGTTTGCAAGGTTGGCATTTGAAAAAGCAAGATAAGTAAGAAATGTCCCTAAGTCTTCTGCCTAAAGTGTGTGTGTGTGTATAGGAATTTGAGGCATAACTGATCCCCTAAGGAGAATGGGAGAGAAGATCACAGGTAGGGAACATGCTACCAGCCAGTTACGCAGCCTATGAAATCATCCCCAATAACAAACTGAGGGAAATGTCTAAATTTGGGTGATTGATGAAAGAGTATCACATCCTTTCTATGTCTAGAAATTGGGGCCTTGGTTAGTCCCTGCACAAAGAGAAGTTGAGTGGTAGTCTTTGGTCAAGTATTATTATTCCGGTTATATTTAAAAGATAAGCAAGAAGTTGGGGTTCCTAAGTGAGGCCACCCTTCATGTGTCTTTTATTAGAAAGGGATTTCAGGGAGCTTTCAAGTGTCAGTGGGGAAAGTGGTTGCTACACACCGTAAGGTCATGAGTTTGGAGCTCCATCACCCACATAAAAGCTGGGTGTGGTAGCATCTATCTGTAACCTCAGTGCTGGGGCGGAGGGGACAAGTGGGTCTGGTGCTTTCTTACAAGGTGGTCTAGCCCACACTAGACTAGGTTCCATGAGAACACACTTCATCAAGTAAGGTGCTGAGTGGTTGAGAAAGAAAACTGAGTCAACCTCTGACCTCCCCATGTGCACACACAGGTGAAGCATCCTGGGCCAGGTACAGGAGCAATCCTGTGCGATGTGAGTCCTCTATGACTTTATGTCCTCAGCTACAAAATTATTCTCTCTGCCTGTCACCACAGGGAAGGGTCTACCAGACAGCAAAAGCAGTGTCAGTGAGTAGCCAAGTAGATGTCAGTAACTTATTGACACGTCCACGATTAACCCAGGCACTTGTATTCATGTTTTTAATTTATTTTGTGCTTGCATGCATGCAAGAGTGTGTGAATGAGTGCATATATCCGTGTTTGCATGTGTGTGTATACACACATGTGTGTGCATTCGTGTGGAGAACAGCTTCAAGCATTGTTCCTTGAGAGCTATCCACCTCACATTTTTAAAATCTTTTTTTAATTTCTATTTTACCTTATTATCTGTATGGTGCTTTTCCTGCTTGTATGTTTGTGTGCCACATGCCTGCGGTGATCATGGAGGCCAGAAGAAGGAGTCAGATCCCCAGCAGCTAGAGGTACAGACTTGCTAGCCTCCATATGAGTACTCTGGAGAAAAACCTTGTCCTAATGCAAGGAAAACAAGTGCTCCTAACCACTGAGCCATTTCTCCAGGCCACCACATTAGGTATAGAGACAGAATTTATCACTGGGATGTGGGGCTCAATGATGCAGCTAGATTCAGTCTCTGCCTTTCTGCAGCCTCCACCCCAAACCCCATACAGTGCTAGGACTATAAGCCACATCAGCAAGTTCAGTACTTTTTGATTTTTTAAAAAATTATTTGTATATGGGCAGGAAGAGTGTGCATGAGGTTAGGTGCCTTATGATGGCAGCAGAGGGTGCTAGAGTCTATGGAGCTGGAGTTACAAGTGGTTGTGACTCACACAACATGGGTTCTGGGAACCTCAGTACTCTAAACAGCTGAGCCACCTCTGTAGTCCCATCGGCCATGCTTTTTGTGTTTTGCTTTGGGGGGGGATGTTGTTTGTTTGTTTCTATGTGGGCATTGGGGATTGAACTCAAGACCTCATGTTTGCATAGCAAGTACTTTACCAGCTAAGCTAACTTCCCAGCCATGGCACTTAATATTCTTTAAAACATAGGTTCGAAATCCCTTTGCTACTCAGAGAGCTGTTATTCATATTGTTATTTGTTATGATGATGAATCCTCCCATGTATACAATACTATATGCGAATGAATTTTATGTACCGATTCCAATGTATCCCAATACCCCCCGGAAGCAACAATGGGGAGAAGTTTAATGGTGATAAAACTGAAGCAGGACAGCTAAGTTGCCATCTAAGCTCACACAAACAGGTGACATTAGCTTCAATATCAGAACAAGACAGTGACTTTTTTAATGAGACAAGGAGTCAGGGTAGGTGGCTCAGTCAGTAAAGCACTTGCCATACAAGCTGTGGGGAGTCAGGTTAATTCTACAGAACTCATGTGTAGAGTGGGAAGTGCTCACCCCTGCTTGTGGTCTTTGTGCTGGAAGGGCACAGACAGGGGGATCCCTGAGTCCGATGGCTGACCAGCCTGGCCTACCTGGTGAACTCCAGGCCATGAGAGACCCTGTCTCACGAAGCAAGCTGATAACACCTCTGGAACGACACTCCAATTTGATCTCTGGCCTCCACGTGGGCACATACCTACACACAGGTGAACACACACACATGTGAAGGCACACACATGTGAACACATGTACATCTGAGCATATGCAAATGGGGAAGTTAAGGAATAAAATGAAAGCGGTGCTTGCTTGAACGTGGGCATGAGATGGAGGCTGTAGCCTGTGGAACTGACATCAGGACCAACCTGCAGACCCACACACCTCTGAATCTAGGCCGGTGCAAGGTGAAGTCCATCTTATTCCCATATCCTCCACTGGATTCCCTCCTTAGCAGACAGACTACCTTCAGCCTCAGCAAAGATGGGTACTCAGAAGTTAGCCTGATAACCTAGGACCATGCAGGCCCCACCTACCCTTCCTGTCCCCACATAGCAGTTTTTTGTTCTATTTGCTGCCTCTGGGTCTTTACAAAACTCAAAATCTTAGAGTCTCAACTGGGCCTTGTGTATTTTTTTCAATCTTTTCCTCATCTCCAAAATACCATATCAAATGTAAATTTAATTTTTTTCATTCTTCTGGGTGGCTCAAAATTGGTGGGGCCTTTCTGGTGTGACCTTGCTTGCTGCAGGAGCCCTACATCTCTACATCTCCTTCAGTCTCCACCCCCACGGTCATTCCAAGGAATGGCTGTGTACATACTCTTACACCATCTTCCTATGTAAGAAGGAACCTAAATTTAAAAATTCCTGTATCTAAATTTTATCTGATTTTTATTTTATTTCATATTTTAGGTAACTTTTATTTTATTTGTTTGTATGTATGTGAATAATGGGCGAATAATTGCGCATGGGTACCATGGATGTGAATGGGTACAATGGATGGTGGGTGGATGAGACCGTGCATGGGCACCATGGCTGTGAACAGGTACAATGGATGGTGGGTAGATGGCTGTGCACAGGGTACCATGGATGGTGGGTAGATGGCTGTGCATGGGTACCATGGATGTGAACAGGTACAATGGATGGTGGGTGGATGGCTGTGCATGGGTACCATGGATGGTGGGTGGATGGCTGTGCACAGATACCATGGATCGTGGGTGGATGACTGTTCATGGGCACCATGGATGATGGGTGGATGACTGCACAGATATCATGGATGATGGGTGGATGATTGTGCACTGGTACCATGCGTGGTGGATGAATGACTGTGAATGGGCACCATAGATGTGAACAGGTACCATGGTTGGGTGGGTGGATGGCTGTGCATAGGTACCATAGATGGTAGATGGATGATTGTGCACAGATATCATGGATGGTGGGTGGATGACTGTGCACAGATACCATGGATGATGGGTGGATGATTGTGCATGGGCACCATGGATGGTGGGTAGATTGCTGTGTATGGGTACCATGAATGTGAACAGGTACAATGGATGGTTGGTAAATGGCTGTGCACAGATACCATGGAACACATGTGGCTGTTAGAAGAGTGTTTGAGAGTTCATTCTCTGCTCTTTTCCATGTGGACCTGAGATTGAACTTAGGTTGAACACTTGGTGGCAGTTGCCTTTACCCGCTGAGCCTTCTCGGTGGCCTTGTGTCTGGTGTTGTTACAGTTGAGTGACTTTATTCATTGTGAAAAGCAAAAGCCTTCATAATGAGATTTTCATTCAAGCATATCTCTACTTTGACCACATTCACCTCCAGCGCTTTTCCCTGTTCCTTTCTCCCTGCTACTTGCCCTCTTCCTCTTCCTTCTACTTCCCTAAACTGTGTGTGTGTAGATGAATAAAATATACATTCCACATATGAGAGAAAATATGCAGTAGTTGCCCTTCTGAGTCTGGCTTATTTCCCTTTAAATCTGTTACCTATATGGCTCTATGCATTTTTCTGCAATTGATACCATTTCGCTCTCGTGTGTGGGCCATGCTTTCTTCACATCCACTGATAGACATATAGCCTGAGTCCATATGTTGGCCATTGTGAACAGTACTACAGTCAACATGGATGAGCTGGTATCTACATAGCGTGTTGATGTTCTGCAGGCACATAACCAGGAGTGGTACAACTGGATCATGTGAAAGTTCTAGTTTCAGCTTTTTGAGGAACCACCATAGCTGATTTCTCCAGGCCTGCCCCAGTTCACAACCCCCCCCCCCCATTGGTATAAATCTCCCAACTTACTAACATTTTCTACGTGTTTCCTTAAACATGGGTGAGACAGAGCCTTATTTTCAAAGGATGAAGTACCTGTTCTTTCTTTGTCTGACTCATCATTCTGCAAACCCTGTAATGTATCCCCTCCTTTGCACTCCCTTCTGCCTCAGTCTGGGCTGGACAAGCCAGTGTCTCCAGGAACACTCCATGCTCTTCTGCTCGCTGCACAGAACACATTGAATCATCACTTCCTGAGGATTTGTTTGTCGTCCCTCTCTGTGGTCTGTATCAAGAACAGCAGTTTATTGAGCCATATTCTAGGAACTTTTCTGAGGTTATGACAAGTGTAGACAGTCCTTCTGGGAGTCTCACCCCACACTCTTTTGTTACCCTCCACGCTGAGTAATATTCCATTTTCTATATATGTCATACATAACCACCCCTTAATTATTAACTACTTACCTTGTCATTTTTTGGCTACTTTGACTTTTCTGTTTCTTTTTTTTTTTTAAGCTAATGGGTTTGGATTTATCTTGTGTCTAAGCATTGAAAGTCAAGTTGCTATTGTTGTTGTTTCAGACCAGTGCTGTCTGGTTCTAGCCTAGTTCTCTAGGCTATCCAGTCTCAGGGTTCCTGGCCTTCCAAGCAGGGTCCAGCATAGGCTCCTTCTCATGGAGTGGACCTCAAGTTAAATCAGAAATTGGTTGGCCCACAAATTCTGAGCTACCATTGGCCCAGCAAATCTTGCAGAAAGGACAGATTGCAGGTCAAAGATTTTGTAACTGGGCTGGTATGCATGTTTCTTTTAGTAGCCTGCAGAGTACTTTGCAACACCAAAGAGACTAGAGCTTGGTGATGAAGGCTCCATGATGTCACCAACTGGGCCTCTCTACACTCAATGAGCTGTGTGGATGTTGTCCTTGACAACGGGGTCACACTGTGAGTTTGCTGAGAGCAACCCTCTGCCATAACATTAGCTTGTATTGGCTGGAGATCTCCACTGGACTCCCTCAGCCAGCAGCCAGTCTTAGCCTTGCCTGGCTATAAGAGATGACCAGTACAGACCCTGTATCTTCCATTACTAGGAGTCCTCATTAGGGTTATCCTCATAGAAGTTTCCACTGCATTGTTACCATACCAGCTCCCCCTCCAAATCTCCAGTTTCAGCCATCTCTCTCAGAACTCTCTCCCTACATCCCCTCACTGCTCCCTCCCATTTCTTTCACCACCAACACCCAGTCCTCCCACAATATCTATTCTATTTCCCTATCCTCTGGGAGATCCATGTATCCCTTCCTAGAGCCCTACTCTTTGCCTAACCTCTCTGGGTCTATAGATTGTAGCTTGGTTATCATTGACTTAACAGTGAATATCTACTTGGAAGTGAGTACAAACCATGTATGTCTTTCTGGGTCTTGGTTATCTGATTCAAGATGATTGTTTTTCTAGTTCCACCTATTTGCCTCCAAATTTCATAATGTCATTTTTTCAAGAGCTGAGTAATACTTCATTGTATAACTATACCACATTTTTATCCATTCTTTGGTTGAGGGACATCTAGGTTGTTTCTAATCTCTGGATGTTATGATCAAATCCACAGTGAACATAATTCAGAACGTGGTCTTGTGGTAGGATGGAATGTCCTTTGGATATATGCCCAGGAGTGGTATAGCTGGTTCCTGAGGTGGATTAATTCTCAATATTCTGAGGAATCACCATATTGATTTCTATAGTGACTGTACAAGCTTGCACTCCCACCAGTAATGTAGGCACATTCCCTTTGTTCCACAACTTCATCAGCCTGAGGAGCTGTCACTTGTGTTTTTGATCTTAGCCATTTCGGCAGGTGAAAGATGGAATCTCAAAATAGTTTTCATTTGCATTTTCCTGTTGACTAAGAATGATGAACATCTCTTTAGATGATTCTCAGCCATTTGAGACTCCTCTATTGAGAATTCTTTGTTTATAACTGTATCCTATTTTTAATTATATTGTTTGGATTTTAGATATCTAGCTTTTTGAGTTATTTATATATTTTAGATATTAGTCCTCTATTGGATGTGGAGTTGGTAAAAAAAATTTTTTTTCTCATGCTGTGAGTTGCTGCTTTGTTGCTGCTTTATATGATTGGCAGTGTCCTTTGCCTTACAGAAGCTTTTCAGTTTCATGGGGTCCCATTTATTAATTGTTGACCTTAGTGCCCACACTATCACTGTTCTGTTTAGAAAGCTGTCTCCTGTGCCAATGTGTTCAAAGCTGTTTCTCACTTTCTCTTCTGTCAGGTTCAGTGTATATGGTTTTATGTTGAAGTCTTTGATCCACTTGGACTTGAGTTTTATGCAGGGTGATAAATATTAATCTACTTGGATTCTTCTACATGCAGATATCCAGTTTGATCAGCATCATTTGTTGAAGATAGTGTCTTTTTCCAGAGTGCATTTATGGCTTCTTTATCAAAAACCAGGGGTCTATAAGTGTTTGGGTTTATGTCCGTGTCTTCACTTTGATACCATTTATCAAGGTGTCTGTTTTTATGACAATATCATATAGTACTATTTCTCTGTATTACAACTTAAAATTTGTGATTATTTTGTACAGGATTATTTTAACTATCCTGCACTTTTTTGTTTTCTCATAAGAAGTTGAGTATTGTTCTTTCAAGTTCTGTAAAAAATTGTGTTGAAGTTTTGATAGGGATTGCACTGAATCTATAGATTGCCTTTGGTAGGATGGTCATTTTTACTATGTCAGTCTTAGTGATTCATGAGCATGGGAGATCTTTCCATCTTTTGATAGTGTCTTCAATTTCTTTCTTGAAAGACTTGAAGATTTTGCCATATAAGTTCTTCGCTTGCTTGGTTAGAGTTACGCCAAGATATATTTTATTATTTGAGGCTATTATGAAAGGTACTGTTTCCCTGATTTTTTCCTCAGTACATTTACCATTTGTATGTAGAAGGACTATCAATATTTGTGAGTTAATTTTCTATCTAGTCACATTGTCAAAAAGTGTTTATCAGCTGTAGGAGTTCCCTGGTAGAATTTTAGGGTCATTTATTTATACTATCATATCATCTGCAAATAGTGGTATTTGCAGAAAGACTTCTTTCTTTCTGATTTGTATCTCTTGATCTCCTTCAGTTGTCTTGCTGCTCTAGCTTGAATGTTAAGTACTATACTGAATAAGTATGGAGAAAGTGAACAACTTTGTCTTGTTCCTGATTTTATTGAAATTGTTTGTTTCTCTCAATTTAATTGATGTTGGCTATAGGCTTGCTGCAAATTGACTTTCTTGTTTTTAGCTATGTCCCTTCTACCTATAATCTCTCCAGGAATTTTATAATGAAGCTGGGCGGTGGTGGCGCACGCCTTTAATCCCAGCACTCTGAAGGCAGAGGGAGGTGGATCTCTGTGAGTTTGGGGCCAGCCTGGTCTACAAGAGCTAGTTCCAGGACAGGAACCAAAAGCTACAGAGAAACTCTGTCTTGAAAACTTAAAAAAAAATAAAAAAAGAAAGAAAAAAGAATTTTATCATGAAGGGGTGTTGGATTTTGTCAAAGTGCTTTTCTACATCTAATGAGATGATCATGTGATATTTTAATTTCAATTTGTTTATATGGTGGATTACATTTACCGATTTTCATACATTGAACCATCTCTGTATCTCTGGAATGAAACCTACTTGATCAGGGTGGATGATCTTTTTGATGTGTTCTTGGATTCAGTTTGTAAATATTTTATTGAGTTTTTTTACATCTAGTTTATAAGGGAAATTGGTGTGTAATTCTTTTTCCTTGTTGAGTCTTTGTGTGGTTTAAGTGGTTTAAGTATCAGAGTAACTATGGACTCATAAAATGAATCAGGCAATGTTCCTTCTGTTTCTATTTTGTGGATTAATCTGAGGCATATTGGCTTTAACTTGTCTTTGAAAGTCTGGTAGAATTTTATGCCCAAATCATCTGACCCTGAGCATTTTTTTTTCTTTGCAGACTTTTAATGACTGTTTCTATTTCATTGGGGCTTATAGGTTTATTTAAATTATTTACCTAATATTTATATAACTTTGGAAAGTGATACCTATCTAGAAAATTATTTATTTTAGATTTTCCAATATGGTGAAGTATAGGCTTTTAAAGTATGACGTCTGGATTTACTCTATATCCGTTGTTATGTCCCCATTTTTGTTTCTGATTTTTTAAATTTTGATAAGGATTTGTCTCTCTTGTTAATTTTCTCAAAGAACCAATTCTCTGTTTCATTGATTCTTTGTATTGTTCCATTTGATTCTCTTTTATTGATTTCAGTCCTCAGTTTATTTCTTACTGTCTACTCCTTTTGGATGTACTTCTTTTGTTCTAGAACTTTCAAGTGTTCTGCTAAGAGGCTAGTATGAGATCTTTCTTTTTGTGTAAGTACTTAGTGATATGAACTTTTACCTCCCCTTCCATTGTGACCCAAACGTTTGAGTGCGCTGTGGGTTTACTTTCATTGAATTGTAAGAAGTCTTTAATATCTTTATTTCTGTTTTGACTCATTTTTCATTCAGTGGAGAGTTGTTCAGTTTTAATGACTATGTAAGTTTTCTGCTATTTCTGTTATTCTTGATATCTAGCTTTAATTGATAGTGGTCTGATACAGGGAATTATTTCAGTTTTCTTGTATTTGTTAAGACTTGCCTTATGTCCAAGTGTGTGGTCAATTTTGAAGAAAGTTCCATGCAATGTTGAGAAGAAGATATAGTCTTTTGTGTTTGGTGAAATATTCTGTAAATATCTGATAGGTCCATTTGGTTTACAAGGACTGTTAGCTCCATATTTCTCTGTTTACTTTCTGTCTGGATGACCTGTCTGTCGGTGAGAGTGAGATGTTGAAATTTTCCACTATTAGTGTATAAGTCAATGTGTTATTTAAACTGTAGTAGTTCTTTTACAAATGTGGGTGCCCTTGTGTATGGGACATGGATTATAAAAATTGAAATGCCATCTTAGTAGATTTTTTCCTCCGATGTGTATGTAATGTTCTTCCCCATCTATTTTGTTCGATATTAAAATGGCCCTACCAGCTTGTTTCTTAGGTCCATTAGCTTAGAATATCTTTTTCCTAACTTTTACCCAGAGGTAATGTCTATCCTTGATATTAAGTTGTGTTTCTTCCATACAGCAGAAGAATGAGTCTTGTTTTCAAATCCATTATGTTCATCTGTGCCTTTTTATTGAAAAATTGAGAACACTGGTATTAAGAGATATCAATGAGCAGTGTTTGCTGATCCCTGTGATCCTGGTGGTGACCTTGGTGGTGACCCTGGTGGTGACCATAGTGGTGTATGTGCATCCCTTCTTTTGGTTTTGCTGGTATGAGATTATTTTTTCTATCTTCGGTAACTGAAAGTTTTGCTGGGCATAGCAGTCTGGCATCCATGGTCTCTTAGAGTCCGAAGTACATCTTTATAGGTCCTTCTGGTTTTTAGAGTCTCCATTAAGAATCTGGGTTTAATTACAACAGGTCTGCCTTTATATGATGATTGGCCTTTTCCCATTGCAAATTTTAATATTTCTTCTTTGTTCCATATGCTTGTTGTTTTGATTACTTATGGCAAGGGGACTTTCTCTTCTGGTCCAATCTACTTGGTGTTCTCTATGCTTCTTATGCCTTTATAGGCATCTCCTTCTTTAGGTTAGGAAAATTTTCTTCTTTGATTTTGCTGAAAATAAAATTGGGCCTTTGATCTGGGATTCTTATCCTTCTTCTATTACTATTATTCTTAGTTTTGGTCTTTTTTGTAGTGCCCCAGATTTCATGGATGTTTTGTGTCAGGAATTTTTAAATTTAGATTTTCTTTGACCGTTGTAAGCATTTCTTGTATCATCTCTTCAATGCCCGAGATTCTCTTTTCCATCTCTTGTATTATGTTGCTAAAGCTTACCTCTGTAATTCTTGTTCAAATTCCTTCATTTTTCATTTCCAGAATTTCTTCAATTTGTGATTTCTTTATTGTTTATATTTCCATATGCAGGTCTTGAAAATGTTTGTTTCCTTCTCTTGGTTTTTTTTGTGTGTGTGTGTGTGTGTATTTGTAGCCTTCTATGAGATGCATTTATTTCCTCCTTTAGAACCTCTATCATCTTCTTAGAGGTGGTTTTAAGGTTTTGTTTTTATCTTGTGCTTCACCTATGTTGGAATATTCAGGGCATGGCCTGGTATGGTAGGAATGCTGATCTCTAGTGGAGATATATTGCCCTAGATATTATTGACTGTGTCCTTATGTTGACATCTATGCATCTGGATTTAGGGTGATTATAGGTCTAGGTACTGATTTCTGGGTCTGTATTTGTTGGGTAGGTGTTTTGTTTCTTGACTTCTGTTTCTTCTCTGGATTTTTGGAGACTGTGATGTCTGTGTGTTGCCTTTATAACTGGCCCACTTAGCTAGTGTGCTCACAAGGAATGCCTGCTGATGTTGGAATCTGGGAAGCTGCAAAGAGTCAGGGGTGTTAGGAGGGATGGAGTGTAGGATCTACAGGAGGTAGGAACAGGAGGGAAGAGAGGGTGCAGCTGGTATTCTGCTGCAGTGCTAGGGATGAGCCTTAGGGACTTTATCTGCTGGGAGAACAGAGAAATCAGAGAAAGCTGAAGACAGTCTACCTGGTCTTCTCGAGCACTGAATTTTAAACAGCCTCACATCTACAAATATAGGTTGTCTTTCTATTTATGTCACCTCTAATTTTTTTCAACAATGATTTTGTACTTTTGCTGGGCAAATTTCAGACTTCTTAAAGAAGTTCCTGAGTGTTTTATTCCCCTTCATTTACAAGTATTTTGTACAATATATCTTGATGATAGTCTTCCCCCACCCTAACTCCTCCTAGATCCTCCCCACTTGCCTCCCCACCCAGTCCCGTGTTCTCTCTCTTTATTTCTCAAAAACAAGACAAAATAAAAACACAAAATGAAAATCAATATAAACTGAAAAAAATATGACAAAACTTAACAAAATGGAACAAAAATCATACACAAAAAAAACATGGAGTCTGTTTTGTGTTGTCCAGCCACTTCTGGGCAGCAGGCCTGCCCTGGAATATGGTTGACATACGCAGAAACACCTGGTTGAAGAAAACGTATTTTCCCTTGTCTTAAAATGTATCAGCTGAGATAAGCTTCTTGGTGGGGTTGAGCATTTGTGTCCACTTCCCTTTCTCCTGGCTGGGCTTTGATCTGATTTGAACCTCTTCAGGGCTTCTGCTTATTTCCACAGTCTCTGTGAGTTCATGTGTGTATCAGTCCTGTTATGTCTGAATGACAGTTTTCTTGGAATCATCCATCAACTTTAGGTCTTACAGTCTGTCTGACAGCAACTCTTGAACATTGGTCACTGTGTCTTTGAGGAGTTTGACAAAAACATCCTACTTAGGGCTGATGGCTCCAAAGTCTCTCACTCTGTGCACGTTGCCCAGATGTGAGTCTCTGTGCCAGTTACTCTTTGCTGTAAGAAAAAGCTTAGTTTATAAAGGTTGAAAGGTACTCTTTAAGAATGACATTAGGAACCATTTTATTGTTTTGTTTCTTTAACAGAATAATAGTAATATGTTTTCTCCTTGATCCATGATGGCCAATCTAGTCTCAGGTCCATGGCTTTTTAGTAGTGTCAAATATAGGTTCCATCTTACTAAATGATCCTTCATTCCAGTTTCAAAAAGTTGTTGGTTATTCCCATACCATTGTACCACTATTTAACTAGTATATGTTACAGTCAGGTATCGTTGAAGGTCACAAGTTGGGTGATATTATTGGCTACCCTTCTCCTAAATAGCATGCAAAGTACCTTCCAGCATCATGAATGCTAGTCAGTGGGGGTGAAACTTCCTCTTGAAAACCACCATTTTCAGTGAACTAAGTAAGCTGTGTCTTCAGCAATAGGACCTTACCATCAAGTTATAGACAGTAATCAATTTGGAAAGGTCTATGGGACAAGTTTGGCCAACAACTCAGCAAGATGTAATCAATTCCTATTGTTGGAGATTTTCCTTGGTGGCATAAGATGTCTAGTTAGGGTTGTTCGATGTTTGCTATAAATAAAATTATTTTTAAATTCTGTTTTCATTTTGTGTGCTGATTGTGTATTGAAATACAACTGATTATTATATAGTTTATAGACTAATGTAGCCAGAGTAATTTCTGAAAATATTTATTATCTCTAGTAGTTTAGATTTGGGGTTCTAGGGTATAGATTTATTAGTAATTCCTTTATACAAGATCAATTCATTATAGAGAGTGATAACTTTATTTCTTCCTTTTCTTCTCTAAGTGTTTTCTTGGTGTTTCTTAGGGTTTTTTGTTTCCTTGTTTTGGGGGGATTTTTTTGTACACTAAATAGTTTCTTCGTAGAACTGCAGTTTCTGAGGGGGATCATTGCATGGGAGATGAAATGGAGAGTTTTAATCTGGCAAGATGCTGGTGATAGTCACACTTTAGAAAGATTCTCAGTCCCTTGGGCTAGAGATGGTTTAGCTGTTAGAGGCAAAGCCTCACAAGTGAGAAGAAGGGTTATCATTCCAGTCAGAGATACTGGAAACTGTGAGGATGGGACCATGGTAATTTGGGAGAAACGTGAGGAGGGAGAAAGAAACTTAGGGCCTAGTGTCTGAAATGTAGGAGCAGGAAAGAGAAGCAGGAGGCAGCGGTGAATTTCCAATCTTTATTTTGTGTACCTCATGGTGCCATGCAGTGAGATTCCAGTTGGGGACATAGGTTGGTGAGAGGGAACGTGATGTCTCAACATGTCACTGTTCAGATGGCAACATAATGAGTCGGTGCAGCTGGGCTGGGACTTCTCACCTCTAACCAAGCAACCTTCGCAAGACCCTTCTCCTAGGGAGGTCACTGAACCTCAGTGGTCATCAACACAAGGAGCCTTTCAAACACACACTATTAATATCTAGATTCCTGCCAGTCACGCTTCAAATATCCACTGGCCTGCTTGCCCTGGCCAGTTGAATAGGAGCAAACGTCTATCAACCAAATGTCAAAGCTGTAAATGTAGTGTGTATGTGTGTGTGTGTGTGTGTGTGTGTGTATGTATGTATGTCTTTGTGTGTTACCAGGCATCCCCTTCGCTCTTTGATACTCTTCAGAAGTTCTCCAGACAGAGATTGTTATGATGCAAGATATAAACCTAGTTATGAAATACGAGGTTACTTGTCATACCAGCAATATTTGATCTGTACTGACTGATGGACACTAAGCTAATGAGGAGTCAGTGAGTTGACATAATGACTATAAAGTAATCTAACACATAGTAGGTCCTCAAAAGTAATTAATTGGCCCGTGAAAGTCAATGTCCTCAGTGGTTTTGTTTCCTTTTGATAATATAAACAGCTGAGCATACACATTACACTTATATTAAGATATTATACATCCAACACCCAGTAGGAGCACTTCCCACGTTAGATGTGTGTTCGGTCAGTTACCTCCATAAACTCCTCACAGAAAATAACATCTTACAAGAAATCACATCTGTCTCCTTTTTTCTAGCTACTTATTCCTCTTTTCAGCTGCGAATCACAGTATGTTTTCAGGCCTACTTTATCTCCACTTTCCTGCATAAATAATCACCCCAGATCCAAGGGGCATGCGTCCCAGGGCTGATGCTGCACTTAGCTCTGCTTTTAACATGCCGTGGGGTGAGCAGGGGTGTCAGCTTGGGATGGAACCCTCATCTACCATGGTTCAGGCTACTTACATTCATCTGAGAGAGGATGGATACATTTGGAGTGTAATTCTGCCCCTTATAAATAGACATCTATAGCTCTGCATACATTATTAATATGGGCTTTATTGCTTCCTTTATTGAATCCACGATGGCACTTCTCTCGGGAAGCCACAAGACACAGGAAGATTGCATAGATGCCCGCATTAACCAGGACCGCCATAGCCCAGGCAAGTAAGTCTGTGCAAACAGCAGTGTTCATGTGAGCTGCATCCTACAACTCAAACAACATAATAACAAATAATGGGCTCACGAAGCCCCACAGCTGCTATTGAAGTGTTTTCTGTATTTTCTCTCCATGTTGCTTGCGCTAGTACGAAAGCAGTCAGGGAAAATGTGTTTTGAAGAAGATACTCTGCAGGATCCACAAGAGCCCTACAGGAAAGCCTCATCCCCAGGTTCACCCCCACAGGCCCAGCCCCTGCCCCACAACCACAGCTACAGCCCCAGCCCCACCCCATAACCTCAGCCCCACCCCACAGCCCCAGCCCCACCCCAAAGTCCTACCCCCACCTCCACCCCAGCCCCACCCCAAAGTCTTACCTCTACCTCCATCCCAGCCCCACCCCAAAGTCCTCCCCCCACCTCCACCCCAGTCCCACCCCTGTCCTCTGTACAGCACCTTGTATTTGAACTCTTTTTCTCGGTACTCTGCCTTAAGCAATGTGGGCATATTATGAATGAGAAATTATTTCCTATCTATAGTGTTTCTTAAAAAGATTTTTTTGAGACAATGACTAGATGTGCAGCCTAGGCTTCCCTGGCACTTAATCCTGCCTCCACCTTCTGGAGTTAGGAGCTTGTTGTCATGACACCCAGCTCTTAGATCAAATACTACCTTCTCACAAAACCCCTCTGGCCCTCCATTCACAAGTAACCAACTGTCCTGTCCACCTATGTTTCATCCCTTGCCATGTTCTTAATAATGTCTATCTTTATATATTACTTTATTGATTATCTCTTTGTACCCTTACCCTTTGGTTTGTCCATTCATTACTGACCCTCCAGTGAAGATAATAGTGGTCATATACTGACTGCATTGTAGTTTGCAGTAAGTATCTGTTGAATCGTGAATCTCAGAGTGCCAGACTCAATGGCCATCTTAGCGGCTTCAGCTCTGTCTACTGTGACTTTCTCTAGATGCAACCTTCAGGCAAGGAAGTGCTCTGTCCTGTTTTGGTCAAAACTGGAGACGTCCTCAATAAGTGGATCAAGCTTGAACTGACGAGAGCTCAGATAGGTCCTAGAGATATCTAGTCCCAAAATAGCAGAAGAATGCTCCTGCGATGTTTCCTCCATCAGTTGTGAGGGTGGAACACATGGAGTTTGGATGGTGTAGCTTTCTCCATCTTCCTTTAACTTACTAACCTCATCCCTTGTGAAGGTAAGCCAAGAAAACCTTCATGTTTTATTGATAACAATGACTCTCCATTTAAATCTCACACACCTCCATCCACTCAAACCAAGGTGATAGAACAAAAAGATACCGTGGGCCAAGCTACTGCTATTTGGAAAGATCCACTCAGAGTACCCGCTGTCCTCTGCTCTGCTGAAGAATAGCCGCTATTACAAACTAATCACTATCAAAGGGTTCCCCTCTGCCAGAGACTGGTTTAGCAGAGGGCATGTTATCCAATTCTGGCCAATACAGAATGAAGAAAAATCAGCTGAGGCAAGCTTCCAGTAACTAGATCCCAGCAGAGCAAGAAAAACTACATTTGCAGAAAATGTTCTTGGCCTCCCTGCATCCTCTTCACACTTCATCAGGAGTTAGTCCAGCCAGAGGGAGATGATGTCTTCAGTGTAGAAATACAATTCCTCTGTACAGAGTTGGGAAAGGACACAGGTGGAGAGATCTGGACCCCAGACAACATGATGGACAAGTACACAGACATGGGACCACACTGTCCTGACCTTCCACTGACAGAAATGGGAATTCTTTTCATCTTAGCCAAGATCAAGAGTTATTTGAAGTGAAAGGTCCCTCCAAAATTATAAACATTCTAGACCAAATATTGTACTAATCTGGAAGGTAGAACATGAATAAGACCCCCCATCCTAAAACAGTTTCCATTCAGCAACATTTGGGATAAATTCACATCACACACCAGATACCTTGATTGCATCCTGCTGTAGAACTGGAGTGGAAAGGTCTGATAGCTTCCAAAACTCTGTTGGAGTCTGAGGAAGACACAGGAGGTCTTAGTAGAGGGTTTTGTTTTGTTTACTTATGTTTTATTATTTTCTATTTTATTATTATTTCAATTTTTGAGATTATAATATCATTATATCACTTCCTTTCTCTTTCCTCCATTGAACTCTCCCATATATCGCTCTTTGCTCTCTTTTAAATTCATGGCCTCTTTTACCAACACAACTGCCTAAACATGAGTTGAACAAAGACAGCAACAGACATGCTTAAGTGGACAGGGGAAAGCCCAAGAGGCCTCAACCCTACCCAAAGAAGTACAGGCAATTGTAGACTTGCCTGGGGAAGAGCACAATGTTTATTTGCCTTGTTTTCAAATAACTGCAGGAGTTGGAGAAACGGGGGAGATTTCACTAGGAATGTAACCTTGCAGACAGTCTTCCAGAAGGTGAGTGAGACTCCATAGGTTTGGAGTTGTGAGTTTTACAGTGTGTTGACCACATCGCACTCACATCCCCTTCTCAACAGCTTGCCTTCTTGGCTTGCCAAATTCACCTGTATGTAGCTCTGGTAAGCCTAAAGATGAATAGGAAAGAAAGCAACTCCCTTCCTTTTGATTCTATGGAATTTGGAAATGAGGAAGAAAAGCTACCCTGGCCTTCCTATTAGTAAAGAAAGGGATGAAGTGTCTTTTCCTGGGGAAATGTGAGCAAATATCTATTTGCCCAAGGTAGGGCATGAGCGAAAGACCAGAGTAATGGTGCTATCCCTGCCCAGTGAATTAACTGGCATTATTTACAACAGCGTGAATGGCTCTCAGCTGCCACTGAAAAGTTCTGCCCCAGCATGAGTTGACGGCTCAGGAGAACCTGCAGTCCCTATGCCATCTGCAAGCACCTTGAGCTCAGGGAGAAGTCCGGTATTACCTTGCCAGTGAGGCCTTGTAACCCCATACGTTTTGGGAGCCACATGAATTTTAAGTTGTGTTTACTTACTGAGACAACAAATTTTTAATTCGGGCAAAACAACTATACAACAAACGCAGAGAACAGACTGCAGAAGGAAAGTTAGACAGACCTTTGCTGGACTCCAGTTTGAACACAAAGTCAACATGGATGGCTGAAGGCCTTCCACCAGCATCTTTCCTCTTTTGAACCAGACATCACTTTTGAATCTCAGCTAGCTCTTCTTTCAATAACACATCAGGATTCAGTTCCCATAAAGAATATCTGAAAATAATGACTGCTATAAATAATAAGAGCCTTAGATTGAGTCAGTCCAAGCTTCCTATGAAAGTCTCTGTTGCAACAATTTAACATTGCCTTTATAGTACCAAACTAGATTCAAGATAATACAACCATAGATATACATGGGTGTGTGCTAATAAAACTTTATTTACAAACATAATTTGGCGTTCACAGTTGGAATATTGAATAGAATGTACTGATGGGTTTATCAAGGTTATTTACAGGAGCATGAGTCAAACCCAACTCAATGGAGAACCTGGCACAACTTAGATGCAGCTCCTTTGAGAAGTCTCCTCCACAGTCAGCCTCTCACCTCCACTATTCTAATGCTTCTCAAGACCACAGTATAGTTTTCAAACTATACTGCTACTAAACTGTGTACCCTGGGGAGGAATGCTTACCTCCCCAGACCTCTATTCCTCTCCTGAAAATGACATATAAAGCCCATTGTGCAGCCCTAGTGTGGGCAAGCAATAAAATGAATGTTTGAAGGACATTTAACATCCTGCATCACAGGTAAGAAGTTGGGTTGTTGTTGTTTTTCTGTGCCTGTTCTTGTAGCTTTCATTACCTCTATCAAATGAGATGAACAAACAAGCCTCACCTGGAAGTCAGTAGCACGGGTGAGGAAAATGCTCAAGGGAGATTAGTAAAGAAGGGAGAGTCTTTGTTTCTCTGTGTCTCTGCCTCTGCCTCTGTGTCTTGTATCTGTCTCTGTCTCTCTCTCTCTCTCTGTCTCTCTTTCTGTGTGTGCATGTCTTTCTTTAGCTGTAGCTGAGGCTGCTTCTAATTCCTTAAGGACCTGGTCCATTTAAGTGGATTTGATTGGCATTAATTATTAAAAATGATCATTTATTAATAAATAAGAACTCTATGAATGCCTTGCACTTGTTCAGTGTTTTATAGCTTTCTTTTCTTTTTACTTTATTCTTTTCAAAGGACTTTTAAACTAGGGCGCAGAGTGTACCAGGAGGCATATGAATATATGGGGGATGAATCTTTCAGTTTGGGGAGGGCAGCATTATTTCGTACTAAAGTCAACCTGAATATATAATAGAGCAGGATACAACATGCATGTAATTTTTTAAGATTAAGTTTGCAACTTCAAAGATATTTCAAGTCCGAGAGTCACTACTTTGGGCTGTGTCCCAGATGGCTGTGACAGGAGGATTGGTAGTGTCTTTTCCCACAGTCCCCTGCAAAGCCCTTAAGGAAGGACATTTTTTTTAGGAATTTTGCAGATGACAAAATTCTGCAGGAATATGTATGGACTTGCACACGGTTGACTCTACACCACTGAAGTTGTCTTGAAACCCAGAATTTTAGCCTCTAGGTCTCTCACAGTTCCATGGGTGAGGAGGATTAACCAGGGTCCAGAAATGTGGTAGGAGGAGGCCACTCGTTTGTTTCCTGGCTGCCCAGATTCCCAAAATAATCACACAGAAACTATATTATTTAAATCACTGCTTGATCAATCACTTAAACGTATTGCTAGCTCACTCTTTTATCTTTGGTTAACCCATTTTTATTATTTTATATTTTACCACAAGGCTCGTGGCCTACTGGTAAGATTCCCGTGAGTCTGTCTCCAGCAGTGGCTCCATGGCTTCTCCTGACTCTGCCTTCTCTCTCTCTCTCTCTCTCTCTCTCTCTCTCTCTCTCTCTCTCTCTCTCTCGTCCCGCCACCCGGCTAGCTTTACCCGAAATAATTACACCACGGCAACTGTATTCTTTTGAATACTGCCTGGCCCATTAGTTCCAGCCTCTTATTGGCTAGTTCTTACATATTGATCTAACCCATTTCTAATATTCTGTGTAGCACCACGAGCTGGCTTACCAGGAAAGATCTGCGTCTGTCTGGAGTGAGAGAATCATGGTAACTGCCTGACTCGGCTTCTTTCTCCCAGCATTCTGTTCTGTTTTCTCAGCCTACCTAATTTTCTGTCCTATCAAAGGGCCAAGCAGTTTCTTTAATAATTAACCAATGAAAGCAACAGACAGATACAAGACCCACCTCCATCATATATCTTCCAGCCTAGCTATGTTTTGTTAAGCCATTGGCCAATAGCAGCTTCTTTATTCATTAACCAATAAAAGCAACACATACAAAAGGACTTCCCACACCTTAGAAAGGCATAAAATCCTTCAATCTCAAAATGCCTTGTCTCCAGAAAAATGTCAGTCACTGAGCCAACTGCATCCCCTCATAACCCATAACCCAGTCACAACTCTGTCAGCACTGCCTTCCCCAGCACCAGTCTGTGTGACAGTGTGAAGATACAGCTGTGCTTTGCTTAATAAAAAGGGATCTGAGCATACATTTTTATCAACAGCTTTGTGAGCACACACTCTTCATGGTCTGTTTGTTCTGAGCTGGCTCCCTCCCAGCCCAGATGCCCCTGGAGAAGTCCATGGTTGATGGTAGCAGAAACAAACCAAATAGGGTGTTTTAAGGATTACACGGGCCTAGACACTAGCCAAACAAGAGAACTGTGTGAGGAGGAAAAGGAGAGAGACACGGACATCACAGGTCTTACAAGTGTAGCTGACCATCTGACCAAAAGACAAGTCTGAGCCCAGAAAACTGACTGCTTTCGTCCTTATGGCACTTTTCCCTATAAAAATGTGCTTGCTGCAAATGAGAATGAAGACAGATTCCCCAGGATGCTGGTCTGCTGTCTTCCCATATTGTCAGCACTGGATAAGGCACACAGCAAAGATCCGAATCCTTCTCTACACATTGGCTTCTGTGATGGGCAGCGTGAGCATAATTCCAGTTTCACACACATCTCACCTCCTGCCTCAGTTTCCCCACAGGAAATCAGTCTCTGCCACTGGACCTGAACTCTGCCATGACCAGTTGCTTTCCTCCCAGCATGACCCCTTGACTAAAGAAACAAAGTGTACAACACAAATCCAGGGAGCCTCATGCCGCCCTTGCTGCCTAGGTCTTTGATCACAATGCACAGCAGGCCTGTTTGTTTCTGAATCCTCTGTACTCTGGTGAAGGCGGCAGTTGTCCTTTTAATACTCTTGATTCTGGTGACATTACTGTCTTCGTAACAGTCACTGTGGTGGTTAATAGTGATTGTCAACCTGACAGCATCTGGAATTAACTGGGGAACAACGCTTGGGGAGGTTTCTAGACTGGCAAAAGTGAATTGAGAAGAAACACTCCAAATGGGCTGAGGTTCTGCGTCTGAATAAAAAGGGGGAAATAAAACCTGAGCACCAGCATTTGGATCTCGGTTCTTCCTGTCTGCAGGGGTAGTGTGAGCAGCTGCCCCAGTCTTCGGCTGCCCTGGCTTTCTCACTGGGAGCATCTCCCAAACTGTTGGCCAATAAGAAATAATCCCACTGTGATACAGTTCTACCTCCCCAAACTGTCAGCCAAAGTAAACTCCTCCCTTACGTTGTTTCTTGACAAATTTTTGATTGTGTCAAGGTGAAGCGTAGCAAACACAGTACTACCCCTCTCAGGTACCACTAGACCTTTAGAGGGCACCTACTAGAGAACAGAGAGATTGAAACGCCAATTCTGAGTGCCAGCTGCATCTGCATGAACTCGGGGATTTCCTCAGCCTCTTGTAGATATCATCTGCACTCCCTACAGAATGGGAATAGGCACCTTTGAAGGGAGAGCACGGTACCTTGAGCAAACAGTTAAGTGGGTGGATTAGAACACAAGGGGTTTGCTACCTGCCTTAGTTCTCCTAAGCCCACTCCGTTGGAGCCGAGACATCCCAACATATGACAAATTTGACTTCCTGAAAGTGTCAGCACAGGGGAAAACCTATCAGTCTTGTGCTTTGTTGACCAGAGGCACAATTACATTTCATTTTTCTTCCAAATAAAACACTACAGTGTGTACCCTTGGCCCTGATTTCTGGTTCCAGAGCTTACTATGGCTTGCTCTTAACAGACTACCTATGGTATTCTGCCTGAGTCCTTCAAACACATCTATTTATAGCAGGCATCATTAGTCCTCTAGCCCAAGTCTGATTGCCTCACCTGTTCCTCCCCATGTCCTCCTGCTGAAGTTTACTTCAAGGGTTTTCTGGGAGTTCTTTGTAATATTAGTTAACATGTACAGGAAAGCCCCAAGGTCATGTTCCACTCTTGGCACCCTTCACTTTAGATTTGAGAAATCCCCTAAAACTCTCATTAGCGCAGGCTGCCTCACCCCCATGAAACTTTAAAAATACCCAGCTAATCAGCCACTTTGCACACCTCCGTTCAGGCAGAGCGCATGTCTGCTCTCACCACCTCCACTCCTTCCCTTGACATCACATTTGTGCAGATGAGAGCTGTCAAAAACCTGACTTCCTACAGTATTTAAAATATAAGGAGAAGAACTTCTCATCTGAAAGCAGCATTACCACTTAAAGAGAAGCTGAAAACCAGGAGGGAGATGCAGAATGTGGAGGGGAAGGGGAAGGAGTCCAGAATATATCCCTGTTCTGATTCAATTTTACTAAGTCCGATCATTGGAATTTAAAGGGATATAACAATAATAATAGAAACTTAATTGCCACTTATTGAGGCTTGCTATATTCTCTCTCTCTCTCTCTCTCTCTCTCTCTCTCTCTCTCTCTCTCTCTCTCCCTCCCTCTCTCTCTCTCTCTCTTTATCCCTGTCTCCGTAGCTACTCAATTATATTATCTTTGAGTTCCTAAAGCCCACCCACAAAATATGCACAAGTTTCTAACTCAGAGACTAGATTCCACAGCAGTCCTAAGGGCTAAACACAAACTATTAGTACACTTTTGTGGTTGAGGCGGCTTCTCCCACCAGTGTGTGTCCTCTCTCTAAATCTGTGCCATGCCAGAATGCATGGTACCTCCTGAGTGGTAAATTTCCCAGATGGATTTTGCACTGACCTACTCGTATGGCGCTCCTATGGGGAGGGTTCTCTGAGCCATCATCTGTCGAGATAAAGCAATAACTATTCTATAGTGACTGGTACATGTGAGCTTGTGAACTGCTTGACCATGGATGTCAGGATTATCTGGGACGATGTGTCAAACACACAGACTCCACGATATTCACTGTTAGCGTTTCAGTGTGAAAGGTTTGCTTAGGAGACTCATGTGTTTGGAGACTTGGTCTCCAGCAGGAAGTGGTATTGAGAGGTAATCAATTCAAGGGGGCCCTAACTTAATCCCTAATGACTTAAAAGTTGAGTAGGCTGTTAGAAGGTGGGGTCTAGTTCAAGGACCTGAGTTTCCCAGGCTGTGCCCTTGAAGGTCAAGTCTTGCTGCCTGCCTCTTCCTCTCTCTCTCACTCTTAGGTAACTAGTTTTTATCAGGTGAGCAGCTTCTCAACACTATTCCTTGCATGATCTTTCCACCTTTGTATAGACCAAGAAATCAGTTCCATGGGCTGAGTCCTTCAAAATTGTGAGCATTTTCTTCTTGAATGTGATTTGCTTTTTGTCATAGTGATTTCAAATGATAGCATGCTCCCAAACAAGCACTGAATCTGAACCTGTGAGGGTACTAGAAGGCACCTGTTCTTGTGGGATAACCATAGGTGATCCTTGTTCACTCTGGCATCTGAGGTCTTCTGTACTGGATCGAAGTGTTTTGCAGTTTTACACATGCATGGTTCATCCCATCACACGAGGACTCCTTCTTAAATGGTTCACCAAAAAGAGGCAGCACCAAAGGAAAAGATGAGAACGTTGTCAGCCAGTGAGTAGTTGAACAGTCTGCTCCAAAACTACTGGATTGTGGACACAAAGGTAAATCCATCTGGTAAGTGGCAAATCTGTAAGACTCACACACTATAGGGAGCGCCAGTAACATTAGACACATATATACCACCTGTCCCAGACAGACCTACTGAGACCTTTGAGTATCAACTCCCTAGTACTGATCAGGATATAGAAGACACCATAAAAAGGTCACATGCCAAATCCCCACATTTCTTCATAATATCATCCTGTTGTAACTTAGTTCCTTAATACTTGTATTTTGCCTTTTCCTTTCACCGGGACATTCAAAGGGAGTGTCTTTCATAAAAATTTGTGGTAACTTACATAAATGCTTAACACAGTCCAGTCGGAACAAAAATAGGGAGTAGACATTCAGATGACCATCACTGTTCAAATCTTAACAGAGTTTTACATGAGGTGTGAGCCCTTTGAAGACTGTGGTGGTTTGAAAGAAAATGGCCCCCAAAGGCACTATTCAGCGGTGGCCTTATTGGAAGAAGTATGCCACTGTGAGGGTGGGCTTTGAGGTCTCCTGTGCTCAAACAACACCCAGTGACACAGACCACTTCCTGTTGCCTGCAAATAAAGATGTAGGATTCTCACTCAGCTCCTTCTCCAGCACCATGTCTGCTTGCACACAGCCATGTTTCACCATGATGTTAATGGACCAAATCTCTGAAAATGTAAGCCATCCTAACTAAATGTTTTTCCTTTATGAGTTGCCATGGTCATAGTGTCTCTTTACAACAATAGAAACTCTAACTAAGACAAAAACCATGCAGGAAGAGCTTTTGATCCACAGACACCCAGAAGTCCGGGACCCTACAACACCTCACAATATTTGACAATCATATACATGCATGATTTTTCCCTTGGGAAATGAATACATTGATTTAAATTTTTATTTGTCCATGTGTTGGATGTACAAGCTTTTGTGAGTGTATACTCATGTGTGGGGGTCAGGTGTGTGCATGTGAGGAGACCAGAGGTTAACATCCAAATTGTCTTCTTTTGTGTCTCTCTATACCTTATTTGACAATCTTACACAGGTTCTTGGGATCCATCTTAGGTTCCCACGTTTGTACAACAGGTATTTTGACAACTATTCTATCTCCCCAGCCCTAAAAGATATTTTTGATGATATAAGTCACACACATTAACAGGTATCCACTATACACACTCATACAAAGTAAAGTCATGAACACAGCCAGACAAAGCCTATATGTGGTTCCTGTCCAAAATGAATTATCTCCTTCAGTGCCATGTCTTAAAGGCATCTTATTTAAATCAGAGTTTGGCTGTCTCATTTTTTGTTTTTTAGTTCTTTGGGCGTTTGTTGGATCTGATAATGAATTATGATGAAGGTGAGTATGGGTTAGTATTATGCTATATCCAAGTTTTACAGCAACAGATCAGTTTGATAATTGCCCCATAGGGAAGTGGTTTACCAGACAGTGGCTATTTGGCAGAATGGCCTAATGGAGCTCCTTCTGTGTAAGAAATAGAATTAAGTTGATACGAATTGCAATGCAAATGTTTGATTTGCATTGGATGTAATAGAAAGGAACCTTTATGTGCACTTAATACCCATGTCCAAGTTAGGGTGGATGGCAGAGACATTTGGCATTTGCCCACTTGATGTTTGGAAAAATGGAGGCATTCCCGTTTTGCAAACAGCCCACAGATACATTAAATAACCCATTTCATGATGGACATCTGGACTCCTCAAACCTGCCAAAAGTGGATAGGCTGCCGGCTGCCTTCCAACTTTATGGCGGGGAACGGCTCCCTTCAAATGTAAAAACCATCACTCTCCAGCATCCTGGCAGGTTGGGGGCTCATCTGTCCAAGCACGACACACATTCATTTTGATTTTAGGTGTGTCTGCGCCATTGGCTGCATATTCAATACCCCACACACCTGAGAAAAAGAGAATATTTGTTAATTAAAGCAAGTGCTCTATAAGGTAGCTTGACACCTACCTGATTCTTCCATGGTGGCCACTTGATGAGTGACTAAATCCATCAATGCAACACACACATAGATGTATTATCTGGAAAGAGTCCTTAATTTAGTAATTTGTGCCAACAAAAAATAAAAAGGGAAAACAAGTTTGGTGAACAATAATAAAACCCACCCAGAGCAATGAAAAACAAAACTAGAATGAATCTAGTTCAAGCATCATTCCTTGTTCTCCCTAAGGAGTCCTTGGTCAGACAGAGTCAAAAATAACTCACCCCAAATGCTTGAGTCTACACCTAATTTCTTGTTGACCACTTTTTGTATGTGCTTTATAATCCTGGTTAGTGTGCTGGAATACTGTCTTGCAGTAAAAGTTGGGAGAGTTTGTGTTCGCCACCTACTGGCCAGATAGACAGCTAGTCACAATCTCGTTTGGTTGTATGTAGCCAGAACCAGAGGTCGATATGTAAACGTCATTCAAGAATCATTATAGAGCTTGCATCCAGAACCCTTCTTCCTTCTGTCCCCTTTCCTCTTTGGGCACATAACACCATCCAGCTCAGTCTGTCTGGCGCTGGGGGCAAATCCTCAGGGCAAGTAGGCAGGCAAGACCTCCTTTGTCTCACTGGCCCGCCTGCACCAACCAAGGTAGGCACTTTGTTTACGAACTACCCAACCTGCACGGAGATCTGATCTCGGCACCAGGAGAGACAGCAGTGCGGTGAGTTTGTGACCAGCGGCGGCGGAAGCAGCCCTGGACAGGGAACTCTGAAGTTCCTCATCCCCCTCCCTATACTCCCCGGGCTCCCTGCAGGGGCTCTACCCCCCCATACTGCCTCTCTCTTCTTGCCCCACCAAGCTTGCATCCAGAACCCTTCTTCCCTCTGTCCCCTTTCCTCTTTGGGCACATATCACCATCCAGCTCAGTCTGTCTGGCGCTGGGGGCAAATCCTCAGGGCAAGTAGGCAGGCGAGATCTCCTTTGTCTCACTGGCCCTCCTGCACCAACCAAGGTAGGCACTTTGTTTACGAACTACCCAACCTGCACGGAGATCTGATCTCGGCACCAGGAGAGACAGCAGTGCGGTGAGTTTGTGACCAGCGGCGGCGGAAGCAGCCCTGGACAGGGAACTCTGAAGTTCCTCATCCCCCTCCCTATACTCCCTGGGCTCCCTGCAGGGGCTCTACCCCCCCATACTGCCTCTCTCTTCTTGTCCCACCCAGCTTGCATCCAGAACCCTTCTTCCTTCTGTCCCCTTTCCTCTTTGGGCACATAACACCATCGAGCTCAGTCTGTCTGGCGCTGGGGGCAAATCCTCAGGGTAAGTAGGCAGGCGAGACTTCCTTTGTTTCACTGGCCTGCCTGCAACAAGCAAGGAGAGACATCACTAGAACACCAGGAGAGCTAGCACTGCAGAGAGCCATCACTGGGAAGGTACATCAGTAGGCAAGGAGACCTGATCCGGTAAAAGAAGATCCAGAGGGGAGCATTCGGACAAAGAGATGGGCAGGCACCAATGCAAGAATTCACCCAACAATCTGAAAAACTATATGAAACCAACAGAACCCAGCGACCTCACAACAGGTGGACATGAACACCTTAATCATGAAGAAGTAGATAAAATTGACTTTATGAAAGTGATTGACGCCCTTAAACAACATGTAAAAAATGCCCTTATAGAAATGGATGAGAAGTATAACAGAAAGTTTGAAGAGTTGAGTAAATCAGTGAATGATACCCTAGGAAACCAAGGAAAAACAATCAAACAGATAATGGAAACAGTTCAAGACTTAAAAACTGAAATGGAGGCAAAGAAGAAAACACAAACAGAAGGCCAGCTGGACAGGGAAAATCTAGGTAAACGAATAGAGACTACAGAAGCAAGCATAACCAACAGAATACAAGAGATAGAAGAAAGAATCTCAGATTCTGAAGATACCATAGAGAAAATAAACACGCTGAACAAAGAAAACAGCAAGGCCAACAAATTCTCATCACAAAACATTCAGGAAATATGGGACACAATAAAAAGACCAAACCTAAGAATAATAGGAATAGAAGAAGGAGAAGAAGCGCAGCTCAACGGTCCAGAAAATATATTTAATAAAATTATAGAAGAAAACTTTCCCAACCTAAAGAAAGATATACCTATGAAGGTTCAAGAAGCATACAGAACACCGAATAGGCTGGATCAAAAAAAAACATCCTCTCGCCATATAATAATCAAAACACAAAGCATACAGAATAAAGAAAGAATACTAAGAGCAGCAAAGGAAAAAGGCCAAGTTACTTATAAAGGTAAACCTATCAGACTTACACCTGACTTCTCTATGGAAACCATGAAAGCCAGAAGGTCCTGGATAGATGTACTGCAGAAACTAAGAGACCATGGATGCAAGCCCAGACTACTATACCCAGCCAAGCTTTCGTTCACTATAAATGGAGAAAACAAAATTTTCCAGGATAAAAACAAATTTAAACAATACGTAGCCACAAACCCAGCCTTACAGAAAGTAATAGAAGGAAAATCACTAACCAAGGAGTCCAACAATGACCACAATATCTCAGACAACTAGAGACCCTTCACCAGCGCAACACAAAGAAGGAGAACACACAAAATTTACAACTTAAAAAATGACCGGAGTTAACAACCACTGGTCATTAATATCACTTAATGTCAATGGACTCAACTCTCCTATAAAAAGGCACAGACTAAGAGATTGGATACGAAAACAGGATCCAACATTCTGCTGTTTACAAGAAACACACCTCAACCACAAAGACAGGCACCTACTCAGAGTAAAGGGTTGGGATAAGGCTTATCAAGTAAATGGACCTAAGAAACAAGCAGGGGTGGCCATACTAATTTCTAACAAAGTTGACTTCAAACTTAAATCAATCAGGAGAGATGGAGAGGGACATTTTCTACTCATAACAGGAACAATTCATCAGGATGAAGTCTCAATCCTGAATATCTATGCCCCTAATATAAAAGCACCCACGTACGTAAAAGAAACATTGTTAAAACTCAAGGCAGCCATCAAACCGCACACATTAATAGTAGGAGACTTTAATACTCCTCTCTCACCAATGGACAGGTCAAGTAGACAGAAACCTAACAGAGAAATAAGAGAATTAATGGAGGTAATGAATCAAATGGACTTAACAGACATCTATAGAATATTCCACCCAAATAGGAAAGAATATACCTTCTTCTCTGCAGCTCATGGAACCTTCTCAAAAATCGACCACATACTCAGTAACAAAGCAAACATCCACAGTTACAAAAAAATATTAATAACCACCTGTATCTTATCAGATCACCATGGATTAAAGCTAGAATTCAGCAACAATGCTACCCCCAGAAAGCCTAAAAACTCATGGAAACTGAATAGTCAACTACTGAACCATACCTGGATTAAGGAAGAAATAAAGAAAGAAATTAAACTCTTCCTTGAAGACAATGAAAATAAAGAAACAACATACTCAAACCTATGGGACACTATGAAAGCAGTCCTGAGAGGAAAGTTCATAGCACTAACTGCCCACTTAAAGAAAACAGAGAAAGCACACATTGGAGACTTAACAGCCCACCTGAAAGCTCTAGAAAAAAAAGAAGCAGACTCACCTAGAAGGGGTAGAAGACTGGAAATAATCAAACTGAGGGCTGAAATCAACAAAATAGAAACACAGAAAACAATTGAAAGAATCAATGAATCAAAAAGCTGGTTCCTGGAGAAAATCAACAAGATTGATAAACCCCTATCCAAACTAATCAAATGGCAGAGAGAGAATTTGCAAATTAATAAGATCAGAAATGAAAAGGGAGACATAACCACAGACACAGAGGAAATTCAGAGAATCATTAGATCTTACTACAAAAGCCTGTATGCCACAAAACTGGAAAATGTAAAAGAAATGGACGCTTTTTTAGATAAATACCATTTACCAAAGTTAAACCAGGACCAGGTGAACAACCTAAATAGACCTGTTAGTCGTGAAGAATTAGAAGCTGTTATCAAAAACCTCCCTTCCAAAAAAAGTCCAGGACCAGATGGTTTCAATGCGGAATTCTACCAGAACTTCCAAGAAGACCTAATACCTATTCTCCTTAATGTATTTCACAATATAGAAACAGAAGAGTCATTGCCAAATTCCTTTTATGAAGCTACAGTAACTCTGATACCAAAACCACACAAAGACCCAACCAAGAAAGAGAATTACAGGCCAATCTCACTCATGAACATCGACGCAAAAATCCTCAACAAAATTCTGGCAAACCGAATCCAAGAACACATTAGAAAAATTATCCATTATGATCAAGTAGGCTTCATACCAGAGATGCAGGGCTGGTTTAACATACGCAAATCTATCAATGTAATCCATCATATAAATAAACTGAAAGAAAAAAACCATATGATCGTTTCATTAGATGCTGAAAAAGCATTTGACAAAATTCAACATCCCTTTATGATAAAAGTCTTGGAGAGATTAGGGATACAAGGGTCATACCTAAATATAATTAAAGCTATATACAGCAAGCTGACAGCTAATATCAAATTAAATGGAGAGAAACTTAAAGCCATCCCACTAAAATCAGGAACACGCCAAGGCTGTCCACTCTCTCCATACCTCTTCAATATAGTTCTCGAAGTTTTAGCAATAGCAATAAGACAACATAAGGGGATAAAGGGGATTCAAATTGGAAAGGAAGAAGTTAAACTTGCATTATTTGCAGATGATATGATAGTGTACATGAGCGACCCCAAAAACTCCTCCAAAGAACTCCTACAGCTGATAAACGCCTTTAGTAATGTGGCAGGATACAAGATCAACTCCAAAAAATCAGTCGCCCTCTTATACACAAAGGATCTGGAAGCAGAGAGAGAAATAAGAGAATCATCACCTTTCACGATAGCCACAAACAGCATAAAATATCTTGGGGTAACTCTAACCAAGGAAGTGAAAGATCTATTTGACAAAAACTTTAAGGCATTGAAGAAAGAAATTGAAGAGGATACCAGAAAATGGAAGGATCTCCCTTGCTCTTGGATTGGGAGAATCAACATAGTAAAAATGGCAATTCTACCAAGGGCAATTTATAGATTCAATGCAATCCCCATTAAAATCCCATCAAAATTCTTCACAGATCTTGAAAGGACAATAATCAACTTTATATGGAGAAACAAAAAACCCAGGATAGCCAAAACAATCTTATACAATAAAGGAACTTCTGGAGGCATTACCATCCCTGACTTCAAACTCTATTACAGAGCTACAGTAATGAAAACAGCGTGGTACTGGCATAAAAACAGAGAAGTCGACCAATGGAATCGTATAGAAGACCCGGATTTTAACCCACAAACCTATGAACAACTGATTTTCGATAAAGGAGCTAAAAGTATACAATGGAAGAAAGAAAGCATCTTCAACAAATGGTGCTGGCACAATTGGATGTCAACCTGTAGAAGAATGAAAATAGACCCATATCTATCACCATGCACAAAACTCAAGTCCAAATGGATCAAAGACCTCAATATCAATCTGAACACACTGAACCTGATAGAAGAGAAAATGGGAAGTACCCTACAACATATGGGCACTGGAGATCGCTTCCTATGTATAACCCCAGCAGCACAGACATTAAGGGCAACATTGAATAAATGGGACCTCCTGAAACTGAGAAGCTTCTGTAAAGCAAAGGACACTGTCATTAAGACAAAAAGGCAGCCTACTGACTGGGAGAAGATCTTCACCAACCCTGCAACAGACAAAGGTCTGATCTCCAAAATATATAAAGAACTCAAGAAACTAGACTTTAAAAGGATAATTAACCCAATTAAAAAATGGGGCACTGAACTGAACAGAGAATTCTCAACAGAAGAAGTTAAAATGGCCAAAAGATACTTAAGGTCATGCTCAACCTCCTTAGCGATCAGAGAAATGCAAATCAAAACAACTTTGAGATATCATCTTACACCTGTCAGAATGGCTAAAATCAAAAACACCAAGGATAGCCTTTGCTGGAGAGGTTGTGGAGAAAGGGGTACCCTCATCCATTGCTGGTGGGACTGCAAACTTGTGCAACCACTTTGGAAATCAGTGTGGCGGTTTCTCAGAAAAATTGGGATCAACCTACCCCTGGACCCAGCAATACCACTCTTGGGAATATACCCAAGATATGCCCTAGCATATGACAAAAGCATTTGTCCAACTATGTTCATAGCAGCATTATTTGTAATAGCCAGAACCTGGAAGCAACCTAGATGCCCTTCAATGGAAGAATGGATGAAGAAAGTGTGGAATATATACACATTAGAGTACTACTCTGCGGTAAAAAACAATGACTTCTCGAATTTTGCATGCAAATGGATGGAAATAGAAAATACGATCCTTAGTGAGGTAACCCAGACCCAAAAAGAAGAACATGGGATGTACTCACTCATAATTGGTTTCTAGCCATGGATAGGGGCCACTGAGTCTATAATTTGTGATCCTAAAGAAGCTAAACAAGAGGGTAAACCCAAGGAAAAACATATAGATATCCTCCTAGCTATGGGAAATAGACATGACTGATGGGAAAAAAATTGGAATCTTGGGGGTGGGGTGGGATGGGGATGAGGGGTGATGGGGAGAGAAAAGTGTGAAGGAGAGGATGAGGGGAACTGGGAAAATCGGGATGATTGGGGATAAAGGAAGGTTGGATAGGGGAGCAGGGAAACTCATACCTTAGGTAAGGGAGCCACCTAAGGGGTGGCAAGAGACTTGAACTTGGAATGGCTACCAGATGCCCAGGGCAATGTCCCCAGTTAGTTCATTGGGGCACCTGAGGATAGGGAACCTGAAATGAACCTATCCTATAATCATACTGATGAATATCTTGCATATCGCCATAGAACCTTCATCTAGCGATGGATGGAGATAGAGCCAGAGACCCACACTGGAGCACCGGACTGAGCTCCCAAGGTTATAATGAGGAGCAGAAGGAGAGAGAACATGAACAAGGAAGTCAGGACCATGAGGGGTGCACCCAACCACTGAGACAGTGGGGCCGATCTATTGGGAGCTCACCAAGGTCAGCTGGACTGCTACTGAAAAAACATGGGATAAAACCGGACTCTCGGAATGTGGTGGACAATGAGAGCTGACGAGAGGCCAAGGAGAATGGCACAGGAACTTTCAACTGGCGATAGATCGAGAGAGAGACAGAGACCCAAATTGGAGCAACGGTCTGAGCTCTTAAGGTCCAAATGAGGAGCAGAAGGAGGGAGAACATGAGCAAGGAAATCAGGACCACGAGGCGTGCACCCACCCACTGTGACAGTGGAACTGATCTATTGGGAGCTCTTCAAGGCCAGCTGGACTGGGACTGAAAAAGCATGGGTTGAAACTGGACTCTCTGAACATGGCGGACAATGAAGGCTGATGAGAAGCCAAGGACAATGGCACTAGGTTTCGATCCTAATACATGAACTGGCTTTGTGGGAGCTTAGCCTGTTTGGATGCTCACCTTCCTGGGCCTGGATGGAAGTGGGAGGACCTTGGTCTTCCTGTAGGGCAGGGAATTTGGACTGCTCTTCAGTATCGAGAGGGAGGTAGAATGGACTGGGGGGAGGAGAAGAGGAGTGGGGATGGGGGAGGGGAGTGGGGGGAGGGGGCAATGTGTGGGAGGAGGGGAGGGAAATGGGAAACGGGGAGCAGTTGGAAATTTTAATTAAAAAAGAATAAAAAAAAAGTAAAAAAAAAAAGAATCATTATAATAACAAGCCTTCAGTGTCAGTGTCCACTTTAAAAATTTGGTTCAAATGGAAAGATTTAAATATATAATTATAATAGAAATATATTAATACATTTATTATATGTCCTAGTGTATCTATCAGAGACAATCAACTTTGTCCCCTAAAATTCATGCAATAAAAAGCAAAAGCAGTGCCAGGAAAGGAAAGAAAAATGTTGTTTGCAGAGGTCCTTGCTGCAAAGAAAATACAAACGTGCATGCATGCGCACATGCAGACTTTTGTGGATAGGAAGCAAATATCATAGAGGCAAAGCCTTGCAATTTGATCTAACTTTCCAACTATTCTACTATACAAATATGCTCTTCAAACTTCTACACACTAATAGCTAACTACTGTGTATGTATTGCAATAATCATGCAATTATGGTGTGGTAGCTTAAATATAATTGATCCCCCATAAGCTCATCGGGAGTGGCACTACTAGAAGGTGTGGCTTTGTTAGAGTTGGTGTGACCTTGTTGGAGGAAGTGGACCACTTTGGGGGTGGACTTTGAGATCTCATATACTCAAGCCACACACAATGTCTCCATTCACTTCCTGCTCTGCCTGTCAATCAAGATATAGGACCCTCAGCTCCATCACCATGTCTGGCTGTACACTGCCATACCTCACCATGATGATAACGGACTAAACCTCTGAAACTGTAAATCTTGCCATTAAATGTTTTCCTTTATAAGAGTTGCCGTGATCATGGTCATAGTATCTCTTCACAGCAATAGAAACCCTAAGTAAGACTTATGTAACAAAGATTTTTAAATTATTTTTCATTTTCTGATATTATAAGAAAAACATATTGAACATTTACTATGTATCTGGAACTGTGCTAAGCAATTTCATGTGGTACTCACTCATATATGCCTAGTTCAGTCTTACTAGGGCCTTTGATTGAGGTACAACCAACTCTTCCTGTCCAAATATTTTTCCAAAGTATAAATAGCAATGGACTTGCTTTTTTATTTGAATTTTTATTTTCTAAAACAATCTTTTTTATTTTAGATACCAATCCCAGTACCCTCTCCCTCCCCTCCTCCTGATTCCCCCCCAATATTCCCCCCACCCCACCCCCTATCCACTCCTCAGAGAGGGTAAAGCCTCCATTAGGGAGTCAACAAAGCCTGATATATCACATTGAAGCAGGACCAAGCCTCTCCCCACCTGTATTTAGGCTGAGCAAGGTATCCCTACATAGGGAATGGGCTTCAAAAAGCCAGTTCACATAGTAGGGATAAATCTTGATCCTTCTGTCAGTGGTCCCACAAATTTTCCAAGCTAAACGACTGTCACCCACATTCAAAAAGTCTATTTCAGTTCCGTAGCAGTCAGTCTGGAGTCAATGAGCTCCCACTAGCTTGATTCAGCTCTTACCGTGGTTTTTCCCATCATGGTCTTGAACCCTTTGCTCATATTATTGTTCCTCCCTCTCTTCTACTGGAATTGCAGAGCTCAGCCCAGTGCTTAGCTGTGGATCTCTGTATCTGCTTCCATCAGTTACTGGATGAAGGTTCTATGATGACAATTAAGGTAGTTGCTTTAGATTTGTTTGCACCCATCGACCAAGATGTTTATTATTAAAAGTAATTTGCTATAAAATGAAATTAAATATCAAACACACAAATTCAACTTATTCCAATTATTTTTATTATTATTTGGTTCAATAAATACAAAATCATTTATTAGAAGATTATGCATTTTTGCTTTTATTTTCTAAGTTCATTGTAAAACTTTATACTAATAACAATGTAATTGCACAGACTATGTCAAACTAACCTACAGAATCCTTCCCTAAATTGCCCACCATAAAGTCTATACCAGCAGCATAGTTGTAGCTACACTAGCTTGTATAGCATGTTCTCCCTTACTGGTTTACATAGTACTGGTAACCAGTGTTTCATGCATGTCAAGCAATGTACTCTACAAACTGAGCTACATATGGACAGATCAAGTATCTTCTTGTATCTCTATTTGTTTCTCCCAGAGACAGAATCCCAAATCTGTCCTCAGTGGCCACTGTTCTGCTTCTGAGCACTTCAACTTGACTCATTTTTCATTTCTACCACAGTATCTCAGACCTGGGAAGGCAATTGCTTACTGGTCAAGTTATAACGTCTGCTATTCTGGTCTCATAGGCTTAGGGTGTGCAACACTTTATTTAGAGTGGATTTAAGACTAGAGCAGCAAGAGATAATTGTGGAAGTTTCCACACCAGTGATTTGCTTCTCAGTCACCTAAATTTTAATTTATTTGGAAGAGGAGAAAACGTTCTGCTAGTTCAGGATACAGACATTGTTTGGTGGTGTTTGTGGTACACTAGCACTTTGTCAAGTTAATGTTATTCCCACAGCAGTTAGTGTTTCATTGTTGATACAGTGTTCACTCAGTATTAAAGATGCTTCCTCTTTTCTTGCATAAACCCAAAGATGGTTGTTTAAGCTCCTCTTAACATGACTGAGCAGATATCAGAAGATCCATCAACTCGAATTCATTTTTAAAGAAAGAGATTGAGACCTTGTACTTACTTAGGCTATAAGCTGAAACTAGAAACTCTACCATAGCTCCCCTGCAGCGTTTTCATGAAAATTTTAGTCATGGATGTTTTCCTTTAAGTGTTTCCATGGTCATGGTATCTCTTCACAGCAGTAGAAACCCTTACTAAGTTATTCCCCTCTCTGGGGGAAGATACTTGACAAGGCCACAGATGCAGTTCAGTCATTGCCTGAATTGCATGAAGCCTTGGTTTTGAAATACAGCACCACATAATTCATATGTGGTAGTACAAGCCTGGCAACCCAGTACTTAGGGGATGGGAATATAACAAAGACAGGGTCAGGGCCAGATCTGGGTGTATAGAAAGTGGATACCAACTGATAAGAGACCCTATCTTGGAGGAGGATAAGCAAGAGGAAGAGGAGGAGACGGTGAATGAAGAGGAGGGGAAGGGAGAAGAAGGAAGGGGAAGAAGATGAAGAAAGAAGAGAAGGAGAAGAAATCTGATAAAGAGACGACAAAACATAAATAGTATTTAACAAGATCATCCATGCACACAGAACAGCTCTTCAAGCCTTGTAAGTAAATGTTGGTCATGATTGTGATATGTGCCTGTTGGTTTACAGTATGCTAAGGAGCTTCAAGTTGAGGTTTTTGAATGTGAAGAATGTGGAAATTTGTGGAGCTCCCAATTAAAGACCACGAAACACCATTACTGTGGCACAGTCCTGGAACACCAGAGTACAAAGAGCATGGTTCAAACACCATCGGGAGTGAAAGAGGGAAATCAACTTCGACTCTGCTCGTGGAAGTCCTTTTCCTTAATTTATCCTTGAAATACTTACCATCGTGGTGCCTAGCTCCATTGCTTTGGTGTGTTATCTCATGATAGCATCGTGACCTGAATTAATTCTTAGTCCTTTCCCCAGACAATACACCTAAACTATCTTCATTTCTGTTTTACTAAGCACATCCCCCCAGGCTATCCTTAGATAATTTTCTTTGGATGGTTTAGACTGAAATCATGTATGTAGTCCTATTCCATTTTATTTAACATTTGGACCACTTCTTTTAGATATCACAATTGGTCTCAGTTGTAACGGTCAAAGAGACTGATGTTTCACAACCTTGATTTTTAAGCACTAACACTCCTTGTTCAAGCTTAAGCATATTTCTAGCTAGCTCCTATGTCTTAAGTTAACCAACTTCTATTATTTTATATTTTACCAAAAAGCTTGTGGTTTACCAACAAGTTTCAGGCATCTGTCTCCTCCGGTGGCTGGATACATGGTGTCTCTTTGATTTTGCCTACCCTCTCCTCCTCTATCTGCTTGGAATTCCTACCTTGCCCTATTCTGCAATTTGCCCAAAGCATGTTCTTTGGGCAATGGTATTCACAGCATACAGAGGAGAATTCCACATCAGCTACAGTATAAACATACTCCTTTAGCTTGATTGTCATTCCAACAGGGAATGAGGATGATGAGCATCTGAGAGCTACCCACGGTGTCCTTTTTGCTGATATTAGGAACAATGGAAACTAGAATACTATTTTTGCTTGAGCCCAACTCTTAAATGCTGGGATCCATCAGAGTTGGAGATTTATCTGTGAACATGGGGTCAACACGGAACTCTGAAAGGTTAAGCCTTTAATCAAATCATGGAATTGATCCCTTGCAGGTCAAGTGGATTCCTATAAAATGTGCTCACGCATCATTAACCATCTAGCCTATTCTGTATATGAGCAACAGCAGTCATCTAAAGGGAAGTTCAGGGGGAAACTTGCTGAAAAGCAGAATTGGTTGGTGGAGACCTCATTGTTTCTTCATGTTTCATTCCTTATTCATGGAATTCTTCTGGATCCAAGCATTCTGCTTTGAGCATGCACCTACTGTTTATCAATGTGTTTATCATTATATACTGAAGGCAAGCAATGTGAGCTCAGGAGAGGTTGACATTTAACAAAGAAAAACTTAATAGGTTTCAAGCAACTGCCATTAAAGCTTACATTGATTAATTCATATAACTCTGTCAACCAAGTACCCATCTAGACATCTAGATAGCAGTATCATAGCCATTCCCTATATCCCAGATATATAGAATTTTATACACATCTATATGGAGAAAGATATATTATATACATGTTACACACACAACTTATCTATCTGTTCTAGTATGTACATTACCTAGGACTCACAAAAACCATTTAGAATCTATGAAAATGTTTTAATTTATTTTAAAAACATAATAATGAACCTTAGGTTAAAGAAAATATCTATTGACAAAAGATCAGCATCTATATGTGTGTATATGTTCACAGGACCTGTCTGTTGGGTACAGTAGGCACAGTGCTTGGACTCATGTTAGTTTTCAAGGCCCATGAAGATGATTTCACTTGTTTAAAAGAAATGGCCATTCATGGTGCTTCATATCTGGAATAATAGCATTTAGGAGGTTGAAGCAAAAGGACTACTGAAAACAGAAATTTCTTCCCAGTATAGAATAAGACTCTGTCAAAAAAGACAGAGAAAGGAAGAGAGAGAGAGAGAGAGAGAGAGAGAGAGAGAGAAGTCTAGATAAAAGAAAATATCTTAATATACAATACCAATAATACCTTGTCTTTGACAAACAGAATTTGGTGTTTATTTTTTATATGGAGGAGGTACTGTGTGGAAGCTGGATGTGGTGAGCAGTGACGCTGTTGGTTTCCATGTTGCAGAACACTAAGTTGAGGTTCAGAGAGGTGAGTCTACACATCGCAGTCACTGAAGAATGTACCAGACAGTCTGTGCGAACATAAAGATTTCCCAAGTTCCAAAGACAGTGGGCACTGCAGAAACCAGTTATTTTTCTAACTCTGCTGTGTGGGGCATAAATAAGCATGCTCTACAGTTCAAAACCAAAGAACTGTAGGTACCACCTGCATGTGAAATCTTGAGGCAAAGAACCAAGTACCCACAGATTATCTTTTACAGCATAGGGAAGCAGAAAGAAAATTGTAAGCTGGGGAGGCCGGTGTTAGCAAGAATCTTGGAGCTGAGCAAGCATTACCCATCTTCAGGGTCTTTGTTTTTCTCAAGGAAGAAGGGGAAAAAGTATTCTCTGCCCACACTCCAGCCCAGCTGTCTACAGTGATAAATGATGGGTCTTTCTTTAAATTTCCTTTCTGCTCAGCGTGAGGACTGGCCGAGCTGGATATGTACTCGACACAGATAAATGGCTTTGGCAAGCCCACCAGATTGTCCACGTGGCAACAGATGGTCTGGCTTGGAGCTTTTGTTGTGCTAATGCTGGAACTTGCTGCTACCTGATGCAACTATCATTTCATAAACAATGATGCTGCTGCCACTGCTCTGTGGATTAATTGTCCTTTATCCTTTGCAGGGCCCACCACGGGTACTGACAGCATCAGGAGGGTGAGAAGAGAGCCCAAGTCACCCAGGCGTTGTGACATCTATGGAGAACAGACTCCATACATTTGCCTACTGCCGTGTAATGTATGTGTGCTCTAAGCTTTACCCTCAGCTCTGTCGATGAGAAGAGCAACAACTTTCCGCTTTGTTTAAGGATCAACAATAAGACATGGGTGGCTGGAGAGATTATCCAACAGCTTAGAGCACCTGCAGTTCTTCCAGAGGACCTGAGTTTGACTCCCAAAGCCCAGGCTGGGTGGATTACAACCACCTGTAACTCCAACTCCAGGGAATCTGGTGCCATCTTCTGGTCTCCCAGAGCAGCTACATTCATGTGCACATACCCCCCCCACCACCTCCAAACACATACATAAATTTTAAAATAAAAAGTCCTCTAAAATGAGACTTGAGACATGAAGATAACCTGTCTGCTTATAATTCTCATCCATGCAAGTACCATGTTCTGAGGCTTCTTTTTTTTTTTTTTTTTTTTTTTTGGTTTTTCGAGACAGGGTTTCTCTGTAGCTTTGGTGCCTGTCCTGGAACTAGCTCTTGTAGACCAGGCTGGCCTCGAACTCACAGAGATTCACCTGCCTCTGCCTCCCGAGTGCTGGGATTAAAGGCGTGCGCCACCACCGCCCGGCTGTTCTGAGGCTTCTAATAATGTTCTTCTTATTTAGTTATCGTTGGCAGGCACAGGAGTAACACCATAGGAGCCCCTCTTCTTTTAAAAAGGACTTCCTCCATACCAGGCTGTATGCCTAGAGATTGCATAAATTATCTGATTATGACTCTTGAAAGAGACTTAGAAAGAACAGGAGTGTTCTGATAAAACCTTGAAGGGCACTGGGGGGGGGGGGGGGTAGGGCGAAGTCTTATTTTAGAATGTTTCCTGATTTTTCTCATGTCAATATATACAAAACCCCAAGTATTTGTTATCAGTCCTGGTGAACCTGTGCAAGTTTGCTTTAGCACAAGACTGAATTTGGGTACAGCATGGTTGCTTTTCAGGATCATCCTTCTTTCAAGGTAAGGCTAAGATGTCTACAACCCCTCCCTTCTTTTACCTGCTCCATGGTACTTCTTTAAGTCCAAAGATACATGAACTGTTCCCAGCCCACAGATGCCTCTGAGGCAGGCATTGCAGGACCACTAAGTTTCAAGTCGTAAAGATGCAACATTAGAAACTTGCTACGTAGGAGAACCAGCATTCAGGCTTGGCCTGCTTGGATCAAGTTGTTCAGTCTCTCCTCTCGGCCTAATCAATGACAACAAAATTAGTAGTTTTCATATCTTTATTTTCCATTCAATGAAGAACCTGACAAAGAAAGGCATTGTAAATCCCAAAGAAATCCATTCCATTTCTGGATTTCAGGCATTGATCCCTATGGATTATATATGTGGGCAGAGAAGGCAAGAATGGACAGGACAAGTCAGGGCTACAGAGAGAGACCTTGCCACAAAAAAAAAGAAGGAAGGAAGGAAGGAAGGAAGGAAGGAAGGAAGGAAGGAAGGAAGGAAGGAAGGAAGAAGGAAGGAAGCCTCAGTGAGAAGGCATAGTGGATAAAGGTACTCTATACCAAGCCTGATGACCTTAGGACCTACATGACATGGAGGGACAACATCACACCCCAAGGGTTGTCTTCCGGCCTCCTCACGCAAGCCACAGCATTAGTATGTACACATACATACATGTGCATACAAAATAAACCTTTTGGAAAATGTCATTACAAAATAAGAAAAATTACAATGAATGAATGTAGAACACGGTAGCAATAAAACAGGCTGGAACTGAAGAGCCCCATGTGTTGGTGTATAAGAGGCAAATGCAAGGAGCAAGTCTCACATTTCCAATGAGGGGAGAGAGGAAGGAGAACAGCACTCATTTCATTATCTGTGTCTTGAATTCTTTTCCCCAGTACTAGAGGTCAGACCTAGGCCTTGTGCAAGCTAAGGCCACTGAGCTCTATTGCCAGCCCCACATTCTAATTGTTTCCAGCTGCATAGATAACAAAATCCTTTGGCTTATGCTAACCCAATTATACTGGTACTGGAACAAGGTACATTTCTTTCTACCTCTAAAAGCCAAATAATTGTATCCGTTTGGTACTCTGTGATCCATTCATAATTTGGATATCTTTGATCAAGGGCTTTAAAAAATACTTTTTTATTTATTCACTTCGAATGGCGTGCATCAGAGGACAACGGTCGGAGACAGCTCTCTCCTTCATCCATGTGGGTCCTGGGAATGGAACTCTGAGATCAGGCTTTCAGGGAGCTCTTTTCCCCTAGTGAACCTTCTCACAGGCTCAGGCAAAAAGCTTTTAAAGTTCTTTTTAAAACACAATTGTTTTCCAAGACAGTGCTAACTTTTTATGGATATTCCAGTCTTAAAACTCTGAGGTAGTGCGAGCTGTATTTTTCCTTTCGAAGCAGACTGAAACATTTACTCAGACATGGGGCTGACAGTTCCGGTTGGCTTTTCTGTTTCTTTCCTCCCCACTCCAATCACTAGCTTGAGAGAGGACGCATCTGCCTGTGCCTCACAAGGTGTGCAGGGGAATAGCACCCTTGCCACGTCCCTGGACCACGAGAGCAGAGGAAAGGTTGTTACAAGTGAGGCCCTGCCCAGGTCGAGCTGGGGATGATGTGGGGCCACACAGTGCCGGGGCTATCAGCATCTCCCAGGCTCAGTGGCCAGCTGGTGAGCTATGGCTCTGGTCCCCGTATCTCCTTTCCATAGCCTCCTGCATGTGTAGGTGATAAATCTTAAGAACCCAAAGGAACTGTCAGGCCTCTTGCCCTTGGATTACTTATTCTCCTAGATCATGCAGGTTTTTTTTTTTTTTTTTAATTTTAGAACATGGATGTTTTCTTCAGCTCTACACTGTGTTTTCTTCCTCATATTTTCATAAGTGAGTGTGTTTTTAAAGCCAATCTCAATGAAAATGAGAGCACAGAAACCTTCGCAAGAGAAATGAGGCAAATACCGGCACTCACTCTCTGCCATCCAGGGAAATCACACACGGAAGAAAAAAAGGGAGTAGAACCATGTCTGCAAGAAAATCACAGGGTTGGGGACACAGCGCAATGCACAGGATGCTTGCCTCTGATTGAAGCCCCCAACTCTATCCTCAGTAGGTCACAAGCTCTGTGTGGTGATGCGCAGTACGTTGATCTCTCATTGAACTCATTTTCCCTGCAAACAAGATAACGTCATTCTTCCTTACGGCTGAAAAAAATTCCATTGTGTCTACAAACCACAGCTCCTTTGTCCATGCCTCTGTTTTTGGACAGCTAGGTTGTTCTAGAGCTTAGCTCTTGTGAACAGTGCTGCCGTGAACATGGATGCATGAGCGCCTCTGTTGTGTGCTGACTTGGTATCTTTTGAGTAAATACTGAGACTAAGTAAAAGTAGGCAACATGATGGGTCTACTTGTATCTTTTTGAGGATGCGCAGTTCCAATTTCCATAGAGACTGGACTAGTTTATTCCCGCGAGTGAGATAGAAGGGTTGTGTTTGACCTACATCCTCACCAGCATATATGCTATTTTTTTCTTAATGACTGCCAATGACATATAAATAACTTAGCATCATAAGTTGAGCTCTTGGAACACACTGGCAAGCAATATTAGTTATTATTAATTAAGTTCATTAAATATGTAACACTGCAGTGCTGGCTGCCAGCCTCAGTTTTTCCCCTGTGTAGGAACTCATAGTTAGAGCACAAAGGTAGCATGGGTGTACCTAGAGGCTTGCTACAAGAAAATTAGACCAGAGAGAGTGCTCTGTTTGTTTTTACACCTAGATATGAACCCACCACCAACCACTCAGCGCTGACTCAAGAATTGAAGGTGTCATCTGTTTAAAAGTAATAATCTCATTTATAAGGTCTGCTTAAAGGTTCATTGCAGATGTTTGGGGCGACACAGACCAGCTTGAAGGGAAGTGTGCCTCAGACACTCTTGCTTTGCCATTGTACTTCCTTTCTCTTGTTCATGAAATGAAAACCATATTCCACATGTCATTTTGTAGCCTGGGATAGTCTACTGAGCATTGCATCAGCATGAAACTCTGTGCTTTCAAAGAGCCTCCTGACCTTGGTTCCTATGCATTGTTTGGGGCTTCATTGTGTGCTGATACCACACAGCAGATATATTCTCACAGATTAATATTTTCATCAAAAGTCTCCTACTAGCAACACAATGGTTGTTTAGCATAAAGATTTATACAGGTCAGCACAAATTTGATCCTAATGGAATTGCTTATCAAGGTTTGTATGTGATATGTGTGTATTCACATGTGTGCACATAAATATGAAGGCTAGTCATTGATATTGTATGTCTTCATCTACTCTCCGCTTAATTTTTTGAGACAGGTTCTCTCATTGAACTTGGAATTCAGTGTTTTGGCTAGATTTGGTGACCAGTGTGGTCCAGGAACCTCCCTCCCGCCTTCCTGTCCTTTCTCTCATGCTAGGATTAAAAGTCAACACTGCCTTGCCTGGCTTTTACATAAGTATTGGGAACTTAAACTCAGATCCACATACTTATACAGCAAGCACTTTACCAAGTCAACTGGCAAGCTGAAGGTGTTTTTGTTTTGTTTGGTTTTTAATAGTCTTTTACATAGTACTACTTTATCGAGGGAGATAACTATGTGTGAGTTTTTGTGTATGTGTATACATGTATGTGTGAGCATGTGTATGTGTGTCTGTATGCATGAGTGTGTGTGCTGTATGTATTTGTGTGTATGTGTGGTGTGTATGTGTGTATTTCATATTTACTTTGCTTTTGTGTTTACGTGCTTGAGAATCTTACTTAACCCAGTCTAGTACAGGTGTCTGGTTATATTCATCCTTAACACAGGCTTTTGGTTCATCACAAGTCTTATCTTTGTTTACCCTTCTGCCTTTACTGGTAAAATTATTTCATTAATGTTTCTCTTCTCCACTCCATAAAGGTGAAAATTGGACCTCTTTATTTTTATGAATTCCAGTATGCGACAGTGGGTTAGGTCAGCACTCAGATCTTTCTGAAAGCATGAACAGATGAGTCTCAGGTTTAAACAATGACCACTCCTCCATCAGACTCTGTTTATCTACCAGCCCTTTAACCCTCATCATGCTCAACTCACCCCTCTCTATATACATCAGGCATTGTGCCCAGAAAAATGCTTGTTTCTTTGATGAGTGAAATTTACAGCCCTGTTGTTTTATTCCACATTTCCCCAAGTGCTAGAGGAAGTCAACGTTTCTCTCTTTCTATAAGTATCTGCTCTGAATATCAACTTCTTTGGTAAATGCTAACTCAGATTTTTGATTTGTTTCAATTCTTTGCAAATTTGTCCCACAGTGACCAAGCAATTTTGTTTTGATCTCCAGGCCTTTTCTGGTGTCTTTATTGGCCTCTAATAAAAAAACTCTCTGTACCCCTCTTCTCACCAGGCATGGAATGAAGACACGTGATTCCTCATATGTTATGGGAAAGCTGCCCATTTTTTTTTAATGTGCTGTCCTTTTCTTGGTGATGGAGCACCTGGAGACACCCCTTAGATGGTGTCTTGTAAGCTTATGACAGTTGATCTCTTAGAATGAAGAGAGATAAAAAAAATTCTGGGAAGAGCAGGCTAGCTGCATCCAGTTGGGTATCATCCTGGGTATCAGATTCCAGCTACACACTCACAAGCTAAGAATCTAAAGTTAACCTAGCATTTATTATCTTTATTTGAATGTGAAGAACAATTGTGTGGATTGAATGAGATAAGATAGGAAAGGGGGAAGGGTAGAGAGGAAAGGGGAAGGAAAGGGAAGGAGGGAGGGAAGAAAGGAAAAAGAAAGACAAAAGGAAAGAATTGGGGCAAGGGAGGGGAGGGAAGAAGATAAAAGAGGACAAAACTTGAGAAACAAACAAAGAAGAAAGGATGGTACTTCCACACTGCTTCTTTACTCTGCTCCTTCCTCCCGTCCAAGGCAGTCTATAATCCATCACTGTTGTCTTCCTTTGGAAGTTGTTATGAAGAGTTTTTAACAGTTCGGCTCGCTGTTTGCTAGAAGCGGATGGAAGAATTCTCCTTATCTCCAATATTAGAACGTGTAGAAAATCAATACAAGGGTATAACATCCTTCACCATCATACTCGATAATAACACCTAACCAGAAACTGCACAGAGACTTTCCACTACCAGAGCAACTGGCCAGAATGAGAAGCGATTCCCCCATTGATCCAGACAGATAAAGGAGAAAGTGTACGTATCTTCCCTCATTAAAAATGGAAGGCTTGTCTGCAGCTTCCAACTTGAAAAACTAACCATACAGGGGGTGAAAGTACAGCATATGCCTGAATCTTGTGTCTGGTTTTCCTTTCTTCTCATATCTTCAAGAAGCCTCTATGAAGACAGCCCTCTTAATGCCAGTGAAGTCTGTACAGTTCTGAGCCATTTACAAATGACATTTGTCCAATACTGCGATTTACTAAGCATGATTGAAAACAACAATCAGGCCACAAGTGATATCCAGGAAAAAAAATTCAACAGCAAAAGCATTAAGAAACAAGACAGCTTTCCAAGGCCATGAAAACTTATCCAGAAGGAAATATATCACTCAGATATTTACAAAATTGCTGGTGCAATTCAGGCTTTCTCAGTAGCAACGAGTTTTATGTCCTAAAGAGAGTTTGTGTCTAGAGGTAATTGTGTTCCGCAGCAGTTCGTAAGCCTGGGCATTTACACTGGCAATTCCAGATTTATAGGAATAGAAGAAATTTCCGTGCATGATATACTGTACAAATTGTATGTAATAACCACAATAAAAAATTTCATTAGGCCTGCTATCACCAACCACCAATTCCCTCGGGAGAATTTATGTGCAAACTTCAGTTCTGTTTACCATCTGGGATATTCTTTGGAGAATGAGTAGCCCCGGGTTCCTTAGAAAAGGCAAAGGGATACACACACACACACACACACACACATTCTTTAGGACTAGATTTTCACAAACAGACAGCCTTTGTGTCTGAAGAACAAGAATCCGCACACACTCCTTGGCGATTTGGCCTCCATCTCACACCTCCCTGTGATCACTTCAGCAGCTGTCCTTAAATTTTGCAGCTCTCAAATCGGAGCTCTAAGTCCGTTGCATATTTTATGCAACCCATCACTGCGGTGCGGATGCAGATTTCCATAGTTATAGGAGAGGAGGCAGGCACGTGAAAGACAAATTGGGTCATCTTACAGTTTGCAGCTGTGAAATCCATTTCAAAATTGCAGCCTTGCAGGCCTGAGAGGTTTCCCTGGACTCAATGGAGATATTATCATGACGTCGCCAAGGAATAGCATTCAGGCCAGGCTGTGCTTCCAGGCGAGCAACATATGTCCCCATAAAACAGCCTCTTTATGACCAGAGTTTCTGTGCATATGTTACAAATGGTGACAACCTGCAGCTCATCTTTGGTGAGGAACCAAGAAATTAAAAGCCCTCACCATTATTTCCCTGAGCGGAAGGCAGCGTTTAATAGGAAAGATGACTCCTTATCCCTGCGGCATCCCTCCTCAATGCCCCGTCACCACCCCTGTGGATGGCACATGTATGTGACTGACATTGTCTTGTCGCCACTGTTCCCACAGAGTGGAGTAGGAATACCTCCAGCTTCACGCTTGATGGATTAAAAAGCATACGTTTCAGAGTGAGGAAGTCGGCATGTGAGGAGCATTTGGAACTCTTCTCTGAGACTGTGCTGTTGGTCATCACCTCAATCTAATTTGTTAAAATTTATTCACCATATATAAGTGCTTACACTTGACAGTGTGCACATACACCTTCATTTCTTTCCAAGAACCCCCAAAGTCAACCCACTTGGGAAATAAGGAATACTGAGTTTAAGAAGCTAAGAATCTTTTCTATTGATTACTGATCATGGGAGTGGGGTATAACTCAGGCAGAGTGCTTGCCCTGCCCTGTGCACACAAAGCTGTGGATGTAATTGGCACCACAGCCTAGAATGGGTGTGGTGGTGTTTGTCTATCATACCAGAACTCAGGAGGTGAAAAACAGGCTGATCAGAAGTTCAAGGTCATCCTCAGATACACCATGAATTTTTAAAACCAGCTTGTTATACATGAGACTCTATTTTAAAAATAAATAATGAGCATATACCAGGCACGATACTACATGAGCATTAAAAAAGATGAGATGGGGTCCTTAATGCATACCAGCTATGACAGATGGTGTAGGTGCAAGCATCCCTAAGACTAGAAGTGCATTCATCTTCACTCATTGCTCCTGCTTCCATGGCAGGTTGCTCCTGGTAGTGCATGGGAAGCTTTCTCCTCATCCTCATTCCTAATCCTCACAACTCCATGCACTGGTTCCTATCCCTATATTGCAAATGACCAAGCTGGGACTGTGCATGCTCCTGAGACTTGACAAAGGTCACATCACTCTAAAAGGGACAAAGACACAATTTGAGGCTCGTTTCTGCAGAGGGACAGCTGCTCCTGGATCTCATCCTGTCACCTCTTGCCTTAGCATGTCAAGCTTTTCTTTTGTTCAAGATGAATCAAAAATTTTTCGGAACTGTAAAAACAATCTCTTTTGTTTTTTGTTTTTTTTTTTTCCCTCAGAGAAACATAAATTCTTTCATGTTGAAGACATGTGAGGTAAAGACAGCCTGAGTTCCAGAATCAAATGGCCTGAGTTTGTATCTGACACCCACTGGGCTATATTCATCGAAACTACTCTGGGTTTTATTTTGTGTTTGTACAATGAAGCAAAGAGCCTGTGACTGCAACCAGTGTTCAGTGTACATTCTAGACAGCCCAGGATAGTATCTAGTATCTCTTAGAGCATGTGTGTGTGTGTATTATGTGTGTACATATGCATGTGCAAGACCGTGTATCTGTGTGTGTGTGTTGCACACATACATGGAAGCCAGAGGTGTCTTTCTCAGTCCTTCTCTGTTGTCTGAGGTTTTCAGTCCTGCCTGGTTTCTGTCCTCCCACCAGGTCCCACAGTTGTTTAGCCCCCAAAGAAATCACACAAAGGTCTATAGTAATGATAAACTGATTGGCCCATTAGCTCAGGCTTCTTATTAACTCTTATAACTTATATTAGCCCATTTTTCTAGTATATGTTAGCCACATGGTTTGGTACCTTTTTCAGTGGGGTAATCACATCTTCCTTCTTCTGTGGTTGGGACAGGTTAGTAACCAGGCAGGAAGTATAGGCGGGACAACCAGACAGAAAGTAGAGGCAGGTCAATGAGAACAGGAGAATTCTGGGAAGGAGAAATCCCATTCCTCCCCAGTCCTGTCCAGACACCAAAGAAGCAATATGTGACCTACCCTGCCAAAAAAGGTACTGAGCCATGTGGCTAACATATATAAGAATAATGGGCTAATATACATTATAAGAACTAATACAAAGCCTGAGCTAATGGGCCTGTTTATCATTAATATAGACCTCTGTGTGGTTTCTTTGGGACCTAAAGAATATGGGAACCGAACAGACAGAAACTCAGACAACACTTCTCCATTTTATTTTTTGACATAGGCATTTCAGCGAACCTGGAACACAACAGTCTGGCTAGATTGACTAGCCAGGAAGTTCCAGTGATCTGCCTGTCACCAGAAAGTTCCCAGGATCCACCTGTCACCATTTTCCCAAAGATGTGAACATAGTTATGCATTGCCATACCACGATTGTTTTATGTGGGCTTTGGGGAATTGAACTCAGGTCCTGGCATTTGGCTGACATGCAGTTTGCCAGCTGAGCCATCTCTTCAGCTCTTGTTTAAAGCTCATCCAATTTTAATTATTCAAGAACATTTTTCCTCCTGGAAAGGAAACCGGTCATTTTTAACATATATTTTTAATTGATTCTTTGGGAATTTTACACCCCACACCCCAATCCTGCTCATTTCCCAGTCCCTCCGTATTGACTCCTTACCTCTGTCATGCCCACCCAAATTAAAAATACTAATTAAAAACAAGCCAAAAGAAACCACTTCTCTCCTCCATTTTATTTTCTGCCTCTCCAACATGTCTTCATTCATCTTAGTGACACTGTTCCGCGGTGTGTTAAGTTTCGTACTCTTTTGTCCAGTAAACTTTACTTACAAATGTTCATTGTATTGAGTTGTTGGGCTGGTTCGAGGCCTCTGGCTTCTGGTACACCATCAATACTGGACTCTCACCAAAACTCCTCTCTCACATCTGCTGTTGTCGCAAGTCATGGAGATCCTGCCGCTGTGGTTCCAAAGGGCAATCTCTCCACAGACTCTGGCAGGTCATAGATGGGGTAGATGTCAAACTGAACCAACTCAAAGCCCTGGATGTGGGTCTGGGTGGTAGCTGATTTGGTCAGTCTGGGCCACTGGGACTGCCATCCTCAGGAAATGGGTGGAACCAGCTCTCCCACACCCATTGTGAGAGGGCAGGGCGAGCTTTTCTGCTACAGTGGGCAGCAAGGAGCAGGCTCAGATCTCCCAGGACCAGCTCAGCATGACCCTAGGACTTCAACAGGCACAGTTCCTATAGGCCCCTGTGGTAACGTGGAGATCAACACAGGTCCCAGCTACAGCAGGACCAGGGAGCCAGACATGAGTCTAGGCAGCAGCTCAAGCCCAGATGTCACCATGGTCCCAGTGGTAGCACAGGCCATCCAGCCCAGCATGGCCCTGGTAGCAGCATGGCCCTCAGACACCAACATGACCACGGGTGATGGCCCAGACCCCAGGCAGCCATGTGGCCTTTGATGACAACATGGGCCATGGACATCAACTCAGATACTGCCCTCAGCAGCAGCCCAGCCCCAGACATCACCATGGCCCCTGTGGCAGCACAGGCCACTAAAATCATTATGGTACGTTTTCAGTCAGCCCAGGCCATGAGGCCCCAGGCAGGCCTGTGGATCTCTTCCACCAGCCTAGGCTATAAGAAGACAGTATTTTTAAGCTCCAAACTAAACAGAAAAACAAGTTTTCACTAGAATATGATAAGAGATACAGAGGCAAAGGTGGCTTTCAGAAGTTCTGTCAAATGTGAGGGAATTTTTTTTTTTTTTTTTTTTTTTTTTTGGTTTTTCGAGACAGGGTTTCTCTGTGGTTTTGGAGCCTGTCCTGGAACTAGCTCTTGTAGACCAGGCTGGACTTGAACTCACAGAGATTCGCCTGCCTCTGCCTCCCGAGTGCTGGAATTAAAGGCGTGCGCCACCAACGCCCGGCCTGAGGGAATTTTTTTAAACCAGGAGTCCGATCATGTGCAGTGTATACGTAATGAACACTTCTCAGAAGGTGGATTTCCCTGGTTCTACATTGTTTCCTTTGTGCACACTGTCTAAGAATCAGCATTTGGCACTCTGAGAAAGGTGAAAGTGAACTGAGATGCTAAATCCCAGTCACTGCAGGAGACTGATGCAAGAATGCAATGCTTCCTCAAAGTCCCAGGCAGTGTGCCTGTGGCTGAGGAAAGATCCAAGTTGTCTTTAGAGAAGAGTGTGTATGTCACAGGTCATTCATATCGCGAAGGTGGAAATGAACGGAGGAACTGAAGGAAGGTATTTGGATTGAGAGAGGGAGGATGCAGAGGGTGACGATGCAAAGGGTGATACATTGTGTGAAAGTGTCTTTATGGAACCAGTTGCTGTGTACAATGAACATGTGACCACAAGGCTATAAAGACCAAACATAGGAGTGGTTTAAGAAGGAGGAGCCTGCAAACGAAGGTATTGCTGGACTACAGAGGAGAAGCAGAGGAAGTGACTCAGGTGTAAAGTGGGAAATACATATTGAGTAAAACCCAAGAGAAGAGACACTGGCGGTCCTGCTGACAGATCTCAGCTTTACCCTGTGGATGGACACACATAAAGAGCTGACTGTGTACAGGAGGCGTATTATTTCAGCTGACTGTTTCAAATAATGAGGATGAGGAAGAGGTAAAGACAGAGGAGGAAGAAGATGAACATAGGAAGAGAGCAAGAAGAGGAGAGGAAGAGGTGGCGGTCTAGCAGGAGGAGGAATAAATGCTGTTATTTGTTGGTATCAACAGAAGCAAAATTATTCCAAGTTATAAAATATTGATCCCTACCCTCTATCTGATTCATCTTAACTGTCAACTAGACATAACTGATAATCACCTGAGAAGAGGGTCTTAGTAAGGAATTGTTTCTATCAGGTTAGACTGTGACTGTGTCTGTGGTTGATTGTCTTGGTTGTTCATTGTAGAGAGACCCAGCCCATTGTAGGCAGCACCATTTCCTAGGCAGGGGATCCTGAACATAATAAGAAAGGAGAAAACAAGCTGAGAGCAAGCAAGCAGGCATGAATTTGTTCCTTTCTTCTCTTTACCGTGTATGCAGTATCACCAGCTTCACGTTCCTCCTTTGACTCCCCACAATGATGGACCATAACCTGAAGTCTTAAACCAAATAAAGCCCCCTTTCACCTGTAGGTTTCTTGTCATCGGAATATTTTATCAAAGCAATGGAAATGAAATTAGAACACTCCCCATATGCCTTCCCTTGTTTCCATGGTAGCTTTATCCCTGAGGGGATGTTTCCAAGCAGAGATAAAAATGGGCACCACCACATCTAGATAAAAATGGCCACCAGTACTTTGAGATTTATCTGCTACCTACTTACATAGTATCTCAAGAAAGGACTTGTTTCTTTAGTGGGTACCAGCTCTCTTTCCCTGGCTTTTGCTGATTTTTGAAGTAGGAAGAAAAGAATATGTGATAGTTTGTTTGGTCAACGTGCAGTCGGGTAATCACTTTTGAAATGAATTTTAAAAAAACACAGCATAACTTGCTGTTTACTCAACCACATGGAGAATAGAGGATTGCTGTTCTACTGATGGAGAATATAAAACATATATTAATAATGGGTAATGTGTCCTAGCAATTAACCTCAGAAGTCAAGTAACTAGAAAGCATACAGGTCTATTTCTCACCATACTGCACATACAACTGTGGTTGAGAGGGTCATGGGATGGGTTCCTTCCAATGCCTTTTACCAAGTTGTATGGGAAAATGTACAACCAAAGGAACAAAATTTGCTAACCTAAGAATTAAGTAAGTATGGTGAATTCTTCACACTGACAGTTAAAAAGCTTCTGCTTAGAAACTATCCATGCTTCTTTTCAGCTGGACTTCACCGTAAGACCTGTAGACACACCTAACACGGTAGGGAAGCAAATTTTATCATATGATGCTCCTGAAGGGAGGAAGACTGAAAATATTTTCAACACCATCAAAATGAGCACAAGTAAAAATAAATTGCACATATCCTCTACAAGAAGATAGATGGGCTATAGCCACTTGGACTTCTGAAAGTAATTAATGCCATATACATATTTCTGTTAGAGACAGATATATCCTGATAGTCCCAGATACTCAAGTTTGTGCCATTGTGAACCATTCCTCATTGAGATAATTCCGTCTTCCCTGTCAGTTATTTATGCTGCAACAGTGTGCTTTTGTCAACAGTGTACAAATCTGTCAAATGATCAGAACATTTGACTAACTTTATTTCAAAGATACAATATTGCAGCAATGTCTTATTATAACAAAGCAATTAGTGACAAAATAATAACATGAATAACAGCAACAATGACTCATTCAACTTTTTAAAAACATAACTTACAAGAATAAATAAAAACAATAAAAGTCGTATGACATTGGATTTTTTTTGAAAATATTCTCTTCTCTTTCCACTTCCAACCCTTTTCAACCCAGCACTGTCTGCTGTTCTTATCCCACCAAACATGTTGTCAAGGGAAGAGCTATCAAAAACTCCCTTTGAAGATTAGAAAATTATATTACATAACAAGTCTTATTTGTTTTGCTTTTATTTTAATCTCCCCCCCACATGTGTGTGTGTGTGTGTGTATCGCTGGCCTATGAGATAGGATAGCCAGGATAGCTGGCCTACTAAACTACAGGGATTCTCCTAATATTGTGATTATAAATGTGTATTGCCATGTCCAGCTTTATGTCAGTCCTAGAGATTTTGATTTAGGTCTTCATTCTTGTACTGAAAGCACTTAATTCACTGACTTCCATTTTATTGTTGTGACAAAATACCCTGGCCAAAGCAACTTGGGGAAGGAAGGAGTTTGTCTGTTTGTTTTATAATTCCAAAGTATGGTCCATCATTTTGGGGAAATTAAAATAAAAGCTCAGGGAGCTAGCCATACCACACCCTCTGTCAAGAACAAAAAGTAAATAAATACATCCCTGTCAGCTTTCTCCATGTTTACACAGTTCTGGACCCAACCTAGGGAATAGTGCCACCCACAGTGGACTGTCTTCCTACATCAACTAACAATCAAGAAAATATCCCACAGGCCAGTCGTCTCAGATAATTCCAGGTTGTTCTAAATTGACATAATAGAAATGGGTTAATTAAACATATAAGAGCTAGCCAATAAGAAGCATGAGGCCAAGCAGTGTTGTAATAATATAGTTTCTGTGTGATTATTTTGGGTCTGGGCAGCTAGGAAAGAGCAGCTTCCATCTACAAGACATCAAATTACCAAGTAATCCACTCAAAAAATGGGGTACAGATCTGAACAGAGAGTTCTCAACAGAAGAATTACAACTGCCTGAAAGACACTTAAGGGATTGCTCAGCATCCTTAGCCATCAGGGAAATGCAAGCAAATGACACCAGTCAGAATGGCTAAGATAAAAAACACCAAAGATAGCTTATGCTGAAGAGAATCCAGACTAAGGGAACCACTCCTTCATTGCTGGTGGAAGTGCAAGCTTGTACAGCCACTTTGGAAATCAATGTGGCAGTTTCTTAGAAAATTGGGAATTAATCTCCCTCAAGACCCAGCAATACCACTTTTGGACATATACCCAAAGGATACCCACACAGACCACAAGAACATTTGCTTAGCTGTGTTCATAGCAGCATTATTTGTACTAGCCAGACCCTGGAAACAACCTAGACGCCCCTCAACTGAAGAATGGATGAAGAAAATGTGGTCCATTTACACAGTGGATTACTACTCAGCAGGAAAAACAATGACATCCTGAAATTTGCATACAAATGGATGGAATTAAAGAAAAACAACCTGAGTGAGGTCACCCAGACCTATACAGACAAATGTGATATGTACTCACTCATAAATGGGTGTTAGACGTAAAGCAAAGGATAACCAGCCTACAATCTACAATCCTGGAGAAGCTAGGTGCCACAGATCGGAGGAGAAGGAATGGTGGGAGCTGGCCTGTCCCTGGAACAACTGAGACAGCTGCAGCGATTTGATCCATCAGTTGTGCCACTGCAGAGCGTGGACCCTGATTGTCTCCAAGATGCCAAGAGAGAAGACATGATCTGGCTGGTCAACAGGGACTGTATAGGCTTCTTTATTGCAAAGCTTCTAAAATGTAAAAGCACAGAGGAGAAGGTTTCTTGCAACTGAAAATTCAGAATATTTTCTCCGAGTGTTGCTTTTTCTTACACCTAAGTGTTTTCAGGCCAGTGGAATGATAGCATGTTTGCTTAGGACACAGGAAGGTGCTAACAGAAGGAGCAGTGTGTTTAAGTAGCCCTGCAGATGTCGGGGAGGCCAGGAAAACATAATCTGCCTTAAATGATACAAAAGGCAAGGAGGAATTCTGGAGTATACTGTCAGTTTTAACTCATAAATATTGTTTTTTCTAATGTGAAAAATTAGTCCAAAAACAAAAGAATAAAACTCTGAACAAAAAAAAAAAAAAAAAAAAAAAAACTTACTATCAGAGTTGCTAAGAATAGGGTCCTCATTTGGCTCACTCAGGCCTTGTTTGACGAGTACCCATGATCCTCAGATTCCTTAGGAGAATGCATCAGGGCTCACCAAAGCAGGCTCCTCTTCCTCTCCAAGTCTGGCTGCTTTTTGTAGAATCCTATACTAAGCTTTGGCAGGGTCCTCAGGAGGTCCTGTAGCCTTGCTGCAAAATCCAAAATGGTGCCTCTATCCTTAAGTCTATTTTCCATCAACACCTGGAACGTCACGTAAATAACCACCCAACTCTGCGGCCACCAAAACATGGAGGTCACTCTTAGTGCTAAGCTGTATTTAAGGAGTCCAACCAGAAACAGGTTGTCTTAGGGCCACCCTGAGTGACTTCTAGTGGGATGGGCAAGGTGGCTCCCCAATTACTCCATCAAGAGAACTCTGTTCCTATTCTGCTACAACATAGCCATCGTGAGCTATAGGTCATCTGATACCACATCCTTGACATTGAACTCGCTTTGACGTCAAAGCCCATTGCTCTGTGGAGTTTCCTGAGATCCACCGACCTAGAAGATGGTTACTCTGTCCTTGACTTGGACGGTGAATGCTGGATTGGATGAGTGGACGAACTAGCAGCAGTATACGCACTTGAAGGAGATGAAAGGACAGGCATCTTGGTGGAACAAATCCAAAACTCCTCAAACATTTCAGATTCATTTCCTGGCCATTTGCTTCTGCCTCAGTTCTGTTATTTCTATCTTGGCATCCGTTTCCTACAACTCCATTTCTGTGATTCATTAACTAGCTCTTTTGAGGGCAAAGTATGCTGCCTGGACTCCTGAGCTACCTCCAGTGCTCTCGCCAGAGTGCACACTGCCCCTCTCTGGCAGAAACTGGAACTGCAGGGTCTCTCCAACTCTACCTATTAACGATTATCCATGCTTAGGCGTGTCCTCACGAGTTTCTGGTACAGATGATCAACACATTCAAGATAAATAAAAAAAACAATGGTAGGAAAAATAAAGTATCTGTGTATCCCCGAGGAACTACTTACATGGAATTAATAAAAACCACAAAAGCAAACACTTATTGACCCCAATGCCTTCCAACAAGCCAAGGTATGATTGTTGTTCCTTATACAAATGAAAATATAGCAAAATAAATAATCTAAACAAGCTATCTGACTCATGCCTTTAAGAGCAACCCTGGAACTGGGCACCACAACTCTGCTTTTTGATTGGTTATGGTTTTCTATACTGTCTCTATTTGTAGCAAAGAAAAGCTTCCTTAATGCAGGTGAGGACTATGCTTATTTGTGGGTATAAGGACAAATATTTAAAATACAACCCATAAATTCAATTTAATGATTGTTGTGGTTTGTTAAAGTGTAGGCTACAGGTTCTCCTCCAAGAGCCTTGACTGCACTTGCCTTAGGCAGTTGGTTGGGTTTCAAGTACAGGCATGATTTCCCTCTTGTTGAACGGGTCTTCTAAGAATCAGAGGAACAGGAGTTTGCTGTGAGATTGTGTTTCCTAGAAATGTCAGAAGCCACGTTCATAAAGTACAAGACCACTGCCTAAACATGAGTTGAACAGAGCAAGAACAATAGACATGGATGTAGAAAACCCACGGGGTTACAATCTTACAAAGAGCTACAGACAGCTAAGGATGCTGAGAGCAGGAGAAATCATCTTCCCCAGGAAAGGGCACACCAACTGGTTATCTGAAAGCAAATGGTCAGTCCTGAGATCATATGTATCAGTACCATTATACAGACTGAAGTGTATAGACGTGTGTGCATATGTAACAACAGTTAATGGGGGTAAAGGGCTATGAATGTAAAAAAGAACAAAGAGTCTTTGGGGGGGAAGAAAGGGACAAGAGAAATAATGTAATTATAATCTCAAAAAATAAAAAATATTTTTATAAAATTAGAAAATCTCAAATTTGAACCAGTTTTCTCAGTTCCCAAAACTTAGTCTCCCGAACATGGTTATGGAAAGCATGAGATATTTAAAGGGATATGAAGTCACATGGTATCACCCATGTATTTTTTAAACTTGTATTGAAAATAGGATTAGCCATCTTAAAAGATCTATTGTCCTAACAGAAAAAAGACTAAAACACTGTGTTGCTACCCAGAAAGATAAGCAGTCTCTTTGCACATAAAGAAGCTGCCTGGCAAATCTCTGAAGCGAAGGGCAAACCTGTAAGCCCTGCGATCACGGATGCTCTGCTTAGAAACCACACTTTCTAGAGTGGATTAAGTCTCTATCTCTTCATTGCTGAGGAAAAGGCAAACTTCTTGCCTCCTCATAAAGTGAATAAAAGTTATGTTTGATGTTATTATTTTTAAAAAGTCATTCTTTGAGAATTTTATGCTTATATCCAATAAAACATGGCCACATACATTCTCCATTTCCCCTCCAAAACCCCCTGGGTCTCTTCAGCATGTTCCCTCCCAATTTTATGTCATTTTTTTTTAAATAACCCACCACTGAGTCCAAAGCTTTCTATATGTGCATTGGTGTGGGGCATGTGGCATGGGAAACCTACCAGTGGCTGCATCTTCATAAAAGAACGATTCTTCCTCCCTTAGTAGCTATCAAATGACAACAGCAGAGGTTAAGGTCTTAAGAGCTTATGCTAGGGTGGGGTCTTGAAAACTCCTTCCCCTCTTTTGTCATCTTCCAAACTGGAAAACATCTTTCTATAGTAGAACCCCAAACGATTACCCTTACAAGACAGAAATAATACCTACATTCACGGTAGTGAGCAAACATCTTTTGTGACATGGAGACCTGGGCCAGTTTCTTCTAAGGTCTAAGGAGCTTGCTTTCAGCAAGATAAGGGAAAATAAATAGGAAATCTATAAAATGGACTAGAATGTCATCTTGCTATATAACAAGTGAGTACTCACGGGGCAGTGGCTGGACCGGTGCATGCTGAGGAAGGTGCAGTTGTGGCTATCTGTTGAGCATCTTTTCACTGAGTCGAGTCCAGTTGGCTTCCTGTTCCAGCATGAATCTGGCCAACTTCAGCCTCTGGTTTTTTAGAACTTTCTACTGTGACCTTCTCTGTCTGTGTATTTTAATAGGAAATGTGAGGAGTGATGAGCAGATGATTTACAGCCCAGGGCTTATGTGCTTGGAGTGTTTTGGATGCTCTTCCAGTATCTCCAAACACTATATCCCTTTTTATAGGCTGTCCTGATAGATGTTCCATCGATTCACTACCCTGGCCCCTCCCTGAATGTGGCACATTTGGGACTTGTTTCTTACCATGAGTGTTCTAATATAAAGACCACCTAGGAAATTAAAGAGTGAAATCACAGGGCCTTCTGGTCTTGTTTCAGTTGTTCTTGGATACAGACCCAGATTTCCAGGCATGTGAGAAGAGATCAGAATGCAAGCAAAGCCCTTGTGTTCCAACATCTCAGAAAGATTCAGAAGGCTGTCTGACCCAATTAGACCGGCACTGATGCACTTGAGATTTCGGGGGATGGGGACTTGCTTTTTGATTGTTTACAGGAAGAGACACTAGACTTAAATTGTACCTTTACTGTCCCTGTCAAGAAGGGCAGAAAGACACTTGATGGATTTCTTTCCCAAACAAAATCTACAACAGATTTGGGACTCCCCTTTTCAAGATATATGATCTCATTCTTTGGAAATCCTTCTTCTGTTACAGTGAGTGAAGAGGGAAAGGGGGAAAGAAGAGAAAGGAGAAACCAGAAAATGAGAAGAGTATTATTCCTTATTTCCAGTTGCACCCCCGCAGAAGAAACAGACACAATCCCTATCTTCTCTGCCTCAGACTCAGTTCCAGTCTTAACCCGTTCTTTAGCCTTTGTTCTTCCTACTCTGACAGCTTTTGGTACCTTTGGCAATGAAAACAAATAGACAGACAAAATCCTTGCTCAGTACTATGCAAATGGCTTCGATTTTATTTATTTGTTCCATTAGAATATCAAATTCAAATCTTAGCATTTCCATTTACAGACTATGAGTCCTTGGACAAACTGAAAAACGTCTTTGAATTTTCTTCTAAATCTGAGAAAAATGAGCAGTGTTGTGAGCATTGAAACCCCAGATGTTGCAAAGTATCCAGACTTATGCTACATCAATAATTGGTAGCTAAATTAGTCAAGCTTGGCTAACTACTGTTACAATACAATCCTAAAATGTCAGTGGCTTAACACAATTAAAGTTTAATGCTTCTCCGCATAGCAGCCCAACTGTTTCTGACCAGGCAGCCCTGCTCCGTGTAGTGACTCAGGCTCTCGGGCACCCTCTGTCTCTATCCCACAATCCTATAGGTCACCAGCATTTCCTCCATTAGATCTTCAAGTAGAGAAGGAAGATAGGAACACATAAGGCTGGAAGGACAGAAGGGTGATTACATCACTTTCACCCTCATTGTATTGGTCAGGATGCCCTGACCTTGGGGTAAGACTAGACATGAATGTCTGCTACGGATCCATGAAGCAAGAAGAGGTTTGTGCTTAATAACAGGCTGTGACACCTGGAATCTCTCTTGAGCTTAGTCCACTGTGTTGAACTAAGTCCTTACCTCGTTGCTTATAGATAGCCCACACCATGATCTCTAAACCAACTCATAAAAGGGTAATAGACCTTTATAAGAGCCATTCCTACCATATGAATTTGATATATGTCAGCTCCTGTAGGTACCTGGTGCATGGTGGGCTCACAAGACTGGGACAAGATTTGATTCCTGTTGAAACTGAAAGGGAAGGGAAGCCATCCACCCCAAGCTCTTGCCTGAGGATGGGAGACTAATTATAGTTGTGGTTGCTATCACTCCGAGAAAGAAGGGTATGAGGAGATAGTTACACTTAAAACAAAATAAAAGCTCACAATGATTTCTCAGGCTCCAGATGCTCTTTATTACATAATGACGATCATAAAATGACTTAATAGGCATGATTCTCAGTTTCTGCTCCCTCTCAGGATCAGGGGTGGGGAGGTCCTTGCATGCCAATTAGCAGGTAATTGGAGCCTCAGAGAAGGAATGAAGAGCAGTGACTCTTAGCTCAACTCTCAGAAGGGGAGAAACAAACCCAGAGAATGTTCTAGAAATGTCTAGAACTCTGTTGGTTGAAAAATAGAAGTCCACAAGAGTAGAGACTGAAACCAAACTGGATCTTAGGAACCCATGAGCAATTTCTTTAGCACCAACCAGCCATTCTTTCCATATATTCATTCAGCTATCAAGTCAACAACCTGCCCAGGTCTCCGCAGTGCTCTTGGTGCAGAGACACAGGGCAAAGTGGATAATGCTGGGACTATTCTCTTGCTGCTGCTTTCTCCCCTGCTCTTTTTTCTAGAAATTGTGACAAAAATACCAACTTCACTGGGCAAGCCTCAGGACTGAATGAAGCCACCTACACAGATCATGTAGTTGAATGCTCCCAGAAAAACAGTGGGTGCTCCACCGTGCTTGCTACTGTGATTATGATAACCATGATTATTTAGTCTGTCCATAGTACAGGAAGGGCCCACCACAATATCCAGGCTAGAACTCCAGTCAATCCATGGTCCTCTGTGATTTTCTAAGTAGAATTGTCATTTATTGAGCAACTGTTATCTGTGTACCTGGGCAGGAGAGAGTTTGGAATCCTTCTGGGTAGCTTCTTACTGTTATTCTCATCTTATAAATGAGGAAACTGAGGTACGACATGGTTGAAACTTGAGCCTAGGAAATAGATACACTGTTCTCAGCCCACATGTAAAAAGAAGAGTCATTGGCTTTTATTCCCTTCCCTTTCAATTTCAACAGGAATCAAGTGACATTTTGCCTGAGTCTACATTTGTGTACTTTCTTCCTCTACTTGGCCTATTTGCCATCTTTTCGATGAGATGAGAGTTCCTCTCTACCTTTTCCCTTCCAAATACAGGTTCTACAATCTACAATATAAAATGTGTATATACTTTCTTTTTTGTTTAATGGTAGCAATTCTGCAAATTCTGTACTAAGTTTATGCACTCTCACTATAATGAATAAAGACTACCTGAAGATCTGAGAGTAAAACAGTCCCACTGGTCAGCCTTACAGACAAGATAGCGGTAACACACACCTTTAATCCCAGTAGCCACAATGACACACAACTTTAATCTCAGTAGCCATAATGACACACACCTTTAATCACAGTAGCCATACTAGTTGCCATGGAAACCAGGCAGCACATGCCTTTAGTGACGGTGGTGCACGCCTTTAATCCCAGCCCTAGAGAGGATTATAAAATGAGGGGAAACAGCTCTCAACAGACAGTCTCATTCTGAGATTCCAGGAGGCAGGATTACCATTTCAGACTGACGTCAAGGTTAGAGCCAGTGGCTGGCTGTTTTGCTTTTCGGATCTTCAGGTTGAACCCCAATTTCTGACCCTGAGATTTTATTAATTGTGCTTCAAGTTTACATTTGGAAGATCAAGAAAAATGTTTCCTTGAAGGAGACATTTAATATCTTTAGAAAAGTAGCAATCCCGTACCACAACTTACAAGTAGTATCCAAGATCCAGAAGGTGTTTTTAGGCTTTTACACCTAGAAAAGCTAAATAATCTGCTACTTCTCATAGAGGTCAAGCTGAAACCTTGGCTGACCTTTAAGCATGTTAGTCTCCTGACTACATTCACTCCAATAGAGTTTCTACTTGGCGTTCCATAGAGACACATAGGGCTCAGCAAGACCCCCCTTCTTTTTAAAGTTTTATTTATTCTCTAATATATTTCATCTTGACCACAGCTTCCCCTCCCTCCACTCCTCCAAGCTCCATTCCACCTACCCTCTTCCTGAGGTACACCCTCCCTGAAAAGAGCAGGCCTCGTAGGGCCATCAACCCTCACATCAAGGCTGAGTGAGGCAACACAGTAGGAGGAAAAGGGTGCCAAGAACATTCAAAAGAGTCAGAGGCAGCGCTACGCCCACTGTCAGGAATACCCTCCAAAACACTGGGCCATCAACCATCATAAGTATCAGAGAATATAGCACAGACCTATGCAGGTTCTGTGACCACTGCTTCAGTCTCTGTGAGCCCCTGTGAGCCCTGCTTTGTTTATTCTGTGGCTGTGCTCTCCTGGCCTCTTTCATCCCTCTGGCTCCCACAATTCACCTTACCACTCTTCTATAGTGTTCCTCAAGCTCTGAGCTCCAAGGGGGGAGCAAGATGGAGACCTCCAAATGGACTCTTTTCTCCACTTACGGCTTGACTGTGGGTCTCAGAACCTGTTCCCTACAGCTGCCAGAGGCAGCCTAGACTCTCTGATGGCTACTGGGATAAGCACAAATGTATGAGTGTAACAGAACATCATTAGGAATCATTTCATTGATTTATTTATTTACTTACTTACTTACTTACTTATTTTTGCCAGTCATGATTGGTTCTTTCCTAGGTCTCTGACCTATCCAGCCTTTGTCATCCAGGCACTGTCAGGCATGGGCTCCCTCTTGTGACATAGGCCTCACATTATATGTCATTGGTTGACCATGCCCATGAGTTCTACACCACCCTGCAGCAGGGCATTTGTAGGTCAAAGGTTTTGTAGCTAGGTTGGTGTGGCACCACTGGGAGCCTCGCCTGGTTACAGAAGATGGATGGGTCAGGCTCTACAACCTCCATTACTAGAAGTCCTCCCTAGGGTCACGCTCATAGATTCCAGGAAGTTTCCATTGCACTAGGTTTTCTCATCGGCCCCTAAATGCCCTCCAATTCCAGTTGTCTCTCCCTTCATCTCCCTGTCCCGCTAAACCTGATCCTTCCTATTTCATTCTCACCTGATCCCAGTCCATCCTCAAAATCTATTCTATCTCCATTCCCATGGAGTTCCATGCCTCCCCAGTAAAGCCTGCCCTGTTGCTTAGCCTCTCTGGAGACCCACTTCTTTGTCTCTCATCTTGTAGTCTACAGTGTGACAAAATAACCTGAGACCTGAGTAATGTCATGTGATGGCAGAAAGAACAAGTGGACTTTTTGTTTTTAGGTCTTTTGGTGGTGTTTCTTTGTTTGGTGACAATGTTTCACTATGTAGCATTAGATGTCCTGGAACTTGCTATGTAAACTACACCAGCCTCAAACTCAGAGATCTGCCTGCCTCCACCTCTGGAATTCTGGAACTAAAGTTATCCACCACCCTACACAGATCATTTGGATTTTAATAAGAGGTAACTCACCTAAAACAAGCAGAATAGAACTAACAATAGGTAAAAATGCTCCCTTCACTACAGTTTGTAATGCACTGGCTTATGAGCTATTCTCAGATGGATATCACCCAGATAAATCAAACTCGTCATATACCATATATCTGCCTGTCACTTCAACTTCCTGTTCTCTTTCTTCCACAAAGGCTCATTCCATCTATTTTGAATCCTATGGTGAAGACCAGGATAATCTCTGCCTCAGTTTCTGCTTTATTGCTATGAGAAAGCACCATGACCAAGGCAATTTATAAAAGAAAAGTAATTAACTTGTGGACTTTCTTATATCCTGACCCAAAAACAGCAGGTAGAAAGAGAGAAACATACCGGGTCTGGCATGAGTTGTTGAAACCTCAAAGATCACCCCAGTGACACCTCCAACAAAGCTCCTAACCCTTTCCAAAACAATTCTGCTAACTGGGAATCAGACATTCAAACATATAAGCCTATGGGGGCCATTCTTAATCAAATCACTACATTCTGCTTCCTAGCTCCATGGGATTATAGCCATATCATAACACAAAATTAATTCAGCCCAACTTCAGAAGTCACCATACTTTCACAGTCTCAATTTTGTTTAAAAGTCCAAAGTCTCTTCTGAGAGTCATGGGCAGTCTCTTAGTGTAGCTTCCTATAAAATCAAAATTAAAAAAATCACATCACATTCTTCCAAATTACAATGGTGTGGAGAGTACATTACCATTTCTAGAAGGAGGGAATGGGGCATAGTTAAGAAATATTGACCCAAAGCAGGAGCAGAAGTCATGTCAAACTCCAAATCCTGTATCTCTACATCCAATGGCAACGGATTAAATGGCTCTTCTCTTCTAGCTTTGCTGACTGAAGCCCCCACCCTCACTCTTTCTGATTTCTTGCCCTGTTTGCATATCCCAGGGATCTGGCATCTTCAGCATCTTGGGGTCTCCAATGCAATCTAGGCTTTACTTCTAGAGCTTGAAGCAATGGCCTATTTGGGCCTCCAAGCAGGAGTTTTTTTGACACATGTCTCACATTGGTGGTTTTTTTTTAATAGTTGAGGAAGATTCCAGAATCCTTCTTGACTATACTCAGAACCACATGGCCAAAGTTGCCAGATCCTTTTACTGACTAGGGCTGGAATCTAGTCCCTCTTTGAATTATATTTGCATAAATTTTGCATTATTGTTGAGGGCTAAGAGATCCCTCAGGCCTACCCTTTCACAGAAGATGGGATTAGCTCTGAAGGGTCTTGCCCTGAGGTCACCACTACGTTTATTTCATTTACACTTTTCATCCCCATGAGCATGGGACTTGGCTCCAACAGTATTTCCTGGTGCTCCTTTCTCCTCAAACTTCACATTTTAAATTTCTTTTCTCCTTTAATTACATTTGTGTCTGTTTTCTGCTGTTGAGAGTTTCCTTCATTGTTTAAGTTTTTCTTTAGTTCCTTTTCACAGGTGGGAGAGTTTAGCTAGGTGGGGCCTTGCCCTGAGGTCACCACTCCCTCCCTTCCATCTGAGTCTTCCAATTCTTTAAGCTTTCTGTCTCTGGGAGCACTGAACTTAGCCCCATTACTCTTCCAGGTGCTCCTTTTCTCCTCAAACTCTACATTTTGCCTTTGTCCAGCTTGCTCATTTTCAGTTTAGATCTGCATAAGAGTGATTAGTAATAACCACACAACACAGTCAGCTCTAGGCCATCATGAAAGCCCCTCTGCCAATGCCATTGATCTGACTCTTCAGTTTAGTCTCAGGTAGATTTTTTAGGACAAGGGCAGAAAGCAGCTCTATTGTTTGCCAAAATATCACGAGAATGGACTTTACGCAGCTCCCTCTCTGACACCCTTGAGCCCAACCTCTGTAGTTCAAAGGCTCCCTAGCACTATTGTCTCTCCTGCTTCTACTAGGATGACCATGAATCCTAATAATCCATTAATTCCTAATCCAAGGCTCACATTTCTCTAAACAGTAACAAGGTCAGATCTGTCATAGCAATATTCCAATCCTTAGTACCAACTTCTGTTTTAGTTACAATCCTATAGCTGAGAGACAACACCATTACTAAGACAGCTTTTAAGAGAAAAATCACTTAATTGTGCCTTATTTCAGTTCCAGCGTGATGATTCCATGACCATTCTGTTGGGGACCATGAGAGCGGGAAGGCACAGTGCTGGAGTCATCACTGAAAGTTACACCCTGGTCCAAAGGCAACAGGTAGAGGAACCTATACACCTGGTCTGACATGGGCTTCTGAAATCTCCAAGTCCACCCTAGTGACAATACTCCTACAACAAAGCCACACCTCCTAATCATTCCCAAACAGTTCCCTTAACTAGGGACCAAGCATCTAAATATATGAGTCCACGACAGCCCATCCTAACTCAAACCACCTTAGCACCTATTTCCTTCTCTCCTTAGTCTCTCCAAACCTTAATCTGCTCCAGTGTCATGATGAGTAATTGCTAAGACCCAGTGTATAAGTTTAAGATCCTGGGGAGTGTTAATGAATGGGAAAGTTACCTAGCTCAAAATGCTTCCTGGCTTAGTATAGTAGTCCCGCCCCCCATACAGATCTCAGTAAAGCCTCAAAGAATGGAGCAGCTTAATTTTGGACAGCAACCTCCTGAACTGTGAGCCAAGCAACCCTTTTCTCTTTGTGAGTGAATTGCCTCCCCACATCAGATAGTCACAGCACAACTCTAAACACTAAATCATTTAGTGGGTATGCTCACATCTTGTGGATGCTATACAAATTGTGTATACTGGAAAGCTTAACACATGGAAAGTTGTTATTTCCCAGATCTTGAGGCTAAGTATTTGAAATAAAGGCTTCCATGGGGCTGTGTTCTTTCAAAATGATGAGGGGAGACTGTAATGATCTGTTTTGTCTCTTTAAGAGACAAGCCATGCCCACTCCATTCCCTGCCCACTGAAGTCTCTCCTCTCTCCTCTCTTCTCTCTCTCTCTTCTCTTCTCTTTTCCTCTTCTTCCTTCACCCTCCATAACCCACTAAATAAATATTCAGCCTCACTCTTCATGGTATGCCTATCTGTCTGTCTCTGTCTCTTGCCTGCCACTGGCCCTCTGCTGCCACGTGGCTCACCACCCAGACCAGCTGCCTTCAAAGACCTGCAACGTGGTCTCACGGTCATCCCTGCCTGAGACTGGCTGCTCTCAGGACCTGCTGCCCCCTTCCTATCACCACATGGCTTGCTGTCTGCTGCTGCCTGAGGACCTGCAGTGTTTCTGCCACTGCAGCTACTTGGGGATCTGCGGCGAACTCCCTGACCATCAGGAAAAGATGACCACCAGACTAGGATTCTTCCCAAATCACGCTTTATTGGAGCCTCTTGGTTGAAGGGAGAGTGGAAGCGAGGGGCCCCGAGCGCCAAGTGGCGGCTGCTTATATAGGGGGTAAGGGAACAAGTCGTGCCTGGATTGGCCGATGTACACCTGCCGATGCTCCTGGCCACGGGATTGACCCTAAGCACATCATCGTCACTGCACATGCAAGAGGCACGGTTCCACTGCATTGCCTAATATGGAGCTGTCCACCAAGCGAGGCCGGGGCCAAGCGCCATCTTGTAATGGCGGCCACTTGAATCGGCTCCCAGCAGCTCCCCCTATTTGTTTTTCTCTGTAGGCCAGTGAGAAGGTCTTACTCCCGTTCAGGTCCTCACCTCATGATGCGAGGACCGATCAAAGGAGGCCCAAAACTCCTGGTACTCCTTCTCCCGTGCAATGGAATAAACTCCTGGGAGGTGCAAAGGCAGTACTCAGAGTAAAAATGCATACCTTCCTCAGTGCAATGGAGAATTTCTCCCTGAGAGTGCAAAGGCTATGCAAGGAACAAACCTACTGGCCTTTTAACCATACTTGGGGTGAATCGCCATTCTCCAAAGCGGCTAACACTTGTAGAACCCCAACCTTATCTCGAGATGTTTGAGCTCGGAGGCAGCATATTAGCCAAAGGCAGACTATACATTCTCCTATGCAGCATGCAAAAAACATTCCTGATATCCAAAAACCTTTTGTTGCAGCCTCTAGTGAAATTAGCGGGGGCCCATTGAGGCCCAGAATAGCCTGTACCATTACTCACTTTGCACTTATTAGTGGTATTGGTAGCACAACTAAAGTTGCTCTGTCCAGCCTGCCCTCCCTGAAGTAACACAAAAAGGGGAGAGATCAGAGCAACTGCCATTAACCCTGCAGAGGAGCCATTTATTATAGGGCGTTAGCAGATTTTAAGAAGGTTCCATTGAACCAAAAAGCCTGTAACATGGGGAGGCCCAAATCCTTGTTGGTAATAAAAAAGCGGGGGAAAACCACGGCATTGTGGCGAACAGGAATCGGCTTAGGGAAGGCAGACAGTATTCCCCATCTCTGCTCCGCCCGAATCCGGATTGTCATCGCCACCATCATCAGGAACAGCAGCGGCGTCATCTTCGACTGGATCATGGCCTTCCTCCATTGGCTGGGGAGCAATTGAATCATCCTTAATGGTTCTTGTCAATCGGCACGGAACCCAGTGAGGCACCTCCTGACCCTGCGGGAAAACACAAATAGGTCCCCTGGATCTTCTGATGACAGGATCCAGGCCATACCATTTGTTATCCAACACATCCTTCCACATGATGGCCTCTCCTTTATTTTCAAGGGTCATTGCAGCATGCCGATCAGCAGCTGTCCTGCCCCGGCCGTCAACTATCAAAAAGTTAAAAGTAAAGAGTGCCAGTGCAACTCTGTTCCTGGGGGAAGCTATCTCCGCTATTCCCCCTTTCTGTTTCTGTAGGAGTTCTTTAAGGCTTCTATTTGCCCTCTCCACAATCCCCTGACCTTGGGGATTGTAGGGTATGCCAGTGGAATGTTCCACCTGAAGATGTGCACAGAAGGCACATCTTCCTTTTGAGGAATAAGTAGGGCCATTATCAATTTTAAGGCGGGTGGGTTTGCCCCAAGCCGCCCAGGCCTCTAGGCAGTGGGTCTTGACATGGATGACCTTTTCGCCTGCCAATGGAGTGGCAAATATGATACCCGAATAGGTATCGACAGAAACATGAAGATATTTAAGTTTTCCAAACTCAGGAACATGGGTTACATCCATTTGCCACAACGCATTTGGACGCAAGCCTCGGGGATTAACTCCTATGTGAGGAGGATGAAAGAAGGTGACACAAGAGGAACAGGCTTTTACAACGTCTCTTGCATTACTCCGAGACAGGGCAAATTTTCTGTGAAGGGTATCAGCAGGTACATGATAAAGATTATGAAACTCCTGAGTGAGCTGCAATGGGTCAGCTGCAACCAGAGCCATGGCTCTAGTAGCTTGATCAGCTTTGGCATTATTCTCTGACATAAAGCCAGGTAATAAGGTATGTGCCCTAATATGACCAATATAAAACGGATTATTCCTCTGTAAGATGTAATGTTGAATTTGCAGCAAAATATTAGATACTGGGCTCGCCTGGCGAACCAAGGTAACTATCTCAAGCAAAGAGACAGCATTAACCACATATTGAGAATCTGAGAACAAATTAAAAGGCTCCTGGAATCTCTTAAAAACTTCTAACACCACCAGACATTCTGTGGCCTGGGGCGTGCCGGGCTGGTAGCTGAAAACCTCCGGTGGTCGATTACCCACCACCATAGCACCTTTCCCTGATTTGGACCCATCAGTAAATATAGTCAAGGCTCCCACTATTGGTCTTAGGGAGGTCATTCAGGGGAAATAGATCAAGTTATTTTCTACAAAACTTAGGATGGGATGTTTAGGGAGATGATTATCTATGATATTTGGAAAAGCACAGACCAAAAGGGCCCAATCGTCCATGGTGGCAGCCAAAGTCTCCACCTGATCCTTGGTATAGGGTATAATTAATTTGTCAGGCATTTTTGCAAAGGAGGACAAGCAAAACCTTATGCCACTTAGAGCCTGAACAGCCACCAAGTTGGGGTAATACCTAAGTGTTTTTGCCCCAATGGAATTGCCATGCAACCACCATAAGGGCCCCATTTGTCTCGTCTTTAAGATGCATAAGAGAATAGGCAAAGAGGGATCATATCGATGTAATTGAGCCTGGGATAGGGCTTTCTCAACCTCTTGCAAGGAGTGCGTGGCTGCAGGTGTCAAGGAGCGAGGGGAAGTTACTTCAGGATTACCCTCCAGGATGGAAAACAAAGGCAACAGCTCGGACCGAGGTATGTGAAGATACCCCCTGATCCAGTTAATATCTCCAAGCAATTGCTGAAAATCATTAAGAGTTTTTAAATGCTGAGTCCGTATAAGAACTTTCTGGGGACGAATGGCATCGGGAGAAATAATAGATCCCAAGAATTTCGCTGTCATAAAACTTTGTACCTTGTCAGGGGCTATGGTTAACCCATATGCCTCCAAGGTTTGAACTGTCTTTTGAAAAGCATTTTCAAGCGTCCGTTGGGACGCTGCTGCCAATAAGATATCATCCATGTAATGAATAATTCTAACAGAAGGGTATTGTTGCCTCACAGCCATCAAGGCAGAATCCACAAATAGCTGACACATAGTGGGACTATTGGCCATTCCCTGTGGGAGAATTCGCCATTGAAAACGGGCATCTGGTTGCTCATGATTGACAGAAGGTACAGTGAAAGCAAATCTCTCCCTATCTCGTGGGCATAGAGGAATGGAGAAAAAACAATCTTTAATATCCAGGACCATGATAGGCCAACCCCTTGGCAATGCTGATAGCAATGGGAGGCCTCTCTGGGTTGAGCCCATAACTTGCATCTGACTGTTAACGGCCCTCAAATCATGAAGTAATCTCCATTTTCCTGATGTCTTTTTTACAACAAAAATTGGGGTGTTCCATGGAGACACGGATGGTTCAATATGACCTAGTAATAACTGTTCTTGAATCAATTGTCTAGCGGCTTCCAGTTTTTCCTGGGAAAGGGGCTACTGGGGTACCCATACTGCCTTGTTTGTTACCCATGGTATGGGCAAGGATCTTATAATAGAAGCAGACATGTCAGTGGCCCCTAGGAAAAACCCAGTCCCCTTCGATCGGTTTTGCTGGCTGGCAGAATCAGTTGGGGTATACCTTGAAGGCACCTCCCCAGACCTTGTGAGGGAACAAACCCCTGCTGCCGCATCATATCCTTGCTTTTTTCTGAAAACTCATTGGTTAATCTGAGCTTGAGCTGCTGTTGGATGTCCCTCCCCCATAAGCTGATCGGGAGATCTACCACAAAAGGCTGGACCTTTCCTTGTTGGTCCTCCATCCTCCAGGTTAGTTCTCTGGAGCTTATGCATGGAGTCCATGCATATCCCAGCCCCTGTAAGGACTGGGAGGATTGTTGCAAGGGCCATTGTTTCAGCCAGTCCTGGTTTCTGATAATGCTTCGGTCTGCCCCTGTATCCACCAGGCCTGAGAAAGTCCTTCCTTCAATTATCAACTGTAAAACAGGCCTATTGTCCAAGGCCATTGATAAACAAGTGAGATCAACTCCAGTAGAGCCTAGACCAGCACTCCCCCTTGATGTGCCCGTGAAGGGAAACTTCTCATGCTGAGAAGGCAAAATTAACAATTGTGCAAGCCGATCACCAGGGGTGATAGAGATGACACCATTGAGAGAATAACAAAGGAGCTTGATCTGCCCCGTATAATCAGGGTCAATAACTCCTGGAAGGACAACCAAACCTTTCATTGTGGATGAGGAACGCCCCAGGACAATCCCTACATGGCCCCATGGCAAGGGGCCGGACATGTCAGTCCCCAATATCTGGACGCCTACCTCCGGGGTCAGTACCATTCCGGAGGTGGCACAGAGGTCCATTCATGTGGAACCGATGGTTGCCCTCCAGACTGGTGGGTTGATCCTACTGGGTTCTGGGCTGGAACTGAAGTCTGAAATGCCCGAAATATTTTTGGGTCCCAGGGTTGAGGGCCCCTCATCCCGTTTTTTGACTCAAGATTGGAAGTTTGTGGGATGGGATGGCCGTTAATGTCCTTAACTGAATGACATTCATTAGCCCAATGCTTTCCCTTTTTACAGCGGGGACAAGTACCAGGCATATGTGGGCCCAGTTTCACGGCTGTTCCTGGTGGCCCACTGCCGTTGGGGCAGTTTCATTTAAGGTGCCCCAACTGGCCACAGCGAAAACCCTTTTCCTTTATTATCACAAGCTGACTTTGTGGCTGAAAGCATAGCGGCTGCAAGTCCTGCATTAGTCAAGGGACCCCCGATCTCTCTACAAGCCTTTATCCAGGCATCCAGTACCTTGTGCCTGACCGGTGCTATGGCTCTAGGACATTCCTTGGTACTTTGTTCAAAAATAATCTGCTGCACAAAGGGCAAGGTGTATTCAGAGCTGCCAAATGTTTTATCTGCAACCTCCATCATCCTAGCCACAAAGTCTGAAAATGGCTCCACAGGCCCCTGAATAACTTTGGTTAGATTGCCAGCTACCTCCCCCTTATTGGGGAGTGCCTTCCAGGCCTTGTAGTGAATATCACTTATCTGCTGATAGACCTCTAGAGGGAATCCAACCTGGTTGCCAGCGAACTGTCCTTGTCCTATAAGCATATCAGCTGTCCAATCATGATGACCATTTTGAGCATTAACTCTAGCCTGGGTATGGGCTCTATCGGCAACCAGAGACTTGAAATCCAGAAACTGTCCCCGAGTCAAGCAGGCCCTAGCCATCTCTGTCCAATCTGTAGGCGTCAGCACCGAAGTGCAAAGTCTGCGCAGGAGGGCGATTGGATAATCTGCAGTAGCCCCCAAATCCTTAACTGCTGTTACCAGATCTTTTAGTTGTTTATATGGCACTGGCTCATACCACCTATGATGGGTGACGGGATCCTCCATCACCGGGTATGCTGAGACTAAGTGTGCCCAAGTGCTCTGGCTAACATAATGGCAACCCCTTCCTGGTTCAGCCGCTTGTGCACCTAATGGCGGTGCCGAGAGGCGAGACTCACCCTCCATAGGCTGGGGGACGGTGATAGTCCCGCTCATACCTTTCTTCCTCATACTTAGCAGCCTCCTCCTCTAGCTCCCCCTCTTCCTGTGAGCTGAGTTCATCATCCGACAAATTTAAGTCAGTGAACTCTGTGAGGAGTAGGTAAAGCCGGTTTTTCTGCTTTTCATCCCCTTCCTCCCATTGAGGGTCCTCTTGAGTTTCTTCTCTAGGTATACCCTTTATCTTGTTATCCTTTTCCTTTTTACTATCCTTTTTTATCTTTATTCTTTTCTGTCTAGACCTGCCTAAGTCCCCCCCTTTTGAATCCGACTCTGATAGGCTGTCCTGGTGTGCTTGCAGTGCCCTTTTCCCTTCCCTGCGCAACCAAAAGCAGCACAGAAAAACAACAATCATGAGGGCCACAAAGATCAAGCAAAACACCTCAGGTGCAATCCCAGCAATCATCATACCAGGGAGACTCACTCACCGACGTCGCCACTCCGCGTGTCGAGTTCTGAATCCTCTTTGGCCCCTCACTCGGTACCAAAGCTTGTCCCAGCATCCCGGGTTTCGGCACCAGTTGCGGTGAACTCCCTGACCAGCAGGAAAAGACGACCACCAGACTAGGATTCTTCCCAAATCACGCTTTATTGGAGCCTCTTGGTTGAAGGGAGAGTGGAAGCAAGCGCCAAGCGACGGCTGCTTATATAGGGGGTAAGGGAACAAGTCGTGCCTGGATTGGCCGATGCACGCCTGCTGATGCTCCTGGCCATGGGATTGGCCCTAAGCACATCATTGTCACTGCACATGCGAGAAGCACGGTTCCACTGCATTGCCTAATATGGAGCTGTCCACCAAGCGAGGCCGGGGCCAAGCGCCATCTTGTAATGGCGGCCACTCGAATCGGCTCCCAGCAGCAATCGGCAGCATTTTTAATTAATCCATTTCATTGGCGCCCTAACTCTGATGACTTTTCTGCTCCAAGCCCCTCTCCCAGGGTCAGGATCTAGAACTAGATATTTTTTCTACAACAACCACGTGTTCCATATGCCTGAGTGCAATTTCTCAGCACAACACCATCTTCAATTGGTGAGTTTCCCCCATTCTGCTATGGTTGAGCCCTTCACTGATATTCATTTCTGGATTGTTTCCCTTAGCTAAAATTGTGACCCGACTGACTCAGGGTCAGTCCTTCGCACTAGCACTGCACACTCTGTGTGGTGCATTTGATTGGGAGCCCAGAGTCCCTCAGTTTTTCTTTCCATTTTCTCCTTTCCTTTTCTTTTCTTATTCCCCTCTGTGTTGCTTGTTTTGTTTTTGTTTTGGTAAAGGCCATTTGGAGGCCTTGTGGTGTCACCATTTTGGTGGGTTTTCAGTTTCAGCTTTGGGTAGCAAGTCATCCATGTCTGTCCCTTCCCCCCTGGGATGGATGCCTTTTAGAGGCCCTAAAGCCACAGGCCTTAATGCCCTACTTCTTCAGCTTCTACCCTCACTCCGCTGGTGTCCCACTGGCCCCACTTTTATGAGAGTTTTCTAACTACCGTCAGTGCAACAGGCAAATTGAAAGAGTTTCCTCAAACTATCTCTGCTACCGCTACTGCTGTCAATAAGATTGATCAGATCCATGAGGCAGCTGTTCTCAATTCCAACCTTTTGCTCCCCACCATGGCTTGTGGCCTGGCGGCTCGGCGACAGGGTGGATCATGCCTCCAGGTCTCTCTTATGAAACCTAAAATCCCTGAAGCTCAAAAATTCTGGCTTTTCCATTACAGCATGTGACTCCTGCCATTTTGACTAAGGTCATGTGACCTTACCACCATCTTAAACTTAAGTCAGGTGACTTCACCGCCATCTTAACTTTATTCATACACCATGTGACTGCTGTCATTTTGACTGAGGTCAGGTGACCAAGTTCTTCCATCTTTTACTGAGTTATTCCCTGCCTGGTTCCCCACTATTAACTCTGTTACATGAATGACCTGACCGCCATCTTAACTGAGAGCCAAGTCAAGTAACCAAGCCCTGCAGTCTTTACTGAAGTATACCCTGCCTGGTCCCCCAGTTTACTTATGTTTTTGTCTCTAAATTTGTCTTGCTGAATCTGTCACATGTTGATGGAGGTGGGTCTTGCATTTATCTGTTGCTTTCATTGGTTAATTAATAAAGAAAACTGCTTGGCCCTGATAGGATAGAAAATTAGGTAGGCAGAGTAGACAGAACAGAATGCTGGGAGAAAGAAGCTGAGTCGGGAGTCGCCATGATTCTCCCACTCCAGACTGACGCAGGTTAAGATCTTTCCTGGTAAGTCAGCTCGTGGTACTACACAGAATATTAGAAATGGGTTAGATCAATATGTAAGAGCTAGCCAATAAGAGGCTGGAGCTAATGGGCCAGGCAGTGTTTAAAAGAATACAGTTTCCGTGTAATTATTTTGGGGCATAAGCCATGCGGGCGGCTGGGTGCCGGGGACGCAGCCCTGCCGCTCTTATTACAACAACATGTGTGTTTTGTGCAGTGGCATGCCTTTGGTAGGGCCCACCAAGAGGATTCACCCAATCCCTCTTCACTCTGTGTGTATGTTCATCCACGTAATTTAAATGCACCTATATTTACTGTTAAATGTTAAAATTGTCTGTTCATAGCATTTCATTTCAGAATACAAAAACAGTAAGTCTCATGTTTTAAACTGGTGTGTACTTTTAAATCTCTTACAAAAATCTTTATATTTAATCCAACCCTCACTTAAAATATATTAAGATGTTTTCTACTATTGTCAGTTCTGCCATTAACCTTCTATTGCAAGCAGTTTTTTTCTTCTTTCTGTCTTTTTATGAGTGTAAATCTTACCTGTTAAGATCCAGTACAGTCAAGCTAAGACCCAGCTCTCCAGGTAGATTCTATACTGTAGTTATACCTGATAAATAGCCCTCAACTGTTCAGAGATCTGAGGAATATGGCATTTAAATACTTAATTATTAAAAAACTTTTTATAACAAAAAGAGACAGTTTGGCTCCTAGCAGCAGCACTCTATTTCCTCCAAAGGAGGCAGAAGACAAATGGGCACAGAACAATGTCCATCTGCAATTTACTTCAACTGCCAAGCACTGACCACTGGGAAAAACTGCCTTTCATCTAAACTGAAGATCACCTGACAGTGGACAGAATTTCTAGAAATGATAGCCTCACTGTTCTGGACAAGGTAGACTTGTCTTCCTACAGATTTCCTAGCCCATAGGATCTTCTGAAGCCTGGCAGACCCTGTGCTAAACAGTAAAAGGCAAATACAACCTTCAGCGATCATGAAGGACCCTGTGGAGTAGCTCTAGGTGCCAACCAAATAACTTTTCTGTCGTTTTTAAATCAATAACTCAAGTAAAATTTCATCCTTCTCAAAGATCTCTGATGCAGTTTGAGAGCTGAGAGGTTTTGTCAGTTTAAAAGGACAACCTCACCAAACAAATTTTAGTAAAATACAAATACAGGACCTGCAAGTTATAAAGATGTGAGGACATACATGTTATCAAATTTCTCTCTCATGCTGCCTTCCATAGTCTTAAAAATACTTTTCATTGTGCAAAAATATCTGTCACAGTCATTCTGACATAAATATGCTACTGTTTATTCAATGTATATGTCTAAAATTTCTGTTTTCGCAAACTCAAAGAATTCTTGTGAGTTCCAGGGAGTCAAATTGAGGATCCACCTTTAGCAGGTCAGATATACCCCCCTCAATTCCCTGATCCTAAATTTTTCCCCTTAATTTAACTTTGTCCTCTATTCTGCCAATGCCTTAAACAGGTGTAAGAGACACCAGACATTTCCATACCACAAAAACCAGACAGGAAGAAATAGACCAGCTACACCAGGATGTGACCAGCACCCAACCTTTTCAGGTCCCTCCTAAGACAACACCCACAAATAAGCAGGAAGGAGTCTTGAGAATCCACCAACCCAATTCCATTAACCTGTTATGCCAACCTCCCACTTTTTATTATTTAAAAAAAAGAGATGTGAATATAATGATCTGTTCTGTCTCTTTAAGAGACAAGCCATGCCCACTCCCTCCCCTGCCCGCTGAGGCAGGCAGATCTTCCTTCCTTCCTGCTTGCAGCCTGAGTCTCTATCTTTTCTGTCTCCCTCTCGGCAAGGCAGCGTCTTTCTCTCCCTTCTCTTTCTCTCCTCTCTCTCTCTCTCTCTCTCTCTCTCTCTCTCTCTCTCTCTTTCTGTCTCTCTCTCTCCTCTTCTCCCCTTTTCCCTTTCCCTACATAACCCAATTAATAAATATTCAACCTCACTCTGCATGTCATGCCTATCCATCTGTCTATTGCCTGCCGCTGCCACGTGGCTCACTGCGCAGGACCAGTCATCTTCAGAGATCTGTGATGTGGTCTTGTGTGCCTTCCCTTCCTGGGACTGACTGCTCTGGGGCTCACTGCAGCCACTTGAGATCCACAACATTTTTATTAATCCATTTCGGAGACTCTTCCTTTCCTCTCCCAGAATAGCATGGCTCTTCACATTCTTTAGCTATGGCTTCATCTTGTCAGTCTTCCCATGACTTTCTTCCATTTATCTTTTCATGCATGTCTACAGTCTCTTCTAAGAATACCATCTGCTGCAGTTGCTTGATTTTGAACCCACCATAAACTTAGTGCCTCTTAAGATCTTTAAGTAGCTACATCTGGAGGGACCTTATTTCCAATTAAGATTATATTCTGAGGTGTGCATAAATTGTTGAGGATACTAGCCAATGCATATACTGTAAGTGTACAATGAATAACAGCATAATCGCTACATGCCTAAGCATATTCCTTCATCATCTACTCCCATTGTTCCCAGGACCTTTCTTTGGGAGTATTTATTTGTACATGTAGTCAGTGTTGACCACTTGCAAATTCTCATATGCCTCTGTTAGACTATAGTAAGTTTCATGTGAGGAAAAACCAGGCTAAATTTTAACCATCATTATATCTCAGATACTTACTAGTTTTTCTTACATAGAACTAAATGAACAACTGTTGAATTAATAAACAAATGATTGAATTACAAATGCACAATGAAGCAATAAATTACAGAAACATGCTAGCCTTCCTGCCTAAAACCTGAAGGTCACACCCAGAGACAAACCAGCTTTATCTGAAGAGTTAGGCTCCACCCTTGGTTTTGCTACCTCTCTTAAAGCTGGTTGCATTTGTATAATCACATTATACAGTGTGCATGTTTTACATGATCCGTATACATCACCCTAAGTGAACATGTCACCTTGCCTAATGGCTTCTGCAGGCATCATTTATTGGGGTTGGCATTCTTCTTTTAGATGCTTGCTCCAATGAGTGTGGCAACCCTGGGCCTAGGACCCTCAATGCCAGTTGCCTCTCACCTGCAATTTTTGCTGAATTAAATATGACAAGAGAGTGGCTTTGGGAAATTGTAATAATTGGCAGTATAAAGTCCATGATTATGTCATTAGCTCTTTCTGGCTGGGTAGCACTTATGATTGTGACCATATTTCTCTGCTTTGGAGGCCATCAGAATTGCACAGCAAGAAGGAAGAATATCTAAGTACTTCCAAATCCACTTCTCTACTTTTCCCCAGCATGCCACCCCTTTTCCCCTTCCAGCATATGTTTAAAAAAATAGACTTTTCAGGAAAAAGACCTGGGTGTTTGTTCTAGAAAACATTCCACACCATGTAGCCATTGGTAAACTGTCTCAGTAGAGGTCTCTGGCCATCAGATCTTGAGGTAGAATGATTGAAAGAATTGGAAGAATCCCATTACTGGGATCTAAGCATGCTTTTTTGTGCATTAATACTGCCCCAGCATTAATAGCATTAAAGTAGCTATGTTAAAGAAATGAGAGCCTAATCTTTACAATTAGCATATCTGCACATTATACAATTCTTAAATTCTCAAATACTTATAAGAAACAGAATAGGAAACATGATCAGAAGATGATAAACTAGGCCTGAAAATTCTTTTTACTCAAGAAATACAGGTATGATGGTGACATTTGGCTCCCATTGGCACATATATTTGAATGATTAGTCATCAGGAAGTGGTACTACTTGAGAAGGATTGGGGGTGTGGCCTTTTTGGGGGTTCAAAAGCCCATGCTAGTCTCTCTCTCTCTCTCTCTCTCTCTCTCTCTCTCTCTCTCTCTCTCTCTCATGTCACCATGCTCCCTGCCGTGATGATATATAATTAAAACTATGAGAAAGCTCCCAATTAAATGCTCTCTTTCATAAGACTTGTCATGGTCATGGTGTCTCTTCACAGCAGTAGATCAATAACTAAGACACTGACTCAAGCAAGATGTTCTCAAAAGTATGGGAACTCTGAATACCAGTGCAGAGAAGAAGATAGGTAACACCTAAACAGGAAAAGTGACTCTGAATCATCACTCATTCCCATGTCTCCCATTCTGGTACTTCAATAGACATAGGAGTGATTTCCCCTTCCTTTCCTATGGGGATCTGTATTAATTTGTGCCACAGAAAATGTGTGGCAGTCCTCTCAGTAGAGACAAAGGGAAGTACTGTGTTTCAGTCTTCACAGATAACCACAGTACAAATGTCCCATCATGACTGACAGTGAGTTACCATGTGGTGTCACTGAATGCAGAGTGAGGAAGCAGAAGCGTACTAGCTCTCAGACTCTCAGAAGCACCTGAGAACTGCCTGCCCACACCAAAATAATCTTCCATCAGTAGTCCAGAGATCCGCAACCAACCATGAAGAATGGGCACCAAAATTTAAAACCTTTTTGTTCTTTATTTAACTTTATAAGTTTACAGTTCAATAAATGTAATTCCAGAGGAGAAATGGAAAAGGTAGAAAATCATACAAAAATCAGAAAGCTAGAACTCTGGTATGCAGCATTCTGGATCTGATCTGCTCAGTGTCTCTCCAGAGGCTACATGGGATGGTCATATGAATCTGTAGAGGTTCAGACAAGGAAGCCAGCACCACTGACAGATGCCCAACATCTCTTCGTGTGTTTAGTATTAACACAACATTCTGGGGCTGTACCTATAACAAACTAGAGGGAAAAAAACAAATGTTTTTCACGTAAGACTTTGCATAGCTTTCCTGGGATTACAGAGGGACTAAGTGGAGAAGCAGCAAAACACTTTGAAACTCAGACTCTTGCTATATTTTAAGATTTATTTATTTATCTTCTCCCAGTCAGTGGGTTGCCTTTTTGTTTTAGTGACAGTGTCCTTTGCTTTACAGAAGCTTCTCAGTCTCAGGACGTCCCATTTATTCAATGATGCCCTTAATGTCTGTGCTGCTGGGGTTATACGTAGGAAGTGTTCTCCTGTGCCCATGTGTTGTAGAGTACTTCCCACTTTCTCTTCTCTCAGGGTCAGTGTGTTCGGACTGATATTGAGGTCTTTAATCCATTTGGACTTGAGTTTTAGCATGATGATAGATATGCAACAGACAAAGGTCTGATCTCCAAAATATATAGAGAACTCAAGAAAGTAGACCGTAAAGGGCAGACAATGAGGACTACTGAGAACTCAAGAACAATGGCAATGGGTTTTTGATCCTACTGCACGTATTGGTTTTGTGGGAGTCTAGGCAGTTTGGATGCTCACCTTACTAGACCTGGATGGAGGTGGGTGGTCCTTGGACTTCCCACAGGGCAGGGAACCCGGATTACTCTTAGGGATGATGAGGGAGGGGAACTTGATGGGGGAGGGGGAGGGAAATGGGAGGTGGTGGCGGGGAGAAGGCGGAAATAATAAAAAAAAATTTTAAAAAAGATTTATTTATTTATTTATTTATTTATTTATTATGTATACAGTGTTCTGCCTGCATGCCAGAAGAGAGCACCAGATCTCATTATAGATGGTTGTGAACCACCATGTGGTTGCTGAGAATTTAACTCAAGACCTCTGGATGAACAACCAGTGCTCTTAAACTCTTAGCCATCTTTCCAGCCCCTAATAATTTTTGAAGATTTATTTATTTTATGTATATGGTGATCTACCTGCAAGTGCACCTGCATGCCAGAAGAAAGCATCAGATCCCATTATAGATGGCTGTGAGCCACCATGGTGTTGCTGGGAACTAAACTCAGGGCCTCTGGAAGAACAGTCAATGCTCTTAACCTGTGAGCCATCTCTCCAACCCCCAGAATTCAGACTCTTAACTACATACAATCATTAACTTTCTGTGTGTTCTCCCATGATTCCCACTTCCCTGCATTCACAGTCATAGCTATGGTGTAGAGGGTGAGTGATGCACAAACATACGTATGTAAAGACTTGGTCCTCCAGCACGGGAGGAGGAGGCAGAAGCTGAGGAAGATGTGAGGCCTCCAAAGGTAATGTTGGTGGGACTGCTTGGCAGTTTGGGTGAAAGGATTGTTATGAAAATCACAATTTGTTCCACCTCATGTTCTGCATCCAGATATATCATTTTTTTCCTCTCCATGTTCCTGCCATGGAAGGTTACCATCTACTACTCCCATCAGAACAGAGCACTTGGACCACTTCCAACCTTAACTAACCCTTTGTCACTTTAATTAGATACATCGCTGATTAGTCTGTGCCAAACTGACACAAGCTAGAGTAGTAAGAGGAAGGATCCTCAAATGAGAAATTGCCTACATCAGATTGATCTATGAGCATGTATGTGGGACATTTCCTTGCTTAATGTTTGATGTGGGAGGACCCACCCCACTTTTGAGCATTGCCATCCCTATAAGAAAATAGGTTGAGCAATCCATGAAGAAAAGCAAAACAACATTCCTCTATGACCTCTGCTTCAGTTCTTGCCTCTAGGTTCCAAACTTGAGCTCCTGACCTGATTTTCTTTAATGGTAAACTGCAATATGGTAAACTGCAACTCTTCAAGTTGCTTTTGATCAAGATGTTTATCACAGCAACAAAAACAAATTAGAACAGTTTCCTTAGATACCATAGAATGACAACAAAAGTGAAATACACAACTACCTTGTGCAATCTCTTCCTCTTAACTCTAGAAGGAAGTGAATAGCTATGTAGAGTATGACAGGTGTTAAGATGCCATCTCCATATTTAAGTCATTAAGACTGGTATTATTTTGCCTGAGTTTTCTCTCCTATCTTTTTCCTTGACTACCTTAGTAAAGGCAGCCACCATGTTACCTGACTATCTATGGGGCACCCACATGGGAGATCTCTGGCCAGCACTCTTGAGGACCTTGGATCTTAGTACAACATCCAAAAGGAACTAATCCCAGTAACTTTGTTAATTAGATCGGAGTAGATGATCTGTACTCTGACAAGACTGCAGATTCAGCCAATTCTTGATTTTCAATCTTTAGTACAACTAAAACTCTTAGATAAGATGATGAAAGGTACTGTTCAAGTTGTTACATATCAAGATACTCTGTTACCAAAAACTGAAAAAAAAATGCGGAGTAGTTGATCCAAAGAGACTGACCTGTGCCATTAAGGGTTTTTGCTGCATTAAAATTTATCCTTTCTTATTTAAAATTGGGTGCAATGGCAGAATCTGCTGTGAAGGTGTCATGATATTGGGAATCAGGATGAATTAATGCAAAGAAAGAAAGAAAGAGAGAGAGAGAGAGAGAGAGAGAGAGAGAGAGAGAGAGAGAGAGAGAGAGAGAGAGAGAAAGAAAGAAAACAAACATATCAGAAACAGGTCTATATTTTCAGTTCTTCTCCGTTGATCTGTAGATCTGTCTTTAGGGAAACAGGATGCTTATTTTTGTTACTGTGGCTCTGGAGAATCTGATCATTGGAAGTCAGTTAATGTTATATCCCTGGCATTGTTACTTTGTTCAGCATTGCTCTGACTTCATCTTTTGCGCTTCTGTATGAGTCTTTTTTGTTTTATTATTTCTTTGAGAATTTCATGCAGTGAGTTTTGGCCACATTCACTCCTGCCACATCTCCTCTCAGATATAAGTCCCTTTACTACACACCCAACTTTGTCTTCTCTTTTACATTTTCTTACACATCAAGTCCAATTTGTGTTGGTTATATATTCATGGATGGGTGTTCTTCTTGTGTTCATCCACCATGTCTGACCCTTACAGTCTCTCTGTCTCCACTTTTATAGTGATCCCTGAGCCTTTGGAGAAAACACTGTAATATAGATGTGCTATTTAGAGTTGAGCACATCACAGTCTCTTATTCTCTCCACCTTGGCCAGTTGTGGACCTTTGTATTTATCACCATCTACTGCAGACAGAAGCTTCTCTGATGCATTAATAGATGAGTACAACAGTTAACCATTACAAGTTGGTTTAATACTATATCCATTTGGTAGAATAAGAGGAGTAAGTTCTCTCCTAGGGCCTAAATTATGTCTTGCCACAGGTTTTTGACCTAGCAATGGTGACTTGTTTGTGTCTCATTGTGAATATAAGATGATTTTATACTTCTATGAAGAGTTCTATTGGAATTTTAATGTAGATTTCATGCACTGTGGCTACTCTTGGTACTATAACCATTTCTGAAATATTAATTCTCTCATACCATGAGTATAAGAGGTCACAGTACTGTTTACAGTGCTAAATTATGGAACCAGCATAGACGTCTGTCCCCAGAGGAAAAAATTAAAGAATATGTGGCACATGCACACATTGGAATTGTATTCAGTCATAAAGAACAAAATTATGTTCTAAATGAATTGAACAAAACTCACAAAGACAAATATATTTTCCCAACTTGTAGAACCTAGATATTATATAGACCTATAAAATTATGTACATAAAAGTAGAACCAAAATATCTGGGGAAACAAAGGAAATTTGTGGAAAGGGAGGAGGAAAGAAAGAGTGTGGAGTGAAGATGGTCAAAATGCATTTTATATTTCTATTAAAAGGCCTTTATGGAACCATGTAAGGTAAATACATGCAAATAAAAACTGTTCCTAGAAATCAGTTCTGTCTAGCCCCAAATCTTTGAGATGTTTTTTACTCCATTGTAGTATATAAACAGGACAGGGAAGAAAAGTTAGAGCAAACATGAGAGAAAAGGAGTCGGGGGGGGGGGGATTTCCTACCATGGACAAGATGGAGGTGAATAAATGGTTCACAGGACTTAAAACCAGACTTAGAGCCAAGTCTGTGCTGTGGGAAGCCATGAGGAAGATGTAAAGTTTATCCACAATGTCTTCAAAGACAGTCATGTTTCTGCCTTACAAAAGTCTCAGCAGGCTGTGCACAACTCCTTAGAAAATAAAGCTAGATGACAAGAGGATATAACTATACATCCTACATAATTATGGGGTATAATTACTGGCCACATTCATTCCCCCACCACAGAAATCATGGAAGTATGAGAGTTCAATTCCTCGTGTGTGTGTGTAAAAATCTGTCTCTCTCTCCTCTATCAGCACAGGAATTGCAAGAGAGTGTCAACCATGCCTGAATTTTTCATGTGAGTTCTGGGGTGTAAACTCAGGTCCTTATAATTGCAAGGCAAATGCCTTATTGGTTGAATCATCTCCAAGGTTGCCCCCTTCTTTCTCTAAAATAAAGTTATTTGTGCATGTATGGAGGTCAAAATACAACTCTCAGAGGTTGATTCTACCACTACATGGGACCTAGGGATTGCACCCAGGTAGTCAGGTACATATGCAAGTGTCTCTAACCACTGAGATACCTTTCTAGGGCCCACCTCTCATTTTTGCTGCTCTTGACTGACAATTCAACCTGGGTAATACCTAGAAATGTTAACATCACTTGATCAACATATCTCAGCTGAAACAAAATGAAAATCACTGATAAAATTTTCAAAGGAGAAAATAAGGTTTATTCACAGATCTCCTATTTCCCAGAATGCAGTAGTGAGCTGCTTAAGGAATAAACTTGAGAGTGGGCTGAGTTTGAACTTGGACATAAAGCTTACAACTGATGTGTCCCTAGATCCCTGGACAAATAACTCAAGCTGGTTAGGCCCCAGGCTCTCTATATGAACAAAAAGCTGTAACCTTCCCTAACATTGCAATGGTTTTGAGAATAACATAAGTTCATGTATGTAAAGTGTTTAGTCAAGGAATGGCACCCAGCAGGGTACTCAATGAGTGATCCTTCTGCTGCATCTGTTTACACATTTTAAAAAAGACACATTGAAAAACTTTTCAGGGACAGGCGGTGGTGGTGCATGCCTTTAATCCCAGCACTCGGGAGGCAGAGGCAGGCGGATCTCTGTGAGTTCGAGACCAGCCTGGTCTACAAGAGCTAGTTCCAGGACAGGCTCCAAAACCACAGAGAAACCCTGTCTCGAAAAACCAAAATAAAAAAAAAAAACTTTTCAGGTCAATGTCTCAATATCTCTGGGCTTATGGAAACATATCAAGTGACATTGAACAAGATGGAGAGAAAGAAAGGAAGAATCTTTATAATGAAATATTTAGGAGGAGATAGCAATTTAGTAGAAACATTTATTGTTTTTTGTTTATTTAAGAATTTCAAACATATATACAATGTATTTTGATTGTATCCATACCCATTTCCCTCCTGACTCTTCCTTGACTCCTCCTATACTACCTCCTTCTCGCAACTTAACTTCCTCTCTTTTGTTTTTGTCTTAAAACTCAATGAGTCAAATTAGTTCTGCATGTATGCACATGAATATAATGTCATCAACAAGAGCATAGGCAGACCCTTGAGCAACACTGACTCTTCCTTTCCCAGCAGCTATCAACCTCAGGGCGGGGTCTCAGGGGTACCCACTCCACTCCTTGCTGGGATTTTGATCTTATGCAGGCAACCACAGCTGATGTCTACCCAGGAGATGAATGGCCCTGCCAAGTGCAGAAGACCCTGTTTCTCCGAGGTTCTCCCTGGCATCTAGCTCTTACTATCCTTTTATGCATCTTCTACTTTGTTCCCCAAGCCTTGTGGTGAGAAGACATGGTATAGTGTCACATTGAGGATAATCTCTCTGCTGTTTTCTTCTCATAATAGACAGCAGTTAGTACACAGGAACAAATTGTTTAAAACACACATCCCATTCAAAGGCTTTTTAGTTCTTTTAATATACAAGCATGCATGATTCTGTAAAGAGGGAGAATACATGGAATGTTTTCAGAAGTTTATTCAACACAAAACTGCTTTGGGGGACATATATATTAGAGACCATCTCTGTGGAATTCTCACAGACCTCTTAGAAGTTTTTCTCCAGAAATTTTGCTCACCTGGGACAATATTTCACAACTGGAATCATAAGTGGCCCTTACTCTGTGCTTTGTCTTAGTCCCCTTCTCTGCTACTTTCAGCCCTGAGTAAACTATCTAAAACGCAAAAACCCCACTTAGCCTAATCTTGCTGTACGTTCCCCAAGGTCTACTGTAGAAATTCAATTTTTCACTTTGAGTTTTGGATTATTTTCGTCTATGGTCTTACTGCCACTCTCCACTTCAGCGCCCTGCCTCATACCTTACCAAGATTCTTGGTGCTAATTGAGAAGTTTGCTGTAGATTATGCATTAACCATATGGGATGCTTGCCTTCCTTGTCTCTGTTTTTGTGTCATGCAATGAAATTTCAGACTGCTGAGTCCCCAAATCTTTTTTCTTGCTGGACATCAATGCAGAAGGGATACTCAGGTTCAGCACCTTGGATAGCAACATCCACCATCCATGAGTTGGGGTGAATAATTTCTGCTTGAATGCGGGGATCATTCATTCCCTGGTCTAGATATGTGTCCCACCCCCTATATACCTAGATTTGTCAACATGTCAGCCACTGCAACAACAGCTGTTGAGAGCCAAAACTAACCCAATGTGAAGCTGAGCCATAGCTGACCCAGGAAATGTCTCTGCCAAGGCCTTGGATTCTCTTTTATTTCACCCAAAGCTTTCATCTCCCTGCATTCTCAGTTAACCTGAGCTATTTCCTCATGTCTTTTCTCTGGCAACTGTCAGTGACTAATCCCTGAAAGTGCTAAGCTGCTCACTTGAGTGTAAACTGATTAAAAAAAAAAGATGCCAGCTAAACAGACGAAACATTATCAGTGAATTGTGTGCTTTAGATAGGGTACTCTAAGACTGATAAGCCCTAAACCTCCAAATAAAGCCATAATTGTGGGCATAGAAGAAAGACAGGGAAGAGCTGAGAGATGAAATAGTGGTTCTGCCAATTTATTCCTTCCTGTGTGCACTTGCTAACCAAATACGAACTGAGTGCCTGCAGCAGCAGGCTGTGCTGGGTGGACAGAGCAGTGAATAAAACATGCAGCCAATAGTCCTGAAAGGTGGAAATTATTGAGCTAAGGAATTACGTGTGGTCATAAATTATAATAAAGCTATGATTTAAGAAAAGGAACAAGAAAGTATAATTGAGAATATGAAGACTGTCCTAGTGTAGACAGGAGGGTCAGGACATTGCCTCTGAGGAACATTTAAGTTGAGACTTCAAAAATAAGAAATGGGCTGGGCGGTGGTGGCGCACGCCTTTAATCCCAGCACTCGGGAGGCAGAGGCAGGCGGATCTCTATGAGTTCGAGACCAGCCTGGTCTACAAGAGCTAGTTCCAGGACAGGCTCGAAAACCACAGAGAAACCCTGTCTCGAATAAAAAAAAAAAAAGAAAGAAAGAAATGGGGCTGGGGACACACGTCAGCTGGCAGAGTGCTTGCTTAGCATGCACGGGGCCTTGAGTTTGATCTGCAATACATAAACCAGGAATGATGGTATCTGCCTGAGATTTCAGAGACTAGGAGGTGGAAGTATGGGTATCAGGAAATTCCAGGTTATCCTTGGCTATATAACATATTCAAGACTAAACTGGGCTACATGCAGCCTTGCACCAAAATGAAATAAAGATAAGAAATTAAGACCCATGAAGTGAGAAAGACAAAGAAATGTTCTAAAGAGAGAAATGCCTTGGCTTTTTAAACAATAAATTAAGATAGGTATGGACATAATACACCGAGTGAGGGAGAGGTGCCGCAAGATGGAGTTAGTGTTTCAGTTGGCACTATCTTGCTGTATAACAAGCAAGGCACAGAATGGCAAATGATGCTGTGCTTTCTGTCCATGTGTGTGGTCAGCTTAGAATCCATCCTTGGTTGAGTTCCTCTCACCTACTGGGAGCAAACTCTTGCTCTCAAAGCAATACCAAAGGCACAAAACATGCAATGTTCCATGCGATTTGGGCATGAAAATACAATTCCATGTCAGTCAAAGCATGTAACACACTGAACTAAGCATCCATGGGAAGGTACTGTATATTCACAAACCAAAGATCTAGATACCAAGCAGGAATGGAAACCTGAGCTATGCATGTAACCTTTCAAGAGTAAAATAACAGGTAGATAGATAGAATCAGATCAATTAAGTACTTCTGGGCTGATCCATGCAGCTTAGATTTTATTGTGCCGTAGAATGCCATTGAGGAGAGAGAGAGAGAGAGAGAGAGAGAGAGAGAGAGAGAGAGAGAGAGAGAGAGAGAGAGCTTGTTTTTTGTGAGAAATTAACACGTCCTGGGAAGAAGGCTCCATGAGTAAAGTGATCAGTACAGAAGAATGAGTCCTAAGTTTGAATCTTTAGAAGCAAGGTGTGGTAATACAAGCCTGAAATCCTAGTATTGTAGAAGCAGAGACAGGAGGATTCCTGAGACTTGCTGGTCCCAGTCTAGCCAAATTGATGACCTTCCGTTTCAGTGAGAGACTTAAAAAAACAAGGTAGGCCCGGGCGGTGGTGGCGCACGCCTTTAATCCCAGCACTCGGGAGGCAGAGGCAGGCGGATCTCTGTGAGTTCGAGACCAGCCTGGTCTACAGAGCTAGTTCCAGGACAGGCTCCAAAGCCACAGAGAAACCCTGTCTCGAAAAACCAAAAAAAAAAACACACACAAAACAAAACAAAAAAAAAAAACAAGGTAGGAAATAACCGAGGAAGACAACCTCTGGCCTCAACATGTGCACACACAAAACAGTCACGCATTCCCACAAAGAAAAATCTAGTACTGTGCATACAAAAATAAACACATTTTGTATATGAATATACATGATGCTACATTTATACATGATTGGGTCGTTGTGAGAATTTACTGAAGAGGAACAGGAAAGTGTTTTCTAAACTGCGAAATGTTGAAGATCATCATTTTTAGGGAAATTCTGCAATGTTGGTTAGCAGGATTATTATTTCATAAACTGGAAAGCTGGACCGTGGAGATGTTAAATTGTGTTTTACAACACAGTGAAGAAAGAGAGAGGAGCTAGAGGTGAGAACCTCATCCATCCGATGCCAGGGCTCGAGCCTTCAATTAACTATAAATTAAATAAGTTGCTTCCCCAGATGAGGAATTGGTGGTGGTAGTGCCTTTAACAGAGATTACTGGCTTTGATAGGAAGTGATGGGTGTGATTTAGACCTTCTCCAGCTGCTGCTGAGTTAGCAATCGTTCCTTATCCCAGGCAGGCCAGTGGCCAGCAGCTAATTCACCAGGGGCCATCCCCACTGATTTGTTCATCAATAACCCATTATCTCTGCCATTGTAAATATCTCACAAAGAATGTGACTTTCTGCGAAGAATACCGAAGCACACCCAGACAGTTTCCTGCCCGTGGTCTGGATTTCTAAAAGAGAAGAGAACATATCCCTGCTGGCATCCCATGACAAAAGGTCACAGACACCTATTTCCCACAGTCCTTGACAGGGGCACCCAGTGGAATGGTTAGAAGATAGGGCCTTTCCATAGGGTCATGCCACAGCTGGCGTTTGCACAGCACTGGGAAAGGGGATGCTGTAAATGATGCTTCTGCCCCCGGGAACACAAATCAGCACAGGATGCGCGCGCGCACACACACACACACACACACACCAGTAAGTTTGTCTGCAGATCTCAGTCTCAGAACCAGAAAGCCTGGTTTAATAGATTTGGACTCAAGCCTAGAAATGTGAGTTTCATTTTAACTCAGTGGTTCTGGAATTCTGACGAGAGCAGAGAATGGAGAACATTGATGAATGAGGTGTTTTCATTGAAGAATCGAAGGTGAACCACAGCCTCATGTTGAATGCTAAGATATGGCAGAAAGGCATGCAGCCTCTGACCTCAAGGTTCTCAAAGATTAGTTGTGGAACAAATACAAAGACACATGAAAACGTGTGACAATAAGTCACCAGAGCTGCACTAGATTTTTTAATTCAGCAGGATGGCCCTGGCTGTAAGACGCGCTGGGAGCCGGCTTTCCCCACAGCAGCCCCATCCATTCACACCCCCCCTCCAACTGCTGCAGGTTCTCACAGCAGGATTTTTTTTAAAGCAAGCAGAAATTTCTACTCTGGTCACACTCTGGATGGCTGAGACAGACACTGTGCTCAGTCACAATAGATTTGGAGGCGCACTCCTTACTACCTCTCTGCCATGCATATCCCGTGATATCCGTGAATAGGGATAAATGTCACCAATGCACCATAAAGGGGGAGACTTATTCTGCCTTTATGCTGTTCTCAGAAAGTCACTCAACAAACAAGGACTTGATGACCAGACCAAAATTACAACAAGGCAGAGTCTTTTTATTAAGTACAAAGAACATCTTCTATGTCTCAACTGAAGAAGAATTTGGGAGCTAGGGTTCATATCTTAAATTGTTTTTATTTTTGAGAATCTCATGCATATATATAATAAAATATGATCACATACACCTCCATATTCTCCTTACAGATCCCAGCCTATGCTCCCTCCCAGTGGCATTTCTTTTCCTTGGTAACTCACTAAGTCCGGTTAGTCCTACCATGTGGGCATGGGAGTGGGACCATCCACTGGAGCGAAGGAAACATACTAATGGCCACATGGTCAATGAGGAACGACTGTCCCTCCTGAGCCGATCCATCGCCACTAGCTCCCAGGTAAGAGACAAGTCTTGGAGACATCTACCCCATCTATGCAGAGATTTTTCCAACCAGATCCTGTGCAGGGAGCCATTGCTGCTGCAAGGTCATGAGTGAAGCAGCCATGTCATGCCCAGGAGCCAGCATCTCAGACCATTCCTCCACACACTCCAGGTTATATTCTTTGGAATGGAATGAACGTCCATCCACAGCACTGCATCCATGATGCTTAAAAGCAGACATCTTTTCAATTAAATACAGAAGCTGCCCTTGAGGATCACCAGACATTAGAAGGAAATTTTTAATATGAAAGAATAAAACCTTAAAAAGTCAGAGAGAGAGAGGAAAATCAAATTACAAACTAATCATTTCTAAGAGTTGAGCAGAAAAAAATAGAGAGAAATTAAAAGAAAAACAGAGAGGTAAAATTGAAGGAAACAAAACAAAGATACCTTACTATGTAAAAATTTTATAGAAATCAAGAGCATCTTAAAAACAAATTTAAATAAATTCTCAGAATATAAAGCAAAATGACAGATAATTAAAAGTTTAAGTTAATTATATTTTTAAAAACATAAGTATCAATGTAATATGTGTAAAAAATAAGAAAAAGAAAAGAAAAATGAGAAGAAATTATCCAAAACCAATCATCTATAACTGAAAAAGTATTTGGTATGGAGTGCCCATCTTAAGCTATGGAACGAAAGAAGGAAAGGGGAGAAGGAGGTAGGTGGGGCCAAGAGGGGGAAAGGCAGGGTTCTGCCCGGGTGATGTCACAGTGGAAGTCCAGGGCAGCTGGGAAAGCTCATGAGGAAGGGCAGAAAGTGGACCCGGAAGAGCGTGTGGCACGTGAGGGAATAGTGCTCCCTTAGCATCAGACATCTCGGCCCAAGTGGGAGGAAACTGTAGATCCATGTTTTAATCAAAAATGACTTAAAACTTCGCTTTCTATCTCTAGTCAGTCAATCAAGTAAAAAGACTTTTTTTTTTTAATCCAGGCATGTAAGATTTAACAACAGAAAAAAAAATCACAAAAAGCCTTCTATGCACCCTTAGTGGGGAAACCACCAAAGTGAGCATTAGTAAAAAAAGAAACTGTAAATTAAGTGAGAGAAATCTATGAACCGGGCATGGTGCTGTGTGCCTGCACCCTCAGTGCTTTAGATGACAAGGCACTGGGACCTGGAGTTCAAGCTAAACTGAGCTACACAGCGTGATACCCTGACACAAATCAGGGAGAAAATGAGAGAGGGAGCAGGCAAAGGGGAGAGGTCAAGAGTGATGGGAGGAAAGAGAGTCAGCGTAAAACTGGAGAGGAGAAATGATGAGGATGAGTGGCATATGAAGATCTAGAAACCAAACCATGGAGAGAGCAGTTAGCTGCTCTTTTGGGGGGCTTCTTTTTGTTTTCGTTTGTTGCTGTTGTTCTTGGTACCGGATGAAAATGTTTGAATGGCTTTTCATCACATTTTAAAGATGGAGCAAAAAGGCAAAGTATTAACTCATCACGAATTTTATGTTGAAAGCCAAGACCAAAGTAGCAGCTGGAAATAATGGGACTGTTCATCAGCAGGGTCTGATCATGTGGCTCTCCAACCAAATATCAGGAACATTGACTCGATTCTAGGAATGGGTTCAATAGCTGTGCTAGGCAACCCTGTCTACATTCAGGAGAAACTGCAGAAACTAATTGTGTAGTAAGGGCTCCATTGCTGCTCTCTCCAGCAAACTAGATGTCTCTAGCTATCTTTGTCCACCAGAAACTCACAAGACAGAGAGAAACTAATCCAAGCAAAGATGGAAGCAGATACACACAAAACTGTAGTCTTGAAGATGGGCTACCCAACTTCCCCTTTTAAAAAAAATTGAATCTTTCTTGTTTTTTCTTTGTTTGTTTTAATCTATCTGTGGTGGTTCGAATGAGATGTCCCCCATAGTCTCAAGCATTTGAATACCGCCCTATTTGGTGAAGTTTTTTGAGTACATTTAGATCTGGCCTTGCTGGGAAAAGTGTGTCCCTGCATGGCCTTTTTGGTTATAAAAGTCAAAATCATTCCCAGTTAAATCTCTTTGATTCCTGTTTGTGGTTTGAAACGTGAGTTCTCATCTCTTAGCTTCCAGTTCTAGCCACTGTGTCTGCCATCTGTTGCTATGCTGTCCCTGTCATTACGGGACCCTAAACCTCTGGCAACATAAGCTCAAATAAACTCTTTCTTCTATAATTTGCCTGATATTAATATTTTTATCACAGCAATAGAAAAGTAACTAATATAACATTCAGTAAAATCTTGTATGATTTTTCACAAGCTTATCACAAGAAAACATCAAGAGTAGAAACCAAATCCTGCAATATACACCTATACAAATTCTTTTTCTATTTGTGCTCACAATTAGGTTTCTTTTTACTCATCAAGTGTGGAGCACACACACAAAATGAGACCCAATTGCATTGTTATTGTATTTAGGCTTGTTTGTAGCACAGGTTGATGTCTATAACCTGGATCTTTCTACTGAAGGACTCTCATGATAAAAATAGGGAGTGGCCAGATTTTAAAAAGTGAAATAACATTTGCATCATTTGAAAGCAAAACTTCAAGACAGTACTTTTGGGTGCTTGCACTGCACACATGCAAACCTGGATTTGATCATCAACACTTACATTAAAAGGCCAAGTGTACCAGTTCATGCTTAATCCCAGTGATTGGAAGCCAGGACAGTCATGTCCCTGGGGGCTCAATGACCAGCCAGCCTAGTCTACTTGATGGAGTTCAAGCCAGGGAGAGCTGCTGTCTTAGAGGAATAATAATAATAATAATAATAATAATAATAATAATAATAATAATAATAATAATAATAATGTTAAAAGTACCTGGATAACAAAACCTGAGTCTGGAAAGGATCCTGACTTCCCAGGTTTTCCAGTGGCAGCTGCTAGTGTTCATTCTAATATTACAAAGTAGCAGGCACTATACTGAGGCCCTGAATTATTTTCTTCAATGCTCAGCTCAAACTTAGGACCTCTTTACAGATTGAAAAGCCAGATACAAAGACAACAAATACATATCCTGTAAGGAAGAAGGCGGGGAGAGCAGTTCCTGTGTGCAGGACATTATTCTGGAGAGCCATGAGCACCTGCAATTTGGAAACGGTGTTGGAGAAGGGTGAATTACACCCCTGCCACCACCCTTAGAAGCAGAGAGCAGGCATGTGCTGTCCTGCATGGCATTTCACAAGCCTGCTACTTGTTAATTAGTGCATAAATTAATGCCATCTTATTCCCTGACACGGGGAAAAGATGGGAAACGGACACGGCTCTCAGTTTCACAAGCATCAACTGGATCCAAGCTTTTCAGCAGCCCGGGTGCTGGGTGCAGCAGAGTGGAGAGATTGACTTTCTGAGCTGTGAAAACCGGAGAAAGTTCAATACGTCAGCTGTCAGCCTAGGGTCCCTTGCAGGCTCAGGAATTTCAATTTCAAAGTACAAGAGACTGAGATCTGGAAACACAAGATCATCAAACGCTAATGATTCCTGAAGTCTGCTAGGGGCGTGGAAGCAGGTGGGGAGCGATGGCTTGGGGAAGATGCGCCTGGGCTAAGAGTGCTTCTTGAACTGGATTAATTCTGTGGGCGTTTGAAGGAGAAGAGGCAGCCTGAATGGGAAGGAGTGGCCCCCTGAGATATTTCAAAGGCCTAGGAAGGGTCGCTTTTTCATGCCTTCTCTGGTCTCTGCTGCTCCCTGGTGAATAGATGAATCTCCAGGAAGGCAGAATTTCTGAAAAGGCAGGTGACCTTCACTGGACAGACAGACAGCTCAAACCATCTGTTAAAGAACAAAATCCAGCTTCATAAAATGGTTCCCTGCACCTTGTGCATCTGTATTGTTGAGGTTTGTGTGTGTGTGCGTGCACGTGTGTACATGAGTGTACATGTGTGTACATGTATGTACATGTGTGCAGATCAGAAGACAACTTCAGTTGTTATGTGGGTCCTGGGTGTCGAAACTCAGATCCTCCATGCTCATGTGGCAAGCACTTTGGTGACAGAGCCACCCCCAGCCAGAATACTATTAACGCAAAAGTTCTATAGAGCCAAAGTAGAGATTTGAATTGCACATCTTGACACATTTTTGTGCACGTGGTCACTGATGTAACTTTCTCCCTTCTGTTGTTGGCCCAGAACTTCACTCAGGAGGTCATCTTACTGTCAAGTAAATTCTGGTATTTGCCTGTCTCTGCCTTTCATCTCAACAGAGCTGGGATTACAAAGGCATGCCACCATGCTCACCTTTTACTTGGGGATTTAACCTCAGGCCATGCTTCCAAGCTGACTGCTTCATCAGCTTAGCTATCTCCCTAGCTCATGACTGAGCTTTTAATTTTCCAAAGGTAATATGGACATTCATCCTGATTCTCGAACATTCCCCTTTTAGACCAGCTGTGCTCACAGTTGTCAATTCTGTGCCCTTTGTTCTCAAATGGACTCCAGTTTGTTTTGCCAATTATGCTTTATCTCAGATTCTTGGATATTGTTGCAAGCAGTTCATGTCTTGCTATTCTGGAATTGACAGCCAAAAGCACACATTGCAAGACTTCATTTAGGAGAGAGTCATGAGCAGGCAGCACTCATGTAGGATGAGAGAAATTAGAAAAGTGTTTCCCTTCGTGGGGACAAGGAATGTGGCTAGTGACCAGAAAGAGTGTGACAGGACTTACATAGGTGACTTGGAATTATTTCTGTATTGATCTTGATGGAAGTTACATCAGTGGCCACATGCACAGAGATGTATCAAGATATACAGTTGAAATCTCTGCTTTGGCCTACAGAAACTTTCCCTAATAAAAATTATAATGGCTCTGTCAGCAAAGTGCTTGCCACATGAGCACAAGAATCTGAGTCTAGATGTCCAGGACCCAAAGAACAATTCAGGAATGGTGGCACATACCTGTAATACCAGTACTGGGGAGGCAGAGACAGCAGGATTAGCCAAGTAGCCTAGCTAATCAGTGAGCTCTAGTTTCACTGACAAACCCTGTCTCAAAAATAATGTGAAGAGCAATTGAGGAGGACACACACATTGGCACACATGCATGCATACTCACAAATGCATGCACAGACACAATGTGTCATGGTTTGGATGATTATAGAACATGCCATACTTTATTTAATGGGGACTCTTTTTAATCAGAAACCTTGGCAGACGTGTGCTTCCTGCCCATTTCTTTAGCTTCTTTTATAATCTATGCACTATAAAGAGCTTCCAGGTTCTCTACACAGGGACTTCAGTTCCAATTTACCAAAAGACATCCCTTGACTTTGCAATGTCTCACCTACAGGTGAGACCTACTGATTGGCAAAAAACTTGTAGATCATATTTTTATTACCTCCTCTAAACATCAGGTGGTATAACCCCTGTCCTGTTTGCATATCCTAATCTCAAAAGCTAAGAAGATTCTACTCAGAGCCAAGTGAACCCAGAGCTCTGGGCTGAGCATGGAAGACCGTCAGGGTTCCACACTGGGAATGAAGGTGTCTAAAATGTCATCAAATATTTATCGCTAGGAAGAGTTGACATCCCAGGTTATCATCAGAGCTGACTGCAGAAGTGGACATAGAAATGAGTTTCAGTGGATGCTGAGGTCACTTGAGAGTTAAATCAAAATGCCAATCTTTCCATTTTTCCATCTGACTTTATGCAGATGGCATCCTCCCTACAACTCTGGAAAATCCACAGACTTAGCTGCTGCTGTCTCACACCATCAGTGAGAGAAAGGGGCTCCTGAATCCCAGGGGACTGAAACTTCTGCCACTGAGCAGTCAGAGAAGGGAGGAGATTGGGGACTTTTCAATTCACAACAAAAGCAGAGTGGGAAAGAGCACAGAAGAAAGTCAGGAGTCCGGAACAGTGAAAGGTGGGGGACAGTGGAGGAAAGGGTAGGGGAGAAGCTTGTCAAACAGGAAGAAAGCTCAGTGAAAACAGGAGATTCAAAGCAGGCCAGAATGTCTGCATCCATTTAAGGGCCGGCAGTGTGCTAAGTTAGTTAAAGAAAGTCGTCCTCAGGCATTGGAAAAATTCAATTTTCATCACAGCCCTGATGACATTTCCTTTAAGCACCAGATTCAGCGGAGAGATACACCTTCAGGGGAATTTTTTTCTCTCTGCCGTCAGAAGGCCAGATAAGGAAACCCAGTTAAATGTTCTCTTTTCTGCTATGCAAATGCTCTTCCACAACACTAACAAGATAAATATATTTCTGTGAGATACCAAGTTTTCAGAGTCATGAGTTTATTTGTGAAGGTTTTTGGCCATGCTTTGCCTTGTAGCTAAAATTTTTAGAATAACTTTTATTTATTCTTTGACAATTTCATACATATATACAGTGTATCTTCATCATATCCACCCCAGCTCCCACCTTTCACACAGGTCCCCCAGGCATCTTCTTTACCATGCCTGCTCCCTTCTTTATTGTGTGTGTGTGTGTGTGTAGTGTGTGTATGTGTGTGCACCTCATGAAGTTCAATTAGCACTCCCTGCCGGAATGCTGGCCAGCCTCACTGGTTTGATCCTGTGTGGTCTTGGGTAGATGAACATAGCTTTAGTAAGCTCATGAGTACCATGGCCAGGTCATGTCCAGAAGACAGAATGTTACAGCTTTCCTCCCATACTCTGGCTTCTGCATTTTTTCTATCATCTCTTCCACAATGTCCCCTGAGCCTTGGAGGGGTGTTAATATAAATGGCCCATTTAGGACTCAGCACATGACTATCATTTAGTCTCAGCACTTTGACCACTTACGATTATCTGCCTTGTTAAAATTTTTAAATCATCTTTCCGATGAAAGTTCTATGCGTAACGCACAAGGCTTACAGGGGGAGATGTGGTCTTCTGCCCAGTACATGGCTGTGGCCACTAGAAATCCCATAGGAATATCTACTAAAGGTGCCTGGGTGAATGAACATCACTTTCCCTGCCTCCTCTGCTCAAGCAGAGAAAGTGGTTAGAGCCACGGCTGTAAAGAACTAGAGAAAAGTCACTTGGTTGGGCACAATATCCGACTACCTACACCTGAGTCCTTCTTTGATGCCCCACGTTGGTGGCTAACTAAGGAGATACTAGGAGAATCCCCTGGATAAATCTTGAGCAAACTAGTCCGGACTGAAGCATTGCTATTACAATGCAGTCTTGTTAAAGCTGGGGAGGAGCTCAGTTGGAAACATATGTATATTACAAGCACAGTTTCAAATTCCCAGAACATGTACAAAAACCAGGAAAGGTGACATGTAGTTGTAATCTCAGCACTAGAGAGGAAAAGCAGGCACATCCTAGGGGTCACTGCCTTGACAGCCTAGACTATGTGGTAAATTGAAGCTAACAAGAGTCCTCTCTTTCCAAAAAAAAAATGGTGGGTGTTACTTAAGAATGACAGTTGATGCTGTCCTCTGGTCTCCATGGACAGGTGTAAACACACATATATACGCACACAACACACACAGACATGCACATGCTCAGAAGCACACTCACACACAAGAATATAAACTCTGGAGTCAAACAGACCCAAGTGGATCCCCAGTACTCTGTGAGTCTTGATTTTCCTTCATGCATAAAGAGTATTCATGACCCCGTCCTCATCAGGTAACTGTGTGGAAATCAGATGTAGCAGGCGCAGAATTTTGCACAGCTGGGGAAAGAAGCGAAGTGCTTGGTGCTGTAGCAAGCAATAGGAAGCAAGTTTGGTGGTTTAAAACAGCATAGGTTCACCAGCTGACAGATGTGGGATTCAGGAGCATGCAGTGATTCCAATTGGCTATATCAAAGTTCCTCCAGCAGGGCTGTGCTCCTCACCAAGGTTTCAGGGGAGACTCCATTCATTTGTATTTTACAGGGGCCACCTGAATTCCTTGGTTCAAGTCCTCATTTCTCTCCATCTTCAAAACAATGACACAGGAGCATAGCATTTCAACACACACATTTATTTTCTCTGTCTCTCTCTGTCTCTGTGTGTGTGTGTCTCTGTCTCTGTCTCTCTCGCTCTCTCTCTCTCACACACACACATGCCTTTATACCATATATCCATCCTTCTTACTCTGACCCTCCTGTCTTCCTTAAATAAGATGCAATAATAAAACTCATCTCACTGTTTCACTTATGTGTATATGAGGGGGATGACATTCCATGATGCCACTGTGGAGGTCCCAGGACAACTTGCAGGAGTCTATCCTCCCATCATGTGGGTCTCAGGGATCCAGTTCAGGTTGACATTCTTGATAGCAAATATCATTACCCACTGAGCCATCTCACTGACCTAGTTGCTACACCTATTCAGTGACTGACTTTACCCAAGTAGTGTTACTCATGAAATCTATATCAAATATTCAAGGATTCTTTTCCGAAAGTCTTAGATTGTTAGATTTTCTTTTCACTTATCTATTATTTCTTAGCATATTTTTGGAACACCACCTACTCTAGAAGTTCCCCTTGTACACTCTGCTGCTCATATCAGCTGTTAATATTCCCAACGGAAGGAAACATCTACAGCCCAGGACCCTCCACATTCTGACTTTGTCTTTTAGGAGTCAGTGGCATTTAACAAAGCCCTTGTGAAGAAATGGAAGCAAAATAGATTAAGGCAAAAGGAGCAATCGAGAAAGGGGACCAGCCATCACACATCCAAGAGAGAATTCTTGTCAAAACTCAGTAATTTGGTCCCAAGCTATGTAAGGGGCCCACTTCACCTGGCTGCATACTTGTCATCACAGTTCCCACTAGAAGGTCACAATTGCCCTCACTGCCCTCCCCTCTGCAGTGAGCCTGGGGAGGACAGGGAGATCGGCTCTGCCAGCACGCTCACTTAAAATGCTCCCTGCTCTACCACAAGCCATGGCCTCTTCCACAGGTAATTTCTTCAGCTTAGGAGAATGTGATTGCATTTGCTGGGGTCTGTTTCCCCTCATGGTTATGCACTCACTCTCTCTTGTCATACTTCTGTGCAAAGCCATCTGCCTCTTCAGTAAGAACAATAACCCTTATAGCAATGCATGAACAAAATCAAACCAGAAGGCCTGTCTAGGTGTTGGAGTGGGTGAGCAAACAGGTTTGGTTCCAAAAGTTTCTTCTCTATTTTGTTGTATTTGTTGCATTTACTCGTGTGTGTGTGTGTGTGTTTGTGTGTGTGTGGTGTATGTGCATGTACATGCCTATATGACATGTGTGTATGTGGAGAACAGAGGTCAACTTTCAGGGTCAGATGTCTCCTTCCAATGCGGGGTCTCAGGGATCAAAGTCAGGTCCTCAGAAGTTTCAGCAAGACCTTTACCCACTATACTAGGCCATCTCATTGTTACCTCATACCTTTGAAACAAAGGATTTGGTAACACACATTTTTTCCATAAGAGCCAAACAGTGAGTCTTTTAGACTCTATGAGTCACATAACGTCTCTGATACCTCCTAACCCTTGCTTACAGCCAGAGGAAGCACAATAGACAGCATGTAAATAGGGGGCATTGCTTACAAGCACAGGCAATGTAGAGATTGACCCAATGGTGCCTACTTTCAATTTGTTCTTTTCTCTTCTCCTCCACTATTTAGAAATTGGAAATAGGTAGAAGAGAAAAAGAGAGCAAGCTGATGAGAACTCAGAGAACTCACGTAGAAATCCCCAGGAGCCATGGGAAGTGAATGGAGACAGAAGGGACCTTCTATTCTTTCCCTCCTCATTCGGGGCAGGCTCCAGTAGAGCAAGAATATGCCTTCTAAAACATCTCAGCATCCTGCCTCACACTGCTCAGTCAATGCCCCCTTGGAATGGAGTAAAGACATGGCTTCATTTCCACTTCAAGGTACCACTGGGCCACGGTATGACCACCTCAAGTGATGGGGGCTCAATCTTCAATATTGCTTTCACGAGCAACTAGAGTATACCATGGGGAAAGAGGAGACAGAGAGAGGAAGAAGGACCCTCAGACTGTAACTGCTTACACTCCTGCATAACCCATTCTTTAAAATTAGGGACCACAATTATGGCACCAACTTAGGCTTAATCATACTTTCTAACCATGATTCACTTCTCCAAATAACTATTCCATAAGATCAATGCTGTTAGTTAGTTAGTTAGTTAGTTAGTTAGTTAGTTAGTTAGTTAGTTAGTTAGTGTGAGACAAGGTCTCACTCTTCAGCTTCAAGTTCATCTGAATCTCACTGCATAGCCCAAACTGGCCTCAAAATTAAAATCTTACCTCAGCTTCCAGATTGCTGGACTCACATGAGTGTGCAATCACACCTGGCTAGTCAATATAATCCTGATTGTGACACAAAGAGATAGAGCACATGCCTAGTTTGTGCAAAGCCAAGGATTCAATTGCTAGTAACAGAAAAGTAAATAATAAGCCAACAACAAGACAAGTTTTCAATGGTTCCATAGGAAATGGAACTCGCTGCCGGAGCTGACTACCTGAGTTCAGTTCCTGGGACCCACGGAGCGGAAAGAGAGAACTGAGTCTCACAAGTTGTCCTCTGACCTCCATATGCACACAATGACACACAGGCGCCCCCCATACACTATTTTAAAAAACTGTAAAATAAATTCTTTGAAAAAGGAAAAAGTGAGTCACTCTCACCTTAATATTTGACAGAGAAACTAGTCTGGAGCGCACTAAAAAAAAATCATCGGGGCAAGAGTAACAGGAGTCCATCCAAGTTGGTAATAATACCTAGGATTAGAAGGGGTAAGGGGAATGCTTAGCAGCACTGGGTACCAATGAGTAGGAAGTGCTCATCTTATTGCTTGTTGGTTGCACAAGTAAAGGGACTAGAGTTCAGATTCCTAGAATGCAAGGAAAAGTCAGTGGGTGTGGTGGCTTACCTGTAATGCAGAGATGGGATGCAGAGCAAGCTGGGCAGCTGGACGACCCAAACAGCAAGGTTTAGGGCCAGAAACAGACAGTGCCTCAATGAATAAAGTGCTGAGCAATCCAGGATGGCATCCGACTTCAACCTCTAGATTGACATGCACGTGTGCATGTGCACATGTATGCACACACGTGCGTGCGCACACACACAGAGTTCCACACTCATGGAAATGCATAAACACATATGGAAAACAAGAAGGAAAAATGAATTAAGATTAGCCCAGACTACTTCTATCATTTCTTAAATGTAGGATTCTACTAATTACAAGACATATGCTATTTTACAGACCATAGCAAGAAAAAAAAATATCATAATAGTGCATGACCACTAACCTGCATTCCAGTTTCAGAGATGGGAGAAATGTGGGGACATAAAGTACAATTTAAAATCAATGACATATAGTAAAAGTGATGTGAAAGGCAAATAAAATTAGATCCCTAATTCCCACCCTATAAAAAATTTTATTCTGAATGGATTAAAGACCTTTCTGTGGAAAAGAAAAATCTTTAAAATATTTTGTATGACAAAAAAAATAATAAAATACCAGAGAAAAGGCAAAAGGCAAGCCACAGCTGGGAGAAGAAATTTGCAACATAAAACAAAGAGTGGATTCGTCCTCAGAATATAAAGGAATCTTACAGATCAATAAGAAAAGAGGCACAGCCCAGTGTGAGGGTGGCAACTCACAGAGGAGGACCAAAGTGACCTGTGAATTTGTGGAAAAACACAGGGCTTGCTTGGTAAGCAGAAAGATGCAGGTTGAAGCAATAGCATTGCAGCCATCAGAGTGAGCTGCAAAATAGTATCTAGAAAGAGCTGCAGCCATCAGAGTGAGCTGCAAAATAGTATCTAGAAAGAGCGTGTGGGGATCCAAACTGCAGATTGTGGGGACAAAAATCACCACATTTTTAGATATCACTATGGTGATTCCTAAAATATTTGAAGATATTCATTTCTGATGTGCCTCTGTGTTTGTATGTGTGTGGTACACAGGTGTGTATTTGTGTGTATATACATGTGTATATGGTATACATTGGGTATCCCTGCCTATGCATGCATGTTCATAAGAAGGTCAAGGTGAGTGTCAAAGAGCCTTCCTAGTCAGGGTTTGAAACAGGGTTTCTCACTGATCCTGGTGCTTACTGACTCAGCATGTAGAGCCTCTCTAGAGGGAAAGGGTTACTGAGGAGGTCTTAAGGATTATAGTTTGGCCTCATTTTCTACCTACTTTGCTTCCTGTTCTACTATGGTATAAGGAAGTGAGGAGGCACAGTTACCCATGCAAACATGATAGGCCTGCCTGCTACCATGCCTTCCTCTCAAAGAAGGACTGTACCCCACAAGATGTGAGTCAAAATAAATGCTTATTTCCAGACACTGCTTCTTTTCATGTATTTGGTCAAAGCTATGAGAAAAGTAACTAATACAATTCTAAAGTTGGTTTTGTGTTTTTAATTCATTTTAGCAATACATCGCATTAATTAGGGTCTTAACCCTGTGGAATCCAGGTGAATCCTCTAGGAGGACTTCCTGTATTATCTTCTCAACTTCCCTGAAAATTCAAAACAATAAGTTACTTTAATAATTTAAAGTAAAAAAAAAATTTAAAGTAACATGAATGGACTGGGAACAGAGCTTAGTGATAGATCACTTGTCTAGCTTAGACAAAGACTGGGGTTCTATTCCCAATACCTACCCCATTATTCATATAAATTAAATTAAGATGATTATCTCCACACTTTTCCAAACTCCAGAAAGGACTTAAGGATAACTTGAGGAAATTTGGTGGCCTAAGGAGAGTGTTCATTGTTCTTGGAAAGGAACCAAGTTCAGTTTCCAGCATCCACACCAAGCAGCTCACAACCACCTGCAATCCACTCCAGGTGATCTGGAGTCCTCTCCTGGCTTCTCTGGGTATCTGCATGTAAGCATTAAGCACTCAAAGATGCAGGTAAGTGCACATAAGTAAAAATAATTCTGAAATATATGACATAAATGAGCTGAAAAGGAATGCATATGTAATGATTTCATGTGTGTAAACAACTCAAAATAAATATCCTTGTTGGTTGGAAAAATATTCTGCAATCAAATGGACCTAAGAAACAAGCGGGTGTAGCTATCCTAATATGTAACAAAATAGACTTCAAACTAAAATCAATCAAAAGAGATGGAGAAGGACACTTTATACTCCTAACAGGAACAATCTATGAAGATGAAGTTTCAATCTAAATATCTATGCCCCAAATACAAGAGCACCCACATATGTAAAAGATACATTACTAAAGCTTAAATTGCACATCAAACACCATACATTAATAGTAGGAGACTTCAACACTCCACTCTCCCCACTGGACAGGTCAACCAGACAGAAACCTAACAGAGAAATAAGAAACTAACAGATAGCAAAACTCAAATAGAATTAATAGACATCTACAGAACATTCCACCCCCACACAAAAGAATATATCTCCTTCTCAGCACTTCATGGAACCTTCTCTAAAATTGACCACATACTTGGTAACAAAGCAAAACTCAACAGATACAAAAAAAAAAGGAAAAAAAACCCTATATCTTATCAGATCATATGGTTTAAAATTAGAATTCCACAGCAACACTAATTTCAAAAAGCCCACAAACACGTGGATATTAAACTGTGCTCTATTGAACCACCACTGGGTCAAGGAAGAAATAAAGAAAGAAATTAAAGACTTCCTAAAATTCAATGAAAATGAAGGCACAACGTACCCAAACCTATGAGACACTATGAAAGTGGTGCTAAGGGGAAAGTTCATAGTACTAAGTGCCTACATAAAATAAAGTTGAGAAATCTCACACTAGTGACTTAAGAGCACACCTACCTGAAAGCTATAGAAAAAAAAGAAGCAGACTCACCCAGGAGGAATAGAAGGCAGAAAATAATCAAATTGAGGACTAAAATCAATAAAATAAAAAGAAAATAATACAAAGAATCAATGAAACAAATAGCTGGTTCTTTGAGAATATCAACAAGATAAGCAAACCCTTATTCAAACTAATCAAAAGGCAGATAGAGAACATCCAAATTAAAAAAAATCAGAAGTAAAAAGGGGGATATAACAACAGACACTGAGGAAATTCAGAGATTCATTAGGTCATACTACAAAAACCTGCACTCCACAAAATTGTAAAATGTAAAATATACGGACAATTTTGTGGATAGACACCACATACCAAAATTAAATCAAGACCAGGTGGACAATTTAAATAGACCTATAACCTGAAAAGAAATAGAAGCTGCCATCAAAAGCCTCTAAACCAAAAATAAAAGATAAAAAAGAAAGAATGAAAGAAAAAAGAAAAGCTCAGGGTTGGATGGTTTCAGTGAAGAATTAATTCTACCAGAACTTCAAAAAAGAGCTGATACCTATACTACTCAAAGTGCTCCACATAACAGAAACAGAAGTGTCATTGCCAAACTCTTTTCATGAGGCAACAGTTACCCTGATACCAAAACCACACAAAGACTCAACCAAGAAAAAGAATTACCAACCAATCTCACTCATGAACATTGATGCAAAAATACTCAATAAATACTGGTAAACCAAATCCAAGAACACATCAAAAAAAAAATCATCCACCATGATCAAGTCAGTTTCATTCCAGAGATCAGGGATGGTTCAACATATCAATTGATATCAACATATCAATCTATCAGTGTAATCCACCATATAAATAAACTGAAAGAAAAAACCATATTATCATCTCATTAGATGCTGAAAAAACATTCAACAAAATCCAACAGCCCTTCATGATAAGCATCTTGGAGAGATCAGGGATACAAGGAACATAGCTAAACATAATAAAAGCATTATACAGCAAACCAACATCAAATTAAATGGAAAGAAGCTCAAAGTGATTCCATTAAATTCAGGAACAAGACAAGGCTGTTCACTCTCTCCATATCTATTCAAGATAGTTCTTGAAGTTCTAGTTAAAGCAATAAGGCAACAAAAGGAGAGCAAATGAATTCAAAATGGAAAGGAAGAAGTCAAACTTTTGCTATTTGCAGATGATATGACAGTATACATATATGATCCCAAACCAGGGAACCTTCAGTAATACTGTCAGTAATATCGCAGGATACAAGATAAACTCAAAAAATCAGTATCCCTCCTATATACAAATGATAAAGAAGCTGAGAAAAAAATCAGAGAAACATCACCCTTCACAACAGCCACAAAGAACATAAAATATTTTGAGGTAACACTAACCAAAGAAGTGAAAAACCTGTAGGACTAGAACTTTAAGTCTTTGAAGTAAGAAACTGAAGAAGATACCAGAAAATGGAAAGATCTCCATGCTCTTGGGATGGTAGGATCAACATAGTAAAAATGACAATCCCACCAAAAGCATTCAATATATTCAATGCAATCCCCATCCAAATCCCAACACAATTCTTCACAGACTTGGAAAGAACAATACTCAACTTCATATGGAAAAACAAAAAACCCAGTATAGCCAAAACAATTCTGTACAACAAAGGAACTTTTGGAGTCATCACCATCCCTGACATCAAGCTCTATTATAGAGCTACAGTAATGAAAACAGCTTGATACTGGCATAAAAACAGAGAGGTTGACCAATGGAATAAATCAAAGACCCAGATATTAGTTCACAAACCTATGAACACCTGATTTCTGACAAAGAAGCTAAAATTATACAATGGAAAAAAGAAAGCATCTTCAACAAATGGTGCTACCATAACTGGATGTCAACACATAGAAAAATGAAAATAGATCTATATCTATCCCCATACACAAAACTCAAGTCAAATGGATTAAAGACTTCAATATATATCTGATCACACTGAACCTGATAGAAAAGAAAGTGGGAAGTAGCCTTCAACACTTGGGCACAGGAGACCACTTCCTAAATATAACCCCAGTAGCAAAGACAATGAGAGCAACAATAAATAAATGGGACCTCATGAAACTGAGAAGCATCTGTAAAGCAAAGAACACAATAAATAAAACAAAAAGGCAGCCTACTGAATGAGAAAAGATCTTCACTAACCCTACGTCAAACAGAGGACTGATCTCCAAAATATATAAAGAACTCAAGAAATTAGACATCAAAATTCAAAAAAAAACCCAATTAAAAATGAGGTACAGAACTAAAAATAAAAATTTCAACAGAAGAATATAAAATGGCCAAAAAATGCTTAAGGAAATGTTCAACACCCTTAGGCATCAGCGAAATGTGACTCAAAACAACTCTGAGATACCATATTACACCAGTCAGAATGGCTAAGATCAAAAACACTAATGACAGCTTATGCTGAAGAGGATGTGGAGTAAGGGGAACACTCATCCATTGTTGGTGGGAATGCAAACTTGTACAACCACTTTGGAAATCAGTATGGTGGTTTCTCATAAAATTGTCAATCAACCTACCTCAGGATCAAGCAATACCACTCTTGGGCCTATATACAAAGGATGCCAAATCATACTACAAGGACATTTGTTCAACTATGTTCAAAACAGCATTATTTGTAATAACCAGAACCTGGAAACAACCTAGATGCCCCTCAATTGAAGAATGGATAAAGAAAATGTAGTACATTTACACATTAGAGTACTACTCAGTGGGGAGGCAATGACATCCTAGAATTCACATGCAAATGGATGGAACTAGAAAAAAACATTCTAAGTGAGGTAACCCAGAGCAAGAAAGATGAACATGGTATGTACTCACTCATAAGTGGATGCTAGCTATAAAGCAAAGGAAATTGAACCTATAGTTCATGATCCTAGAGAAGCTAAGTAACAAGGCAAACCCTAAGAAAAACATACATAGATCTACCTGGAAAGGGAAAGAGACAAAATCGCCTGGCAAAATTGGGAACATAGGGGTGGGAGGAGTAGGGAGACTAGCAGGGTAAGAGGAGGGAAAAAGGGGAGTGGGAGGAAAGCTTGAGGGAATGGGATAGTCAGTCAATATGGAGGGAGAACAGAGATGAGAGCAAGGAAAGATACATTTTGATTGAGGGAGCCATTATGAGGCTAGCAAGAAACCTAGCACTAGAGAAATTCCCAGGAATCCACAATGAAGACTTCAGCTAGGACCTTAAACAACAGAGAGGGTGCCTGAACTGTCTTTGCCCTGTAGTCAGACTGATGAATATCTTAAATATCACCATAGACCCTTCATCTAGCAACTGATGGAAACAGAGGCAGAGACCTGCATTGGAGCACTGGACTGAGCTCCCAAATCCAGTTGAAGAGTGGGAGGAGTAAGGATATGAGCAAAGAGATCAAGTCCATGATTGGTTCACCCACTGAAACAGTCTACCTGAGCTAATGGGAGCTCACCAACTCCAGGCGGACTGGGAAGGAACAAGCATAGGTTCTTCTAAATGTGAGTGGCAGTTGTATGGCTGGGGCAGACTACAGGGCCATTGGCAGTGGCACCAGGATTTATCCCTACTGTTTGTACTAGCTTTTTGGGAACCTATTCTCTTTGGATGGATACCTTGCTCAGCCTAGATATAGTAGGAAGGTCCTTGGACCTTCCCCAAAGCAATGTGTCTTACCCATCTCTGAGGAGTGTATGGGGGTTGGGTTAGGGGGTAGGTAGAGGGAATGGGAGGAGGGGTGGTGTAGGATTTCCTTCTGTTTGTGTGTTGCTTTCACTGGATAATGAATAAAGAAACTGCTTTGGCCTAGTTGATAGGGCAGAACTTAGGTAGGCAGAGAAGACAGAACTGAATTCTGGGAGAAAGAAAGCAGAGTGAGAGAGCTGCCACGGAGCCGCCAGGTAAGGCTTGCTGAATCTTTCCAGGCAAGCCACCACCTCGTGGTGATATACATATTAATAGAAAAGGGTTAAATCAAGATGTGAGAGTTAGCCAGTAGGAGGCTAGAGATAATGGGCCAAGCAGTGATTTAATTAATACAGTTTCTGTGTGGTTATTTCGGGGCTAAGCTAGCTGGGCAACCAGGACAAACAAAGGGCCCCTCTCCTTGTAACAGAGAGGAAGCAGTGGGAACTGGGATTGGTATGTAAAATAAAAAATGATAATGTGTTTTCTTTTTTAAAATTAATAAAATAATAATAATTTAAAAAAGAAATATCTTTGGGAAGAAAGGGTTTGTTTCACTCACAATTTCAGGTTGCAGTTCATAATAGCAGGGTAGGACGCTGCGACAGGGGCCTGACACAACTGATCACATCACATGCACATCCAGGAATTGGAGAAACAGATACACACAAGCTCACGTGACTGGTTGCTTATACTCAGCTCCATTTCTCTATTCACACAGTTCAGTGTGCCCTGCCTAGGGAATGGCACTGCCTATAGTGGTTTGTGTCCTCTCACGTAAATTAATTTAATGAGACAGCTCCCATCAGACATGCCCATAGGCCACCTCATCCCTCATTGAGACTTTCTTCTCAGGTAAATGGAGTTGACAATCAAGGCTAAGCATCATAGGGCATAGAAGTATCTTTTCTCAAGTGTGATGACACTTGCCAAATGAATTTGGTGACTGTGGTTGTTAATCATGGTTGTCAACGTGACTGGATCTGGAACCATCTAAGAGACAAGCTACTGGGCACATATGCAAGGAAGTTTCTTAGTTAACATATATCAGGTAGAAACACCCACACTAAACGTGGGCAGCACCCTCTGGTGGCAGTCCAGATTTTAAAGTCTGTTTGCCTTCCCATCTCCTTGGCATATTCATCTACCTTGTTTTTCAGTTCATCTACGCTGCGGCTGCTGCTGGTTCTGCTGCTGTTGCTGCTGCTACTGCCGCCACTACCATGGCCACCAATGTTGCTGTATTTCTTCATAGACATCAGAATCCAGCTTCTTCAGGCTTCCATCACAAAGAGAGTGTTTCTTCAGAATCCTCCAGTCTGTACTATCAGTAGGACTGCTGAAGTATCTAGCCTCATGGACTGAGCAGCTGCCAGATTCCCAGGTTCTCCTAAATACAGACAGCCATTGTTGCACTACCCAAACGGTGTTTAGAAGCCAACCTAACAAATTCTCCTTGGTTCTGTTCCTCTAGAGAACCCTGATGGGTACAGTGACTACATAGATATTTATTATTCATTATACTTGTCTGACTATACTATATTCTGAATCTAAAAAAAAACCTTGAAAAGCGAAAGGAGAATAATAATGGAACTCCAGGATTAGACTGAGTGGCTTGAATCTGGAACCTGTTATGCAATTACTTTCTGAGCCTCTGCTCCTCACCAGCTAAAAAGAGGAGATAGCGGTTGTCACATGGTAGTGTAGCTCATGGACTCAGTGGGGGGGGGGGGGCGGTGATACTTCCAGCGGAGTGACTTGCATAGGAACAGCACAATGTGAAAGGGTGAGCATGCTTGCTTTTAAACTCCAAGCTTTCCTCCCTTTCCCTTTCCAATATTCTTCCTTTACGAACTTCCACAAACATGTAAGTCTCCGTGGCAGTGTTTAAAGCATGTAGATCACATGTGTATCTAAAATATATATCTATGAAAATATCTATAAATAAACATATGAAGCCCATTTTATATACTTATTGGTTGCTTCTAAGTGAAAGACAATGTTCTGAGTTTGGGGGTACACAGACATCACAGTAAAGCTATGATAGTATGAATATATTCTCTATGAAGGAGAGAATATGGAGCTTGATAGGACGCCAGGGAAGGATCACATAAACATGCTAATTTAGAAGATAGTGGCCCCAAGTTTTCATGAACAAGGAGGAGAAAGCATCTGGTGAAAAAGCACGTGTTTGGCTGGGCGGTGGTGGCGCACGCCTTTAATCCCTCGGGAGGCAGAGGCAGGCGGATCTCTGTGAGTTCGAGGCCAGCCTGGTCTACAAAGGGAGTTCCAGGACAGGCTCCAAAGCTACAGCGAAACCCTGTCTCGAAAAACCAGATAAAAAAAAAAAAAGCACGTGTTTTGTATGTACACAGCATGGTTTTGTGGTTGCTGAACTGTTGACTACCACAGTGAGGAATGGAAGCAGTCACAGGAATCACAGGGAATAAACATGGGTTTTAAAACAGAGCCTCATCAAATAGAAACCGAAGATCAGGCTAGCACATGTCTTCACTTAATCATAAGGGAAGGGACTGTTCTGAGGAATGAATGAGAGGCAGACCAGGACAGAGCAGGAGTGGTTTGGAGTGCGGCAGAGATGCTTACGCTACCACAGGTTATTCTGATAGAGTCACAGTCAGGAACAAAAAAATACAATGTTTTCCTTTGCCTAATACCCCTTCACCATACCAATCCCAGGCCACTACAGGGCAGGAGACATGGGGAGCTTTCACAGTTGGGTATAGATACTGGCCTTAGCAACTCTATTGATCACTGTGCAAGAGCTCAAATCTCAGTGGTTAAATGGAGTTGGGGAGATGGCTCAGCAGTGAAGGCACTGGCTTTTCATCCAGGGGGCCTAGGCCAGGGCACACATGGCAGCTCATCATACATATATCTCCAGTTCCAGGAGGTCAATGCCCTCTGGATTCTGAAAATACATGCACACGGTGCACGGAAATACATGCGGGCAAAACACCCACACACGGAAAAGTGGTAATTTACTTTTTAAAATCTCAATAATAAAGTTAAAACATGAGGCTGCTGCTGCAGACACAAGTACTTTGCCTGACTCTCCCTGGCCCCAAGGACTCAGGAAAAATGAACTATAATACGGCATGAAAGCCATCCCTATGAGCTGGACCCTGGTAGCGTGGAAGGGGAAGAGGATGCTGCCTGGATGCATGGACACTGACAGCTTCCACTAGTGGACTGGAATTGGCTAGATGTTCTGGAATTTAACCAAATATTCCTTCAATTGTTTTAAAAGGCTCGAGGGTATGAGTGGAGGCAATGGGGCTAGACAAACATAGTATTGTCTTGTACGGAAGGGCTTCCATTTCTGGGTCCTATGGAATAAAGCTAGCTATACAAGCACTAAGGTTGGGAAAGACGAAGCCTGCTTCTTACTTGAGACTACAGACTTGCCTTGACTCCGACCCACCCAACTCCCATGGTCCTACAAAACTTCTGTGCCGGCCTGAACCACCAGAAACTGGCAAGGAGCAGGGCAAGAAACAGGCAAGACATGGGGCAGGAAACTGGCAAGAGGAGGGGCTCACAGCTTCCATGAGCAATGCGAAAATCATCTGTTTTCAATCAAATGGGGATAGAAAAAACAGAAAGACCTGGCGTGGGAAGAGATTTCCAAGTGAAATACGGCTGCACACCCCCTTCATTAAAGACCCTTCTGTTATTTACACCAAATAGGACCCACCTGCTTTTTTCTCCAGGCAGTGTGAGACCCGCTCGTTTCTCCCCAAGCCCATGCCCTACCTTTGTTTTCACATCTTTTTAAACTACTCTTTGATTATGGTTATTTTATCTGGGGTCAGTGCTCAGTCAACTGTTAAATAAATTGCAAATTCTACAAAACACAGCTAGCAGAGCCATTTCTAACTGTAATGCCACAACTTCGAGCAAAATTACATCTGGCTACAATACCATTCATATGCATAAATTATACCGCCTCTGATTATCTTAAGGAAAATTCAGCCATTAAACTTATTTTATAGGCACAGAACCAGGGGGAGCGCCAGAAAGAATGTGTATATTCTAAAAAAATAAAAATAAAAAAAAAATCATGGGGAAGCAGAAAGAAACAAAACATAATTGGCAAACCTTATCCTCCTGCAGTTCTGTCTAATGGGCTCTGTCTCTCCTGATTTTCCATGGCCACCCACCACTGGCATGCGCACCACAGCAGGGGAGACAGGGGCTAGGGAGCTGGCTGCATGTGGTTAGGACAGATTGAGGATGTATCCTAACTCTACACGTGTCCCCAGAGGGGAAAGCTCTCTGGGTGCACATCAATAGAAACTCAGATTTAGCACAGGCATAAATCCAAACTCTACCCAGGAGGACAGGCAGCATGGTTTCTGAGGCTGGTGTAGCATCTTTGCAAGAAGAGCTCAAAATGTGTCGGAGCTTAGTCTACAAACCTGCCTCTCTTGGGTGCTGGGTCCAACACAAATGAAGAAAATACAAGTAATAATGAATTGCTTTATTTATTTATTTATTTATTTATTTATTTATTTATTATGTGTACAGCATTCCTTCCATCTGTACCCGCAGGCCAGAAGGGGGTGCTGGGTCTCATTATAGATGGCTGTGAGCCATCTCAGGACCTCTGGAAGAGCAATCGGTGCTCTTAACCACTGAGCCATTTCTCCAGCCCCTGATTTGCTTTTTTAATATATACTGAGTAGTTATCATTCCTCTCCCATTTAACCAGGTAGGAATTTCTGTATGCTTTATATATGAGGAGAATTGGGACAGGAATCCTGACAGGCTGCATGAGAAGCATGCAAGCTCTACCTGCCATTGTTTGAGCTGCACCATGGCTCCTAAATGGTCAAGACTCTGAGTCAGCACTGGAGACCTGGGTATCACTTTATCCTTTAACCACAAACCTCAGTCCTCACTATTTTTCTGGAATCTGAGATCAGCTCCGAGGTAGACGACCACTCAACTCAATGAGATCACTGTTCCTTGCGATGTAAAAGAGAATAACTTGCCCTAATCAGTAAGCAACAGGTGCAGCTTCGGAAGATGTGTAGGTTGTGGTAGTGAAACGGAACTGGAAATGGCTTATCTTCAAGGAGATGAAAATAAAGCAGAGAAAATAGATATAAAATAATGACTGAGATGGAGAGGAACAGAGAAACAGAGAAGGGGTTGAGGGAGGGAAGAAGGAACAAAATGGAGGGAGGGAAGGTGGGAGGGAAGGAAATAAGAAAAGGGACTTGATGTTAGCTTTCCATTTACACTGTCCTTGGTACTTGGTAAAATGTGGGCACTTCCCAATCTTCTAATCTGTCTGTGAAAGACTCCCTAATCCTTATGTTTTGTAACAATGCTCTGTGTAATGAGGCCCATACACTCGTTGTTGTTTGTTGTTTGTTGTTTACAACCAGGTCAAGGCTAAATAAATGCTGGTGAAGTGTGGAGCACCGTGCTGAAGTGTGGAGCACCGTGCTGAAGTGTGGAGCACCGTGCTGAAGTGTGGAGCACCGTGCTGAAGTGTGGAACACCGTGCTGAAGTGTGGAGCACCGTGCTGAAGTGTGGAACACCGTGCTGAAGTGTGGAACACCGTGCTGAAGTGTGGAACACCGTGCTGAAGTGTTAGTGGCAATAGACCCCAGGCGACCTCCAAACACTTCCTGAAAGTCTGTCCTCTCGCTGTCTCCGTTTCCAAGGTGATGAAGTTCAGAGAGATGAAGCAACTCACATAAAACCATGCGACAGTGAAGTCTGAATTTAAACCCAGACAAGCAGGTCCAGAAGCCCGTCCCTGGATTCTGCTCCTCTATGGTGACCCCTCTCCTCTTCCCTGGCCTCTGCTTCGCAGAAGAAGGGCGGTCCTTATCTCACACCTGTCAGTCCTCCTTCCTCACCGCTCGCCTCTGCCCCCGCCATGCACCTCTCTTGCACTGTCTCACTCCAACTCTCCAACAATATTAAGGATGATAAATCTAAGTTGAAAATATGCACTTTTTTCTGAAAGACAGTAAACTTTATGCCTTTTTGTAGAGACAGACACGGCAATGTATAAACTCTGATGGAGCTCTGATGGAATAGAATCAGGACTTTTCAACCCACCTTCTGGTGGACAGCTTATCACCCCTTCTTCTGACCTCTGGTATGTGATTTACGGGGAAATTGGGTCAGGAGGGGGAACCCTCTGGTGGGTGATTAGAAAACACTCTCTCTCAAACTCTGTAAGCAGTGGATTAGATTGTATCAGCCTTCATCTGCCCTCCCATACTTCACACCAGGGAAGTGCGTCCTGGGTGAGGAAGGCAAAGACTGTCAATTTGTTAGTGGAAAACAGTTTTAAAATCCATTTCTCCCTGTGAAATGTGTCAGCCACAGAGAAGTTTCTCTGCGCTTTGACGCTGTTGTGTATGTGGTTTAGGATAACAATGAAAGATGCTCCTGAAGAGAGAATTGGGTATTCTTCCGAAGGGCTGATGCAAATGGGAAGAGCTAACTGCTTCCTGCTTTCCACTTGTCTGCCCTCCCTATAAGGCAGCACAGCTCGCTTTTCAGAATGTGTGCTTCTAAAAATACGCTGTGGTGTCTGTTTGCTCTCCTGGAAGCAACCTTAATGCTCTTCTTTAGGAAGCATGGATCTCTAAAGTTACCCCATGGTGGGTGCTGTGCTTTATTCTCATCAACACTCATGTTGATTCTCAGTCCCTGGGAGAGGTAGCTTTAATTGTCAACTTGGCGCAAGCTGGAATCACCTGTAGAGTGCATCTCAATGGAGGATTGTCTACATTGGCTTGGGACATGGACACGTCTCTGTGGGACTGTCTTAAGGTGACGGATGTGGGAAGATCAAGCCCACTGTGGTTGGAACCATTCCCTAGAGAAGGGAGGTCCTGCACTGTATGAGTGGAGGAATGGAACTGAGCACAGGAAAGCAGGCACACATGCGTGCATCTCCCCCTGCTATGGACTATGACCGTGATGTGGCCAGCTGTCTCAAACTCTTGCCTCTGCGGTTTCCCTGAAATAATGAACTGTAACACGGAATCGTGAGCTAAAATGAACCCTTTCTCCACTAAATTGCTTTCTGTCATGGTGTTTTTTCCCCACAGTGAGAGAAAGTAAGCCAGTGGTGTAGTGTTGGGAGCATTGCTTTCGAGAGGCACTGTGGGCCCTTACGGGAGGTGAAGAGGGCTAGGGAGATGTCTGAGTAAGTAAAGTGATCGCTTTGCAAGTGCAACAATGTGTATGATTCCCTAAACCCATGTAAAAAAAAAATTATAATCCTAGCACTGGGAGACAGGTGGTTACTTGGAACTCAGTAGTAAGTCAGCCACGTCTACTCAGTGACCTCCATGCCAGTGAGAGAACCTGTCTCAAAAAGCAAGGTGCATAGCTCCCGAGGAACAACTTCTGAGACTGACCTCTGCCTCTCACCATGGTACTCTCTCTCTCTCTCACACACACACACATGCACACACGTTTACACATACACACACACACACACACACACAAGCAGCTAATATTTTTCTCAGAAAATAACTTATTCTCAAGAAACTGGGTTGGTGTGATGGTTTGAAATAAAATGATCCCCAAAGGAAATGGCACTATTAGGCCTTGTTGGAGGAAGTGTGTCACTGTGGGGGTGGACTCTGAGGTCTCTTTTCCACAAGTTTACTACAATGTGATTGTCAGTCAACTTCCTGTTGCCTTAAAGATATAGCACTCTCAGCTCCGGCACTGTGTCTGCCTGCATGCCACAATGCTTCCCACCATGATGGACATCTGAAACTGTAAGCAAATCACCCCAATTAAAAGCTGTTTTTATAATAGTTGCTATGGTCATGATGTCTCTTCACAGCAATAAAAACCCTAAGAGAGTATTCTCAAAAGGGGATTGTGAACGGGAGGCCTCCCTTGCTTTACTCTCTTTTGCACACGCCACCTCCCCTGTAATTTGGCTGTCATGCTATGACCTGAACCTTTATTTATTTTATGAGGGATGGGACATGGCACTCCTGGATCCCTCATGTTTGGCCAGTGCCAGGCTGTCTCTTCTGTATTCTCAGTGCATCTCAAAAACATTTCTGCCCTGAAATTAATTTGCTCATTCTTTACTCAATAGACATTCAAGATCAATATAGATCTTTAATCAACCAAGATCTATGTCTGCCTGATCCTACTAGTAGCTGTGATAATTAGGAATTTTTTAAGTATTCATTATGTTCCTGACATCATGTATGGTGAATAAGTGGGCGTGCCACCAGGTGCTACACTGTGGGTCACACAGATAGGTTCTAATTACTCTCTTCCCTTTCTGTATGTCATGTATGTTTGTATGTGAGAGTGGTTGTGTATCTGTGCACAGCACACACCTGTACTTGGCTACTTGGGTGCGTGTAGAGGGCAGAGGTTTGCATTGGGATATCTTCTTCAATCACTTCTCCACTTAATTTCTTTTGCATTTTAGACTCAGAAACAGGGATAGTCATTAAGCCTGGGCCTTACCCTTTCAGATAGACCATTGGGTCAGTGAGTGAGACCCTAGTTACAGGCATGGTTGAAGTCACATCCAGGTTTTTGCATGGATGCTGAAGATTCAAAGTCAGGTCCTCATGCCTTCAGTAAGCACTTCACCCACAGAGCCATCCTCCTGTCCTCCTGCTATGCATTGTAACTTCAGTACCTTAAACAAAATCTGTAAGCAATGTGGGCCTTGGTTTTCTCCTCTACAAAACAGGGGGATATGGGCAGACTTTCTCATAAATAATAAAAAGGGTCTGTAATCCTTTGTCTGGGGAAAGAAAAGGAAAAAGCAAGATTACCAGGCTAATGAGTGCAGCACTAATATTCTGAGCTGTGTCTTGAATACTGTGAGGGCAAGTGACACACTGCAGCCTGAGCTAAGAGCACAGGTAAGGAAGGCCTTTTGGTTGCAAATGGAGACCATGCTGACCAAAGTCTGGATGTATAAACTGGGGGGAAATTGGGCCTCGTGATATGCTTCTTCAAGGTGCTCTTCTCCCCTACAGTTGTAGCCCAGATGGGTAGCTCAGAATCATGGCTGTGCTCCTAGCTCAAATATCTCCTCTCTGCCTGCATTAATTAGTTTGTTTTACTGTAGCAAATACCCAAGAGAAACAACTTAAAGAAGAGAGAATTTGTTTTGACTTATGGTTTTAGAAGGTTTGACTCATGGTTGCTTGCCCCCTGCACTTGGGCAGATCATCATGCTGGCAGGAACACATGAGGGGGCTTGCACTTGTCTATTGTGTCAAGGGCTATCAAGAGTGTTCTGAGAATAAGTCCCTATTGTATGCTCAGCTGGATGTCTGTAGCCCTCTTCGTGGCTCCAGGAACATCACAGGAGAGAGGTGGAAAGACTGCAAGAAGAGAAGGATGGGGCAGTGCTGTGGGATGGCTGTCTCCTGGACAATACTTGCCCATCACACTCAGGACCTGAGAGAAGCTATGATTACCTGAACAAAGCCAGGCCCATCAACTCCATAATGAGTAGAAAAAGGTCTCTGAAGAGCTACTTGCAATTAACGGCCAAAAGGAGGGTCCTTTTCCTTCAGTGATGTAGGATGTCGTCTCTCTTAAATTGCCTCTGTTCCGATAAATAATCCCATATCCAGGCTCACAAAAACAACTCTAAGTCAGTGGGCCAGAGAGAGAGGGAGAGAGGTGGTAATAGAGAGACTGGTTGGGAAAAAGGAGCTTAGAAATGTGAGAGGGAACAAAAGAAGGTAAGGGCGGCAGATATGACCAAAACCCAGTGAGTCTGCCCTAGTCACTCCTATATCTGTAAACAGCTCCAGTAGGCTCACTGACTCACCAAGTTGTACTTTTGTAGAATTGTTTCTTTGTTCTTGTTACTCTTGTTCAGTGGTTCTCAACCTTCTTAATGCCGCGACCCTTTCATACAGTTCCTCATGTTGTGGTGACCCCAACCATAAAGTTATTTTCATTACTACTTCATAACTTTAATTTTTCTACATTTATAAATTACAATGCAATTATCTGTGTTTTCCAGTGCTCTTAGGTGACCCCTGTGAAGGAGTCCTTCAATCCCTGAAGGAATCACAACCCTCAAATTGAGAACCACTGCTCTAGTTTTACATCTCTTCCTAGCCCAATGCATAGGTCAAAGTATTCAGGACCTAACTGTCTGTGGAAGCATCATCACCACGCACAGAGAGAGGGAGAGATGTGATTTACTAGTACCCTAAGCACACTCAAGTCGATGAAGTTGACAATCAAAATTAACTCTTATACTGCCCCTCTGAACACATCAAGTGAGCCCCACAAGCCAAAATCCTATCCTGTTTCTTTTACTCGTTTGATTTTCTTGTCCATTGCTCCTATTACTGATTGTAACCACAGTGAGCTTCTCTGGACCACTCCACAGCATCCAAATAGGCCTTCCTGTTTCCAGACATAGTCTCCCAAGGAACTTCACACAGAGAAGTCAAAAAACTCCAGCCTTTTAACATCATTTTGTTTCTTGTCTTCCCAGTCTTTATTTCACCTCTGACATCTGCTTTCTGTGTTCCTGAAGTTTAAACTCCAGACTTGACTTAGTTACAGTGAATTATCCTTACTTCTCTGGGGCCATAGAGCAAACCTTCTGACTTCTGCACAGTCTGAATATTTCCCTGGTTGTTTCCATTCATTCCTATGGTACTGGTGGATAGACATCACTAAATTCCCATCCAGCCTCAAGTCAGAGGCACCTGCACCTTCCCAGAGCTCCCAATTCCCCTTGCATTTATTTCAGTTAAAGTGCTCAGCATAGAGCAAGGTCATAGGTGTCCACCAAGCAAAAAGTAGGGACCAGGTGCTGCGTACTGTCTCAGTTATTCACCATCATTCATTCATGCCCTAAGTGTTTAATGCCACAACCTGTTGGAAGCACACGAACTATGAAGGAAAGATACAAAAGACTTAGTAGGATATTTGATGGTACATTTGTTGAACAGATAAACCTCTATATCCCACTGGGGTTTAGAGAAAGCTTGCGATCTCACCACCATGTCACATTGTTCAGATGCAGAAAGAGGAGCTCAGCAAACAGAAGCCGCAAGTTCAGGTTCACAGGGCATGCCTACCCTCAAAGCCTTATCCACGGCTCCCAGCGCATCCATATCTGTCTCGAAGGACCAGTCCAAAACAGGAAGAGGTGGAGGGTGACTGCGTTGACCTGATGTGATTGCTCCACTGATTGTTCTAAACATCACAGTCTCTGTGTTTCCACATCAGTGGCTGGATGAGCGACCCTGAGCAAATTGCTTATCCCTGCTGTGTCCAGGGTTTTCATCAGAGAGCAAGTTTCATGTGAAGATCAAAGAGTACTGTGTCTAGAAAAGCTATGGAAGAGTGAAAGAGATTTGTATTTTCAGAAACCTGTTTGAGCAGCTCACACTGACTTACCGGAGGGTTATGCAATATACGCCTTATGCAAACCCTGCACCTGTATGTGGTTGCCTCTCACTGCCTATCATCCTCGGAGAGGAGGTCTCAAGTAATGGTTGAGAGTCCGGCCTTAGAGTCCTATCACAAAGTTCAAATTTTGCTTCTGCATAGATATGTGACTTCTTCAAGCTACTTCACCTCCCTAAGTGACAATTTCATCACTACAATACCTACATGGTGATACTCGTACTTAGGGGGCTACATGGTAAAGAATTCAGCATCCAGGTGTGATGGCAGACACCTACAATCTCAGCACTTGGTAAACTGAAGCAGGAAGATCATCAGAAGTTCAAGGCCAGCCTGAACTGAATGAGAGCCTGTTTTAAAATAAGCAAACAAGAATTCAATGTAACACCCGATGTTATGAAATTCTCAGTTCATTTTAATTGCTTGTCCACTTGTTCACCCATTATTTTACTTTTACAAAACTGCTGCTTTGTGACCTAAGGTTTCCAGTTACACAGAATACAGAGCTGAGAAAGACAGACATGGCCTGACCTCTTAAGATTTATGTCTGTCCATGTAAATCAATAAGGCAACAGCTATAATTCTGTCAGATGATGAAAAAACTGCAAAGAATGAGGGAACCATGGAATTAGATACTCTACAGACATTGAGAAACTGAAAAGAAAATGCCATGTGCATCTTCCTTAAAGTAAAGACATGCACATTCACATGGGAAGTCCATACAGACAGGTAGATCTGGCCTATAGAATAATTTAAAAAAATCAGTCTCTCTAAATAATTTTTTTTTTTTTTGGTTTTTCAAGATAGGGTTTCTCTGTGGTTTTGGAGCCTGTCCTTGAACTAGCTCTTGTAGACCAGGCTGGTCTCGAACTCACAGAGATTCGCCTGCCTCTGCCTCCTAAGTGCTGGGATTAAAGGCGTGTGCCACCACCGCCCGGCTCTAAATAAATATTTTTCCTATGGTCATCTGCCCCTGTATGGAGCAGAGGTGGCTGAATCACAATTAGAACCCTTGACTGTGGTTTTTAAATACCTTGCTATATTCCAGTTTCTGAAATCAGGAACGTATAAAACATACTTGAATTAAAATTAAGAGAACACTCTGAATGGGCTGATAGAGAACACTCATAGGGAAATGGTATTCAGAGGTAATTGGGGAGGGAAAGGTCACAGTCTTGTGAAAGACAGGTCAAGGGGTTTGGGTCTGCCATACATGTATTAATGATTGAGAACTATTAAGTTTCAACATCCAAGGTCCCTCATCCCAAATCACAAAAATATTTTGAAAGATGCCAGGTGACTGTCCCCAAGAACTTGGCAGTATCCCCAGAGAGCAAACATAGAACCAGCTACAGAAGAAGTCGAGAGCAGCTGTCGGTGTGGTAAGGATTGTACGATTATTTTCTGCCTCTAATGTCGGATACTGAGCTCAGCCATTTTCCCCGAGATGAGGTGCCTCCCACCAAGGAGGTCTTTTAGACAATGGGGAATGAGCTTTGCACGGAGTATCTGAAGGTCTGATGATTAGGCATTGAATACCGGGCTTTGCTAGCCTCCCTGGCCAGTTATACATCACCACGGTAAACACCGAGGTTGCCTAAGGCTCAGCATGCAGGATCTGTGTGTCAGAAATGCTTTGGCACGATACATATGACTTTTAATTTGCAGAAGGGAAGAGCGTGTATATGCGCATGTGCAATGTGTTGGGGGAGGATTTATGGTTCAGAATTCCAGGCTGAGAAACAGTATAAATTTGTATGCATAAAACCACTTAGCTGTTTCAGGGGAGCAGATTTTGGTGGGACGAGTAGGTGATTTTACTGTGGTTTTATTCCAATTATCAGCCACAGGTCAGTGCCCATGAAAGACTGGAGATGGGAAGAAAATACTTCATGAGAATCTGCTATGTAAATCGTGCTCCCTTTGGTATTTTGCATGTTTTTCGATTAAGCAAACCCTCTTAAGGTGTGAGTCTTTGTTCACACAAAGGCTTTTTTCTAGGATTCTGGGAAAGAGTACCTAGTTTTATTGTCTGTGGGTGTGAACAAGAGCAGACTGCTACAGTCCACATACGGTCAAGAATGGGGCTTAGGATGGGCCCAGGTGAGTAGAGTAGGAGACTAAAGACCATCCATGCCATGGGTCAGCATTACCCAGCAATGTAGTCCAAATGCTCACTCCCCTAGAAGCCCAGTTAGCTTAACTGATAAGTATGCTCACTGTTTTAATGGGAAAAGAATCATTTTGTTATTTAGAGTGATAAATATTCATCTAATATGAGAAGTAAAAGACACGGAATCGCCACAGCGGTTGAACCTTTAAATAAGACCAGAAGTTCTGGTCCTCGGTGCTGTTGGCATTGTGGGTAGCAAAAATTTTCATATGCTAATTATTACGCATTCCAGAATATTTAACTGTATCTTAGGTCTCTACTCACTCGAGATAGTGACATCTCTTCCATTTGATGCAACAATCACCTGTCTTCATCTGTCCCTACAGGCTAAAAGCCTGCCCATGAAGAGCCATTGATTATGGATCCATTTCTAGTCTTCCATCAGTTACATTACTTTACAACCACGATATTCATATGTATGTATATATATATGTGTGTGTGTGTGTGTGTGTGTGCATATATGTATGATATGTATATATGTCTGTTCACATGTGTAAATGAGAGAGCATGCATTCCACCGCGCACACGTGGAAGACAGAGAACAACCCTGAGTGTCACTCCACCCCTCCACTTTGTTGAGACAGTATCTTTGTTTCACTGCTGGGTGCACCATGAGCATCCAGGGATCCTTCTGATTCTCATTGTAGTAGCACAGATGTGTGTTACCATGACCAATGTTATGAGGGGCCAAACTCAGATACTCACACTTGCATAAGCTCTTTACCCACTAAATCATCTCACTAGTCCTATAGGCATATAATATTCTTACTCAGACAAGAAGAATCTACATTACAGGACAATTCTCACTCTGTTCCATGTCCATAGTCTTTCTAATCACCAAGGAAATTTGCAGTTATGTCACTGGGCTCTGCTAAACCTATATGGTTATTGCCTTGGAGTCATTTTACAAATTACAATGTGCTTGGTAAGCTACAAAATATTTTACAGTCTTAATGAGGCCTTATAAAATGCCAAATACTTTCAACATGATAAAATGGCTTTGATAAAGAAATGCACAAACAACAAAAACATTTTGTAAACTATTGTGCACCTGGAAGAGACACAGTTGCAATTGGTAAACTTTGACATCTATTGTAAACTGCAAAGTGTTTTGTGGAATAGATGGTGCTTTATAAACCACAAACATTTTAAAAGAGTCAGGATAAAATACTCCGAGCTGGTGTTACTCAGGTAAAGTTTGATCAAGTCATTTTAAAACAATTTCTAACTTAAATCATAGATGTCCCCATTTACCATCAAGAAATAACCCCTCTTGTACAACTCAGTTGAGTTCGGCAGAATTTCCCTTGCTTAAAGTAGTTAGCTAGCTGGTGAGTTTTGTTAGAGATGAGACATTAGTCACAGTACCGAATGCTTCAGTGGAGTTTTTGCATTGTTTCCTTTGGAAAATAGCCTACCTACTTTCTCCTGGATTTTGCTATAATATGAGCTCAATAAACAGGTATTAATTGGCACCTTAGTAGATGCTGCATGTTTTTTTCACTCCAAATTCTCACTTGGATTTTTGAAACAGCTTTTATGATTCTCTTGCTTCATCTCAGCCCAATAGGATTATAAACCTATGGTGAACCTCAATATTCACAACTCTGGGACTTAAGGGAACAATTCATTCACTTCCAGGGTGGAGCAGAAGAACTTCAAAGTACATCATAGCCGCAACTCATTGTTTCTGAAGTTAGCATCTACAGAACTTGGAGTATTCAGACTAGAAGGCTCTTTAGACAGTGTCTGGGTTATGCAGTGAGATTCCATCTCATGCAGTAAGAACGGCTATCATCAAGAAAACAATATATTGTGAGAGTGTTGGAAAAGGTGACCGTTTAACAATGCTGGTGGGATTTGCACACTAGGGCAGATACAGGCACAGTCACTAAGGACATTGGTATGGGGACGGGGCACCATAAGACCCAGCTGCACCACTCCAACATACAAGAGAGACACTTGCACATCCATGCTTACTATGACACTATACACAATAATGGAGAAGTGGAACCAGCCAAAATGTCATGGGCAATGAATGAATAAAGAAACTGTGGACCATTTACATAACTGAGCTTTACTCAACCATGAAGAAGAATGAAGTTGTTTTGTTAGATGGAACTGGTAATTATCATATTAAGCAAAACCAACCAGATTCAAGAAAATTATCATTGTCTTTATTCATATGTAAAATCTAGAACTAAAGAAAAGGACTAAAAATAGAAGAGGAACTCTTTGGGAAGGACCAGGAGGAGGAGAGAAGTGAAGCAGGAGTGGACATTAGGACATGTGTGTGAATAGTGAATATGATCTGAGTACATTGTATTCATGTCTGAAAATGCCATAAGGAATCCCATTATTTGTATAACAATATACACTAGTAGAATCAAAAGCAAAAATTATAACGAATACTTAACAAATACTTTGACAGACAAGTGTTTTATTTTAAAGCAGGTATTATTTAATTATGCACAATAAGACAACAAATCCTACATGCAGTTATCAGAATGTGTTCCCTGAAGCCCTGGGCTCTGTGGAGTGAGTGAGAAGTGGAGGAGTGTGTGAAAGGGCACGTGTTGGGCTTCTCTTCCTTACCCTGTGAACGCTACTATGCACAGAGCATGCCAGAATGAGAGATTTTACAGAAACAAACAAGGAAAAATTCCTTCTCTACACAGCTCTGTTTTGCTGAAGGTTATACACATGTTACAGATGTGAAACTCAGCTGACAGAGTGCTTGCCCAGCACACACAGTGCCCTGATGGGCTGTGCAGACTCAGCCCTGCAAAAACCAGGGGTGGTGGTGCATGCCTAAAATCATAGCACTCTGGGGGTGAAGGGGGATTACAACTTCTAGGTCATCCTTGGCTATAAAGCAAGTTCAAAGCCAGTCTGGGCCACTTGAGACTGTATCTCAAAGAAGTTTAACTGCAGCATCCATCCCTGCCTTGCCTCCCTACCATGTGTTCACTCCCATACTCTTACTGCTTTCCTACCACTCAAACACTCTGTGAAGCATAAAAACCATCAAATGGCCCCGTTTTCATGAGTTTCCAGTCTCCTCACTCTGACCTCACAGAGACAGTTTAAGGGAGAAGAATGTTAATTTGGCTTCTGCTTTCGGGGAACACAATGATGGTGCAGGCATGGCTTCAACCCCAAGGCAGAAGCGTGGGTCTGTGCTTCCTCCGATCTGAGAGCATGGGAAGACAGAGTGCTTGAAAGTGGGACCAGAGTGGAAACCATCTTCAAAGCCATGTCCCCTACAGCAAACATTCACCGGCAGAGCCCTACAACACAAAGGTTAGACAAATGCCCCAAACAATGTCACTTCGTGGAGATCAAGGGTCCGAACAATGAGCCTGTAAACATTGCAAGTGGCATTGTGTCTACTGTCATTGTCCAAAAAAAAAAAAAGAAAAAAAAGAAAAAAAAAAAAGAAAGTAAATTATCACAATATTGACATGAATCCATAAGAATATTAAGAGTCAGAAAAAGATAAGTGTCCATTTTTCAAGGTCCTTCCTCAACCATATAACTCAGAAGAGAGAGAAGTTTGTCACAATCCAGGAAAGAGCAACAATATTGCTGGGTTTATTCAACCTTGGGGGGTTTCATGCCTGCCCCCATTCACCAGGGGTTTTCATCTTTCCTCTGTGGCATTCCGTCAGCCAGCTAGATGTTTAAATGGGACTGCTGTCTTCCCACCCATCCAGTGACAGATATGAGCGAATAATATAAATTCTCTAGCCATTCCTTGGCATTTATTTCAATGTAAGTGTATTTTTTCCCCAAGTATAAAGCCCAATAGTAATTTATCAAGAGACAAATCATTTTTTCTTGGCAGTGAAGTCTGCAGAATTCCCATTTTTAAGACCTTAAATCTCCCTATTTTGACAGGAGTAAGAAAGCATTAGAAGCTTTGATTTAGCAGGATCATACAAAATAGTTCCTCATAATTATCCTTTCGGATGATATATGCATGTCTTTTTCGCCTTCTTATTAAACCCGAGGTCTCCATTTTTCACCCGGCTGTATTACTAAATTAAATTGCCTTTTGTTGTATTCAAGTTAAGCACTTTGCCGAAAGCTTTTCTTGTTTCAGGAAAATAACATTTACCCAATATGTGCCCTGTGTTTTACCGTTTGGATTTACTGTTCACAATTGTTTCGTTTGCTGGGTAATTTCAGGATATTGTTTGTTTTAATAGGAATAATGAATCACTGTAATTTAGTATGATATCTTGAAGTACTGTATCAAGGACGTAGGAGAGGGTATATGGAAGACCCATCACAAGGAGAAAATGATTTTTCCCACGGCAAAAACAGATGGGGAAAAGGTTAGAAAAAGTTACTGAGAAATATAAACAGCTGTGGGGATGCTGGCAACCTTGCCTGGTGTGTGTGTGTGTGTGTGTGTGTGTGTGTGTGTGTGTGTGTGTGTGTGTTTAAAACAAGCCTAGAGCAGGTAGGTTAGTACTGAACCTGCCTGCATCGATAATGTCAAATTTTAGTCTTCTTAGGATAATGTCCCCTTGACCTGCCTCCACTGAACAAATCATGCATTTCACTAAAGTGTCTGTGAACCTGTGTCCAGATGTCCTGAGACTGAGTGCAGGTGAGGTGATTCCCTTAGAACACAACTAATATTTCATTTTAGCACCTTTATGTCTCCATCACAAATTAGGGGTAAAGTGTTTTCTCTTTTCATCCTATAAAGTACTAATGGGAAACAAATTATCTAATAGAAATTTAACTAAAAATGAAAAATTAAAATTAAAGTAAGTAGAATTCCAGGCGAAGAATTAGGCGTATGTGAATATGTCACAATGTTATTCATGAAAGCAAAAATAAATAAGTAAAATGCAAAATAAGTGGGGGTGGGGACTAGAGAAATGGTGGTTTAAAGCACCTGTTGATTTGCCAGAGAACCACAGCTCAATTAGCACCCACATCAGGCTGCTCACAACTGCCTGTAGTTCTAGGTTCAGAGCATCCAACACACTTAACCTCTAAGGGCCCCTATACTCATGTTCACACACCCATGTGGTGAAACACACACATGCACGCATGTGCGCGCACACACACATACACTTCAAAATAATAAAAATAAATTTTTAAAAATTAAAAAGAATTGTGCGCGCACACACACATACACTTCAAAATAATAAAAATAAATTTTTAAAAATTAAAAAGAATTGAACAAATATGCAATGGCATCTGTGCTTCTGAGAAAGCCTCCTGAGTGAGTATTAGCCTCAGTACCAAAGCTCCATGGGCAGGTGTTTTCTGGAAGCCTTGGCTTCCTCAGTTGTAAAGAGGAGAAGGCAGTGCTGGAGAAATGACCCAGTCCAGAAAGGATCTAAGCATGAGAACCTAAGTTTGATCCCCAGAACCCATCCCAGAAGGCTCAAGTGGTCACAAATACTTGTAATTCCAGCACTGGGGAGGCGGAGGCAGCAAGATCAGGAGAGCCTGCTGGTCAGCCAACCCAGCAAGCAAGCTCCAGACCAAGAGATGCTGGCTCATAAACAGGGCATGAACAACATCCAAGGCTATCCTCTGATTTCCACATATATGCATATGCACACATTAGCTTAGGTACCCATGCACACATGAACACGCCTGCACACACACAAGAAAAGAGGCTAAACTTTTCTTTCAGGTCTTATCTCTCTGTGCATATGTTCCCAGGAACGTGTTCTGAGGCTCCATCTCCATTGTCATGACTGCTGTCTGTATTCAATGCTGAGAACCAGTGTCCACACTAACCAGGAAATTAGGCACTGATCACTGTTCCGCCACAGTACCCCCATTTGAATGCAGAGGGAAACAAGTCCCTTGAATATCTTTCAATACAAAGGGTTTGGAGGTCAAGCCCAAATTAAATTGCTTGGATCTATGTTAATTAGTGAGGAAGAGACCTGGTCAGTTGTCCTCATCAATTTAGACCACGAAGCCCAATATGGACAAGTTCAACAGTATTTACGAACTGCCCATGAATGCTTCAACATTGCCAGGACATAAATTTCATTTAAAAAAATTCATTTTCATCTTAAGTAGTAGTTCTTAACAAGATATAAAATCCTGTCTTTCTGCCTATCAGGAAAAGCTTGGTAAACCAATGATTTCACAAACTTAGGACATGAAGAAAGCCTTTTTGATGTGGCAGACATAAAAACATAGGCAATATCACGACAATTAATAAGGTTTAGAATTTTTGAATCCTAGGTTCATTGTAGTCAGTGTGGACAAAATTCCTCAACTCTTTAACACCATTGTTTCAAGTTAGCTAGAAATAGTGGCTGACCTCACAGATCGCTATGGCAACTAAAACCTACAGTGTCTGTGATTTACCTAGTTGGGTATACTGCCTGGCAGAATCTCAGAATGCATTCAGAATGGGACATATTTGGTGGTTTTCTTAGTTATGGTTTCTGTTGCTGTGAAAAGACGCCTTGACCTTATAAAGGAAAACATCTAAATGGTGTGACTTACAGTTTCAGATGTCCAGTCCATTATCATCCTGGTGGGATTTGGTGTCATGCAGGCAGACATGGTGCTGGAGAAAGAACTGGGAGTCTTACATTTTCACCCAAAGGCAACAGGAAGTTCTCTGAAACACTGGGCATGTATGAAACCTCAAAACCCACTTCTACAATGACACACTTCCTCCAACAAGGCCACACCCACTCCAACAAAGGCACACCTCTATAGTGATATTTTATTTATGTCTTATAAATAAAGCTTGCCTGAAGACCAGAAGGCAAAACTAAGCCACTAAAGGCCAGGAAATGGTGTCACACACCTTTAATCCCAAGATTTGGGAGACAGAGGTAGATGGATCTCTGTGAGTTCAAGGCCACGCTGGGCTACACAAGATCAGTGCAGAAACAGATCCAGGTGGTGGTGGCTCACACCTTTAGAGAGTCACACGCCTATAATCCCAGCACTAGAGGGAATATAAAATGGGAAGAGACAGGAACTTGATCTCTTTTAGTCTGAGGTTTTCTTAGAGGAAAGAGTGCTCTAGTAGCTTGGCTACTTTGCTTTTCTGACCTTCAGGTTGAACCCTAATATCTGTCTCTGGGATTTTATTACTCATGCTACATTTGACTCCCAATGTTTGGGGTACAAAATCATGAAAAAGCCACCAGCACAGACTTGGCCTCTGAGCAAGTCTGAGATTTTTCTGTTGTAGCCTTCAGGCAGCCCACAACACATGTGTTTTTTCCAAACAATTCCCTGTGCATTTTTCAGACCTCTCTCTCTCTCTCTCTCTCTCTCTCTCTCTCTCTCTCTCTCTCCCTTTCTTTCTCTTATGAGTTGCATGCTCTCCCTTAACTCGCTTCTTGTACAGCTACACTGCCTTGATATCTAGTCAGACTTTTACTGTTCTATGCAGCAGCAATAAGCCTCACATCTTCATCAACATTATTGGTAGATTTGATAATTGGGAATTCTTAAATGGAAGAATTAGTTAAAAGACATTTTTCCACATTAAAAAAGGAAAAGAGCATTATAATAGGGGTATTTGGGTATCTGTATGAAAATATGCTAGACAATTTGAAAATGGAATGGGGGGACTGGAAAGATGACTCAGCAGTTAAGGGTATTGGCTGCTCTTCCTGAGGTCCTGTGTTCAATTCCCAAAAACCACATGGTGGGTGACTCACAACTATCTATGGTGGAATCTGATGCACCTTCCACCATAAAGGTGTGCAAGCAGACAGAGGACTCATATACATAAAATAAATAAATAAAATCTAAAAAATGGAATGATTAAATAAGGAGTTATGAAATTTAGATGGGATTTATATAATGTCAATTGTAAACATTATCAGCTTTATCATTTTTGTCTTATCACTAAAAAAATTTGGTTAATCTGAGTGCTAAGATACAGGCCTTAGAAAAAACTAATAAAACAGATTATAGAGATATTCAAATATAGACAGAGTAATTTAATGGCAAGCCAATTCCAGCATTGCATTATAAGAATAGAGAGGAACAGCCTAGGATTGTCAGACAACCAACATTGATAGATACAGTAACTGCCAAATGGCAAAGGCTCCATTATAGCTAACTGAACACCTTTGCCAATGTTAGATTTAAGGAGATTCAAGGAAGTAATAGTCTTATATGGTATGCATTCACCTTTTGTGAAGCAAATGTTAAACTTGTGGGCAGTTTGTAATAGAATTATCCCTAAAGACTGGATAGATTTGGTTAAAGGTTTTTTAGAGCCTGGTACACAATTACAATGTAGAACCTCGTTCAGAGAAGAGGCTATGATTATTGAACAACAGAATAAAGCTAGAGGTAGGGAAATCTCCAAAGATCAAATGCTTAGAGAAGGAGACTATGCTACTATAGAAAGACAAGCTGTAGCTGATGACCACACCCTGGATCTATACATGCAGCAACTTTGAATGGGGACACAATTGAGGAAATAAAAAACAAAATTGAATAATTTACTAAAGTTATACAGGGCCCAAAGTTAGCCTTTATAGATTTCTTACAAAAATTGACTTCAGCAGGAAATAGAATGATACCAAATTCAGAAGCTAGACAAATAATAATTGAATCTCTGGTTTTTGAAAATGCCAACTCTCTATGCAATAATTAGACCATTAAAGGTAAGATCAGCACCTTTGGAGGAATAGATCTGAGATACAATTAATATTGGATTTCATGAACTTGAGGATGAATGGATAGGAGAGATTTGAGGTCAAAATCAAAATGTCAAAAGTTATAATTGTGGTAAACAAGGTCACCTTAAAAGGAACTGTAGAAGCCGGGCGGTGGTGGCGCACGCCTTTAATCCCAGCACTTGGGAGGCAGAGGCAGGCAGATCTCTGTGAGTTCGAGACCAGCCTGGTCTACAAGAGCTAGTTCCAGGACAGGCTCCAAAACCACAGAGAAACCCTGTCTCGAAAAGCCAAAAAAAAAAAAAAAAAAAAAAAAAAAAAAAAAGGAACTGTAGACAAGTCATTCCTAGAAACATTTTTTAAAAGAATAATCCATTCAGGATGCCCCTCCCTTCCGGATTATGCAGAAGGTGTGGCAAAGGTAGGCATTGGACTAATGAATGTAGTTCTCCAAGGAACATTCAAGGTAATCCTTTGCCAACAGAAAACTCTATGAGGAACTTGTTGCAGGTCCCTATGCCAAATTCAGTTCAATCATTTCCTGCCATCATAGAGGAAGATCATTTTCAGTGCAATTAAAAGAACCTAATGCCTATTGTAAGAAACCATACTACTCTGGATAATAGAACAGCTATAGAAGAGAGAACAAACCTTCAGGAGAAACCATAAGTGAGTATTTTAGCAAACATTTATAAATAAACAAAAACCAAAATTAAAAATATAAATAAATGATGCTGGTAGACATTGAAAGTCTGGTAGACATAGGTGTGGATGTAACAATAATTTCATCAGAATTTTGGCATCCAAATTGGCCTCTTCAGGACACAAATATTCAGTATTTAGGAATTGAAACTTTATCTCAGGTAAAGCAGAGTATAAGATGGGTTGAATATATAGGGTCAGAATGACAGACAAGAATATTAAAACCATATGTGGCTAACATAGCAATAAATTTGTGGGGATGTGATTGGTTACAATAAAGCAATACTCAGATTAATATCCCCCAATATTAGAAACAAACTGTAAATTAGTGTATATTTTGGGGAAAAATAATAAAATGTTCTTTTGAAGAACAGTCACAGATCATTCAGACTGTACAAGAACAGGGCCCAACAACTGCTGATATTTCAAAGGCACCAAGAGCCCTATCTTTAAAATGGTTGACAGACAAACCTGTATGGGTTAAGCAATGGCCTTTAACAATAGAGAAACTGCAGGCTTTAGAAAATTGGTACAGGAACAACTAGATGCTCAGCATATTGAAGAATAAGCCAGCCCTTGGAATTATTCTACATTTGTTGATAAAAAGAAATCTGGAAAGTGGAGAATGGTAACAAATCTAAAAGCTGCTAATAAGGTGATTCAGTCAATGGGCTTTCTGTTGACAAATTTTGCATAGTGATACAAATTTGAGATCAATTTTGTTAAAATAGACTGTACCAGGGATGGTTCAACATACAAAAATCTATCAATGTAATCTACCATATCTATAAATTTGAAAGAAAAAGCATATGATTATCTCATTGGATGCTGAAAAAGCACTCGACAAAATGTAGCACCCCTTCATGAGAAAGGTCTTGGAGAGATCAGGGTTATAAGGAACATGTCTAAACATAATTAAAAAAACAATATACAGTAAGCCAACAGTCAACATCAAATTAAATGGAGAGAAACTCAAAGTGATCCCACTAAAATTAGAAATGAGACAAGGCTGTCCACTCTCTCCATATCTATTCAACACACTACTCAAAGCTCTAGCTAGAGCAACAAGACAACAAAAGAAGATCAAGGGGATACAAATTAGAAAGGAAGAAGTTCAACTTTTAATATTTGTAGATGATATAAAAGTATACATAAGTAACCCCAAAAACTCTATGTGGGAATTCCCACAACTGATAAATACCTTCAGTAATGTGGCAGTATACAACATCAACTTCAAAAAAATCAGTAGTCCTCTGATATATGAATGATAAAGGACTAAAAAAGAAATCAGAGAAGCATCACTATTCAAGCCACAAATAACATAAAATATTTTCAGGTAAGTCTAACCAAATAAGTGAAAGACCTGTTACAAAAACTTTAAGTCTTTGAAGAAAGAAACTGAAGAAATCAGAAAATGGAAAGATCTCCTATGCTCTTGGATAGGTAGGATCAACATAATAAAAATGACAATCCTACAAAAATCAATCTACAGATTCAATGTAATGCCCATCAAAATCCCAACACAATTCTTCACAGACCTCCAAAAATAGTACTCAACTTCATATGGACAAACAAAAAAACCCAGGATAGCCTAAACAATCCTATGCAATAAAGGAACATCTAGAGGTGTCACCATTCCTGACATCAAGCTCTATTGTAGAGCAACAGTAATGAAAACAGCTTGGTATTAGCATAAAAACAGACAGGTGGACCAATGGAGTTGAATCAAAGACCCAGATATCAATTCACACACCTATGAATACCTGATTTTTGACAAAGAAGCTAAAATTATACAATGGAAAAAAGAAAGCATCTTCAACAAATGGTGTTGGCATAACTGGATGTTAATAGGTAGAAGAATACAAATAGATACATTTCTATCCCCATGTACAACAATGGATCAAAGACCTCAGTATAAATTCAGCCACACTGAACTTCATAGAAGAGAAAGTGAGAACTAGCCTTGAACACATAGGCACAGGAGACCACTTCCTAAACATAACCCCTGAAGCACAGACACTGAGAGCAACAATTAATAAATAGGACATTCTGAAACTGAGAAACTTCTGTAAAGCAAAAGACACAATCAATAAAACAAAATGATGAAGGATAATAGTTTGTTATGTAGATAATTAAGACTGAACATGGTAACATAACATAAATACATACTATGTCCAGAACAAAGGTTCTCACATGTCTGTCCCTGCTCAGGAACTGAAGGAAGTTAGCAATGTCATGGCAAAAGCATAGAGACCTGATCTCAAGTCCATTGTAGAATGAGATTTGAGGGCAAAGTCAGGGTCATGTCCCAAGAAAACAGCCAGCACAGCCCTTGCATATTACAAGAAAGGCAACAAAAAAAAAAGTCAGTGATCTTCCCCAATAAAACAGAAAGAAACCAAAGAGGAAGCTAAGTGCAAAATAAGCAGAGGAAAAGAAGTGAGAAACAGTAGGAAACCAGACATTATAAAAATAGAAAATGTAAGAAATTTAACAGAGTTCCAAATCAATTTCACAAAATAACAATAATAATAAGAGGAGGAGGAAGAGGAAGAAGAGGACAAGGAGGAGGAGGAGGAGGAGGAGGAGGAGGAGGAGGAGGAGGAGGAGGAGGAGGAGGAGGAGAAAGAAGAAGGAGGAGGAGGAGGAGGAAGAAGAAGAAGAAGAAGGAAGAAGAAGAAAAGAGAAGGTCAATATCAAGATCAATGGAGAATAAAGAAGAAAACTCAAATTATCAATATGAGAAAAAATAATGGGGAAATGAAATGAAAACTAAAAAATGAATAACCAGGCTACGATCCTCAGCCCCAGACAAGTTAGAGGGATCGTTGATCTCCTTGGAAAGAGGAAATAGATGAGATGTCCTGGCTTAACTGGGGGCTGAGGGAGGGGTCTAGAGGGGAGGTAATGGGAACATGAGGGACCAGGATGGTTGAGCTGGGGGTAAGGAAGGAGGGGGAGAGCACTGAAAGACACATCTTGATAAGAGGGAACCATGATGGGGTTAAGGAGAAACCTGGTGCCAGGTAAACTCCTAGGAATTCGCAAGGATGACCCCAGCACCTGATGGAAGTAGATACAGTGATCCACAGCCAAACACTGGGCTGAGTTCTGGGAGCCCAGTAAAAGAGAGGGCTGAGAGATTATATGAGCAAGGGAGGGTTGTCAAGATTATGACAGGGAAACCCACAGAGGCAGCTGACCTGAACTTAAGGGAGCTCACTGACTCTGGACGTACAGCGTCATGGGACCAACCTAGTAGTGGGACCAGGACCTGTGTCTGATGCACGAGGTGGCTCTTTGGAACCTATTCTTTGTGGTAGGATGTCTTGTTCAACCTTTATACAGGGGGAGGATCTTGGTTCTGCCTCAACTGATATGCCAAGCTTTGTTGATTCCCATGGGAGGCCTTACTCCATCTGTATGAAAACTGAGGAGGAGTGCATGCGGAGGGAAGAAGGGGGTTGGGGGAGAGAACAGGATGAAAGGAGGGAGGGGAAACTGGTTGGTATATAAACTAAGTAAATAATGAAAGTAAAAGAAAACTGAAAAATGAGAATCTAGAATCAAATGTGAGAATCCAAAATAGGGCAAAAATATGAAAAGCCCACCTACTTATTTTTTAAAGAAATAAATATACTTAGAAATACTAAGTAGCTTAAAGAAATATGCCTCTTATTAAAAGACAAATCCAAAAACCCACCTACATTTTTTTTTTTTGTGGGTATAACAGAATGTCATTAGGAGTCATTTTAGTGTTCTGTTCCTTCTGCAAGACGATAGTATTTGGCTTTCTTTGGGGCCTATGACCTGTCCATGCTCAAATTCTGGGTCACTTGAGCAATATGAGCCATGGGTTCTATCTCATAGACTGGGCTTTAAACACAAAGCCTGCTTGGTTATTCCCACAATGTCTATAAGACTATTGTACCAGTCTGTTATATGTGCTGGTCACCATTGTCAATTGAAGATTTTGTAGATAGGTTCATAGTTACCCTTTTTCCCTGGCAGTGTATAAAATACCTCTACAGTCATGAACACTAGTCAGTAATGGAGAGGTTCTAGTTAGGCACCAGATTAATTTCCTCATGTTGAAAAGGGTATATAATTGCTCTATGACTGCTGTTTTTTTTATTAATTAATTTATTTAATTATTAAAGATTTCTGCCTCTTCCCCACCACCACCTCCCATTCCCTTCCCCTCCCCCAATCAAGTCTTCCTTCCTCCTCAGCCCAAAGAGCAAGCAGGTTTCTCTGCCCTGTGGGAGGTCCAAGGACCACCCACCTCCATCCAGGTCTATTAAGGTGAGCATCCAAACTACCTGGGCTCCCACAAAGCCATTACGTGCAATAGGATCAAGAACCCATTGCCATTGTTCTTCAGTTCTCAGTAGTCCTCATTGTCCATTATGTTCAGCGAGACCGGTTTTGCCCCATGCTTTTTCAGTCCCCGGCCAGCTGGCCTTGGTGAGCTCCCGATAGAACATCCCCATTGCCTCAGTGTGTGGGTGCACCCCTCGCAGTCCTGAGTTCCTTGCTCGTGCTCACTCTCCTTCTGCTCCTCCTTTGGATCGTGAGACTTCAGTCCAGTGCTCCAATGTTGGTCTCTGTCTCTGTCTTCTTTCATCGCCTGATGAAGGTTAATATTCAGGGGGATGCTTATATGTTTTTCTTTGGGTTCACCTTCTTATTTAGCTTCTCTAGAATCACGAATTATAGTCTCAATGTCCTTTATTTATGGCTAGAAACCAAATATGAGTGAGTACATCCCATGTTCCTCTTTTTGGGTCTGGCTTACCTCACTCAGGATAGTGTTTTCAATTTCCGTCCATTTGTATGCAAAATTCAAGAAGTCATTGTTTTTTACTGCTGAGTAGTACTCTAATATGTATATATTCCATACTTTCTTCATCCATTCTTCCATTGAAGGACATCTAGGTTGTTTCCAGGTTCTGGCTATTACAAACAATGCTGCTATGAACATAGTTGAGCATATACTTTTGTTGTATGTTTGGGCATCTCTTGGGTATATTCCCAATAGTGGTATTGCTGGGTCGAGAGGTAGGTTGAACCCGACTTTCCTGAGAAACCTCCACACTGCTTTCCAAAGTGGTTGCACAAGTTTGCATTCCCACCAGCAATGGATGAGAGTGCCCCTTTCTCCACAACCTCTCCAGCAAAGGCTATCATTGGTGTTTTTGATTTTAGCCATTCTGACCGGTGTAAGATGGTATCTTAATGTTGTCTTCATTTGCATTTCCCTGATTGCTAAGGAAGTTGAGCACGATCTTAAGTATCTTTTGGCCATTAGAACTTCTTCTGTTGAAAAGTCTCTGTTCAGCTCAGTGCCCCATTTTATAATTGGATTGATTAACCTTTTACGGTCTAATTTCTTGAGTTCTTTGTATATTTTGGATATCAGACCTTTGTCAGTTGCGGGATTGGTGAAGATCTTCTCCCAGTCAGTGGGTTGCCTTTCTGTCTTAGTGACAGTGTCCTTTGCTTTACAGAAGCTTCTCAGTCTCAGGAGGTCCCATTTATTCAATGATGTCCTTAGTGTTTGTGCTGCTGGGGTTATACGTAGGAAGTGTTCTCCTGTGCCCATGTGTTGTAGAGTACTTCCCACTTTCTCTTCTATCAGGTTCAGTGTGTTTGGACTGATATTGAGGTCTTTAATCCATTTGGACTTGAGTTTTGTGCATGGTGATAGATATGGGTCTATTTTCATTCTTCTACAGATTGACTTCCAGTTTTGCCAGCACAATTTGTTGAAGATGCTCTCTTTTTTCCATTGTATACTTTTAGCTCCTTTATCGAAAATCAGGTGTTCATAGGTTTGTGGGCTAAAGTCAGGGTCTTCTATTCTATTCCATTGGTCGACTTCTCTGTTTTTATGCCAGTACCAAGCCGTTTTCAGTACTGTAGCTCTGTAATAGAGTTTGAAGTCAGGGATGGTAATGCCTCCAGACGATCTTTTATTGTATAAGATTGTTTTGGCTATCCTGGGTTTTTTGTTTTTCCATATAAAGTTGATTATTGTCTTCTCCAGATCTGTGAAGAATTTTGATGGGATTTTGATGGGGATTGCGTTGAATCTATAGATTGCTTTTGGTAGAATTGCCATTTTTACTATGTTGATCCTCCCAATCCAAGAGCAAGGGAGGTCCGTCCATTTTCTGGTGTCCTCTTCAATTTCTTTCTTCAAAGACTTAAAGTTCTTGCCAAATAGATCTTTCACTTCCTTGGTCAGAGTTACCCCAAGGTATTTTATGCTATTTGTGGCTATCGTGAAAGGTGATGCTTCTCTGATTTCCCTCTCTGCTTCCTTATCCTTAGTGTATAGGAAGGCAACTGATTTTTTGGAGTTGATTTTGTAACCTGCCACATTCCCAAAGGTGTTTATTAGCTGTAGGAGTTCTTTGGTAGAGTTTTTGGGGTCGCTTATGTATACTATCATATCATCTGCAAATAATGAAAGCTTAACTTCTTCCTTTCCAATATGGATCCCCTTGATCCCCTTATGTTGTCTTACTGCTATTGCTAGAACTTCAAGCACTATATTGAAGAGGTATGGAGAGAGTGGACATCCTTGTCGTGTTCCTGATTTTAGTGGGATGGCATTGAGTTTTTCTCCATTTAATTTAATATTAGCTGTCGGCTTGCTGTAAATAGCTTTTATTATATTTAGGTATGACCCTTGTATCCCTAATCTCTCCAAGACCTTTATCATAAAAGAGTGTTGAATTTTGTCGAATGCTTTTTCAGCATCTAATGAAATGATCATATGGTTTTTTTCTTTCAGTTTATTTATATGGTTGATTACATTGATAGATTTGCGTATGTTGAACCAGCCCTGCATCTCTGGAATGAAGCCTACTTGATCATAATGGATAACTTTTCTAATGTGTTCTTGGATTCGGTTTGCCAGTATTTTATTGAGAATTTTTGCGTCGATGTTCATGAGTGAGATAGGCCTGTAATTCTCTTTCTTGGGTTGGGTCTTTGTGTGGTTTTGGTATCAGGGTAACTGTAGCTTCATAAAAGGAATTTGGCAATGACTCTTCTGTTTCTATATTGTGAAATACATTAAGAAGTATAGGTATTAGCTCTTCTTGGAAGTTCTGGTAGAATTCTGCATTGAAACCATCTGGCCCTGGGCTTTTTTTGGAAGGGAGATTTTTGAAAACTGTTTCTAATTCTTCGCAACTAACAGGTCTATTTAGATCGTTCACCTGGTCTTGGTTTAGGTTTGGTATATGGTACTTATCTAAAAAAGTGTCCATTTCTTTTGCATTTTCCAGTTTTGTGGCATACAGGCTTTTGTAGTAAGATCTAATGATTCTCTGAATTTCCTCTGTGTCTGTGGTTATGTCCCCCTTTTCATTTCTGATCTTATTTATTTGCGTGTTCTCTCTCTGTCGTTTAATTAGTTTGGATAGGGGTTTGTCAATCTTGTTGATTTTCTCCAAGAACCAACTTTTTGTTTCATTGATTCTTTGGACTGTTTTCTGTGTTTCTATTTTGTTGATTTCTGCCCTCAGTTTGATTATTTCCAGTCTTCTACTCCTCCTGGGCGCGTTTGCTTCTTTTTTTCTAGAGCTTTCAGGTGTGCTGTTAAGTCCCCAATGTATGCTTTCTCCGTTTTCTTTAAGTGGGCACTTAGTGCTATGAACTTTCCTCTTAGCACTGCTTTCATCGTGTCCCATAGGTTTGAGTATGTTGTCTCTTTGTTTTCATTAAATTCAAGGAAGACTTTAATTTCTTTCTTAATTTCTTCCTTGACCCAGGTGTGATTCAGTAGTTGACTGTTCAGTTTCCATGAGTTTGTCAGCTTTCTGGGGGTAGCATTGTTGGTGCCTTCTAACTTTAATCCGTGGTGATCTGATAAGACACAGGTGGACACTGATATTTTTTTGTATCTGTGGAGGATTCCTTTGTTTCCAAGTATGTGGTCAATTTTCGAGAAGGTTCCATGAGCTGCAGAGAAGAAGGTGTATTCTTTCCTATTTGGGTGGAGTGTTCTATAGATGTCTGTTAAGTCCATTTGATTCATTACCTCCAACAATTCTCTTAATTATCTATTAGTTTTCTGTCTGATTGACCTGTCCATTGGTGAGAGAGGTGTGTTGAAGTCTCCTACTACTAGTGTGTGTGATTTGATGTCTGCCTTGAGTTTTAGCAATATTTCTTTTACATAAGTGGGTGCTTTTATATTAGGGGCATAGATATTCAGGATTGAGACTTCATCCTGCTGAATCGTTCCTGTTATGAGTATAAAGTGTCCCTGTCGATCTCTTCTGATTGATTTTAGTTTGAAGTCAGTTTTGTTAGAAATTAGTATGGCCACACCTGCTTTTTTCTTAGGACCATTTGCTTGAAAAACCTTTTCCCAACCCTTTACTCTGAGTAGATGCCTGTCTTTGTGGTTGAGATGAGTTTCTTGCAAACAGCAGACTGTTGGATCCTGTTTTCGTATCCAATCTCTTAGCCAGTGCCTTTTTATTGGTGAATTGAGACCATTAATATTAAGTGATATTAATGACCAGTGGTTGTTAACTCCGGTTATTCTTACTGCTTTTGGTAGAAGAGTTTGTGTGTCTCCCTTCTTTGAGTTGTGCTGTTGAAGGGTCGCTAGATGCCTGGGTTATTGTAGGCAGTGTTGACAATGTTGGATTCCTTGGGTTGTGATTTTCCTTCTATTACTTTCTGTAGGGCTGGATTTGTGGCAACATATTGTTTAAATTTGTTCTTATCCTGGAATGTCTTGTTTTCTCCATTGATAGTGAACGATAGCTTGGCTGGGTATAGTAGTTTGGGTTTGCATCCATGGTCTCTTAGTTTCTGTAGTACCTCTATCCAGGACCTTCTGGCTTTCATGGTTTCCATAGAGAAGTCAGGTGTAAGTCTGATCGGTTTACCTTTATAAGTTACTTGGCCTTTTTCCTTTGCAGCTCTTAATATTCTTTCTTTAATCTGTATATTTTGTGTTTTGATTATTATATGGTGAGGGGACGTTTTTTTTTTTTGATCCAGTCTGTTTGGTGTTCTGTATGCTTCTTGAATATTCAAAGGAATATCTTTCTTTTTGTTGGGGAAGTTTTCTTCCATAATTTTGTTAAAAATGTTTTCTGGACCTTTGAGCTGTGCCTCTTCTCCTTCTTGTATCCCTATTATTCTTAGGTTTGGTCTTTTTATTGTGTCCCATATTTCCTGAATGTTTTGTGATGAGAATTTGTTGGTTTTGGTGTTTTCTTTGATCAGTCCGTTTATTTTCTCTATGTTGTCTTCAGAATCTGAGATTCTTTCTTCTATCTCTTGTATTCTATTGATTATGCTTGTTTCTGTAGTCTCTGCTCGTTGACCTATATTTGCCATATCCAGCTGGTCCTCAGTTTGTGTTTTCTTCCTTGCTTCCATTTCAGTTTTCAATTCTTGGACTGTTTCCATTACCTGTTTGATCGTTTTTTCTTGGCTTCCCAGGGTATCATCTATGTATTTACTCATTTCTTCAAACTTTTTGTTATACTTCTCATCCATTTCTATGAGGGCGTTTTTTACATGTTGTTTAAGGGACTCTATTGCTTTCAAAAAGTCAGTTTTTTCCTCTTCTCCTGTGTTAGGGTGTTCAAGTCCTTGTGTTGTAAGATCATTGGGTTCTGGTGTTTTCATGTTGTTTTTCAGATTGTTGGGTGAATTCTTGCCTTGGCGTCTGCCCATCTCCTCTTATCGATGCTATCTATTGGGTTTGATTTAATTGTAGCGGGGCAATCTGCTCTCAGTGCAGGCTTCACTGTTTCTTGCCCGCACTATCCTGCATCCAGTGCCTCCGCCGCCCGGAACTGTCTGTGCGCCGGTGCCTCCGCCGCCTAGGCCTGCCTGCCGGTGCCTCCGCCACCTGGGCCTGCCTGCGCGCCGGTGCTTTCGCCGCCTAGGCCTGCCTGCCGGGCCTGACTGCCGGTGCCTCCGCCACCCGGGCCTGCCTGCACGCCGGTGCCTCTGCCGCCCGGACTTGCCTGCCTGCCGGTGCCTCCACCACCCGGGCCTGCCTGCCGGTGCCTCCGCCACCCGGGCCTGCCTGCCGGTGCCTCCGCCTCCCGGGCCTGCCTGCGCGCCGGTGCTTCGCTGCCTAGGCCTGCCTGCCGGTGCCTCCGCCGCCCGGAACTGTCTGTGCGCCAGTGCTTCCGCCTCCTAGGCCTGCCTGCCGGTGCCTCCGCCACCCGGCCCTGCCTGCACACTGGTGCCTCTGCCGCCCGGACTTGCCTGCGTGCTGGTGCCTCCGCCGCCCGGGCCTGCCTGCACGCCGGTGCTTCCGCCCCCTGGGCCTGCCTGCCACCTACATATTTTTTAAAGAAATAAATATCCTTTGAAATAGTGAGTGGCTTAAAGAAATATGACTCTTATTGACAGACAAATCCATGCCATTAAATTGTATGATACTATATAAAACAATGGGCTGGTTATATCTTGCTTGGCAAATGCCTACCATGTAAGCATGAGGAAACTGGACTTGATTCCCCAGGACCCATGTTCAAAAAGCCACTCACATGGGTATCCCTAGCTCATCAGTCACACAGCATAGCCACACCGGAGAGTCTCCGAATCCAGCCAACCATCTGAAAATAAGAAACTCAAGGTGGAGAGAGAAGACAGACATCATCGACCTCTGGTCTCCATGGACCCCTACACATCACACAGCTGAAGGAACATGAACACACAAATAGATAGACATATAGAAAAGGATGTTCTAAATTACTTAATTCCCACGTACAATTGCCTTAGGAGGATATTTGTCCCTCTGCAGTCTTACATAGCTTGGGCAAGCCAGCACCCTCCCTCCAGGGACACACAGAGAAGACTTCATCAGGATGATAAACTGGCTGTCCCTAAAGGGGAATTCCTGTCCCTCAAGCCTTGCTAAGTTCTTACAAATTCCTATATAGGCCTCCTGATGTCCACACCATGTATTATGCTTTATGAACACAATTTCAATGGAATCCCTTGTTTCTACTGGAAGGTAACTCCAAGAATTGTATACCAAAGCTATAAAAAATTATTTAACAGACTAATCCCCCAGGATTCCAGTAACAATACACCCTGCTGCCTCTTATCAACGTTAGACTGTAGTTAGGTAAACCTGTCTTTCATTTCTCTCTAGCAGGAGGAGGTGTGGCTGGAAAAGGTGTTTGATGTATGACTATATGTCTCTAGTTCTGTGAGCAAGTGAGAGATTTTTGTTGGCCATGTATAAAAGAGGACTGTGTGGATGTACTCTGTGCATCCACACATGTCACGTATGTGTTCTCATGTGGGTACATCCATGTTTGTGTGTGCAGAAGCTGCTTATACTCGCGTGACAGATGCTCAAACTTTGAGCAGCACACGCTGGCGATTCTGGATGGATGACGGATGACACCATTGCTAAGGCCTTCATTGCCATCCATCTCTCAGAGATCTCTCAGGGGTTGTGACTCTCCCTAAGTCCTGTCGCTGACAGATAGGCTCCCCAAGAACATTTTTTACAAACCTCGATGGAGCCAGTGGATGCAGCTCCAAACACCAGGGAAAAAAGGCTCATCCATGGGTGTCAGTGGTTTCTACCAGCTGATGAACTGACACTACTCTGAGGCGTTGTCTTAAAACTCAGCACATTTTTATATTTCAAGATGTGTTTGGGCTTCATCAATGTCTCCTCAGTCCTTTGTTCTTGATGTTTCATTACGCTGGCGATCGGTCCTGACAGCCTAAACAGAGCTTGATCCGGACAGCTTATTCTTTAAATGAATGATCCTTACATCTTCTGACACCACTTACATCCCCCCTGAAGTGTGCTCTTCAACATCTGGCAGAGCCAGTTGTAGCTGCCAGAACTTTCTTAATTCAATAATCAAAACAGGTGCCAGAGAAGTAAATCTATGACTGTTAATTTTCTAAGCCCTGCTCTTTTTTTTCCCCAACCTATATTGTTTGGAAACGAATGTCAGCTCGCTGCTCAGCCCATTAGAGGAAGATTCAAGAAAAAAACAAATGGTCAAGGGAGCTTGCAAGCTGACAGTCAGATGGAATATTTTAAACTTCTTGCAGAAAAGAAGCTGGGCTTTATTTTGCTCTTTGTTTAGAAGAGTTCAGAGAAAGAAGTCCTTTTATGTTTTATTCCGACACTGATTCTCAGATGTTCTGGCCATTTTTTATTGGCATCTTGATATAACCTATACTCACCTTGGAAGAGAGAACCTCAGTTAAGGAATTGTCTCCATTATATTGGCCTGTGGCCCTGTCTGTGGGATATTGCATTAATTGGTAATCAATATAGGCAAGCCCCGTTCACTGTGGGCAGTGCCATCCCTAGGCAAGTAGACCTGGTTTATATAAGAAAGCTAGTTAGACATGTTCCTAATGTGAGTCAGAGAGCTAGCCAGCAAGCTGCAGTTCTCCATGGTTATCTTAGTTAGAGTTTCTATTGCTGTGAAGAGACACCAGGGCCACTGCAGCTCTTATAAAGGAAAACATTTCACTGGGGATGGCTTATAATCCAGAAATGTAATCTGTTATCATCATAGCAGGAAGCACAGCAGTGTGCAGGCAGACAGATTGCTGGGGAAGGAGCTGAGAGTTCTGCATCTGGATCTTCATGCAGCAGGAAATGACAGTGGCACACTAGGCCCAGCTTGAGCATCTGAGACATCAAATTCTGCCCCCCAACAGTGACACACTTCCTTTAACAAAGACACACCTACTCCAATAAAGCCAAACCTTCTATTGGTTGCCACTCCTTAGTGATCAAACATTCAGACACATGAGTCTATGAGGGTCTTTCCTACTCAAAGTCCCACAATGGCTCCTGCCTTTGGTTTCCTGTCTTGACTTCCCTCAGTGGTGATAGTGGCACAGAAGTATCAGCAAAATAAACTCTTTTCTTCCCAAGCTGTTTTTGGTAAGAGTGTATCATTACAGCAACAGAAATTTGGAAATTTATCTTGTATCAAATATCAAGAATGTCCATTAAGTTACATAATGTTCATTCAGTTATATAAATCAGAATATCTCCAACATGATATGATATACTGGCTCAAAACCTCTATGGGAGAGTGAAAACACACATTTTACCAGGCTCTTGGGTGATAGAAGTCCTGGTAGTTTGAGATCATTTAACCTAAAGATTATACACTGAAGAAACAAAAGAAGCCTAGCAGGGGTGGCCACTTACAAAAGGCAATCCAGCCTGGTCTCTTCTCCCAATTTGAGGAATGTAAAACACCTAAATGACTTGTTTTAAAATTAGGATTGAAGCCTGTAAAATGTTATTCAGTAAAAAAATCTAGAAAAAATAAATTTCAGTTTTATTTTACGTCTAGTTACAGTATGAGTAAAAAGGGGGGAGGGAAATGGGTAAATGGGGGGAGGAGAGAAAACAGAAAGCAAGAATTAGCCTTTCTGACTAAATTCTATGTGACAAGCTGTGTTCTAGACATTCTTTATAGGCCGTTTTATTTTATCCTGGGACAGACACAACAGGATGACAAGATTGGGAGATGAGAAGGGGAAGGAGGGAGAGGTATAGAGTCAGAGAAATATTGCTGATGTGTAGAAAGGTCTAAGACACCAATAACCATAGAAACTCAGAGAAAATGTGGGATGCTAGCTATGTTCTCTATGGTTCTATAACAAAGAACAACAGATTGCGTAGCTTCAATACAGATGCATCCTTTGTAGTTTTCATGATCAGAAGGTACCGACAGGACTGACATCTTCAGCAGCTAGAAGGGCAGGGTCTGTTCCAGGCTTTCTTCATTGGCTTAATCTTCATTAGCCAGATTCTCCCTATTGCTTTCCCCACAACAGACCCATGCAGACCTGCCTGGATTACCTTTTTGCCCATTTGTCTTCTTCATCCATGATTTGTTTTCTTTGTGTCCTCTGGAAGTGAGTAGACACTCATTGGGAGCCCCTTCTTGTCTGCATTCATGTTGAGATTTAACTCTCTCTCTCTCTTTTTGTATGGGTTGTCCTGCTCCTTCTCACTTTCTTTCCTCACTAGATCAGTGACTTTGTTATAGTAAACAACTTTCCATGCATCGCAAATGTCATCCAAATTACAGATTGCTAAATAATGTATGAGAAATTTGAGAGCATTCTTATCACCCTAGGTTCATGTATTTAAGAGAAAATAGTGTCTAAGAAAGTGGGCTGGCAGAATCCCATTCAATCTCCCATCAACTCTGAGGAAATAGTCTATATTACTCCTCTCATTGCTTTCAGGAGCTCCAGCCACTGCCAGTTTTATTACCACTACTATTGCTGCTACCATAGTAATAACTATTACTATTAATCATCACCAACATTTCAAAAATAATAGTGAACATTAATACAGCCTTTCTACATTCCAGGCACTGTGTTAATTAAAATGACTGTTGAATTTACAAAGTAAAGCTAGGAATGATTTAACCCTTAACTCCATTCCCTGATGATACATAGAGGCTGATGGGAGACCAATAGCCCCACCACTGATCCCATAGATGATGCTGGCAAGTGCTGGGATTTTGAGCGGGGTGTGCCTTACCTCAAGTGCAGTGTCTGCCACATAAGACCTGGGCTGTGCAACTGGAGATGGCTTATCAGTTAAGAGTCCTTCAGATCTTTTTGGGGACCAAAGTCTCCTAGGTGAATTCAGATCCTGTCAAGTTGACAATTAGCATTAGCCATCACGTCATACATGGCTGAGTGACTTTGGAAAATATTCTCCTGATTCCTAATTCGATGATTTTCCTTCATATCATAATTGCTCAGAGATTTAGCTCACATCTTCAATATGTGTCTCCAGCTAGAGTCACTGTTGCCCCTTTTGCAATAGTTTGCTTTGTTGGTCATCAGAGTTCTTTGGAGTCACATCTGGATAGGACTGTTGGCTGTTTCCCTCTCTTGGCAGCTTACACAGTTCTTTCTGGCCCTGTGAAAGTTAGACCACAGGAAAGAGGCTTTCAGGTTGGATTCAGCTTGAATCTTTCAAGTTCTGAGTCTGAGTGTTTAAAATCCTCAGTCTAGGGATTACTTTCAACCTTTGCAAGGAAACCAAGGGCAACAGCAAGAACCTATATTGTTTTTGGAGTCAGTTGGACTCTCATGACGAACAACTCAAAAGAAGTTTTTTGTTAGTCTATGGTTCCTGTTCGGAGCACTCTCAACCCAAGTGCCATAACTTCATGTATACGTGTGTGTGTGTGTGTGTGTGTGTGTGTGTGTGTGTGTAAAATTCCTTAAGTCTTTATCAAACATCACTGATGTTATTTGTCCATCCTTCCTTCACTCTTTCTGTTTGGTCTTCTCCTTCACCAATTAGAGCTCACCTCCATGTTTTTCATATTTGCCCCCTCATATCACCTATACCTGTTATTCCCCCTTTATCTCCTTCAGCATTCCATTGTCCCTATCCTGATTTCTGTTAAAAGTTACAGACTCACTGGTAAAAACTGCAGCTAGATGAGGGATAGCGTGAGGCAGTTGTCTTTCTGTGCCTGGGTTATCTCATTCAAGATAATCTTTCCTATTTCCATCCATTTACCTGAGCAATTCATTACTTCATTTTCCTTTACAGCTGAAGAGTGCACCATGAATACAGTGACACCCATATCTTAATGAAAACCAGAAACCTCTTAATAGGAGAGAAATTATGTGTGCAATTAGAAATCTAACCAATGACCTGGAACTAGTAAGGTCCTGAATCTTAGAAGCTAACATACCACCATCACTTTATTAAACCAGTATAATTCCTGCCTGCATTCTTAGAACTTATTCTTTAAAAAAAAAAAAAAAGAAACTATCTTTTTTCATTATACATACCAAACCACTCCCTTCCCTCCTCCTATTCCCTCCACTCACCTCCCCCCACCCAATCCACCATCTACTCCCCAGAGAGGGTAAGGCACATTGCTTTGGTGAAGGTCCAAGGCCCTCCCTACTATATCTAGGCTGAGCAAACCAAAGAGAATAGGTTCCCAAAAAGCCAGTACAAGCAGTAGGGATAAATCTTGGTGCCACTGCCAGTGGCCCCTCAGTCTGCTCCAGTCATACAACTGTCAACCTCATTCAAAGGAAATAGTTTGGTCCTATGCATGTGACTTCCCAGTCTGGCTGGTGTTGGTGAGCTCCCATCAGCTCAGGTAGACTGTTTCAGTTGGTGAACCCATCATGATCTTGACCTCTTTGTTCATATTCTCATTCCTCCCACTCTTCAACTGGACTTTGGGATCTCAGTCCAGACCCACACTGGCAGGGCCCTGCCTCTGTTTCCACCAGTTGCTGAATGAAGGTTCTATGGTGATATTTAAGATATTCATCAGTTTGACAACAGGGCAAGGCCAGTTCGGGCACCCTCTCCTCTATTGCTTAGGGTCTTAGCTGGGGTCATCCTTGTGAATTCCTGGGAATTTCTCTAGAGTCAGGTTTCTTGCCAGCCCCATAATGGCTCCCTCAATCAAGATATCTCTTTTCTTGCTCTCATCTCTGTCTTTCCTCCATCTTGACTATCCCATTCTCTCAAGTTCTCCTAACCCCTCCTCGTCTCCCCTTCTTTTCCCCTTCCACCCTCCCTATTCCTCCCACTCCTATGTTCCAAATTTTGTCAGGTGATCTTTTCTATTTCCCCTTTCCAAGTGGATCAATGTATGTTTTTCTTAGGATTTACCTTGTTACCCAGCTTCTCTAGGATCATGAACAATATATAGGCTCAATATCTTTTTATACATAGTATCCACTTATGAGTGACTACATACCATATTCATCTTTTTGGGTCTGCATTACCTCACTCAGGATGGTTTTTTTCTAGTTCCATCCTTTTGCATGAAAATTTCAAGATGTTATTTTTTGGGTAGTAATACTCTAATGTGTAAATGTGCCACATTTTCTTTATCCATTCTTTGTTTGAGGGGCATCTGGGTTGTTTCCAGATTCTAGCTATTACAAATAATACTCCTATGAACATAGTTGAACAAATGCTCTTATACTATGATTGAGCATTTTTTTAGTATATATGCCCAAGAGTGATATTGCTGGATCCTGAGGTTGGTTGATTCAAAAACACCAATGATAGCTTCTGCTGGAGAGGATGTGGAGCAAGGGCAACACTCCTCCATTGCTGGTGAGAATGCAAACTTGTACAACCACTTTTGAAATCAGTATGGTGGTTTCTCAGAAAATTGGGCATCAACCTACCCTAAAATTTATTCTTAAACACACAAACAAGTATAATTAACTCTTCATCAAAGATGCTTCTTTTTACAGCAAATGGAAACCATTAAAAAAAACAGAGCTTGATTTGTTGGGGAGAGCTGGCAGTAGGTCCAGGGTTTATCCTGGGTATATGAATGGACTTTTTGGAGCCCATTCCCTATAGTAGGAAACCTTGTTCATCCTTGATACAGTGGAGAGGCTTGATCCTGCCTTAACTTGGTATATCAAACTTTGTTGACTCTCCAAAGGGGGCCTTACCCCCCTCTCAGGAGTGGATGGGGAATAGGGGAAGGTTGAGGGCAGGAGAAGGGGAGAAAGGGGGAATTGGGCTAGTACATAAAATTTTAAAAATTAATATAATGTTTTAAAACACTGAAAATATATATCCTAATGCAGATACATGTGGCTGTAAGAGCCAGAGAATGAGGAGGTCTGCTGTGAGATTGTGTCTCCTAGAAATGACAAGAAAGCTATGCCCAGAATAACTGAATAATATAGCTTTCTAGACAAGACCTGGAAATAAGCTCAAGGAATATCCTAACATAGATAGGGAAAGGCTCACAGGGCCTCACCCCTTGGTAAAGAACTACAGGGGTCTAATAACCCCTGAGAAAGAAAGTATTAGCCTCTCCCAGAGATGAGTCCTATAACTGGTTATCTAATACAAAGTGGTCAGCCCTGAAATCAAATACACACAAGTCACAGTAAATGGATTCAGCAGGTTATGTTTATATATTTATGCAATTTCTATATTTGTCACAGTAATAATCAGAAAAAGGCATCAGTTTGGGAGGGAAGGAAAACATGGAAGTAGTTGGAGGGAGCACAGTGATGAGGGAAAGTTACTATATTTTAATTGAAATTTTACCAATTAATAAAGAAAGAGTCAGAGTCAGTAAACTATTGCCCAAACACCAAGCCCAGCAGCTGTCTGTTTGGTAAACAGTTTTAGTGACACACAGACATACCCATTCACTCACAAGTGTCTATGGCTGTTTTCCCACTGCAGTGGCTGAGCAAAATGACACAGAGATCAAATGTTCTGCAAAACTAAGCATATTTTACAGCTGTTCTTTTACAGAAAAAAAATGTATACTCCCCAATGGTTTTTGTTTTAGACTTTGGTTTTTAAGACAAGATCTCATTTTAGGCCCAGGCTGGCCTTGAATTTGTTATGCAGTCAAGGATCTTGAACTTCACATATTCTGGATTCTACCTTCTCAGTGCTGGAATTTCAGGTGTGCCCCCATCCTGGTTTATGTGGTGTTGTGTATCAAACCCAGAGCTTTGTGTATGCTAGTCAAGCACTAATTTGTGGTAGTATAAATAAAAATAATGGCCCCATAGGCTTATATATTTGACTGCTTAGTCACCAGGGAGTGTAACTGTTTGAAAGGATTGGGAGGTGAAACTTGGAGGAACTGTGTCACTGGGAGCAGATCTGAGGTGCCAAAAGTCTAGCCAAGTTTATGCTCATTCTCTCTCTCTCTCTCTCTCTCTCTCTCTCTCTCTCTCTCTCTCTCTCCCCATGCAGATCTCAACTACCTCTCCAGGACCTTGCCTGCCATGCCTGCCCTGATGATCATTACCTTGATGTTAATTGACTAAAACTCAGAAACTGTAAGCCAGCCCCAATTAAATATTTTCTCTTAGTTGCTGTGTTCATGGTGTTTCTACACAGCAATACAACAGTGACCAAGACACAGCTGAAAGACATCTTCAATCCTCTATACAAAGATGCAACATTCTGTGCATCATCCAGTCTCCCAGCAAACATGCTCAAGCATGCTAATGCTGTATTGCACCAAATACTTGCAATAGAAAGCTATCTGAGACGTCTATAAAAGCTAGGATGGAGAAAGGCAGGAAAAAGGATTGGAGAAGCCTATCTGAGAATAGAGATGGGGAGGTTCTCATGCTACCAAAATCCTACTCAAGGCATTTTTGAGGGTCATGGAAGCTAGAAGCCCCTCTTGAAGAAACCATTGCCCCTTTCTAGACATATGTATTTCTATTTATTTGTTTAACATCGTCATTAAGTAAACTGTATACGGTCTTCCCATTGTAACCACCACTGATGTTTAACTAATAAAAGTAGGAAAAATACTGGCATGGCACAATATCAAGATAAAGGCAGTTAGGAAGATAGGCTAAGAAAAAAATCCTTGATTTAGAAACAAGATCTTCGTAAAGATTCCCTCTAGACCCATCACTCAGCTATGTAACCTTGAATGAGTCATTCCACCTCTCTGATATTTTCCATCTGTTTTCTTTCTGCCCAGAATGTTCTGGCTGGGACAGCTCAGCTCTTTATAACTCCCCATGGCTAGCTACTCATCATCATTCAGGTATCAACTCAAGTGTCACTTCCTAGAAGAGCCGTCCTAATCCTCCACAGTTCCACTCAAACAGTGGATTTCATGAGAGTTATTTTATTTAACTTGTTTTTATATTTTCATTGTTTACCATCCTTCTAGCTGGAATTTTGTTCCTCAAAGGCATGGGCTTTTCTATCACATGAACCTTAAATCCAGAACTTAGTAATATATCTGCCTTGTGGTGGGAACTCAACAGATGTTTGTTGAAGAACTAAGAACTGCATTAATGAGTGACCTATATCATATAGTCAAGATTCTCTATAAGATAAATTTTTGATAACGTTAGACAAAGATAATAAAAAATGTGATTTGCTCCCCAGTCCTCATTGGAGAATTAATATTTCTATCCAAGCAAAAGACACTATGAGCCCATATAAAACAGGAGACCTTAACAATGACAATACAAATCTGCTTATCTGGTCACTTTCGATGCTACAGAAAATTATCAACATAAAATTTAAGAGTACACATACTCATAGACTTGTTATCACGCACATACACAAACATCCCCAAGTGTACCTCCAGTGTTAGCCCCTGTTGTTATTCTAATTTATCTCCATGTTATCTCTAACTATGGAGGAGCTAAGAAAGGGCAGACATATTTTCATATCTTGAACACAACTAAGTCTGTCCTTCCACATAATCTTCTTTGTAGAGTAGACAGAGATGAACATGAGCTTAAGACAAACTTTGTGCTTCCATGTTTGTTTTTGTATTCCCAATCTCTCTCCCTCTGTTTGCAGAACCTTTCCTTAACTCTCTTTCCTTTCCCATAGCTCGAACTTGTCCATTTTAGCTACAAATCCAGACTTCAGAAAGTCCTTTCTGACATCCACCCCATAGACAGAACAGTGCTTCAATATATATAATTAGCCTGCATTGATCATCATTCTCCAGAGGAGCACACCCAATAGGATAAGCAGCAATTGACTCACCCCCTTACAGAGTTCAGAAATCCCAAAATGGGTCACATGCTCTGTGTTCAGTTCACATCTGTAGATCTAAGATCACAGTAGAAGATCAGTATATTGTTTCAAAAACAAACAAAATTCACTTCTTGCCTTCACTTTTCTGTCCCCGTCAAGGTTCAATCAGTTGCTGATACCCATTGCATGAATGAGGGTAAGCTTCTTTATTCAGTCAAGTGATACAGGTGGTACCATTTCTGGAAACATTCAAGAACACTCCTCGGAATAGAGTTTCATCTTTGCTCTGATTGTCCTACCCAGTCAAGTTATAAACCACCATACCTGTTGGCATAGTTCAAAATAATGCTGGATTTAATAATTTATATTGGATTAGGCTTTCTCCACTCTTGGGAATTTATTTAAATTCGCTTGGATCTCCAGTGTTACCACCTATGGAATCAGTTTGTGATTTCTGAGCATTATAGAGTTAATTTTTCATGTTTCTTTACGTTTCTTTCAGAGAGGAAAATTCAAACACTCTGTGTGGATGTTCTGCACCCCCAAGCTGCACACACACACACACACACACACACATCACAGCCAGGCTCCAGAAAACCTGATGGCTTTGCCTGGGGAGATGTCAACACAACTCTGTTCATCCAACATGGGGCAGCACCAAGAAAGCAGAGCAGCCCAGCTTAGTAACCAAGGAGTTTGGTGCATGTGTTACTTTCAGGAGCATGCTGACACAGAAACAACTGGTTCACCAAGAGCTTCCATCCCACCGCAGGTGACAGACAGCCTTGTAAACGCGGCACTGTTGGAGTCCTGCTTCCCATTTAACCTCCCATCTCTTGTACAGTCCATCACTTCCCAAGGACTACTGACTGGAATCCAAGGTGAGCCCAAGGTCAGCTCTGCCGCATGATGTATGATGGCGTGGCCATGCTACGTCCTTGAGAAAAGGGTTGTACTATACCACTTAGAGGCTATGAGAGGAGGTTTGGTCTGCACCCACTCTGTTGAAGGCAATGAGTCTCTTTGTAGCCACCCTCCCCATGACTGTTTTTTACCCTGACATCTTGACAGGAACAAAAATTCTTCCTATGCAGAAAAAAAAAAAAGAAACCTGTTCTTTAGACTCTTGGGTCTTTTTTACCTTAAACAAATTCATTTAAGTTTTTTCCTAATTAATATTTGTGTCAAAAACTCCTTTCAAAGTTTACTTTACCTCAGAGTCCTGATTATTTAAGCAAGACGTGATGGAGGAGCCAGGGATAGTTTACTAGGAAACAGCACTTGCTTCACCAGCGTGAGGACCTGAGCTTGGATTCCCAGCACAGACAGAAAAAGCCAGGTGTGGTCCCACATACTCCTATAATGCCAGTGTTGGAGGGAGTGAGACGGGAGGAGTGGAGCTAGCTGACTAGCAAGCCTACCAGAATGATGGTGAGCTTTAGGCACTGTGAGACATCCTAAGAATAAGGTGGAAAACGACAGCTCAGGATCCTTGATGTCCTCCCTGACCTGTGCACATGTGCACATGAGTGCACACATTTACACATATGCACAGCACATACACAAACACAAGCAAGGAGAGAGCATTCCTATGTCTGTGAAGGAGATGTATTTGCCAAGAGTGGCTCATAAAAGACCCCTGGCTTTCCAACTCCTATGTCAGTACTAAGTGCCTAAAGTTATTACCCCATTGCCCAGGTCAGCATTGCAGAGACACAGGGTGGTAGGTTAAGTACCCTCTCTTAGCCTTACTCCCCTCATTTTTCATGAGGGAGCAGGGGTGCCAACCTTATGAGAATTACAATCCCTCCCATTTTCCCAGAGAACTCATTCTGTTCTTCACTAAAAGACGGATGCTCAGAGTGTGTTCTTGGAAACAGTCCCCAAGTGCTATACAAGGTCACAGGCAAAGCTGGACCTGATTTTTCTTTGCAAATGCCTTTGACTTGGTGGGACAAAGTGCACCAGCTCAGAGCCCAGGAACAAAAAGAATATTGAAAGAACGATTAAGTTAGGGTAGCTAACTTAGAAGGAAGAGATTATCACATCAACAAAATGCCCTTGTCTCTCCTTTCTCCTCTGGCATATGACTCAGCAGCAGTGTCAGCTGCTTCTTTTCCATTAGAACCAGCTCACCCATCACTAACTCTCAGAAGGGCGTCTTTAACCTTCTGCTTTTAGGTAGCAGCATGGTCCTCACTCACAGAATGCAACTTTCTGCTGTTTTGAAAAGAACCAAATAGTGACTGCGCTAACTAGGGTTATGGCCCCTCCAACTCTCCTAGAGAACCCAGAAAGATCATGTATTCCTGGTCCATGCCCCAGCAAGCTCCCAAACACCAGCAACTACAGGATTTGAGCACCGTTGCTGTCCCTCAGGAAACAGTCTTTCAGCCTCAAGCATGATTTATTAATTTTGCTGCTTTGGCGAGGTCATTTATCAAAATTCCCTCAACAGTTCAATTAGGAACGGCCTGCCTCCCAAATTGGGGTTGGTTTTCTCATCTTCCCAAGCCAGCTTGTGGTCTGCATCACTGCCTTGACCACCTTTGGTTTGGGGAGTACCAGATGAAATCAATCACACCTCCCACTTATCGACTTCACAATTTTCGCTGCACGAAGACACCACAGAGGAGATGGAGCAGATAAATGTTTGCCCTTTTCTGTGGCATCTGATTGCTGCTCCCGCGGAACTGAAGGATGGGACTTCATGCCTCCACCTACTGACGGCCTAGCACTCTGCTTCCTAGACCCTCCCCCACACTGAGGAATAAGAATGCATAAATCCTTCCTCCTGAAGCTCTCATCATATCACACATTTTTACTTCTAACTATGCCCCCAACTTTTCTCTTCCAATTCATTCTCCATATGGCATCCAGAAGAATAATAGCAAATACAAATGTGACATCATTACTTTCTTATTTAAAACCATCAAAGTCTCCATACTTCTCCAATGAAAAAGTCAAACACATTTTTGTAATATGCATGTGCAAGGGTGTATGTGTGTGTGTGTGAGCGCACACGCACATGTATGTGCAGGTGTGCTTGCATGTGTACATGCATGGATGTGGAGGCCAGTGGTCAACCTCAACTGTCATGAGCCATCCACTTTGGCTTTTGAGTCAAGAATTCTCAAGAACCTGGAACTTACTAAGTAGACCAGGCTGACGAGGAAGGAAACCCCAGAGGTCTACCCGCCTCTACCTCCTAGCACTGTGGTTATACACGCAGGCACGTCACATAGGGACACATGGAGTTTACGTGAATGTTGAGGATGAAAACCGGGTCTTTGTGATTGCAAGGCAAGCACTTTTCAGACTGAGCTATCTCCCGGGACTCAGAAAACTCAAGTTCTTTAACACAGGAAGGGGGAATCCATTTTGGATTCTAAGCACCACAGTATCCCAGATCCTAGAAAGGTACATGCCAGTAAGCCTGGGTCCTCATCTTGTCTCAGACTCAATTCCAGCTTTCTGCTTCCTGTTTTGTTCTGAGCAATACCAAGCGTTTTCTTTCCTCCCACTACCGTACTGATTCTCACCCACTCTTGTTCTTTCTCTGGGCTCCCATTAAGATGAAATTAGCCATCCCAGCCACAGTTAACATACAGTTCAGCAGCTGAGCACATCTTCAGTGCTGTAGCCCTCACAACCAACCGCCTTTGGTATTTCCTTTCATTGGTAAAACTGAAACTGAGGACTGAGAAGACAACTTGGTCAGTAGAGTGGTGACCCTCATGCTCACAGGAACTGTTCAGTCCCCAGAACCAGCATAAAAATCTAGCCATGGTGACACAAGCCTGGAGCCCAGGTGCTGGGGAAGTGGAGAAGGAGCATTAGAAATTCGAGGTCATCCTCAGTTGTGTAGTGAGTTCAAGGCTATTTAGGGCTCCCTAAGACCTGTCTCAAGACAAAACAAAAATAAAACAAAACAAACAGACAGACAGACAAACAAACAAATAAGCAAAAAAAAAAAAAACAGGCAATCTGGGCTGTGGTTAACAGGTTTAAAAGTCTTCAATCTGTAAGTATTTCTCCACTAATTTCACCCTGACTCTTTGAACCTGTTAGCCATTTTGAGTTTTAATTTACGGGTCACTCAATGGAATTACCATACACAAATTCTAGTTCTGTCAATTCTGGTTAATTTCCCTTCTCTATTTAGGTTAACTTCTAAAGCCCAACTTTATCCTTGGTCTTGACGACACCACTAAGAATAGAGTAAGTCTCCAAGGTGCCATCATTGCAAGCTGGTCATTGTTACATAATGAGTTGTGCATTTAATTTTTAAATCTTGGTATTCTGTGCTTGGAACATGACGATGTCTTTCCATCTGTCGCCGGAGCCCAGAACTGTACAAAGCAGGTCTTCAGCAGACTTTATTGAATGGTCTCTAATAGTCAAGCAAAGGAATGAGTGAATATGCCTGAGCCGCACCATACCAGCTTGCCTCTGACATATTCCTAGCTGACTTTACTCCACTTTGATCCTGACAGCCAAGACCCCCACAAGTTATTCATTATGCAGCAAGTGACAGGCTGGTGCAAGCGACAGCGACCGGTTTGTTGGCAATGCCACTGCACTTTGATGGACTTTCAAAGTAATTCAACATTATTATGTGTCAGATATAATTTATGGTTTAATACAAGGCCAGCTTTATAACTGTATTATTGTCATATATTTACATTTGGAAAAAATAAATCATAGCGAAATTTTCCACTTTGAAAGACTTCATGTGGGATCAAGGGCCGAGCCAAGCAAGGTTTGCTTAAGCAATGGTGGAGGACAGCACCAGGCACGGAAAACAGAACTGACTGGCTAACTGTTTGTCTATTTTATTAGTTCCCGCACTCCCTCTCTCCCATCGATGCACCCCTGAAAGTCTTTGCCACTCTCGTTTTGCATTTCTTGAATATGCAGTGTGTATTTACTCTCTGTCCTTGGGAATTTAGGAAACTTGGGGAGCATGTGACATCACCAACAGCCCCCAGCCCTCCAGGCATCTCCTGGATATGGTGGGGCATGAAATAATGCATAATATAATGTGAACATGGTCTCACTGTCCATGCTGCAGTAGGCTAGGGTATGTTATTGCTGTATGTCTCCTCATATTAGAGATATCTTACATCACAGTAAACACAAAACACTATCATTTCCACACCGGCATCCTTCTTACCTACAGACTATAACATACTTAGGACCCTTTCCAATTTTTCCTTCAACAATAATTTGAAACACATCTTTAGATGTGCACATGTGAACATGTGAATGACAGTTGGTGTCACATGTATTCTTTAATTGCTATTCACCTATTTTTGGAAGCAGGCTCTCTCACTGAACCTCTAACTCATTGATTCATCTAGGTTGGGTAGTCAACAAGCTCCAAGACCCTCCAGTCTCTGCCTCCCCAGAGCTGGAATTACAGGCACACATCACTGGTTTTTTATGTGGATTCTGTGGATCCAAACTCAGGTCCTCCCACTTGTGCACAAGAGCATTGTGTCACACGAGCCATGTCCCAGGCCGTGAGAATAAAATCTTTAGGTCACCATTTGCAGTTCTACAATTTTTATTCAATTGAGGACTATCCCAAAGAGGATTTCCTGATCTGGGGTAAAATCTTTAAAAGCATAACATGGCCTTCCCCAGCCTTAAGTGACCTTGAATTAACTGCTAATATCCCCTCATATGTCACTTACTCCACAAAGTCTACCTGGACTTACCAGTGCTAAGCCACTAACAGATTTAACCATGATGCTGTGACGCTACCTCATCTTTTTCACATAAGCATCATGTCCCCAGTACAACCATTTGCACATGTCTCCATGGTACTGGACTAAAAACACCTACATGGAGCATGTTGTGCTCTGGTTAGCAGCATATTCTCAACATCTGATATATAACAGATATTGCATATATATGCACTGACTGTAAGTATTCAGGAAGTTATTGGGGAAAATGTGAATGCTTAGTGTGATGGGAAGCAAGAAATAACACCTTCAATTTACCGTCTCATCAGCTAAGGGAACAACCCTGTATGACGTCACTGGGGGTGGGAAGTGCACTCACACTTGCGTGCATGTGTGTGTTCTCTGGGAATGAAACAACCACTCCCCAAAGAGAGGAGGACAAGTTCTCATGGTGACCTAGGCTAAAAAGTGTTCCTTGGAAAGAATGGAACCTCACAGAGCCTCCAGTAGGGCAGGGACTTGAGGCCCCTCGAAGACTTGTAGGTCTTAAGCATAAACCAGGGAGAAGTCATGCCCAGACTTCAGGATGGAATCAGACATTGGCACATTTTCTCCTCCTGAATCATTCCCCCCACATCTGATCCATCATCAAGAGCTCCATATTTGATCCTAAAATTGCCCAAATCTATCCACTTCTCTTCTCCTCCATCATTAATTACCTTTCCAATTGAAACTGCCCTCAGTATTCTCCTGGTTCTAGACAGGCTCTTGCTGGATCTGTCGACTTTCTCACCATCTAGTGGTGTCTCATAAAAGAAACAATAAAAGAATAGAGAAAGGGAGGAGAGGAAAGAAGTGGGGGAAGAAAGGAAAAAATGGAATGAGGAATGGAGTAGAGGAGAGTATCAAAGACAGAGGTAGTGGGAGCAAGTAAGAGGAAAAGTAAGAGAGAGAAGTGATGAGAAAGGAGAAGGAAAGAAAGGACAGGAGATGGGAGGAGAGGGCAGGGAAGAGAAAAGAGGGTGTGGAAAAGAAAAGCTAAAAAAACTTGTGAGGTTAGAACTGAGAGATAATTTACTGAATAAAAGCTAAGCAAGCAAACAGAACTGAATTCAAATCCCCAGTATCCATATAAAAGTTGGGAGTGTGTCAACTTTTAATCCCAGCCATGAGGAGGCAGAAGCAGGTGGATTTCTATGAGTTCAAGGCCAACCTGGTCTACATAATGAGTTCAAGGATAGTCAGGGTGATGTAGAGAAACCTTGGCTCAATACCACAAACAAACAAGCTAAGTCATTGGGCTTGACCTATTGAAGAGGGGAGCTGATAACAGAGCATGGAAAATTAACTGGCCAGCCAGTCCAGCTGAAATGGTTTCCAGTCCAGTGAGAAGTAGAAAAGCAATTGAGAAAGATACCCCATATCCGCCTCTGGCCTGCACTTTCATGGACACATGCACATGTAACACCAACACACACACACACACACACGCACACCACCTGTGGGTTTAAGTAACCCTCATTCAAAATGCTTAGAACCAGAAGTGTTTTGAACTTCAAATATTTGAAACAGTTGAATAGATATAATTAGTTATCTTGTGGATAGGATCCAAGTCTGAACACAAAATTCACTGGTTTCACACGCCTTGTGTACAGAGTCTGCAGATGATTCTCCACAGCATGGGTACCATTCCAGCATTCTGACTGTGACCCATCAAGTGAGAAATTTCCCACATGCAACATCACGTTGCTGCTTAGAGTTCTTCCAGTTTTGAGTCATTTAAGACTCTACATTTCTGGATAAGGGATATGAAGATCTAAAAAGATTGTCATCACTATCCAAAATCACCTATGCTATTATTTAAACATGTTTTATTATAACTATAAACCAAATAAAAGTCAAAGATAGCATTTTATTTGGAGATATTTAAAAATATAATCTACCTTTGGAAAAATTTAGACTTTGATAATTTTAATGGTGCATTTTCTCCAATGTCACAAATAAAGTTATATGTAGTGAGAGTTGGTAATGACTTGGAAGGCTATCTAAGATACCATGATAACCCTTTTGAATTGTGAAAAATAAGATCAGAGAGGAAGACAAAGCAGGCTAAGGACACACAGCATCAGCACATCAGAGACCCTAATTTCAGTGCACTTGAAAACCTGCCAGCACCCCCTCCGCTTAGTCTTTCCCTCTTACAGGTGTATAATTGCCACCACTAAGTGGAAGTGGTGGAAGTTTCATTTCATGATGGGAAAGGACGGGAAGGGTTTCGCTGGCACTGTACAATTTATGATTCATTACTCGGCGATCAGTGGATATAATTAGTGACCCAAATTCAAGTAGATAAAATGGTTTGGCCCTTGTTTAAAATCTTGTCTTAAAATTGAGTAATTTCCCTTCCTCTCAACACAGTGCCTCTGAGGGTCATATTTAATGATCATGTATCCCGGTGTGCAGTGACCCCAGGAGAACACGAGAGGACCTTGTAAATTGCACTCTGACTAATTTGCCCATCCATTGGCATTTCCTTACCAACCCTGCATGTTATTTCACGAACTCTTAATAATGAGGCTCGTATTTATACAGTACTTCCTTACATAAGATGATTTTGAGACACAGCACATGTCTGAAACACAGAATGCAATCAATAAATTTGTGCTAAACCTATTTTAATGAGACTGTTTGATAGACATCTCAGCTCCCAGCATCACTGGGTGGCAGAGTCGAGACATGTCACATAGCACCATGGACCAGAGATCCAGACTGTGAAACCTCAATTCAGATTTTAGTTTCAACTGCTTGTCTTTTCTCTTTCTCTCTCAGTGGTAAGGTTGAGTTCAGACTATTAAATTTTAGAAGGAAAAAAAAAAGATGTGAAACAATACTTTCTCCAAAGAAAGAGACATAACCCTTGCACACAATGTCCTTCTTCAAAATAGAAAACTTTTCAAAATAATTTTGAGGGTCAAGCTCTCTCAAAGGGAAAGGTCTAACATGATGTCTCCCTCAAGACAATCTATAAGCAAGATGGAAAACAAATTTCACAGAGGAGAGGAGAAGACCTCAGGGCAGTCCTGGGTTCATAACAGTTTAGACCAGGGAAAGAGCTGGAGATCTGGCTAAAGTGACAGATCAGAGCCCCCTGGTTTCCTGGAGTTGAGTGAACCGAAGCTGAAGCAAGAGAACCATTAGAACGGGGCCAGAGCCAGCCAGCTGTGAGAGCTACTGTCTGCAGTATAGCACCGCTCCTTCCCAGAAGACCGACCTCATCAAGATTTCTCAGTAGTAGTTCTATTCTCAAGTAGTCCTAACAGTCTATGCTCTGGGGGACTCTGCTGCGTATTGTAAGGGGATTAGCACCATTTCTGGGCTCTGCACACTAGATCCCAATAGACCTACCACCATTCTAGTTTTTGTTTGTTTATTTTGGTTTGCCTTTATTGAGGGATGAAAGCATTTATTCATCTTTCAATGCCAGGCTACAGCCCATCACTGAGCAGCCAGTCCACAGACTCACACATGATGCAGCCTGCTTTTCTTCTGCTCACCTAGATCCTTTCATTCTCATACAATTCAGGAACCTCTGCCTAGGGGATGGTGCTGCCCACATTCAGGGTGGGTCTTCCTTCATCAGTCACCAATCAAGATAATGCCCATATTTTACTGTTATTAATAATCTCCTCAGTCAATTAGTGCTGTGTGTGTCAATTGGTGTGTGGCCATCCACTGGGGCATGAGCAAACTAATAAAAGCCATGTCCTCTAAATAGAGTAACCCTTCCTCCCTCCGCCAATGGCTCTTCAGCTACGGGTGCTAACCAGGGGCCCCTCCATGACATGTGCTGCAAGTTTTACTGGCTTGATCTTGTACAAGTCCGATGCGGGTGAGCACGGCCATTGTGAATCAGAGGGAGTCAGCATTCATAGCTCCCTCCTCATTGTTCCTCCTCCTCTTGTGCAAAGTTCCCTGAACCTTGAATGTTGTGAGGACGACAGTGTGAGAAACACTAGGGGGAGTTGGAAGAAGGCAGTAGTAAAAGGATGTGATTCATATACATTGTATGAAATGTATGGGAGATTTGGGGCGTTTTTAAAATAGCATTTAAATGTAAAAGATGAATAGCTAAGAAAAACAGACCGTACCCCACAGTCTTGCCGACAGGTCAGCCTGATCCAGGCAGTTCCGTAACTGAGACACTTCCAATGTTATTCTGTTGTGGAGAGTCCACAGACAAAGCCAGCGAGCACGGATGGGTTCTCATTTTATTCCAGACTGGCCTGGAGCTTACAATCCTCGCATTTCCACCTCAGCGCATGCCTCACGAGACTCAGCTGCTGCCCCTGTTTCGACTCTAGACATTTTCTTAGGTTTCTTGAACCCAGGAAATTCAACCTCACCCTAAATAATCGTTCACCAAAAGTTCCTATGTTAGAAAAGTTGGCTCAGCTCCTGCCACTGCTGGGAGACGGTGGGATATTGAGGAGGTGTTGCCTGGTTAGAGGAAGTTAGGTCATTATAGGTATGCTCAGGAAAGGGATATTGAGTGTCTGGCCACCATAAGGTTTGCAGGCTTCCTCCACTATGCACTAACTGTCCTGACGTTCTGATGCTCATAGGGCCAAGCAACCATGGACTAAAAACTGAAATCCTGAACCAACAGAAATCTTTTCTCCAATTAAGTCGATTGTTTCAGATATTGTTATATCAACGTGAAGCTAAGGCAGGGACTCTACAAACAACGAGGCTCATTTCACAAACCAACACAGGCAAATCAGCGAGGAGTCAGCACTTAATACTAACATGGCTCCCATCAGTAAATGGTTGCCGCTCCGATGTAGGTAACCACAGGCAGGTTTTGGTCCCATGCAGATAAACTGCAGAACGTAATACAGCAACCAAACCAAGCTCCCGAGTAGACAGATACATAAACCAAACCCTCCTGGGCTCCCATTTGCAGCAGCAGGAGTGTGGACAGTGTCCCAATTACCCGATGAGTAAACAAGAAAGGAAAGAAGTCTAAGACTGGATTCAGTCTATTCAGTCTCTGGGCACGTAACCTCACAGCTCCACCTTGAATATTTTGGACCGTGCTGTGTCAAATTGCTGTTGTGGGCTGCTGCTGGCTGCCCTTAACTAGAGGATAGAACTTACAGTCCATTCTCTGCCCTCCATACACCCTGAGATGGAAAATATGGTAGATACCCAGCCCACAGTGGGTGTATAAATAGAGGCCTCCATGTCTTTGCATGCCTGGTCATTCTAATTAGGTCCGGGTTGGTTTGCAAGAATATGGTATTTATGGCAGTCCTTATTTTGTTTCTGTTTATGGGATGCCAGCGTAGAATGCCTCTGATAATGGTTCTTGGGAGAATGAGGTCTTCATAAGGGCTTATTCCCTCACAGGAAGTGTCTTAACAATGAGAATCTGAGTCCTTGCCTGGACAAGATGCTGGACACACATCAAATCTTCATTTGCACCAAGAGAGTGTGGTGAATAGTGAGAAGTCCTATCTAATGATGCCATTTGGAGTCTTGTCCAACTGTGAGCAGTTGGACCAGGATGTCCAGGAGGAATAAGCTGCACAGTATGATGGCCCTAGAGCTGCTTGCATTCTGAGTCTCTAGACAGAAATGGCATTCCAGGACAAGCAAATATCTGAACCCCAGTTTCTTCTCTGTAAGTTGGAGGTCACCCCAGCACTGAGCACACAGCAAGGGCTCACATATCCAGCTTCACTTTGTGCTAGAGGAGATGCCACTAGGAAATAAAACCCTTGGTCTTCTGGTGCCTTCTGAAAGGAGAAGCAGATACGACCATGACTCACTGCATGAAGTAAAGAAAGTGGGAAGAATGGCTAACAAGGCAGGGTCTTCATAGGAATGTACCTCAGCAAGAGCAGCACTTCTCCTTGACCCCTAGCTGTGGAGAAACCTAGCTCCTGTCCTTCCTGTGTAACCTCATGAAGGGATCCTCACCTCAACTGTCTCCAGTGCTCTCACTCTAAAACTGAGGAGACCACCCAAGATGAGGAAATGACATGGACACATGAATGCCAGAAGGTTGAGCCCATAAGCAACACATTTAATGGCTACCCATCAGGGAACAGGGGAAAACTTTTGCTCCGCCCGTCCATTTGGGCCACCCGGGTATAGAGGACCACTTGTCCTTTTGCACCTTTCCATTCTGATTATTTGTTTGTTTCATGACCCAAGAATTCTATTTCTTATGGTTCTGGGGTAGTGTGAATTGGGAATGTGGAGAGCAGGCAATGAGTTTTGGGTGGTGAACGAGGGACAGGTAAATTCTCGGGTTATCCCACTAACTCTCTGCTATCCCACATTGTTCTCTCCGCTCACATGGCTGCAAAGATGGCATCAATGCCTTGAAATTTTAAATTTTATAGAAAGCTAAGTATGACTCCTCTTCCCTCTCCCCATGGAAGCAAAGGAAAAGAAGATCTTTGACTTGTCAAAACTGGTGATCATTTTTAGACAGAGGCTCGTTTTTGGAAAAAGTTTCAAAATTTAAAATCTTAGAAAGCAGCCCAAATGAGGTCAAAACTTTGGAGAAGTAAAAGATAAGATATCCAAGAGATTCATATGAGGTGAAAATAAAGATGTGCAGACATGCAAACCAAATGACGAAATGACATGCTTTCCAGAAATTAGGGGCAGACACTTCCCAGAGGGACTTCTACCCCCGGTGAAGAGAGGGCTTGATATCCAGACCCTGCTGTCAGACCCCTCAATGGATTCCACCAGACCTTTATTGAAATGCTCATAAAGTGAAGGTTAGTCTCATCCTTAGGATATCTTCCACCTTTTCTAAACCACGCTATTAAGTTGTATTAGCTCCTTGGGGTGAGGCCACCATAATGGGGAGGATGTGCGCTAATGTGGCTCGCCTGGAGGTGAGCTCATTTAAAATCTGGATTACTGCAGAGAAAGTTCCCCAGGCTAAGATAAGGTTAACGAATCCAAATCTCGGCAATGAACTCAGCACCAAGCTTCAGGAATAATTAGCTTGAGGAAGCACATCATTTGCTCACTCCACACATTAGCTCTGGTCCCTCCTCATCTCGGTAATTTGGTTGCTTGGGGACTGCAAACAAAGTGAGGAATTGGCGTGAACTTCTTCAGTTCCACGCAGTTGAAAGTTGAGGCCTACACACATTCAGAAGTTTTTGTACAAGTGCATTCCCCAAGACAGAAGGGAGAAATGCAACTTTAGATTCAGCTTATGAATAATGCTCTCCTTGGCCCAGCATCACTTTGTCCCCTTGGTCAGTGTCCAACTTTTAGAACCGTACTTAATGTTTTTGATATTGCCTCTGGTGAGCTTATTAATTATAGCATCCTCTGTACCTCCCAGAAGAGAAAAGCTGGACAGTCCAACCCAGACAGTGTTTAGATCTTTGCTGCAGTTTGAGTCTTACATGTCCCCAAAAGTTCAAGTTTTGAAAGCTTGCTCCCCAAAGCAGTAATGTTCAAAGGTGAGAATTTTTTGAGGTGATTAGATCAGTAGGACTCTGACTTTATAAATCCATTTAGAAGTTGTAGTTTAATGAGTTCTAATGCAATGACTTTGTGATAAAAGTTAGTTCGGATGGCTGAGAAGACAAGTTATTAGGTGAAGTGCTTGGTGAGCAAACAGGAATCTGAATTCGATCCCTGTGTGAAAGCTGGTCACAGTGGCAGCTAGTCAGATTGGTAGATTCCAGGTCAGGGAGAGACCTGGTTTCAAAACAAAGGTGGATGGCCAGAGTAACAACACCTGGGGTTACCCTCAGACCTTGAGAGGCGTGTGTGTTCACAGAGGTATACCTAAACTTGCACACACATACAAAACGAATTTGCACTTTGCTTGCTGGCCAGTGTGATATGAGCAGCTTTCTTCACTGTGTGCTTCATTGTCTTTGGAAGTCAGAAAGTGGGATGTGGGGGGTTGAAAGAAAATGGTCTCCAAGGAAGTGGCACTATTAGGAGATGTGACCTTGTTAGAGTAGGTGTGGCCTTGTTGGAGGAAGTGTGTCACTGTGGAGGCGGGCTTTGAAGGCTCATATATACTCAAGCCACGTCCAGTGAGACAGATGGCTTCCTGTTGTCTTCTGATCAAGATGCAGCCAGCACCATATCTGCATACATACTGCCATGCTGATGATGCCAGGATGATAATGGACTAAACTTCTGAACTCTAAGCTGCCATCTCGATTAAAATTTTCTCCTTTGTAAAAGTTGCCATGGTCATGGTGCCTCTTCATAGCAACAGAAACTCTAAGACAGTAAGCAACCTCTTGTTTCATTATCAAGAGAAAATCAGATTCAGAAAAAAAAATCCACTTGTCCTATGCCATAAAACTTGTTAGTGGCCACAACACAGACGTCTAACTCCCTGCTAGATTCTACCACTGACTCTAGCATCCTAACAACATCCTTCTTGTCAATCTTGCAGACATCTACACCAGACTAATGGTAGTACTCCAATCTTTTTATCTGCTGTCTACTAGCTATTGCTGTGTAAGAAACTTCCTTAAAATATAGAGCTGAAGCAAGAAACATTGATTATCTAATGTTCTCCGTGCGTTAGAATCCAGATGTACCTTATCATTTAACCTCAGCCTGCAGTTTATCAAGCAATTTCTTGTCAACTATTACATAACACTCTAATCTTCTGAAGGCTTGGATGTTCAAGTTCATTCATATGACCATTGGCCAGAGGTTCCAATTTCTTGCCATAGGAGGATGCTCAAAATATAGAAACCAGTTCCTCCTTGACTGAAAGATCCAGCATCAGACCCTGTGTCCAAGTTGAAAGTATTTGAGTCTTTTATTGCCTTACATTGAAAGCCATAGTCACTTCATTGGCCACATTCATCAAGTCTAGTGTAACATGGAAGGGGACTCTTCAAGGGCATGAATACCAGGAGGTGCCATCTCTGGAGACCATCCCAGCAGCCAGCTCTGCATTTCTTTTTATTGCCTAAATGGCCACATTGCAGAGTCTGAAATGAAGGTTTGCCAGTGGAGAGGTAGATGACTTTGTCCCAGCCCTTGTAGTTCATAGAAACAGGAAAGTGTGACTGCAGCATTCCTGCCAAAGAGCAACCGAAATGACATTTGAAAACTGAAATTATTACTCCTTTCAGCAGGAAGATCTGTTCTGTTTAATGATCTACATATCAGTGTGTTCCAAGTGGAGGCTGCGAATGCCTAAGAATATGCAGACACTCGGCAGCATTATGGTCATATCATCTTCAAAATGCATCAGCAAAATGATCATGGCTCGAATTGGCTGTAAGCAAAGCTTTGGAGGGTTCTAGTGGCCTTGAAATGTAGAGTCACGTAGAGGTAGGAGGATTGTGTTTCTCAAAGAACATGCCCCTTATAATTAATAAGCTCCATGCAGTCTAACTCACAATGTGGCTCTCTGGGTCCCTGGAGCACTGAACTCCCAGCTCTCTCTCTCTCTCTCTCTCTCTCTCTCTCTCTCTCTCTCTCTCTCTCTCTCTCTCTCTCTCTCTCTCTCTCTGCGCATATTGGTATATCCATACATGTGGAAGTAATGGGCTGACATTGGGTTTCTTCTTCAATTACTGCAGCTTACTTTGGACACAGAGTCTCAGACTGAACCACTAGCTTTCTAATTAAGGTAGGTTTACTGCCCAATGAGCTCCAAGGAGCTCCTTGAGTCCACCTCCACAGCCCTGATATTAATGGAATGAACACACAGCCACAGTCAATGCTAAGGATCCAAACTCAGGTCATCATGATAGCAAGGCATGAATTTTAATGCTGAGCCATCTCCACAGCCCCTTCAGCCCTGCAAAGAAACTATCACTATCAAGAGGGGTTCACAGTAAGTGGGTCGCTCTGTGTGGTGACCTCGGACATGAACATTTAATCAAGTACCCGACGTTGTGAGTGAGGATGGAACAAAGGAAATGCAGGGTGAGAGTCTGTGTTGTTGCAAAGCTGATAAATGCTGGTGGACTCTCTGTTCCGTCTCCCTTGATTTATTGTTGCCCACCATCTAGTCCCCAAACTGTAGGCAGATAAATTTTTCTGAATCCTAAATCTCCTGTGTTGCTCTCTCCTGCTTTAAAACACTGCAGACACTTCCCATTGCTTTGGGGAAAGGAATAAAATGCTTAGAAATACCAAAAGGGACCTGACGCCTGCCTCACTCTCCTTCCGCGACTGAAAGCAAGCCAGAGTCTCTTGATTTACCAAGTTCCTTTCACTCGGGATGGCCCCCTTGTTGCTCCTTCTGCTTGATGTCCCATCCCTTTCCCTCCCCACCTCTTCACCTTCTCCATGATACACATCAATCTCACCTTGTCTTAATCCTTCAGAGCATTTGTAATAAAAGTAATCACACATTTAACTGCATGTAAACTGGATCTTCTTATCCTTCCTAATAAGTAGAGGATATAAGAAGGCAAAGACTCCACTCAGTCACAGAGACACAGAGATGTCCTGTGTCACACGCAATGTCTGGCATATAGAGATGCTTTAAATTATTTATTGAATGAATACATATACAAAGATGGTCTACATTGGACATTGTACGCTACAGCCCATGAATATGAATTAAATCCAGTCTACCATTTTTCTTAGTCAATAAAGTTACATTAGACATGACCACACCCAGTTCTGTTCATCTGGTGCCCGTTCTACTTTCCTGCTACAGCAGAAGAGCTGAGTAACTGCTATGTGACCTTCTATACTTCAAAGACTATGTTTGCTATCTGACCCTTTGAAGAATGCTGACTCCTAGCCTAGATTTCCCAGATTTCTCATGAAAAACTCTAAGCATCATGAAACAGGAACTTCTTATGAAATGACTTTGCAGTTATTTTTGCCAGATTGACACATTTCCCTTGGAGAGAGGAAGAAAATCCACAAGACTCAGGAAATAAACAGAATTTACAGGGCTTAGGTGAAACTTAAGACTCGCAAGCAGTCCCCTTGAGGTTCTGGAGACACAGACAGTCACTGGGGACAAGAAACATTAGCGGCCTGAGCTTCCCATGAGTCATCCAAACACTCTGAAAATGCAGCTTTTTTGAGTCACCTCCATGCTAGTGTGGGCTTCTCATGATGCAGCTGCCTTTAAGCCATCCATGTTCCTGTTAGCTAGACCAACAAGCTAATTGGTCCGCAAAACTAGGCTATGAACTTTCTGTTATGGTTGTTATTTTAGTGTTGTATCTGAACAGGTAAAGCCACACAGCAGAGCCATAATTACAATTCCTCCTCTTCTTCAATGCATCCCGTATCTAGTGGGGTAACTTATGTGGAAGGAGGCTTAAACACTGGGGGGGACTGTGGGAGTCAATGAGGGCGGCTGAGGAGACATGGGGAGCCACTGTGGAGTGAGCTACATACATACATGATCATGTCCAAGGAGTGACTGAGAACAGGAACGTGACGGCCAGTAACAACCATGTCCTTAGGCAAAGTCAAAGGTTAACCTCCACCTTGTCTCAGGAGCTGCAGACAGACAAGGCCTTGGCTCCTTGTCATTCGTGGTCTTAATCAGCCATAATAGATCGGCTGCCTTCCAGGGCTAGGTGGACTCATGGAGCACTTGATTGATTGCTGGTGTCATCTCAGGATTTCTCAGCAACATCAGCCCATTTGTTTTGCTCTAAATGGACAAGTGCTCATTGACATCTTAGAATGAATTCATTGATGTGCAGAGCAAAGTGTCAAACCAATGGGGGCAAAGTGGACCAGGAGGCCACTGGCTTTGAGAACTCCACTAAGCATCATGGCCTAGGGAAAAAGCACCGAATCTTCAGCTGGGGCTAGAAACATGGCTGCACCCTGGAAATCAAAGTACGTAAGATAGTGAGGTAGTCCTTAGGGTTGGTGCTAAACTCTGAACCTGAGTGATAGCCTCCAAAATTAAGGTCTAAGAATTACCAGCCCTGAAAATTCTCAAATTCTTTGAGCCCTCCCATATCCACTAAATGGGATCTGGAAAACTATATTTTAAACCAAATCAATTCCAATTCAGAATATGAAGTGTGGGTGGATAAAGGAGGAACTGGGGGTGAATAATACAATCAAAATACCTTGTATAAAATTCTCAAAGACTTAATTAGAATATTATTTAAATTGTTTTGTGTTAAATTTTAAAACTCTTAAAAATCACCCAAATTTTTGTGCTCTTAGATTTTGAAAGTTAGTTATCAAACTGAGAGTACACAATTTCAGTATGTGTTACCTAGAGCCACGCGTAGGTAGGAGGAAGTGTCTTGAGGCTATGGGAAGCAGAATAACACAAATGAGCACAGGTTTTTCTTAGAAACTTCTTTTGAAAGACTGTGTTGTGCCCCAAAGATAATACAGCAGAAGCCACCCAAAAGCATTAACTTAATTACTGCAACAGCTTGAGTTCAAAACTAGCAAGAAGCTGACATTCAAAATACAAGTAACACACCCATGACTAAACAGCTGGGAAGGAAAAAAGATGGAGTTCAAGTGTGGGGTTCTCAGCATTGAATTAAAGGTCCTGTCCGCTGTCCCTCTCCTGGCTTTCTGAAAACATAAGTAAAGAAAGAAAAGACCCCCTACCCTTCTCTTTCTCCCTCCCTTTAGTTTGCCCTTCTTCCCACTTCTCTCCCTTGTTCCTTGCCTACATCAGAATAAGTCCTCCATCAGAACAAGTACAATCAGTGTCTTGTGTCTGATCTCCCCACCATAGACCTGACCAAAGGATTCAAGAACAAGTGATCCAGAAAGGGTCCAAGAGAAATCAGTAAAGAAGCAAAAAGCCTAGACTGTAGAAGGAGAAGAAAAAGCCAAGGGGCAGCTACAAGCAATAGTCCAACCTCAACCTCATTTCATTGCTGCCTCTGAACCAAACACTGGCCCCAGCTTTTAAGACCTCGAAACAAAGACTTTCATACTCATTCGCTAGTCATTGGTAGTGGCCCCTGGAGTCAGGGGTGAAACTCCAGATTCTTCTGGCTTTTAAAATGGGATCTTGAGGAATGTCAGTCCTTGAGGACATGCCTGACAGTAAAACAGTTTAGAAACCTTCCCCAATTCCCTGCCTGCTGCTTCTGAACTCATATCAGAGCCTTGGGCGCCAGAAATGTTGACATATTTATAAGACATAAGACTACAATAAAATAAAGAAAACTTATGGACCAACAAGGACATCTTGTATCACTCCATACCCTTGCTGTTCTCTTCTCTGGAGCTGCGAGGCTTGCCTTAAAGCAGCATGCTTTGAATGCCCATTCATTTGCATATAAATTTTCCTTTTGTTCCTTAGTCTAGCTCTAACTAATTTTTTAGGACATTCCTGCTGATTCCCCTATAAGCTTCTTCTTTTTTTTTTCCTCCCTTTTTTTCTGTCCTTTAAGGCCTTGACTGGAGACCTGAATTTCCCTTTGGTCTGGAAAAAAATTATCCAACCTGGTATTGTCAAAGACGATATACACCAGACAATTAAGGAATTGATTTTATTCAGGTTACTGCAATCTAGAGAACATTCATTAGTGGGAATGTCTCCAAGTACAGAAAGGAAAACTGGGGTATTATAAGGGCAGATAAGCGAGGAGATCATTTACAGGTCTGTGGAAACCATGGACAATAACAGAAGGAATCTCATGGAGCCCTAGGAGATGTACAGGGGGTTCTGGAGAAGTATGCAAGGGCAAGGCAGTCCTTTGTGCTTAGCCATTTCTATGGAAAACAAAGGGGTGAAGGTGTTGCTAGTATTTTATGTTATTTATTGATGTAGTGTGTGTGTGGTGTATGCATGTGTGTGTACAGATGTGTATGAGTGTGTTGTAATACACCACATGTGTAGAGGTAAGAGTACAGCTAGGGGAAGTCGGTTCACTCCTTCTTCCATGTCGGTCCCAGGGATCAGATTGTCAGGCTTGGTGACAAGCACCTTTACCCACTGAGCCATCTCACCAGAATGATATAGGTGTTTTTAATCATTGCTATTTCTCAAAGAGCATGGGCTCAGATACTGCAGCATTGTCAAGATATGTACAAGTATAATGCAAGATGCAATCCACCAAGTTGGGAAATGATTACAAAGAAAATGAGAGGGGTCCTTTGGACACAGCCATCAAAACAGAAAGTACTGGTACTGACACATTTAAAGCACTGATGCCCATGAAGGGGCAGTTTCCGTGGTCCAAACAGACCTTCACCAAAATTCCTCCTTCGAGAATATTGTAAATTTTTCTTGATGCTTCCCTGAAAATTCTTATCTTGGTGCCAGGACATGACAGAGGCTACTGTAACTTATAGCTTCCGTGTTGTCCTTGGATAATACTGGTCTGTTTTCACAGTGTCTCAGCATGGTATAGATTAATGAAACCATGGAAGTTCTGGTGTATATGTAGGCTAATGACCAGATGCAGGCACCACTGGCCCCAGAATGGACCCACTTAGTTATCTTCATTGTCACTTTGAATGGATTTGGAACCACACGAGCTGCACCTCTGGCTTGTTATGAGAATACTTCCAAAAGGCTTAACTTTTAGAAAAGCACCCTAGCATTTAAATGCAAGTCTGGTGCCCAAACTGGATAAGAAGGGGGAAAGGGGCAGAAAAGGCAGATGAGCACACCCGTTCGTTGTTGCCTGCATTCTGTTCCTGCTGCCATGGCGTCCCCACCATGGTGGACTGTATCCCTCTAACTGTGAGCCAGAATAAACCCTTCCTCCTTCTGTAATTGCTTTTGCCAGGTCCTTTGCTGCAGCAACAAGGAAAGTGAACAATGCAGTGCCTGGCGCTCTTCTGATAGCTTGAAACCAAGTACATTCTAAGTTGGTGGAAATCACTTTTGTCTTCTACCTAAGTTTCCTTTCTCTGGGATGTAGCTCAAGGTTCCATGTTGATCTGTCTTCCACCCTTGCCCATGCTTCTGAACCTTGCAGTCTGGAATAAGTCTGTTTCTTTTACTTTCTTCCCCTAAGGCAAAGTCTCACTATGTAGCTCCAGCTCAGCTTTAAATTCACGACTGTCTAACTTCAGCCTCCTTGCTACCGAGGTAGCAGATGTCCACCACCACACTCAGGATGGACACCTCTTTCTTTGATCTCACAGCATCTGGCTGTCAGTTTCCCTCACCCTCTGGAGACTTATTAATGACAATGAAACTTCCCAAACATCAGTAGCTTTGAGTACAACTGGAAACTGTAGCTGATCATAGGTTTGAAAAAAAAAGAAATTAGGGAAGTGAACAAAACCCATACAGGATGGTATAAGAACAGTCATCATAAGATACCTCCTGAGGCTGGGCCATCTAATTTGATCTTCTCTGAGCAGATACCTTGGCCATAGGGACTTTGTAACAAGTGAGCCTCTAAGACAGGTGGCCTCTCTATTGTCAGAAAATAGGAGTTGATCAACGTGCTTTTCCAAGTTGAGATTTTGGTTGTGTGTTGTTTTCTTAATGTTGGCTGTTGTTTTTTTTTTTGCAATACTGGAAATGGGGCCCAGAGCTTAGCTTGTGTTAGGCCAGCTCTACCATTAGGTCACAGCTCCAGTGCAGCCCTTTTGAGTTTTGTCTGTTCTTCACCACTCCCTGCTTACTACATGGAGTTCCTTGTCTTGTTTCTACAAGATCACAAAGTCAGCCTGGTGCTCACAGTAACATCTAGTTTTATAACATCAAGAGCTTTTTACCTCAACATCTCAACACCCTTGGCCTTGGAATTGGAGCAGGAATTCCTGTTCTGTGATACTTGCTTTTAAGGAAACTGGAGATGGAAAAAAAATGCCCCTTTGAGCACCACAGTTGGCTATCAGACAAATCCGAGGGTACTGAAGGGTTTGACTCATCTCTGTCTTGCTCTCCTCATGATGTACCTGGATTAGTAAGAGGAATTTAAAAACAGACACATGCCACAGAGAAGACTCCAGATACTCTGTAGAATACATCTGTGATATTCTGCTTCTTCGGCTATGGAGACAAGACCCCATGCCTATGAATGATACCCATACCTGAGAATGATGTTTTTCACAAAGTTAACTTCTATTTCCCCAAATACCAAAGGCAGAGAGAGGAAGGGAGAAAGAGGAGGAAAGGGAAGGAGGAAGGGAAAGGGGAAGAAGAGAAATTTTCAAGTCTGCTTTTATTCAAATAGCCGTGAGAACTGGGAGCCTACAATCACCAATCAGTTATTTGCTAGTGGAATTTTCCTGGGAAGGAAAAAGTGCACTTAGACTCAAAATGTATACATTTCTTCCAAAATGTCACTCAACATCTATCTCCTTCCCAGATAGTGACAAACGTTCCTTGTTCCTGTCAAAATGCTGACTTTCAGCACCAGCTTTAATAATAAAAGCCAGATCCAAAAAAAAAATCCAGCAAAGGAATTGCTGCTTTGCCATTGAAGAGTGAAGAGTTTATCATCCCGTTTTATTTTAAGATGCCAGGTCCCCAATGTTTTATTTCTTTACTGCTCTCTCTTAATTAAAAAAAAATCAATTCTTTCTATTTGGTTGAAATTTCCCTTAGAAACCTTTCACTTACACAATTTTCCCTTCCCTTAAATATGATGATTTAGAAAGCTTCAATAATAATTTCATTAAAAGGATACACCCACTCCTCACTGATTCTATTGTGACTGACACTTCCAGTGATTATGTGGTTAGTACTAAATAATAATAAAATAATAATGAGGTTAATAATAATAATTAGATTGCAGTCATTTTTGTTTTTGAAACAGAAACTCTATCTTTCAGGTTTTTCCTCTACTTTATCTTTTCATTTGTTTGCTTCCTTTCCAGTTGCTTTTCCTCTCAATGAGAAAGTAGGAGCACATCGCCTAATAATATGACCAGAGTACTCTGTGAGCAGGTCTCGGTCTTAGGGAAATAAAAGATTTATTCGTCTTGTCTTTGTATCTCCCTGAGGAAACTCTAAAGACCCAAGGCAGCAAAAAAAGGGGGCGGCAAGAATTCAAGATTTGATGGCTGGATAAATTGGGAGCTATATGAGGGCAGAAATACAAAGGAAAGGAAGAGAGTTCAGAGGCAAAGAAGATAACGTGGAGTGTTAGGGGAAGGTTTCTACATACTATATACTGACCTGAGAGCTTGACACTAATTATTCCACGTCAAATCCTCAAAGCACCATGAGACAAGCACTAATGCGATCTATTGTTTACAGGTGGGGAAAATGAGGCTGGTAGAAGCAACATCCCAAAGTCACCCAGCACAAGTGACAAAGCCAGTAACGGAAACTATGTCTTCTGATTCCAGTTTATAAGCCAGGAAAAACTCAGAACATTCCTGAGCATATTTGAGTCATGTGGTATTCTTACCCGGAAACTTTTGCTCTCCCTTATCATCCTGGAAGCTTCCCAGGCCTTACCAGGGTTCCAGAAATCCAGGATGGCCATGCCACAGTAGAGGATACCCAGCTCTTTTACTTCCCCTTTCCTGAAGCCAGCAAGAATCCCCAAGAATGCAGAGACTGCCACACTTCCTGTGGCTTCTTCTGTAGATACGGTGCTAATGCCTGCTTCTTGGCAATTCCACACCTTCATGCCATCCAAGTTTTAATTGCTTAACACCCGAAATCCTTCAGCTGTTGCCATGGCACCTTCCAACCTTCCTGGACCTTTTCCTTAGTTACCCAAAGCCTACATGATGATTCCAGCCTCCAGAAATATCCCATGTGGGACAGCCCACGATGCCTTTGGTTTGGCTTCAGAGTCACTCTTTAGCTTCTACTGAACTTGTTGAGGCATTTTCTAGTACCAAAAACACTAACCACATGCTTATGGTGGCTAGCCAGCCCCTGCACTGGACCTCTTTCAGTCTGCTCTGTCACCCTTGTGTGAAGGCTTGCTGTCTTTCTGCACAGACAGAAAACCATGCCATAGGAACACAAGCAGAACCAGGGTTGATCCTATGCCCTGGGGATCTAGGATCTTCACCTCCTGAGAGTAGGCTAGCACACCCACCCAGAATTAACATGGGCGTTGCATGTCTGAAATCTGGTCCTCACACCCCAGAATTATTTTCTTAACATCATCTTGGGAGTGTTAGGAATAATTAACTTTTGATAATCTTTGGAAAAGAAAAAAATCCATCAAGTCTCTGCCAGCCAGTCATCACCAAGAGGGAATGGATCTTGGGCCAATTGTTCACAGACCTGTTTCAGGTATCTTGAACAAGTCTGCACAAGATAGATTCTCAGTAAAGAAGCTAGGGCAGTGAGAGATATCTGCAGTTAAAGAAACTTGTCCCTCTATCCCCAAGCCAGACAACCAGATTTCCATTATCAGAAGCCACGCGGTGAAAGAAGAAAACCAACTCTGAGAAGCTGTCCTCTGACCTCCACACTCACACACGTTTCTCTCCCTTGTCATCCTGGCAGCCTCCCAGGCCTCACGAGAGTTCCAGAAATCCAGGATGGCCCTACCACACAGTACAGGATACCCAGTGCAATACACATACATTAACATACAAAATAAAGATATTTGCTTAATCTTTTAAAGAACTTAGGATTTGCTTTATGGACCAAAGACTAAGACGGTGTGCTCTGTGTTTCTTGTGCCCAGAGTATAACAAAGGGAAGAAAACTGTAAGTTGTGCTCATGAGAGACGAGCTGAGTCAATGGGAGACTCCGCTCCTCTGAGATGCGAAAAAGTATCATATTGATTCTTTGGGTATAATCTATAAAAATTATATCTGCCCCTTGGAATAAGATGGCTTCTTCATTTTTTTAATCATGCAAGTGTTCTAACATTTTAGGATGCCATTGGTCTTCGTGCAGCTCAGCATTTTCATCTGTCAGATGGGAAAAATCACAACTTCCTCATAGATGTGTTAGAGAAATGTGAATAAATTATGTAAGAAAAACAACAAAGCTTGGAATTAATGGCTTGGAAATTGTATCTGATGGACTGATTCTTTCAACAACAACAAAATATATGTATTTTTCTTTTTATCGACTCTGGGATAAAATCTAGAGTTAGAAAGACATGCTCCTGTCCCTTGTGAAATTCCATGTCCAACACAGGAAAGAGACAAATCCAACACTGGTTTCTGAGCTAGAAGGAACCCCAGAGGGGTCTTCTTATTATATAGTTACCAGCACATCAGGCTCCTTGCAATAACAGAGCATATCTCTGTGGTTTCTGAATTCAAGCTTTGACTGGCAAAGGTTGATATTGCCCTGAGGAAGTTCATCCATACCTGCACCACAGGCTAAGGGCAAAGACCAGTGCTGGGAACTCCAGATATGCAAGATCTCTTGCCCCGGGAAGCGGTACTAAGTTTATCTGTGTGGCGAATGGCTGCATGCATCAGACTTAATGAATCTGGCAGACTGCTGTTTACAGGCAGCCGAGAATTATTCAATGGCTGCAGTAGGCAGGGGCTGATAAACGGCCCTGGCTTCCCAGACTGCAATAGTATGTCAGGCTTTGCCACCTTACAAATTACATCAGAACGGGCAAATTAGCATAGATGATGGATAGATACCCACAGATGTGGAGTCTTTCTTTTTCTTAAAGTACATACACTAGAAGTACTTAAAATAGAAGGCACAATCGGGTGAAACAGAAGACAACTGGGGAGCAGAGGGAGGACCCCAAATTTACAAATGACTGCAGTGGGGGAAAAGTTGCCTGGGAGATGCAAAGAAGCTCTCTGGTGGTGGATGACATAATTCCTGTGTCCCCAACGTAGGCTCTACCAATACTTGGGCTCATACATCATTTTTTCACCTTGTTAACACAAAGCTATTTCCTGAGCAAATTCTATGATCTGGCACTTTTCTACACACCAAGAAAACAGCAGGAAAGCCTGGGAGACAGCTGGGGATGTTCCTTGGCTGGTAGAATGCTTTCTTAGCACACACAAAGCTCTAGGTTCAATCCCAGTACTGCATAAACCTAATATAGTGGCTCACACATCTGAAATCTCCGATCTCAGGAAGTAGAAGCTAAAGGATCAGGAGTTCAGGGTCACCCCCAGCTACCTAGAAAGTTTGAGGCCAGCCTGGAATACAGAAGACCCCTGCCCTCCCCTTCTTTCAGTAAAAAGAAAAAGAAAATCTTTTGAGAAACTATATTTTGTAGAGAACAACAGAAAATAAATTAAAAATTTACAAACAGCAATTACAAGTTAACAGATAGTTGTACAAGTTGTGGGGACAAGTGGTGTGGAAATGCATAGGAAAACAGTGGGAATGACTTGGGACATGGAAGGGCAGCGGGAATGTCATGTGGCAGTACGTGTTGCTCTGTTAGAAGGACAGGGCGGGCTCTTGAGAGAGCAAACTGTAAGCAGAATGCTCATGCTCCCACTGTCGCGCACCCTGAACTAAAAAGCCGGGAGCTAATACAGTCTGTAGGTGAGGGCACAGTGATATGTCTGCCACAACCTGGATTTGTGCCCACGTAAGGTCAAAACTGAAATGCTTGGGCAGGACTTGGGCAGCTGGCAACTTCAGGGGAGGAGCTACCTTAGCCGCCAAGAATGTCGAACTGGGCTTTGGGTACCTTCCCTTTGTTCAGAGGTTCTCTGAGAGGCCAAGGTTTGGAAAGAAAGAGTCAAGAATGGGGCTTTCTGGATCAAGCAGGAGTGAGCTGGAAATTCCAGCCAAACGTGAAAGACCATTTAATATTGACTTGCTGCTGCTGTAGAAATATTTGAGATAATATTTCCTAAACGTTTTGTGAGAGTTCACCTTTTAATGAGAAGTAATACCCCGGTGATTTTTAGCAATACAGTAATTTTCATGAAGGATCTGTCCCTCCTGCTGCACAACAGTGAAACAGGCATGTCTGTACCTTAGCCTTGGTGACCCCTCCCGTCTGGAGGTCCAGAAGCTTGTCTTACGCATTGAATGTGGAGGTCAGTGGTCCTGAACCTCATTCTCAATGGCCTGGCCCAGCCTCAGCACAGAAAAGCCTAAAAACATATCACTCTGCTGTTCTTCCTTGGCCATCAGCTCTCTCTCATCAGAAGCCAAGCAGAGGAATGGATTTTTGTGTATTTGGATGTGTGTGTTTATGTGTATATATGTGTGTCTATTTGTGTGTATGAGTGTGTATGTGTGTGTTTCTCTCTCTCTCTCTCTGTGTGTGTGTGTGTGTGTGTTTCTCTGTGTGTGTATATAACGAATTTGTCACTCGCTCCTGCACAGTCCCCTACTAGGAGCAGACCTGTGCCAACTCTCTGGGCTTTGCCTCCAGTACCAACATCTGTTTGTTTGTCTCAGCCACTTCAACTCTCACTAGTGTGACCTGCCCAGAAACGAGAATCAATTTTTTCTCAGAAACTTGGGTTTGTTTGTTTGTTTGTTTGTTTGTTTTTTCCCAGTGTTTTGATGTCTGCCTAGGAACCAGGTGATATTGTAAATAGCTGATGCTAATGACGAGGTAAAGGCAAAAGCCGTTTCCAGGGAGCCTCAGGTTTCCCCTCCAGACAAGGGACATCAGATCAACATGGTGATTTAGAACAGACATAGAATCGCTCCATCAGACTCCTCTCTTCAATCTCCTTTGGATGGATGTGACAGTTTGCGAAAGAGAACAATTTCCTATTGAGATGAGTGCCGGGAGTTCCAAATGGGACGATCCAAAGGAGGCACTCAATAAATTTTATTTTTATTTTATTTTTTCTTACTTGAGGCTACATCTACCTCCACCTATACACAGATAACATAATTCTGAAGGAAAATGAATCCCACTGCCCTTCTTCATGGCATCACAGACAACCGTCTGAGAGGGGAAGACAACTCAACTCCATTCTCCACCCAGGAAATGTCACACACCAGACTTCTCTGGTGGATTTTTAAAGTTATATTTATTTATGTTTGGGGGAGGGGCATGCATTGGCCATGTGTAGTTGGAGCACCCTGCTCTTAAAGTCACAGTCCACAGCTCTCTGAGCTTGACACCAAATGGGGACTCCCTTTCCAGCAGGGCTCCCTCCCTCCCCATCTGGATGGTGTCTTTAGACCCAGAGGCCTGACCTTATCTGGAAACTATCCCGAAGTCTGGATGCCTGAACTATCTCAAGTATGACCTATGACACAGATCGCTACAGTTGCTCTCCTGCCTCACATGTGACAATTACTGACTGTGCTCCAGCTGTATGGTCGGGCCCTGCTGCCACACATGGTAACTAGGGGTAACTAGGTATCATGCTCTACTCTATGATAGGCATGTGCTGCCCGACGCAGATTAGACAATGCCCCAGTTGCTGGTCCCATTCTTTATGTATCTCTTAGCTCTGAAATAAAATTGAGCTGTAACACAGAAACTGTCTCCCTGAAAGCTGTTTCCAACATACTCCCAAGCCTTCCAAACCCTGTCTAGCTGCTTCTGCTCCCTCCTTCCTCATAGACTAGCGGCCAACGAGCCTCAGGGAAGAGGGAGGCCCACAGTGTGTGGCAGTCAGAATAACTCCTGAGAGTCAGTTCTCTCTTTCCACGTGTGGGTTCAGGACTTGAACTTGGGTCATTAGGTTTGGTGGCGATCTCCTTTACCTGCTGAGCCATCTCACTGGAACGCCAATGAATTTTGATTGTGAGGACACTCTAGTCTTTGCTTTATAGATATTATCTGTCTATTTCTCCATTTGACAGAAAGCAAAATTAAATCTCAGAAAGTGTGTGAAATTCTCATAAATAACTAGCTGGCAGAATTATAGCACCACTCACAATATCCAAATTATAGAACCCACCTACACGTCCATCAACAAATGTAATGAATAAACAAATTATAGTGTGTATGAATAACAGCATGAACCACAAAGAGAAATGGGATTATGTCACATGCAAGAGACTTGATGGAACTGGAAAGCCAGACTCAGATTTACAATATGCAGAATTTACATTGAAAACAGCTGAGATGGCTCTGTCAGCGAAGCACTGCTGTGCAAGTATGAGGACCTAAGGTCAGTCTCCAGAACACACACACAAAGCCAGCTTTGTGGTGGCACACACTTGTCCTCCTCGCCGGGAGAGGCACAAATAGGTGGATCTCTGATGCTCACTGTTCAGCCAGCCTTGCCCACTTGGTAAACTCTAAGCCAGTGACAGACCCCATCTCAAAACACATGATGGAGACAGCGTCTGAAGAAAAATTCCAAGGTTTTGACCAACCTCTGGCCTCCAAGTGCCCCCGCACGCATGAGCAGATAGATATGCACACACCCTGAACACAAATCAACATGCACACACACATTGAAAAGGTATGAAACCAGAGAGGGATTATTTGGGGGAAAGTATAGGACCAACAGAAACAGTCTAATGAAAAGATAATGTGGAAGTGAACATGATTGAAGTCTATTACCTACATGTGTTGACAACGTCATAATGAAATCCATCATTATGAGCAATTAATACAAACTAAGAAAATTATCTTGAAAAACTGGAACTCCAAAGCAGACATTATAAAGTTTCCACTCCTGCCTCTCTGAACTGTCTCAGGATGGCAGTTTGGCCTCTCCTTAATCCCCAACAGTGCTAGCAAATTTATTACCTCATAGGACACTTATTAGTTAGCATCTACTGAGTGCCTCCTGGGGACACATTGTGTTCCCTGCACATAAACACGAGCAATCATGAGTTCAGTCCTGTGAGACAGGCATCTATTGTTCTTCCCATTTCCAGGTAAGTCGTTGGAGACTTAAGTTACTACTTTGTTCACACACTGATAAATGGGGGCCAGAACCAGCTATTAATGATGCCCAAATCAAACACCTTCTTTCCTATTAGGGCTTGCACAGCCTGTACCCCTACAAATACAGATGAGAGTCTTGTGGACGGACTGGTACCCTGTTTTGTGTCCACTGGCCATGCTTTGAGACAGCTCCATCATTCTATCCAGTAGAGCCCACCTCCAGTTCCTGGAACTGGAAAGAGCAAGTTAGTTGTGGATGGCACCTGACTGACCCTTGGCCTCTTTGTAGACAAGATAAACTACAGCCTGGAACAAAAGCTGTCTGGGAATGATCCATCAGCATTCCTCAAGCAGGCTGCACTGAGTTGGCCACAGTCCCCTCCTACCTGTGTGATAAGCAGTGACGTACGGTGTTCATTTGCTCTTCCATTCCTACAGAAATATGGTGGGCGCCATCAATTTCCCTGTTTGTTCTCTGACCCTCCGTTCCCGGGTTAAGCATTCTGCTTTGTCTACATTTGTCAGTTGATACAAGCTTCTCCCTGCCATAGGCACCGCTATTGATGAATGCCGTCAGAATATGGAGACTTGAATAATGTATAAGAAGAATTGAACATGCAAAGTCTCCCTGGGAAGGGGAGGGCAGGGTGGGGGTGGGGAGCCAGTGTTATATGTTTGCTCTGTTGGAGCGCTTTCATTTACAAAGCATATTTGTCAAGTCTTTTGCTAAGAGTAATGCTATGGAGCAGCCTCCCATCATTCTTGTTAATGGGACTGTCTGTGTGTTACAGTAAACAGCTATAACTCTTCAGCCGCAGCCATTGTGCAGCAGGCAGAGTTTTTTCAACATCCAATTAAGGGTGTCTCCAATTTGCCAGCCAGGATCATGAAAGCCATGACTCAGCCATAAGACAACCTGGACACTCTGGGGGCTTCTGGGAGCAGAGGGCAAGCTTGAAGTGTGTTGTCCTTCTCTAAATCCAGGGAGGCATATGGAATCTGGCTTCAGACTTAAACACTGTTAGAAGCAGCATTTCTAAAGATCATCAAGTTACGGCATCTACTTCCTCAAAGATAGTAGCTAGGAAGACAAGACCTTTCTGGGCTGTTGGAGAGGTAGAAGAGTATCGGAATTAAAAATATGGCTCTGAGTACTGGGGAGATGGCTCAGTAAGTGAATTTCTTGCTTTACAATCATGAAAGGTTGAGGTTATCCCCCAGAACCCACATAAAAACATCTGTAATCCCAATACAGAGATAGGTGCCTTTATAACCAGACACCCTAGTGAGTGAGCACCAAGCCAGTGAGATAGCTTGTCTCAAAATAAAAGATGGCATCTCAATAACAGCATCCCATGCTTGACTTGTGACCTTCACATGCACAGACTTGCACACATGTGCACTCACATGCACCTGTGAATTCCCTCCTGCCCTACAAACACACAAAATAACTTGGCTCTGAATCAACACTACCTGGATTCCAATCTCATGCCAGGCTTGTACAAGCTGTGTGACCTTGAATGCATTATTTAACTTCTCTGTGCTTTGGCATCTCTTTGACAGAAGAAGAGGAATCACGGCTCCTGTTTATAAAGCTGTTTTGGGAATCAGATGAGACTCTGTGACAGATGCAGCGTAAGCTTCCATCCCCAGTGCACTGTCTGCATCACCTTCAACATTCCCGTTGCTTTATGGCCTGTGTGATGGCTCCTTCTTCCCTCACTCTACCTGCTCCATCAGTAGTCATCTTCTAAGCTCCACCTCAAGTTCTACTTCCAGTGACTGTAGCAAATGAATGCTCTTCTTGCCATTAATAATTATACTGGAATGCTACCGTGTACCAGGCCCACACACAAGTCCTATAACCATCTGATAGGATTTTGCAGATGTGAACATTAATGGTTGGAGAGTATCAGTAACTTGCCAAGGGCTCTGTGGTTATCAAGTGGTGGTGAAGCCTGCTAAAAAGGTATGCCCAGATCTAGAGCCTCTAGTGTCCTATGCCTCTTGAATATATGCATTCCCCTGGCTCAGGATCAGTCCTTTCCTTCTGCAATTCCATTACAACCACTAGTGCTTATCTTCCCACAGTGTTTACTACCCAGAATAGTATGACATTCTTAGGACCCTGTGATTCATTTACTTTGTTAGAGTGCCTTCCTAACTCACAGCATTGTATGTATGTATGTTTGTATGTATGTATATGAATGGAAATGAGCATCAGTATAAGCTATGACATTAGATAGGACAGCAAGAGAAGGAAGAAGAGGTGTTGAAGACAGGAGGAGGCGATAAAACACGTGTGACGGAAAGCTAAAAGGAGGCTACCGTGGAGAGAGTAGATGCAAGAGGTGTTCAAGGGGTGAGAGATAAGGAGAGGGCAAGTTTTGTTTGAAATGTCATAATGTAACTTAGCATTATGTGCTAATTAAAAATAAGAAAAACCACTCAGCTTAGAACCTCAAAACAAGGCCTGTGGTTTCCATTTGTCAAGTCTTTTGCTGAGAGTAATGATACCTCTCTATTCTTTTTATTTGTTTCTGTTTGTTTGTTTTGAAACGAGGAATCACTAAGAAGCCCAGGTAGGTTCCAACCTATGGTCTCACTGCCTCCGCCTCTCAAATGCCAGGAATATGGAGGTGTACCACCTCTCCCACCTTCTAACTTACTTCTATTCCATCATGCATTTCTCTTTTTAAGTCTAAGATGCTAAGAGCTTGTGATACCATTCAACCCCAAATCTTCCATTTTGTGGACTGAAAAATTAAACGAAACCTTGTGTCAAGAGTTTACAAGATGGCTATTCAGAGTCTGTGGCCAAAATAATATTAAAACTAGATTCTGTGACTGGCAGCTATATTTTCTCATGGTTTCTAATTCATCCCCACCCTGCAAAGGTAACGTTAGGGAGGATGCTGACTGATCTGTGGTAGGATTTTGTGGTTTGGAGAAAAATAGAAGGAAATATGAGAAAAAGACATTTGTTCTTTAGATGACCCAAACAAGGTTACTCTGTTAGAGCGGAACACAACACCATCTCTCTCATCAGATATAAAAACAAATGCACTGAAAGACATTCAAAGAACCACATGCAAAGTGTATGCAAAATATATGCAAAGTGGTGATGAGATGCCTCACCTCCCATCAGAAAATGAGTTGACTGCAGGTCACAACCTCTGAAACCAGGAACCAAAATAAATCTTTTTTTCATTCAAAATCGTTCTTCTCAGGCAGTTTGTCACAGCAACAAGAAAGTCGAGTAGCACAGTGGGCAAGACACCACAAATAGCAAAGTGGGGCTTGAACAAAAGGCAACTGCAGCCAGTGGGGTTAGGAAGGCAGTTCTGGTATGAGTATCTACCTACATTAAAGAAAAGTTTTATAAGAAGGTCAGCAGAGAACAAGGGAGCAGGGGGAGGAGATGAGGAGTGGCAGGAAATAGAGGTTTAATGTTTGTGTAAATTGAAAGAAGGAATCTACTTGGAAATGAGAAAAAGCAAGATTAAAATGGAAAACACAGCCCCAAAGCTATTAATACCTAACAGATCCAAATTGAAAAATAAAAGTGATGGCTGAAGCATATAGTTCTCAAAATGAATTCGTGTCATAAACCATTAACATCAACTCTACCTTATTACCTGTGATCCTGGAGAGAGGGGCTGCAATCTTGCAGGGCAGCCATCTGATTGGAGACCATCGAGGGCTCTGCTCCCAGACCAGGCCCCATCCCTCCTCCTGTGACCACCCACTCTGTGTCCTTCTCTCACCCCTTCGGAGACTCAGTGAAGTCTCAGCTCTGCCCTTGGCCCTTGGGAAGACCTCATGCATCAGCAAATGTTACTGTGAAAATATTCTGAAATTAAGAGAATTCATTACTTCCTCCTTCACTTTATACATTTGCACAATAGGCCTGCAAAATTGCCTGTCCCTTCATGAATATTCGCATTGATGAAAAGAGTGTCAACTCTCATCTTACCTTGGGTCTCCTTAAGAGCATTTCCCTATACCTGAGTCATGCGCGAGAGAAATGACGGTGGACTGGTGGTTACAGTGTCTAATGATTCCGAAAGCCCTCCCCTCACCCGTGCTTATGCGACAGTTCTGGCCCCCAGGGTGTGACAACACACTATGACCATCAATATGTGTCCTTGGGATACATTCAAATCTGACCTCTACACTTTCCTATCACATGACTCGTGCAAAGTCTCAGTCTCATCTTTCTAGTCTACAAAAGCAGTGTGGGGAGGAAATGAGGAGATGACTGACGCCCAAAGAACAGCACTTGAGTTGAACAGCACTCGTGTGTGCACTCACACACATGCATGAACACAGACTGTTGAATAGCACTCGTGTGTGCACTCACACACATGCATGAACACAGACTGCTGAACAGCACTCGTGTGTGCACTCACACACATGCATGAACACAGACTGCTGAACAGCACTCGTGTGTGCACTCACACACATGCATGAACACAGACTGTTGAATAGCACTCACATGGGCGCTCACATGTGCATGAACAAAGACTGTGAACAGCACTCACATGGGCGCTCACATGTACATGAACAAAGACTGTGAACAGCACTCACATGGGTGTTCACATGTGCATGAACACAGACTGTGAACAGCACTCACATGGGTGCTCACACACGTGCACGAACAGAGTAGAAGCTGAATGTTGAGTTCTTGCAACTGGTCTTCCAAACCATCATGACTTGTTCTAAGCTCATCTTTCCCAGTTTTAGAAAGGCTTGGAATCTACAGATCACTGGAGAAGAGCCCTCGAGTTCCTGTGTAGTCTCTGATCTCAGCTTAGTCAGTTAAGAAGAACTCTTGTAGAAATGCATCTTCTAAGGTTTGTTGGTTAGGTGTTCTCCACATGGGGCACCCACATGTATCCATCCTTCCGTCCAGGTTTCAAGGGCTGGCCTTCTCAGTTTCCATCCCAGCACTTTATCCTCTAATTAAAAACTCAAAACGCACAGCTCTTGGGCGTGATAAAGCAGCCTAGCTTTGTTCAACCATCTATCTTGTTCCACATTCTTGCTGGGTGTGCAAAACTGGGCAACTCCTTAGCTGACTTTTTGCCTTCTGCTCTTGACACACAGAATCAGGAGCCACACTGTCAGCCACTGTCATGACTCACTCTGTCTCCTTGTGTAAAGAGATCCAAAGTCCTGCGTTGGTCCCAGCATTTCTCTTTGCTCTCACCTAGTCTTCTCCCAGCACTCTTTTGGACTGCTTGACTTTGCCTCTTAAACTCATCATCACCTGTAAAATAATGATATTGGCTAAGGCTGATAGAAAATTTAACAGTGTGAAACTCAGCAAGCATAACACATCCAGCCCACTTCCCCTTCTTCCCCAGGAGGTGGGCTCTGCTGTCTAAGAACTAAGAAAATGTTCTCTCCTCCCCTCACAAAGAATGCTTGCCACCTCTTTCCTCCCTAACACACAGGTGCATATTCACAGGTATGCATGCATGTGTGGGCATGCAAACACACAGGGTGGGGCATGCATGCCCATGTGAGCATGCAAATACACAGAGCAAGACATGCTAGCATAGCTCTAGGAGCATTGAGGGGCATATAAGCACCCTGCCATTTGCAGCAAATGGGGGTCTCTATTCAGTGTCAGAGAGTAAATATGCAGCCATAACTCAGAAAATTGTGACACGTCTCTCCTTAGAATGCCATCTATCCTGAGCACCAGGCTTTCTTCCAAACCTATAGCTGCCAGCTCCAGCTCCACCCCTGCTGGTTTCACTTTCCTCCTACCAGGCAGAGCCAGGACTGTATGGGTTCCTCAGTGACCACAGGAAAGCTCCGTTCACATCTTTCTCTATATCTAAGCACAATTTCTTATCTTTATGGCTCAGCATCCAAGAAGTGCCTCAAACAAGCTATAGTCAATTTACAGTTGAGATGAGAGAACTCCAATGTATTTTCTATAGCCTCTTCTTCAAATGTGCAATTCAGTTCTTAAAGAGAGAGTTCAGATTCAGTGTGTCAATTTCCTGCTCAGGGGTTTCTAGTAGACTATTCTTGATTATGTCCTAAAATATAGTTCTCACTGGGAAAACAGAAAAGATTTAAGCTTCGGTAGAATGCCTGTTCAGCCAATCTGCCCTTTTTCCTTCCCTTCCATCCTTCTTTCCTTCCTTCCTTCTTTCCTTTCCTTTCTTTCATTCCTCCCTTTCATTCCTCCCTTTCATTCCTCCCTTTCATTCCTCCCTTTCCTTCCTTCCTTCCTTCCTTCCTTCCTTCCTTTCTTTCTTGCTTTCTTTCTTTCTTTTGTTTTACTGTTTTCTTTCTTCCTTTCTGGGTCTCATATATCCCAGGCTGGCCTTGAATTCATTATGTGACCAAGAATGACCTTGAACGTCTGGTCCTTCTGCCTCCTTCTCCCATTATATTTGGATGTCACCATGTACAGTTTATGTGGTTCAGGGGAATGCATCCAGGGCATCGTGTATGCTAGAAACATCTACCAACCTAGCACATGCCTGGTCTCAGAGTCCTGAGGCAACTGTTTTTCTGCCACCTTGTTTGGGTCTCTCTTGTTGTTTGAGATCATTCTACCTAGTTCATGCCATCCCTATTGCTATTCTGCTAACAGACTTTGAGATCCCCAAGAGCAAAAACCACGTCTTTTTAATCTATTGCTCCAAAGAATGCTTTACTAAGAAAAATTGGTATTGTCACTGTGTGGGTCTTGTTCAGGGAACGACATTGTTGAGATTTCATGGGGTAGCTTCCCTACCATATATAGATGACATGATCTCACAGCAGACATCCTTGCTCATATGATCTTTCTGTCCTTTCTTCCACCATGTTTCCTGAGCCCTGAGCATAGGACTTGCATTTTAGATGTATTGGTTGGTTAGAATTGGGAACGCTAGGTTTGTTCCTGCATTTTAACCGGTAGTGAGTTTGGTCTCCATCTACTGTGAAAAGAAGCTTCCTTGGTGAGCAGTGAAAGCTTCACGGATCAGGGAAAGGCAGTAGAGGAGCTGAGTGGCCAAAGTCAGGCCTTAGACAATGCTAATGGGTAAGGTTCTAGGGAAGATTCTTTTCAGGAAAGCCATTTGTTCACAGAGCTCGGGAAACAGTAGATTTCTGCAAGACCAGCAGAAAGAGGTAGAACCGGTGTTGCAAAGGCAGAGATAGTTAGAGCCCAAGCCACAAAGGTGCTTTCTACTGAGCCACCTGTTTGTGCTCTTTCCAATTTTGTCCTTTCGAAGAACTATACACAAGAAAGAGGGGATACCTCCAATAAACTCATCCTAACAGAAAGAAAGGAATATGTTTTGCATAGTGTGGGCATCCGGTTGGTTCTGCTTATCTAGAATGT